>NC_050098.1:18127500-18752500 GCF_902167145.1 Zea mays | reverse complement strand
AGTGTAGAAAAATCCCAAAATTGTCAAACCAATTTTCCTAGGCTTCTTATTTCCATAGTATTTAATAAAATTAGTTTCCTGATTTTTAGATTAAATAAGGAATTTTAAGGCATTTAAAGTAGTTTAAAGCATTAGTTCTGGATTTTTAGAAAACATATGGTAATTTTAAAAATGATCAAACTTTTTATATAAGCTCTACACATTATTTAGAAGCCTTGGGTAGAGTTTGATTTGATTTGGACCTTGTTTGATAACTAGAACCCAAAACCCGCACCCCTGCCCTTTGAACTCCTTTACTGACTCCGGAAACCCTAAGTTCTCGGAGTTCCGTGAAAGAAAGTTGTATTCAAGACTTAGGTAATAAATTCTTATTATCTTTGCACTCTCATGAGCATTACATGGCATTCATTCTTATATATGTATATATATGGTTATGTTTAGAAAACGAAGAAGAAATCGAAGTAACCGAAGAGAAGACACCACCACCTTCAGAATCTCAGGCCGGAAATTGTTTCTACTTTGATATCTGCGGGTCCGAGTCTGACTCACCTACTAATGAAGGCAAGCCCCGGTGCATTTGCCACCCTCCTTGATGTTTTTAAAATCTTTCTCACTTGCTTGATGCATTAGGTGATAGGAGTTGATTGATTAAACAATTCCTGCATTACCTTCCTTGAATTTGATTACCTTCCTTGATCACCCGTTTTACAAAAGATTTTGATGCTTAGCCTTGCTTTAGAAAACAAAATGTTTTTTTTCCAAAAGATGATATGGCAAAAGTGGGTGGGATGTTTTCGAAAATAAAATTTGTGGTGGATCCATCACGGCCGTGATGGGTTCAACATCGGAAAATATGTACCTCTGCCAGGTACCAAACTTTGGGTTTGAAATAGTTAAGCTGAGACCGGGCGGGTGACTTGCACGAGAAAGGAGTCTCAGTGTAGTGTCTCCGTCTGAGTCGATTAAGGACCGTGTCGATGTAGGCTTGCTGACCGAGGACCCTTTAACTGGTCACATGCCTCGTCATGGGTAAGCCTTGCCTCGGGCAGGCTAAGGCCAGAATAAGATAACACGGAATGGGCGTGGAGCGGTGGCGAGAGTAGCGTGTACCCTCCGTGGCAAGAGGCTGGACTGTGGTGTATTTGTGCTCTCGGTTCGCGTGAACCTGATCTGGTCTTAAGAACCCCGGTGGCGGGTTGACATATGCAAGGGTTAAGTGCTATATATGTCGTGTGATTGGAGATCCTCAGCTGAGTATAATTGATTCGGATCGCCGTACCTTCGCGGTCATGAAGACTTGGTCACTGCCCTATACGTAGAACTCCAGTAAAGATGAAAGGTTTTGTTAAGAAATTGGCTAGTGTAGGTCAAGTGATTGAACTAGGGTAGAAAGAACTCTAGTCGCAGGTAATTTTACTTAACTTGACAAATAAAACTGGATTTTTAAGTATCCACTTTAGTAAGCATTTCTGCAAAATAGAGTCTTTGATTATTGAGAAGCCTTACCTTGACTCCCTTAACCAGCATACCCTTGAGAGTCTTTTCTTTAGTCGGGTAAGACTTGCTGAGTAATTCCATACTCAGGGTTTATTCCCCCGTTGTTTTTAGGTGGGGAAGCAACAAACTTTTGTTGCTTTTGCTCCAAGGTGGTTCCAAATGAAGAAAAACAAGAGTGAAGCTGCGGGAGGACATGGTCCTCCATAAAACTTTTAAGTAAAAACTATCGGGAGGAATTTTTGCCTCCCTTGGTATTGTAATAATACTGCTCAGCACTCGTTTTATAACTCTGGTCTATAATAAATAACTTGATCTTACTTTCTAAATAAATGTAAGTTTATGTAATCGCTTCCGCATTTCTATATCTCCGATGTTCTGTAATGTCTACAAGACGGGTGAAACGCTCTTGGGAAAGGTGAGAAAAGCAGATACCGAACTTGTCAAGTGATTCAGGGGCACCTACATGGTTGTCTGAGGTCCGTTGGACAAGGACGACTGTAGGTGGGCCTAATTACTTGGGAGGTTCTGTCACAGTCTATGGCAACCAGCAGACCGCGCGCAACATTGAAAGAGACTTCTTTCCAGGGCAACGGAATGTGCACTGCTTTACGACGCAGCGCGAAATCCTCGAGGCTACCCGCCCAACCGCCAACGAGCATGAAAAGGCACAGCTGTAGAGCAACGATGGAACAAAGACAGTTCCCCTTGACCAGGCAACGCCCAAGCAAACGGTCATCATAAGCGAAGACCTGACTTCGCAAGACGAGGAGAAACTCATCTCCTGTCTTTCCAGAAATAAGGATGTCTTTGCCTGGTCTGCCCTCGACCTGGTCGGAGTCAGTCGCACTATCATCGAACACAGTCTGGGCATCGACCCTTCGGTGCAGCCGAAGAAGCAGAGGCTGCGCAAAATGTCTGATGAAAAAACAGAAGCCGCCAAAGCTGAGGTACACCACCTGCTTGAGGCCAATTTCATCGAACCAGTCGCCTACCCTACGTGGCTCGCTAACGTAGTCATAGTGCAAAAGAAGAGTGGCAAGTGGTGGATGTGCATCGATTTCACCAGCCTCAACAAGGCCTGCCCCAAGGATAATTTCTCGCTGCCTCGGATCGACAAGATCGTCGATAGTGCGGCCGGATGCGAAGTCATGTCACTCCTTGACTGCTTCTCCGACTATCACCAAATATATATGAAGGAGGAAGACAAGGCCAATACCAGTTTCATCACGCCCTTCGGCACGTATTGCTTCGTCAGAATGCTGGAGGGGCTAAAGAACGCTGGGTCCACCTTCTCTCGCCTCACCAAGACAGTGCTCGAGAGCCAAGTAGGCCGGAGCATTTTTACGTATGTGGATGACATCGTCTTCGCCAGCAAAAACAAAAAGGATCATCTGGCCGACCTCGCAGAAACATTCACGAACATGCGGGAAGCACGACTTCGCCTAAACCCCGAGAAGTGCGTCTTCGAAGTTCGCCAGGGGAAGATACTGGGTACCTGGTGTCGCACCGCGGGATCGAGGCCAACCCGACCAAGATCTAGGCTATCATCAACATGATGCCTCCGCAGTCAACCAGAGACGTCCAACGCCTGACAGGCAGATTGGCCGCCCTCAACAGATTCATTTCCAAGTCCGCAGAGGAAAGCCTACCTTTCCTCAAGACGCTACGCGGCGCAAAAGACTTTGCATGGGGACCAGAGCAAGCGACAACCTTCGCATCACTCAAACAGCACCTGTCGGAGTTGGCAACCCTTACAAGCCCCGACCCCTCGCTACCTCTATTGTTCTACGTCGCAGCTTCGCCACACGCAGTCAGCGCAGCGTTGGTCCAAGAGCAGGACAGAGAGGGCACAACTCGGCAGTGTCCAGTTTATTAAGTCTTCGAAGTCCTCACGACTTCCAAATGCAACATGACGGAGTTGGAAAAAATTGCCTGCGCAGTCGTCATGGCATCGCGCACGTTGCGCCACTACTTCGAAGCATTTAAGGTGCGGGTCACCACGGACAGGGGACTCGGCGAATTATTCAGGAATCTAGAGGCATCCGTCCGTTTCGCCAAATGGGCAGCCGAACTCTCTGAATACCACATCACCTTCGACCCCAGGACAACAATTAAGTCACAAGTCCTCACAGATTTCATCGTCGACTGGACAGGGCCGTCACGGCAGCAAGAAGAGCCCTCAGAGAAGGTGTGGACCATCCACTGTGACGGCGCATGGTGCCATGCGGGGGCAGGCGCGGCTGCAATTATCACATCACCCACCAGCGTCAAGCACAGACGCAGCACGCCTCAACTTTGCTCTAGAATCCGACAGGTGCACAAATAACATAGCAGAATACAAAGCCGTTATCCTGGGCCTTCGCAAGCTGAAAGTACTCGGCGTGACCACCTGCATAATCAAGACATACTCCAAAGTCGTCGCTGGCCAGATCGAAAAGACTATTCAGCAAAAGACCCTGCACTTCTGCAGTATCTTATGGTCGTTCGCAGTCTTGAGAAGCAATTCAAGGGTTTCACCCTGCATCATGTGGAGCGTGCTAGAAACAAAGAAGCCGACGCGTTAGCCAAAGCAGCAGCCAGAGGCGAAGCCCTGCCCTCCGATGTGTTCTACCACGTCATTAGCACACCAGCCATCCGCAGCCCAGAGGGTCTGCAAATAACCACCAACACCGAGGGCCATCGCATTGTCAACCTCATCATGGCCGAAGACTGGCGGGCCCCAATAACCCTGTTCTTGCAAGGATATTACCATCCAGGTGATGTCAACGAGGCCAAGCGCCTCAAACACCAAAGTTAGGACTTCACACTTATTGAGGGCTAGCTATACAATAAAGGGATTAGTCAACCCATGCTCAAATGTGTCACGGAGACCGAAGGCCTCCAGATCCTGCGCGAAGTCCACAGCGGCACTTGTGGCTCTCACTCGGGGCCTAGGGCCCTCACTGCCAAGGTGATCCGTCAAGGTTTCTACTGGCCCGCTATAATCTGCGCCGCAAATCGAGTCACGAGGTCGTGCGAAGCCTGCCAAAAGTTCTCTCCCTGTTCGAGCAACCCCTCGCAATTCACAAAGATGATCGCCCACACATGGCCACTTCAACGCTGGGGGCTAGACATTGTCGGGCCACTACCCACAGCCCAAAGGAACCTCAAGTTCACCTTCGTCGCCATCGAGTATTTTACCAAGTGGATCGAGGCAAGGGCAGTATCCACAATAACGTCGAAGACTGCCCAGAAATTTTTCTAGCAAAACATTATATGTCGATTCGGAGTCCCGTCTGAGCTCACATTCAATAATGACAAACAGTTTGACAGCCAGGACTTTAAAGACTTTTGCTTCTCCATTGGCACCAAGCTCGCCTTTGCCTCAGTATATCACCCACAATCTAACGGCGTCGTGGAGCGCGCCAACGGCAAGATCTTCACTGCCATCAAGAAAATGCTTCTCGACGACAAGAAGGGTAAATGGGCCGACCTGCTACCTGAAGAAGTCTGGGCGCTAAACAGGACCGAATGTCGGGCGACTGGATTCACTCCCTTTCACCTGCTATACGGATCAGAGGCCATGACCCCGCAGGAAATCAAACATGGGTCACCACGAACAAGCGCTTCAGCCGTCCCCGACTGAAAGTCGCCTAGAGGGGGGGGGTGAATAGGGCAAAACTGAAATTTACAAAGTTAATCACAACTACAAGCAGGGTTAGTGTTAGAAATATAATCAAGTCCGAGAGAGGGCGTAAAAACAAATCGCAAGCAAATAAAGAGTGTGACACACAGATTTGTTTTACCGAGGTTCGGTTCTTGCAAACCTACTCTCCGTTGAGGAGGCCACAAAGGCCGGGTCTTTTTCAACCCCTTCCCTCTCTCAAACGGTCCCTCGGACCGAGTGAGCTTTCTCTTCTCAAATCAACCGGGAACAAAACTTTCCCGCAAGGACCACCACACAATTGGTGTCTCTTGCCTTGGTTACAATTGAGTATTGATCACAAGAAAGAATGAGAAAGAAGAAAGCTATCCAAGCGCAAGAGCTCAAAAGAACACGACAAATCACTCTCACTAGTCACTAAAGCTTTTGTGGAATTGGGAGAGGATTTGATCACTTGGGTGTGTCTTGTATTGAATGCCTAGCTCTTGTAAGAGGTTGGAAGTGTGAAAACTTGGATGATTTGAATGTGGGGTGGTTGGGGGTATTTATAACCCCAACCACCAAACTAGCCGTTTGGTGGAGGCTGCTGTCGCATGGCGCACCGGACAGTCCGGTGCACACCGGACAGTGTCCGGTGCGCCAGCCACGTCACCAGGTCGTTGGGTTCCGACCGTTGGAGCTCTGACTGCTAGGCCCGCCTGGATGTCCGGTGGCGCACCGGACATGTCCTGTAGAGTGTCCGGTGCGCCACTACGCGCGTGCCTGACTTCTGCGCGCTCTGGTGCGCATTTAATGCTTCTACAGGTGACCGTTGGCGCGAAGTAGCCGTTGCTCCGCTGGCTCACCGGACAGTCCGGTGTACACCGGACATGTCCGGTGAATTATAGCGGATCGGATTCCCGAAGCTGGCGAGTTCCAGAGACGCTCTTCCTTGGAGCACCGGACACTGTCCAGTGTACACCGGACAGTCCGGTGAATTATAGCGGAGCGCCTCCGGATTTTCCCGAAGGTGAGAAGTTCAGCGTGAAGTCCCCTGGTACACCGGACACTGTCCGGTGGCACACCGGACAGTCTGGTGTGCCAGACCAGGGCGCCTTCGGTTATCCCTTGCTCTCTTTGTTGAACCCAATTCTTGGTCTTTTTATTGGCTAAGTGTGAACCTTTGGCACCTGTATAACTTATACACTAGAGCAAACTAGTTAGTCCAATTGTTTGTGTTGGGCATTTCAACCACCAAAATCATTTAGGAATAGGTGTAAGCCTAATTCCCTTCAATCTCCCCCTTTTTGGTGATTGATGCCAACACAAACCAAAGCAAATATAGAAGTGCATAATTGAACTAGTTTGCATAATATAAGTACAAAGGTTGCTTGGAGTTGAGCCAATATTAATACTTATAAGATACGCATGGATTGTTTCTTTAATTTTTGACTTTTTGGACCACGCTTGCACCACATGTTTTGTTTTTGCAAATTCTTTTGTAAATCCTTTTCAAAGTTCTTTTGCAAATAGTCAAAGGTAAATGAATAAGATTTTTGCGAAGCATTTTCAAGATTTGAAATTTTCTCCCCCTATTTCAAATGCTTTTCCTTTGACTAAACAAAACTCCCCCTAGATGAAATCCTCCTCTTAGAGTTCAAGAGGGTTTTTAATATATCAATTTTGAAGATGCTAACTTCTCCCCCTTTTGAACACAATAAGATACTAATTTGAAATTTACTAATTGAAAATCCTTAGTTTTAAAATTAGGTGGTGGTGCGGTCCTTTTGCTTTGGGCTAATACTTTCTCCCCCTTTGGCATGAATCGCCAAAAACAGATATTTAGAGTGAAATATAAGCCCTTTTAACTACTTTCTCCCCTTTGGTAAATAAAATATGAGTGAAGATTATACCAAAGACGGTGTCCTTTTGTTTTGGACTCAGGCTCTCTCCCCCAAAGATGGAGAGTTGCTCGGAGCGACGGCGAAGGATGAGTTACGGAGTGGAAGCCTTTGTCTTCGCCGAAGACTCCAATTCCCTTTCAATATACCTATGACTTGGTTTGAAATTCACTTGAAAACACATTAGTCATAGCACATGAAAGAGATATGATCAAAGGTATATGAATGAGCTATGTGTGCAAATCAACAAAAGAAATTTCTAGAATCAAGGATATTTAGCTCATGCCTAAGTTTGTTAAAAGTTTGTTCATCAAGTGGCTTGGTAAAGATATCGACTAATTGATCTTTAGTGTTAATATAAGAAATCTCGATATCTCCCTTTTGTTGGTGATCCCTTAGAAAATGATACCGAATGGCTATGTGTTTAGTGCGGCTATGCTCAACGGGATTATCCGCCATGCGGATTGCACTCTCATTATCACATAGAAGAGGAACTTTGGTTAATTTGTAACCGTAGTCCCTAAGGGTTTGCCTCATCCAAAGTAGTTGCGCGCAACAATGACCTGCGGTAATGTACTCGGCTTTGGTGGTAGAAAGAGCTACGGAATTTTGCTTCTTTGAAGCCCAAGACACCAAGGATCTTCCCAAGAACTAACAAGTCCCCGATGTGCTCTTTCTATTAATTTTACACCCCGCCCAATCGGCATCCGAATAACCAATCAAATCAAAAGTGGATCCCTTAGGATACCAAAGCTCAAACTTAGGAGTATAAACTAAATATCTCAAGATTCGTTTTACGGCCGTAAGGTGAGCTTCCTTAGGGTCGGCTTGGAATCTTGCACACATGCATACGGAAAGCATAATATCTGGTCGAGATGCACATAAATAGAGTAAAGAACCTATCATCGACCGGTATACCTTTTGATCCACGGACTTACCTTCCGTGTCGAGGTCGAGATGCCCATTGGTTCCCATGGGTGACTTGATGGGTTTGGCATCCTTCATTCCAAACTTGTTTAGAATGTCTTGAGTATACTTCGTTTGGCTAATGAAGGTGCCCTCTTGGAGTTGCTTCACTTGAAATCCTAAGAAGTACTTCAACTCCCCCATCATAGACATCTCGAATTTTTGTGTCATGATCCTACTAAATTCTTCACACGTAGACTCGTTAGTAGACCCAAATATAATATCATCAACATAAATTTGGCATACGAACAAGTCATTCTCAAGAGTTTTAGTGAATAAAGTAGGATCGGCCTTTCCGACTTTGAAGCCATTAGTGATAAGGAAATCTCTAAGGCATTCATACCATGCTCTTGGAGCTTGCTTGAGCCCATAAAGCGCCTTAGAGAGTTTATAAACATGGTTAGGGTACTCACTATCTTCAAAGTCGGGAGGTTGTTCAACATAGACCTCTTCCTTGATTGGTCCATTGAGGAAGGCACTCTTCACGTCCATTTGATAAAGCTTGAAGCCATGGTAAGTAGCATAGGCTAATAATATACGAATTGATTCAAGCCTAGCTACGGGTGCATAGGTTTCACCAAAATCCAAACCTTCGACTTGAGAGTATCCTTTGGCCACAAGTCGAGCTTTGTTCCTTGTCACCACACCATGCTCATCTTGCTTGTTGCGGAACACCCATTTGGTTCCTACAACATTTTGATTAGGACATGGAACCAAATGCCATACCTCATTTCTAGTGAAGTTGTTGAGCTCCTCTTGCATCGCCACCACCCAATCCGAATCTTGAAGTGCTTCCTCTACCCTGTGTGGCTCAATAGAGGAAACAAAAGAGTAATTTTCACAAAAATGAGCAACACGAGATCTAGTGGTTACCCCCTTATGAATGTCACCGAGGATGGTGTCGACGGGGTGATCTCGTTGGATTGCTTGGTGGACTCTTGGGTGTGGCGGGCTTGGTTCTTCATCCTCCTTGTCTTGATCATTTGCATCTCCCCCTTGATCATTGCCGTCATCTTGAGGTGGCTCATTTGCTTGATCTTCTCCTTCATCAACTTGAGCCTCATCCTCATTTTGAGTTTGTGGAGATGCTTGCGTGGAGGAGGATGGTTGATCTTGTGCATTTGGAGGTTCTTCGGATTCCTTAGGACTCACATCCCTAATGGACATGTTCCTTAGCGCGATGCATGGAGCCTCTTCAACACCTATCTCATCAAGATCAACTTGCTCTACTTGAGAGCCGTTAGTCTCATCAAACACAACGTCACAAGAAACTTCAACTTGTCCAGAGGACTTGTTAAAGACTCTATATGCCCTTGTGTTTGAATCATATCCTAGTAAAAAGCCTTCTACAGTCTTAGGAGCAAATTTAGATTTTCTACCTCTTTTAACAAGTATAAAGCATTTGCTACCAAAGACTCTAAAATATGAAATATTGGGCTTTTTACCGGTTAGGAGTTCGTATGATGTCTTCTTGAGGATTTGGTGTAGATATAACCGGTTGATGGCGTAGCAGGCGGTGTTGACCGCCTCGGCCCAAAACTGATCCGATGTCTTGTACTCATCAAACATGGTTCTTGCCATGTCCAATAGAGTTCTATTCTTCCTTTCCACTACACCATTTTGTTGTGGTGTGTAGGGAGAGGAGAACTCATGCTTGATGCCCTCCTCCTCAAGGAAACCTTCAATTTGTGAGTTCTTGAACTCCGTCCCGTTGTCGCTTCTAATCTTTTTGATCCTTAAGCCGAACTCGTTTTGAGCTCGTCTCAAGAATCCCTTTAAGGTCTCTTAGGTATGGGATTTTTCCTGCAAAAAGAATACCCAAGTGAAGCGAGAATAATCATCCACAATAACTAGACAGTACTTACTCCCGCCGATGCTTATGTAAGCAATCGGGCCGAATAGGTCCATGTGTAGGAGCTCCAGTGGCCTGTCGGTCGTCATGATGTTCTTGTGTGGATGATGAGCACCAACTTGCTTCCCTGCTTGGCATGCGCTACAAATCCTGTCTTTCACAAAATGAACATTTGTTAATCCTAAAATGTGCTCTCCCTTTAGAAGCTTATGAAGATTCTTCATCCCAACATGGGCTAGTCGGCGGTGCCAGAGCCAACCCATGTTAGTCTTAGCAATTAAGCAAGTGTCGAGTTCAGCTCTATCAAAATCTACCAAGTATAGCTGACCCTCTAACACTCCCTTAAATGCTATTGAACCATCACTTCTTCTAAAGACAGTGACACCTACATCAGTGAATAGACAGTTGTAGCCCATTTGACATAATTGAGAAACGGAAAGCAAATTGTAATCTAATGAATCTACAAGAAAAACATTGGAAATAGAATGGTCAGGAGATATAGCAATTTTACCCAATCCTTTGACCAAACCTTGATTTCCGTCCCCAAAAGTGATAGCTCGTTGGGGATCTTGGTTTTTCTCATAGGAGGAGAACATCTTCTTCTCCCCTGTCATGTGGTTTGTGCACCCGCTGTCGATGATCCAACTTGAGCCCCCGGATGCATAAACCTACAAAACATGTTTAGTTCTTGACTTTAGGTACCCAAATGGTTTTGGGTCCTTTGGCATTAGATACAAGAACTTTGGGTACCCAAACACAAGTCTTTGACCCCTTGTGCTTGCCCCCAACATATTTGGCAACTAGCTTGCCGGATTTGTTAGTTAAGACATATGATGCATCAAGAGTTTTAAATGAAATGTCATGATCATTTGATGCACTAGGAGTTTTCTTCTTAGGCAACTTAGCACGGGTTGGTTCCCTAGAACTAGATGTCTCACCCTTATACATAAAAGCATGGTTAGGGCCAGAGTGAGACTTCCTAGAATGAATTCTCCTAATTTTGCTCTCAGGATAGCCAGCAGGGTACAAAATGTAACCCTCGTTATCCTGAGGCATGGGAGCCTTGCCCTTAACAAAATTAGATAATTTCTTAGGAGGGGCATTAAGTTTGACATTGTCCCCCTTTTGGAAGCCAATGCCATCCTTGATGTCAGGGCGTCTCCCACTATAAAGCATACTACGAGCAAATTTAAATTTTTCATTTTCAAGTTCATGCTCGGCAATTTTTGCATCTAATTTTGCTATATGATCATTTTGTTGTTTAATTAAAGCCATGTGATCATGAATATCATTAATATCAACATCTCTACATCTAGTACAAATAGAAGTGTGCTCAACGATAGATGTAGATGGTTTGCAAGATTTTAATTCTACAACCTTAGCATGCAATATATCATTTTTACTTCTAAGGTCGGAAATGGTAGCATTGCAAACATCAAGATCTCTAGCCTTAGCAAGTAATTTTCCATTTTCATCTCTAAGGCCAACAAGAGAAATGTTCAATTCTTCAATCTTAGCAATCAAATCATCATTATCATTTCTAGGATTGGGAATTGAAACATCATAAATATGTGAACCAACCTTAGCTAATAAATTAGCATTCTCATTTCTAAGGTTGTCTATAGTCTCATGGCAAGTGCTTAGCTCACTAGATAGTTTTTCACATTTTTCTACTTCTAGAGCGTAAGCATTTTTAACTTTAACATGCTTCTTGTTTTCTTTAATAAGGAAGTCCTCTTGGGAGTCCAAGAGATCATCCTTCTCATGGATAGCACTAATCAATTCATTTAGTTTTTCTTTTTGTTGCATGTTTAAGTTGGCAAAAAGAGTACGCAAATTATCTTCCTCATCACTAGCATTATCATCGCTAGAGGATTCATATCTAGTAGAGGATTTAGATTTAACCTTTTTCTTTTTGCCGTCCTTTGCCATGAGGCACTTGTGGCCGACGTTGGGGAAGAGGAGTCCCTTGGTGACGGCGATGTTGGCGGCGTCCTCGTCGTCGGAGGAGTCGCTAGAGCTTTCGTCTGAGTCCCACTCGCGACAAACATGGGCATCGCCGCCCTTCTTCTTGTAGTACCTCTTCTTCTCCTTTCTTCTTCCCTTCTTGTCGTCGCCCCTGTCACTGTCACTAGAAATAGGACATTTTGCTATAAAGTGACCGGGCTTACCACACTTGTAGCAAACCTTCTTAGAGCGGGGCTTGTAATCTTTCCCCTCCTTTGCTTGAGGATTTGGCGGAAGCTTTTGATGACAAGCGCCATTTCCTCGTTGTCGAGCTTGGAGGCGTCGATGGGTGTTCTACTTGGTGTAGACTCCTCCTTCTTCTCCTCCGTCGCCTTGAATGCGACCGGTTGTGCTTCGGACGTGGAGGGACCGTCAAGCTCGTTGATCTTCCGTGAGCCCTTGATCATAAACTCAAAGCTCACAAAATTCCCGATTACTTCCTCGGGAGTCATTAGTGTATATCTAGGATTACCACGAATTAATTGTACTTGAGTAGGGTTAAGGAAAATAAGTGATCTTAGAATAACCTTAACCACCTCGTGGTCATCCCATTTCTTGCTCCCGAGGTTGCGCACTTGATTCACCAAGGTTTTGAGCCGGTTGTACATGTCTTGAGGCTCCTCCCCTTGGCAAAGACGGAAGCGACCGAGCTCCCCCTCGATCGTTTCCCGCTTGGTGATCTTGGTTAGTTCATCACCCTCATGCGCGGTCTTGAGCACGTCCCAAACTTCCTTGGCGCTATTTAATCCTTGCACCTTGTTGTACTCCTCCCTACTTAGAGAAGCGAGGAGTATGGTTGTGGCTTGGGAGTTGAAGTGCTCGATTTGGGCCACCTCGTCCTCATCATAATCCTCATCCCCTACAGATGGTACCTGTGCTCCAAACTCAACAACATTCCATATACTTTTGTGGAGTGAGGTTAGGTGAAATTTCATTAAATCACTCCACCTAGCATAATCTTCACCGTCAAAGGTTGGCGGTTTGCCTAATGGAACGGAAAGTAATGGAGTATGTCTAGAAGTGCGAGGATAGTGTAAGGGGATCTTACTAAACTTCTTGCGCTCATGGCGCTTAGAAGTTACGGAGGGCGCGTCGGAGCCGGAGGTAGATGTCGATGAGGTGTCGGTCTCGTAGTAGACCACCTTCCTCATCTTCTTTTTCTTGTCCCCACTCCGATGCGACTTGTGGGAAGAAGCTTTCTTCTCCTTCCCCTTTCCCTTTTTGCGGGACTCTTCCGATGAAGCTTTCCCGTGGCTTGTAGCGGGCTTGTCGCCGGTCTCCATCTCCTTCTTGGCGTGTTCTCCCGACATCACTTCGAGCGATTAGGCTCTAATGAAGCACTAGGCTCCGATACCAATTGAAAGTCGCCTAAGGGGGGGTGAATAGGGTAAAACTGAAATTTACAAAGTTAATCACAACTACAAGCAGGGTTAGCGTTAGAAATATAATCAAGTCCGAGAGAGGGCGTAAAAACAAATCGCAAGCAAATAAAGAGTGTGACATGCGGATTTGTTTTACCGAGGTTCGGTTCTTGCAAACCTACTCCCCATTGAGGAGGCCACAAAGGCCGGGTCTTTTTCAACCCCTTCCCTCTCTCAAACGGTCCCTCGGACCGAGTGAGCTTTCTCTTCTCAAATCAACCGGGAACAAAACTTCCCCGCAAGGACCACCACACAATTGGTGTCTCTTGCCTTGGTTACAATTGAGTATTGATCACAAGAAAGAATGAGAAAGAAGAAAGCTATCCAAGCGCAAGAGCTCAAAAGAACACAACAAATCACTCTCACTAGTCACTAAAGCTTTTGTGGAATTGGGAGAGGATTTGATCACTTGGGTGTGTCTTGTATTGAATGCCTAGCTCTTGTAAGAGTTTGGAAGTGTGAAAACTTGGATGATTTGAATGTGGGGTGGTTGGGGGTATTTATAACCCCAACCACCAAACTAGCCGTTTGGTGGAGGCTGCTGTCGCATGGCGCACCGGACAGTGTCCGGTGCGCCAGCCACGTCACCAGGCCGTTGGGTTCCGACCGTTGGAGCTCTGACTGCTGGGCCCGCCTGGATGTCCGGTGGCGCACCGGACATGTCCTGTAGAGTGTCTGGTGCGCCACTACGCGCGTGCCTGACTTCTGCGCGCTTTGGCGCGCACTTAATGCTTCTGCAGGTGACCGTTGGCGCGAAGTAGTCGTTGCTCCGCTGGCTCACCGGACAGTCCGGTGTACACCGGACATGTCCGGTGAATTATAGCGGATCGGATTCCCGAAGCTGGCGAGTTCCAGAGACGCTCTTCCTTGGAGCACCGGACACTGTCCGGTGTACACCAGACAGTCCGGTGAATTATAGCGAAGCGCCTCCGGATTTTCCCGAAGATGAGAAGTTCAGCGTGAAGTCCCCTGGTGCACCGGACACTGTCCGGTGGCACACCGGACAGTCCGGTGCGCCAGACCAGGGCGGCTTCGGTTATCCCTTGCTCTCTTTGTTGAACCCAATTCTTGGTCTTTTTATTGGCTAAGTGTGAACCTTTGGCACCTGTATAACTTATACACTAGAGCAAACTAGTTAGTCCAATTGTTTGTGTTGGGCATTTCAACCACCAAAATCATTTAGGAATAGGTGTAAGCCTAATTCCCTTCACCGACGTAGACGAGGAACCAACCTCCAAAGACCTCATCGACGGAGACCGTGTCTTCGCCCTGAAGGCTCTCAACAAATACCAAGCTCAAACGAAGGCCTGGCGCGACCACGCAGTCGTCCCAAAAGAATTCGACGAAGGGGACCTCGTACTTGTTCGGACAACTCGGACAGAGTCACGGGGCAAGCTGGAGCCAAAGTGGGAGGGTCCTTTCATCGTCAAGACGAAGGCGTCCCCCAGCGCGTACAGGCTAACAACGCCATCCGACGAGGACCTAGAGCATTCCTGGAATATCGATAATCTCCGCAAATTTTTTGTTTGAATCCTCAGGGCTAACACACCCTTGTAATTCACCAAACAGTATCATTGCAGCCCGCACTCTTTTCCTCCCGGGGGGTGAGGTTTTTAATGAGGCGGAGCCATGTAATATACCCGCAAAAATCCCCCGCAAAAACTAAGACACAATATGTCGAAAAAGACCTCATCGACGGTCTTCGGCATTCGACCACACCAAAGTCACCGCGAGGGGCAGTGCTGACCACCCTCGCGTGCGACACTCCGCGCAAAAGTCGCCTATGGGTGCAGCCGGAATAGCATAACAAGTGCGATAATCAAAGTCTTTGTCAAAGACATTCCGCACAAAAGTTGCCTAAGGGTGCAGCCGGACTAGCACAATAAGTGCGCAAAATCGAAGTCTTTTCCAAAAGACTCTCCGTGCAAAAGCCGCCTATGGGTGCAGCCGGACTCTCCGTGCAAAAGTCGCCTAAGGGTGCAGCCGGAATAGCACAACAAGTACGCAAAATCAAAGTCTTTTCCAAAAGGCTCTCCGTGCAAAAGTCGCTTACAGGCGCAGCCAAAACAACACAACAAGTACGTATAGATCGAAGTCGTTCCCAAAAGACTCTCCGTGCAGAAGTCGCCTATGGGCGCGGCCGGATCAACGAAGGCGCGCAGCCTTATCATACAAATTATGGTTACATACACACAGCGAGGGCATCATATATTACATTTGCTCAACCTTCGGGATGATACCCATCTCCCTGTAGTTGAACAACATTATCCTCAATTCCTCACCCTCAAAAAGATTTCGCAGCTCTCCCTCACCTACACTCACCCCAATCGGCGAGGACAACAATTCTCGCTTACCAGTCCCGTCCACGCGAAGACGCCCACTCTCCATCTCACTACGATGACGCCCACCGCTTCGCGACAATCCACTCACTCTCCATTTCGCCACCGCCCTTCGCCGCCTATACCCAGTACTCGTAACCGAGAGCTCCTCGGAACCCTTCGCGTGCGGCGAAGGCTCCGCTGCAGCCACATCCAATGCTGCAAAATAATCCAAGTTCTCATCTGAAGACTCCTCTGTCCACGCAATCGAACTCCCAGAATCATCAGACTCAAAACACTTAGACACAGAGCCAAACGAATCATCATCGGCAGCCACGGTCGAAGCCGCCACAAAAATAGCAATGTCAGTAGCGGTTGCGTGCGCAGGCCCAAACCCCAGAACCTGCGCAACAACCGAGGTTCAGTATCACACAGACAAAATTTACAAACTCCTCAACACCTATTCAGCCACCTGCGAAGGCCCAGCCGCGGCTGTGGGGTCTTCGACTGCCGGCTCGGCTGCCGGCTCGGCCACCACCTTCAAGGCGTCTTCGCCCGTCGGCGCAGGGGCTGATGCGGGGTCTTCGCCGGCCGCAGTGGGCGCGGGGGTCGCCGAGGGGCCTTCACTGGCATCCGAGGGCGGCACTAGATCGACCTCCGCTGCCTCGGGCAGCGCGCCATCCAGACCACCAAGGTCGTCGACGTCTTCGGCATGCACCATCTGCAGCAACAGCACACTCATTCAGCAAAACCACACATACTCACACATATAACCACACAAAAACAGCTTTTACCTGCTCTATTGCCCGGTCGAACCGCTCCCTGACCGCCTCTCGGCCGTGCAGACCCCACATCCTATCGAAGAGTGCCCCGCTGACTGCTTCAGCACAGGGTCTTCGACCTTGAAGATTTCATGTTCAAAGTTTTCGTCCGCTTGGTCGAAGACCTCGTAATGCCTGCACCCCTCGTGGGACAAAGCATTCACAGCCCCCTCGCAGGTGACGAGGGAGGCGAAGGACATGAAACCCGTCACAATGGTCGGGAGCACCAGCAGCTCCTCCTGCAACCATTCAAGGAAGCGAAGGCCCGCTTCTTGGCCGGGCACTTCGAAGTCAGCAGTCCACGCACCTAGCTCGCGGTACGCGTCCACGAACTGTGCGTGCGTCCGCTCAACCTCCACGCGCGTCGAGGCCTCGGCCTTGTCCACACGGCTGCGCAGGGCGTTGAACCTCGCCTCCAGCTACTCGGCGCGTTGGCGGGCGAGACTGCCCTCCGCTCGCGCCACTTTGGCTTCGACCTGTGTAGCCTGCGCATCACCGATGGCCTTGTTCGCCTCCCTCCTCTCCTCCGTCAGCTGGCGGCGGAGATCCGTATTCTCGGCCTCCATGGCGGCCACCTTCTCCGACAGGCTGCGGTTTTTTCTTTCCACAGCCGACTTCTCCCGCACAGCATCCGCATGCTGTGCCCGGAGACGCTCGACTTCAGCAGCAACGTCCGCAGTCAAGGCACCCGACGCGACGAGGTCGGTGAAGTCGGCCGCCTGACACATAAACCCATGAGACCCGAATCCTCATAAAAACAACAAACATCGAAGTCCAACACAACTTATTTGCTTCAGCTGCTGTGACAGTTGCTGCGACGCTTCCCTCAGTCGCTGAGACATGGAGCCCGCCACGTCCTTAGCGCCAGCGGCCGACAGAATCTCGCCGCTCGCGCAGAAAGTGGCCCACGGGTTCCGTGCGGCACCCTTCGCCCCAACCACCGCCGTTGGCGAAGTGGTTGCCACCGGAGGCGGGACAACAGCTAGTTGCCCCTCACCCAACCCTGCACCATGATACTGGTTAAAGACCTAGTCGAGCCAAAAAAAATCCTGACGAAGTCGGCAAGAACATACCAACAAAATAATCATCGACACTGATGTCCGTGCCGAAGTCGGCAATACGTCGCGCCGGCGAAGGCGGCCTTCGTCCTTTCACGAGCCCGCCCGGGGGTGGCTTGCTCCCGCAAGAGGCGGTAGCCTTCACACTAGCTAACGCCTTGCTATGCCTAGGGGCGGCCGGTTTCACAGTCGGCACCAGTTTGTTACTGCCAAAGGCAGCAGCCTTCGTGCTCCCTAGCGCCTTCTTCGCCTCACGCATAGGATCTGCGATCCTGACGACCGCCCGACACTTCTGCGCAGCGTCTTGACGGTCCCTCTCCATCACTGCCGATACAACAACAACAATATTCCGTCCGTAAGGAAAAACCTTCAAGTCACGAGCCATGCGAGACGTAAAGAAGTCTTCGCCAGCCGCGTGGGGGATCGGAACATTCTTGGGCCATCGACCCCCGGTAACCTCCAGCATTCGCGCCGAAGACTCCCGGAGCTCGGGCGAAGACATCCTTCCCCCGAGGGCTTCACACGTCCCCATCAAATCCACAGCAAAACTATCAGAGACCCCCACTCCCCCCACTGCAGTACCTAATTTTCTCTTCTTAGTGGCCGGGGCAGCCCCCTGCGAAGGCCCTTCCTCGGTCACGCCCACTGGTCTGTTCCCGCGGCGGTTGGCAGTGTCATCCCCGGGATAGCCACCGTATGGCAAGCAGTTTAATTCGAAGACTCGATTCAATCTAACATTGGACCCACAGATATCCCAGCTCCGCAGACCCTCTGTCCTCGGCACATAGCGCCCCACAATCCTCACCGCACTGTCCTCCACTTCATGAACAAATGCGGCTAGATCCCAGCCACGCAGATCCAACGCGAAGGCTGGACTTTGCACTCGCTGCCCACCCAGGGAGGGCATCGAGCGAGGGCATACTTCGCCCAACGCCCAGCCATGTGCCAAGGGCCATACCCCATACCTGATGAATTCCTCAACTAAATCGCGCCTGCTACTCATGCGGACAGCGCACCGAAGGGCTCCTTCATTTTCATCATCCTCCGCCACCTCAAATTGCGGGTACGCCACATAATAATGGGAGCACATCACGGCCACGGGGAGCCCTGGGTGGTCTTTGACTTCGCCTTCGGAAACATAAAACCAGAAATCCCACCAGTTGCCCCACTTATTGCGGGCACAGGGAACTAACTCCACGACTTCCATCGAAGTCTTTCTGGTCCTCGGCGTAAACGTGCATGATCCAAACTGTGCAATCTTGTGTCCAATTTTCCTTTTCTGCCAATGCAGACAGTAATGTCTGGCAAAGACCTCCACAGAAGGCTGACCACCATACGAAGTCACCGCCCAGACATACTTCGCCAGGGCCACCACGGCATTCGGCGTCATCTGGTGGACCTGGACCTCAAATCTCTGCAGGACCTCCGCCACAAAGCGATGTGCAGGCAAACGAAGGCCAGCGGTGAAAAACGCCTCAAACACGACCAACTCGCCCTCGGGCTCAGGAACCTCCTCCGCCCCCCGGACACGCTCAACCCCGCTGCCAAAATACCCCAGCTGCTGCATATCCTGAACACGGACCGAGGAAATCCGCGAAACGCCGAACTCCACCATATCACCTGGATGTAACTCCTCCACCGCCACGTTGCTCAAGGTATCCTCGGACGATGCGTCGGTCGGTGGCGTGTTTGCAGCAGACGAGGAAGAAGAAGGCATGGCTACGTACCGTCGGCGGCGGCGAGCGGTCTGCTTGACGCGGGCCAGATCTCCGACGAGCAGGAGCAAGGAGGGCAGGCGAGCGGGCGAACGGTTTCAAAAGGAGGCTAGGGTTTTGCGGCGCGCAGAAAAAGTGCCCGACCCGCGCCGCCCCACCCTTGTTTATACACAGGACGCGACGCTTCGGGAAACCCGTAGTCCAACAGTACTGCATCCGTCAACAGTCACATCAAAAACCCCCGCGGAACCACTTCGAGCGAGGGTAAAGTCTCCACCATCTAGCGATGTCTTCGGCACCAGATGACTTAGTCGAACTGGTCCCTCGGAGGGCAAATGTTGGGGCGAAGGCGAAGACGCTACCCTTTGCTCGAAGCCTTCGCCAATCTCGCTGCACCAACGGAGGCAAAACGACCGGTGGGGCCCACCCTTCGTCCTCTACACTGCAAGACGAAGGCCTACGACGAGGTCGCCCCGTACCACGTCCTCACCCCACTTGGAGGTCCACGTGGGATTTGGCCCATTGTAACAGGCCCCGCAAGGAGAAGTGTGTTACGGGCCCGACTTGTAATGGCTTTTCTGTAATGACAGTCTGTAACCCTCCCTTATGGGAATATTCCGGGGATAGTCCAGGTGCCTGAGGGCACATGCGTCCTTACATCAAGACGTTGGGCGCTCAGGCACCTATAAATACCCCCGTACAGTGCCCTTGAGAGGCTGGATTAATAGAGCAATCGCCATCTCGTGTTAAACCTCGTTTGCATTCTTTACACTCCCCCGTTGGATCATCTTGCCCCGGATAGCAAGTTCCAACAAACCTACCACATAAAAGATTTGCACCAGGAAGTAGGGTGTTACTCCTTTCTAAGTGGCCTGAACCTGTATAAAATTGTCCACTATCTCTCATGCATCTAGCACGAACTATCGAGCTACAGTCGGTAACACCATCCTACTCCAAAAAGCACCTCGAGGGGAAATCCTAGGTGTGCGGTCGGACCCAAAACACCAACAGCTGGCGCACCAGGTAGGGGTGTGTCACTGATCCAAGCTAGCTCAATGGCCGTCACTTTCCAGCACAAGATCGCTCTCCGCCCTGGGTCCATGTTCTGCTTTGGAACCATCTCATCCGTGGTAGACAAAGAAGGAACTCTACATCGCATAGCGGATCCGCCGAAGAGAAAACCTTCCTCGATAATCTCTGGGAAAGTCGGAACAAAGCAGGAAATAGCGCAACCTCCAGCGCTCCAAGCGAAGACTACCTCCTGCAAGCCAGGAGTGGAAAATTCATTCCCCCGAAGAACCCTCTTGTCCACCTCATCCACAGAAGAGTGGACACAGATTACGAGGAAAAAAGAAACAAAGACTCGTCAAGCTGCCCTTCTGGAGCCTTTGCCCTCAAAGGAGACCAGAAAGAAGCTTGTCGTCACGACAACTCCGTTCTACCCCAACGTCCTCTTTATCGGGGGGGGGGGGGAGTGGAATCGTCCCCCATCTCCGACGACGAACCAACTGTGCCTGGGGAAGAACCACCTCAGCGGGAAGCTCGTCGATGAAGGAACCGACACCATAACACTCGGTGACATCATGAAGCTGGAGAAAGAGATCCGGCGCAGCCTGTGTCGCGAGATGAGATTTCGGAGGTGGGAGAAACTCCAGATGAACGAGTCTTCAGGGAAAGGAGGAATTCTCGCTGACGTGATCATTAGCGAGCTTAAGAGCAGGCTGAGCAGGAGGTGAGACAACGTCGAGAGAACCCTCTCCTCGGACGAAACTTGAACCCCGACTTCGCCCGAGCCATGAACACACCGAGCGAGGTCGGTGGAGTGTTGGCTCGGATAGCCGATGGCCTCCCCCGGACTCCAAACGCCGAGGGATATCGGTGGCTGCTCACTCGGGCAGCTAACCATCTTCTGCCTCTCGCTCATCTTCCGAGCGATCGACGACACGCCATCAATAGTTGACGGGACGCATAGAGCTCCATCAATGCTTCGCGCGAACGATAACATGAGAACAAGATTCGGCGCCGAGAAGAGTATGATCGGGATCACGGCATCCCTGCACGAAGTCAGGCCACCAGGGTTGAGTCGGCAACAGCTTCAATTGGCGGCACAACCCGGGGATGGTCGAGGCAGCACATCGACAACTCCCCTCCCCGGGACCGACACCACAACCGTCGATAGGAAGACATGTGTGGAGTATCGGCGCTTACTCCACGTCTCAGGGCCATTCAGTGGCCCCCTAACTTCAAGGTCTCCAATGTCGACAAGTACGAACCTAAGCAGGACCCAGGAGGCTGGTTGGTCGTCTATACCACTGCTGCCCGTGCCGCTGGGGCAACTGAAGATGTGATGACTGCGTATTTGCCCATCATCCTTGGGCAAGATGCGTTGCAATGGCTACGACACCTGCCCCGACACTGCATCAACGATTGGAGCGACTTCAGTCGGTGTTTTATCGCCAACTTCCAATCCCTCTCCGACAAGCCGGCGCAGCCATGGGACCTCAAATCCATCAGGCGGCGAGGGGATGAGACTCTCCGGTCGTACCTCAAAAGATTTCAGACCATGAGAAATCGAGGACTTCTACCGGGGATCTAATGACTTAGCCTTCGTTCGAGCCATACTGCAAAAGGCGCTGACTACCTCCGAGCAGCTATTCAGGGAAGCGGACCTCTACATCACTGCCGACGAACGGGCTCAGGACCTCATCGGAGGAACGAAGCCTACACCGTCGGCACCACGACACGACACGAACCAACAACCGACAAGAGCTGGGAGAAGAGGCCTCGCGAAGAGGTCCATGCTGCCGGACCACCTGTCTCTCATGCCCGAGGGGCACCCCGCGGAGGCGAACGGACATTGGACGACATCCTCGACGCCCAATGTTCGTACCACAAGGGCATGCACCACACCCTCCAGAACTGTAGAGATTTCAAGCACTCCGTCGGGAACGGCCGACCCTTCCAACCTCTGCCACCTTCCCCACCACGAGGAGGACCCGGAGAACCTCAGCAACCCCAGCAGTAGGAAGGGGGAGGAGGCGGAGCATTCCCGCGCGTCGACGGAGAAGTCAACGTCATCTTCGGCAGACATGGGTCGCAAGAGAGCAAGAGGCAGCAGAAGCTCAACGATCGTCAGATACTGGTGGCGGCCACGAGTCCTCCCGCCCCATATCGATGGTCCAAACACCCGATCACCTTCACTCGGGTGGATCAGTGGCTGAACTTCGATCATCTGGGCAAATACCCGCTCTTCGTCAATCCGGTGATCCGAGAGAGTAGGATAAAGAAGGTGCTAGTGGACGGGGGAAGCAGCATCAACGTCGCCTTCCCCCGGACACTCCTAGTCTTAGGAGTCACACTCAAAGAGCTCCATGTGTCAGACACTCCTTTCTTCGGCATTGTGCCGACTGAAGGAGAATATCCACTCGGACATATCTACATGTCTGTTACCTTCGGAACTCCGGAAAACTACAGAATCGAGTTCTTAAAGTTCGAGGTAGCAAGCTTCGACTGTGGATACAACGCCATCATCGGCAGGCCGGGATTGGCGAAGTTCATGGCCATTCCGCACTATACATACATGATATTGAAGATGCCAGGACCACAAGGAATCATCACCGTGCGCGCTGACTTCCAAGGCGCCGCATAATGCTTCCGAGTGGCCAATCAGGCGGCTCTCACCACCAAATCATCAACGACTTCTTCCGTGTAGGCGAACTCAGAGCCTGAGGAGGACCTCGCGGTACCTGCAAATGAAGCTCAAGCCGTGACCTCTATGTGGCCGACTGAGGAAACGAAGAGAATCAACCTCGGGTTCGCTGATGAACGCAAGACCGCCATCATCAGCTCCAGCTTGGACGACAAATAGGAAGGCATGCTCGTCCAGTTTCTGCAAGATAACCGAGACGTATTCGCATGGCAACCTATGAATATGCCGGGAGTCCCGAGAGAACTGGCCGAGCACAAATTGAAGGTCTATCCCCAGGCGAGGCCGATCCGACAAAAGTTGCGTCGTTTCACACCCGACAAGAGAGAAGCTATCCGTGCCGAGCTAGCTCGCTTAGTCGCAGCAGGGTTCATTAGAGAAGTACTGCATCCTGAGTGGTTAGCAAATCCTGTTCTTGTACTCAAAAAGAATAAAGTGGATTGGCGCATGTGCGTCGACTATACAGACCTCAACAAACACTGTCTGAAGGATCCCTTCGGACTTCCTAGAATAGATCAGGTGGTAGATTCAACCGTCGGATGCTCTATGCTGTCATTCTTTGATTGCTACTCGGGATATCATCAAATCAGCTTGGCAAAAGAAGACGAGGAAAAAATAGCATTCATTACCCCGTTTGGAGTCTTCTGTTATACCTCCATGTCGTTCGGCCTCAAGAACGCTGGAGCAACTTACCAGAGAGCCATTCAAACTTGCTTAGTCGATCACTGGGGCAAGCGGGTAGAAGCTTATGTTGATGATGTAGTGATCAAGACAGAAAACTTCATTGAAGATTTGCAGCTGGTCTTCAATAGTCTGAGGCGATATCGATGGAAGCTCAATCCTGAAAAATGTGTCTTTGGAGTGCCAGCAGGGAAGTTGCTCGGATTCATTGTCAGTCACCGAGGAATTGAAGCTAACCCGGAAAAGAATGAGGCTATCATGAGGATGGAAGCACCACGGTCACAGAAGAAAGTGCAAAGGCTTACTGGATGCATGGCAGCTTTAAGCAGGTTCATATCAAGGTTAGGAGAAAAAGGCCTACCATTCTACAAATTGCTCAAGAAGGTGGACAAGTTCTAGTGGACCTCAGAAGCTCAGGAAGCCCTTGATGCACTGAAAAAGTTCCTGACCACGCCACCAGTGCTAAAACCACCACGCCGAGCCACGCTAAACCAGCCGGCAGAAGATCTGCTGTTGTACATCTCTTGCACGACTCACGTGGTGAGCACCGTGTTGGTAGTTGAGCGAGCAGAGGAAGGACACACATATCCAGTACAACATCATGTCTATTTCATAAGTGAAGTTCTAGGACCCTCTAAAAAAAGTATCCTCAAGTTCAAAAACTATTGTATGCAGTACTTCTAACTGCACGCATGCTCCAACACTACTTTGACAACCACAAAGTCATAGTAGTCACCGGGTTTCCAATAGGGGATATTCTCCACAATAAAGAAGCCATTGGAAGAATAGCCAAGTGGGACTGCGAGCTGGGAGCTCACGACATCGAGTTTCGGCCTCGAACTGCAATAAAGACTCAAGCACCAGTTGACTTCATATCAGAGTGGACCGAGCAACAAGTACGAGATAACCCGGAGACTGCAGAAGTATGGCGGATGTATTTCGATGGCTCGCTGAAGCTGTAGGGGGCAGGCACAGGGATCCTCTTCATTGCACCTGGAGGTGAACAACTCAAATATGCTCTTAAGTTGTTATTCTCAACATCCAATAATGCAGCAGAATATGAAGCTTTGATCCACGGATTGAACATTGCCATATCACTAGGCATTAAGAGGTTGATGGTATACGGAGATTCACTGGTGGTCATAAGTCAGATAAATAAAGAATGGGATTGCTCGAATGACTCTATGGGCAAGTACTGCACAGCCGTCCGAAAGCTGGAAGACAAATTTGAAGGGCTAGAATTTCATCATGTGGAAAGAGATCGCAACGCGGCAGCAGACACGTTGTCGAAACTAGGATCCAGTCGGACCCAGGTTCCACCTGGAATTTTCGTCCTAGAGGTGCCACGCCCAAGCATTTCCTCAGATCAAGTAGAAGAGTGCAATGTTTTAAGCCAGCCAGAGTCAGACTCTAATAACTGGAGGGAGCCCATCATCAGATATATAAAGAATGAAGAGGAACTGCATGACAAAACCACAGCAGAACGCATTGCAAGGCAGTCAGCCCACTACACCCTCATCGGAGATGCACTGTACAGAAGGGGCGCAATAGGAGTCCTCATGAAGTGCATTCCTTCGGTTACTGGGAAGCAACTGCTAGATGAGATCCATGCCGGACAGTGCGGGATACACGCCACATCCAGGACTCTGGTTGGGAAGGTCTTTAGGTCTGGTTTTTACTGGCCGACAGCAAAGAGTGATGCAGCCGAGTTAGTCCAGAGGTGTGAAGCTTCCCAATTCTTATCAAAGCAGCAACATTTACCAGCACAGCAACTGCAGACCATACCCGTAACATGGCCATTTGCGTGCTGGGGACTGGACATGATTGGACCCTTCAAGAAAGCTCAGGGAGGATACACTCACGTGTTGGTCGCCATTGACAAATTAACCAAATGGATAGAATACAAACCCATTGCTTCTCTAACTTCAGCCAAGGCAGTGGAATTCATACAAGATATAATATTCAGGTTTGGGATACCAAATAGCATCATAACCGACCTGGGATCCAATTTCACTAGCTCTGAATTCTTTGATTTCTGCGAACAACGGAGCATTCAGATCAAATATGCGTCAGTAGCACACCCAAGAGCCAATGGTCAGGTGGAAAGGGCTAATGGGATGATACTGGAAGCACTCAGGAAGAAAGTCTTTGACAAGAACGAAAAGTTCGCGAGAAAATGGATCAGAGAGTTGTCGTACGTAGTTTGGAGCTTAAGAACTCAACCTAGTCGAGCTCTGCACGGAAATAACCCTTTCTTCATGGTCTATGGTTCGGAGGCAGTGCTACCCGCCGACCTCAGGTTTGGGGCACCAAGGCTGGTCTTCGAAAACATAGCTGAGGCAGAGGCTACCAGACTAGAGGATATTGACGTATTGGAGAAAGAGCGATTGAATACAGTAATTCAGTCAGCCAGATACCAGCAAACCCTGAGGCTCTATCATGATAAGGCTTTACGACATCGATCCTTTGTAGTGGGAGACTTGGTCCTTCACTGAATTTTAACGGGGGAAGGACGACACAAATTGTCACCACTATGGGAAGGACCATTTGTAGGGCCAAGATCATATCGGCTTACTCAAATGGATGGCATAGAAATAGGGAATTCATGGAATATAGAGCATCTCAGGAAATTCTACCCTTAGCAAGATTTCAAAAGCTATCAGGGCAGCATTGTATTCTGTAATTGGAAAATACATCATCAATAAAAAGATTTCATTTTCAGGGGCACTCCAACTGTTTATTGTCAATCAGCACGCTTACTCGACTTAGGGTGACCATTATACCCTACTAACGGAGCAATCGGCTTAAGTCGGTAATGACTTAAGACGGTGCAACATGCTCATGCTTACTCGACTTAGGGTGACCACTATACCCTACTAACGGAGCAATCGGCTTAAGTCGGCAATGACTTAAGACGGTGCAACATGCTCACGTTTACTCGACTTAGGGTGACCACTATACCCTACTAACGGAGCAATCGCCTTAAGTCAGCAATGACTTAAGACGGTGCAACATGCTCACACTTACTCGACTTAGGGTGACCACTATACCCTACTAACGGAGCAATCGGCTTAAGTAGGCAATGACTTAAGACGGTGCAACATGCTCACGCTTACTCGACTTAGGGTGACCACTATACCCTACTAACAGTGCAATTGGCTTAAGTCGGCAATGACTTAAGACAGCGCAACATGTTCACACTTACTCAACTTAGTGTAACATGCTCGTAAGGCGACCTCTATGCCTTACTAGCTGATCAACTAGCGAGAATTAGAAAAAGATTCCAAAACCAGCGCACTGCACTTACTTCTACAAGCATTCATGACAACTGTTGAATTCTAACAACAAAAACAAAACGTTATAGTTTTTAGCACCAAGAACACATTCTAATATCCTACCGAATATTCAAGCGCGCTGATCACATACACATACAGTTCACAAATGCATTCAATGTCTTCTAAACACAGCAAAACATCTCTACTTGGCAATGTCTTTCGCAGGAGCAATCGAGGATGAAGGGCGACTCGAAGCATCAGGTGTAGCCTTAACGTCCGCAGCAATGTCATCAGGAACAACTACACCAAGCCTTCTTATCAAGATTCGCCTCGCGCGAATGGCTTTGTCCATAGCCTTGTCACGCTGGGCCTTCAAAACAACGCAGTTGTCGTCTGCAACCTTGGCAGCCAGTCAAGCGGCCTCTAACTCCTGGGTGACTGATCTCTTGGAGGCACGCAGGTCTTTAATGACAGAGTCCTTGCTTGACACCAGCTGCCTGAGCCGCAGGATCCCATCCTGGGATACTTGCAGTTCATGACGATGATGATCCAAATCTGTCATGGTGAAGCGGTGGCTACTCTCTAAGATGGTTAGAGAATTGCTGGCGTCACGATATAACCTATCCAGATTGTCGCGAGAAGCTGCAAGTGCTCGTTTCTCCTCCTACAGACAAGAATCAGTCCTCAAATATCCAGAAATCAGTAAAAGCACAACAGATCCAATTAAGTAAGCTTACCTCATTAGCCACCCTTTCAGAGTCAAGCTGAGCATTAAGAGAGGAATTCAAAGAATTTGCGTCGTTTAAAGAAGCAGAAACCTGAGCCAGGTCAATCTGACCTCGGGAATACTTCTCCTCGAGCTCAAAGTATTGCCGGATCGAGTTAGCTTGGTGCTGAAGATGTTTCTCCTCAAGCTCAGAATACCGCCAGGTCATATCTGACAAAAAGCAACCAAAGAAAGATACACGGTCAAAAAACAAATTAATTAATCAGCCAAGGAAGAAGTAGAGATACCAACCAGCATTCGACGCTTCCAAATCAGCTATCTGTTTCTGAAGCAGCAATGGATTCCACTGCGTCAGGGACAGAGCTCCTTCTGGAACAATAGCGCCATGCGATTTCAATTGAGCAGACATCCCATCAACCAAAGCCTGTTATTAAAAACAAATGAGTACGAAGAAAGTGAGTTACCAGGAGGAATGACAGAAGCTAGTTTACCTGAAGATTAGAAAAGAATAAAGGCAATCCCAAGTCATGAGTAGTTGTGTTATAACTTGACGAAGGAAGATCAACTGGAACAATCTGAAAAGCATCGTCGGGGGTTGATTCAGCCCCACTAGCAGATAGCAGAATCCTGTCATCCGGTGCGCCGACCTCTAAGGCGACTCCCTCACTTGAAGCTAAAGAAGTATGCATCACTATCACTCCATCAGAATGTGGTGGAGACGACCTGACGTGGACATCCATGGAGGTATGGGAAGGAGAGCTCGCTCGGACACCCTCGAGGGCTAGGTTGCAGCTTGTGATACCCACCTGAGCCGAATCATTACCGGCAACACCCTCGGGGGTTAGGTAATCGCCGGCAATACCCTCGGAGGCTGGGTAATCGCCAGCACCACCCTTGGGGCTGGGTTTTCTACAACAGCCACCTATATGGCTGAAGGATCCCCGATCACCTTCATGGGAGTCGGGCAATCTGGGCCAACCTCTTGACACCGAAGACCGCCTTCCAAGGTCGACGATGCGCGAGATGCTGCCCGGGATACCTCTAATCCCACATCTGGAATGTCAGAGCAAACATCCATCATATCACCATCAGTCGGCTCTGACAGCATATCCTCAGGAACAACATCCTCAAGGACCTGATCAAAATCTGTTATGGATAATTATTGCAGGCTAACAAGAGCAGACAGAGCTAGAGAAGGAATATCACTATCCCCTTTGCTACCTCTGTAACTCCAGCTATTCTTGTGAATTAGTGGAACTTCTTCTTCTTCTTCTTCATCCTCATCAAAAATGCGGACAAAGGATGGGGCAGGATCACACCCATTGGGATCAGCTGGTGCAGGATTACACCCATTGGGGTCAGCTTCAGCAGGGTCACACCCATTGGGGTCAGCTTTAGCAGGGTCACACCCATTGGGGTCAGTTGGTGCACGGTCACACCCATTGGGGTCAACTTCGGTAGGTACACCACCAGTGGGATCAACCCCAGTAAAGACCTCTGCTGGTACTTCTTCACAAGCAGGAGCAGAAGGTTCAGCATCCTGGCCCAAACATGACAACCGCCGGAGCCATCTCTTTTTCTTCTTGTTCCCTTCAGTAGGTGCAGTTGGGCGGCTGACCTGGCGAAGACGCTTTGGGCGAGTACCCTCAGGCTTTCGGGTGTCCACTATTCTGTCGAGCTCTAGTATAACTGCAACAGCCATTGTTTCAACAGGGGCCAAGTCAGAAGATTCTCCATCCAACATATCGAGCATAGCATTCATCTCTGCATCATCTAGACTCGCTGGCATCTCAAAATGAACTTGCCTCTCATCATTGAGAAGATCACAAAGAGAAGCAACCACGGCCTCAATATCTTCGGAAGAGGGTCGCACTCTAAGACCCAGACCACTATCACCAGCAGGAGGATTAGACACAAAATTGAAAAAGGACTTAGGAGGTGGCAGATTCCAAGTAGAGTAGGCAACAGGAGCACCAACATTTGATACTTTGCCTCTCAAGATCATATCTAGCCGGCTCACCAAATCCTTAGCAGGAATTCTCCTATTAGTAACCCGAGTGGAGTCGGTAACACCACTGTATAAGTAAGCCGGGTATGCTCTATCCTTCAGGGGCTGGATGTTCTTAAAAACAAAATCAGCAACCATAGCTTCAGCGGTCAGACCTCTCTCCTTCAGCAGACAAACTTCAGCAAGCAGAACCTTAGCCTCTGTTACTTCCAAGGCAGTAGGAGACTCAATCCAGCTTGGAGTACGCACATCTAGCTGTCTTCTCGACCGAGGAGGAGGGACTTGCCATGGTTTTCCACAATAAACCACTCAAGACACCACCCCTTAATGCTGTCCTTAAGCAGAATATCAAGATATTCCATCTTCCTTCCACGCCGCATTTCCAGACTCGCACCACCCATGAGTGGACAGTGGTACAGATACTTCCACAAACCAAAGTGGGGAAGAACTCCGAGGTAGGCCTCACACAGATGAACAAAGATAGAGATTTGCGGAATGGAATTGGGATTCAGATGAGTTAGGTTCAGATTGTAAAAATCAAGGAGACCGCGGAAGAAGGGAGAAATGGGAAGAGCAAGACCGTGGATAAGAAAAGGAACATAAACAACAGACTCATGGGTATCCTCTATTGGGACAGTAACCCCACGGCAAATCCGCCAAGAACAAAGCTCTTTCGGAGGAAGAATTCCAACATCGACAAGGTGAAGGAGATTCGATTCCGAGACAACAGACATATGGTTACCTGCGAAAGGCAACTGGCTGTTGGGGTCGATGGGAGGAATGACCACCGCAGCAGAATTTTGGTTTTTTCGCTTGGGCGCCATTGCAATCTCATCGGCGGATTGAAAGGAAGCGAAATCAGAGGGAAGCAGAGTAATGTTTGGAGGCAGAGAGGTGAAGTTAGGGCTCAAAACACAGAGGCATGCGGCGACGTGATATAAATGGGGTTTTTCCGGGCCAGGCACCGTTTCTAAAAAGTGCTAAGTCATCACTCAGAAAAAGCAAGACGTCCTGGCATAACTCGGCAGCTACCTCTAAAGCGTCGACATGGCCCAGCATAACTCAGCGGCTACCTCTAAAGCGCCGACGTGGCCCAGCATAACTCGGCAGCTACCTCTAGAGCACCGATGTGGCCTAGCATAACTCGGCGGTTACCTCTAAAAGCGCCGATGTGTCCCAATATAACTCGATGGTTACTTCCAAAACGCCGACATGGTCCAGAGCAGCTCGGCAGTTATTTCTAAAAAACGTCGGCAATGCATAACTCAGCTGTTTTCTCCATGTAAACGCCAGCAGAACCAAATGCGACTCAGCAATTACCGGTCATTACTCGGGTGTCATCTCTAAGAACAACAACGCTGGGAATGAATACAAGCTATCGATTGACTATAAAAGAACAATGGAAAAGCAAAAAGGAGAGACTCAGAACAAGCCGAAATTTTCTTCAATATATTGATAAGGGAAGTTCTTCCATAAACTCAAAGACCAACTCATTATGAGTTGGCATTCCTTCCCTTTTTCGCTACATTACACTACTGCACCATCACACTACTTACACTACTATATACTACTAACTACTACTACATTATTCTACTATTACTAATACTACTTCTACTGCTATTTATCTATACTAATATTTAAGCTAGTGGCGCTTTGCCACTGGCCCTGCCGCTGCCGCCGTCTTCCTTGCCGCTGCCGCCGTCGCCCTTGTCGCCGTCGTCGTCCTCGTCGTCGTCGTCACCACTGCTCCCCTCCTCGGACGAGTTAGAGGAGTCCTCCTTGTCCGAGGAGATCTCCGACTCATCCGAGCCCTCGAGCCCGGAGCGCTCGACGGCCCGGATATACGTCCACACCTCGACGGCGATCGCCTAGGAATCGTTCGAGTCATCGGACGACACTGGGGGAGAGGCGTAGGCTGGTGACCCCTCAGACTCGGAGGAGAATTCCTCCTCTGAGTACTTAGAGTCACCGAAGTCCTCGGAGGGGGGACTCGGCTCGCGCTTCCGCTTGTCGCCGGAGTGGTGCGACGAACTTCCGCCTTTCTTGCTCTTGCCCATGGTTGAGTAGAAGAGAAGAGAAAAGAGGAGAATAAGCAACAAACGATCGAGAGATGTGTGAAGACACCAGTGAAGCAAGCGCTCTATTTATAGGGGCGGAAGGCAACCGCTCATCTCCTACCACGGTCAATGAACAGTCGCAAATATTCAATATGCAATTCAAGTCGTCTAGAAACAAGTCAGGCGGTAGACGCCGTTTCACGTAACACGACACCCATTGGGACTGAAGTCAACTGCTTGGACGATATGATTACACCCCGCGGTCACGTCAAGTTACTACTCAGGGGTAGTTTGCTAAATGCTCAGCGCACCAAGCCGTCCCTTGGCTACACCCATTGGGGGGAACGTCCAAGAATTTTCAATAGATTTTCCCAAGCAGTCACATCCATACAGTATACGCCATGAATGTATCAAGGCAGAAGGAAGATATCGATAGAGATCGGAGGAAAGCCAAAAATAGCTGCTGAAGTACAAGTCTAATCAACAGAAGCATTGAAGCACGAAGCGAAATGAAGACCAGCCAAAGAGCCATCTACCGGACGTCCAATCTATCGCCGATCAAATAAATTTCAAACCTAAGAGGACATGGGTAGACCTCATTGCTGATCTCAAAGGCAAAACCATATGCTGATCTCTAAAGCATAAAGCTGATGATATAATGCTGAATTCTAAGGAATTCGACGAAGATGAAATGATGATTTCTAAAAGCATGAGACGAAGACCTTTGAGTGGATTATTTTCAGTAATCCACTCAAAGCTCGGGGGCTACACCCATTGGGTGCACCTCCGGTGCACCCAATGAATCATTGATCCTAGAAGACAGAATGCTGATCTCTAAAGCATGAATCGATGATGAAATGTTGATTTCTAAAGCATAAGACAAAGATGAACCAACAACTTCTAGAAGGCAGGAAATGAAGACCTTTGAGTGGATTATTTTTAGTAATCCACTCAAAGCTCGGGGGCTACACCCATTGGGTGCACCTTCGGTGCACCCAATGAATCTTCAACCTCCAAAAACGAAATGCTGATCTCTAAAGCATAAGCTGACCGATCAAATCTCAGAAGCAACGACTTGACAAGTGTACTCTCAAAGCATCCACATTTTAAAATCAAAACTGCAAGCTGGACCTAGAATCTTTGGGCCGATTATTTCAAAATCAACTCAAAGATTGGGGGCTTGTGGGGGACAGATATCCCTCGGGTCCACTAGAAGGCTAGAAGACCTCGCGAAAGGCCTTGGGCCCATTGTTTCGCAAGGCCATCCCTTCGCAGGCCTGGGGAGGAATGTTTGGCAGAGTGGATCGACGCAAGATTGGATCAATTCGAGCCCAGGCGGCCCAATGGATTTAGGCATTACCCACAGCAGTGATCCGATTCTCCCGTGCTGCGCCCTCAGGCGTCAGAACTGAATGATGATAAGTCGGCAGAATTATAGGAAGATAAGCTCAGTTGGTTCACTATTACTTAGGCGCACGTTGTTATCATATCCGCATGTAACGCCCCACGGTCGAGTATATAAGGCATAGGGGGCACCCCCTCAAACAACAACTGACTCATTAGCCGTCTACTCAGCTCTCTAGCATCCTCCATACTAGAGAACTCCCCTGTAACCTACCACATAAAAGATCCGCACCAGGAAGTAGGGTGTTACGCCTTTCTAAGCGGCCCAAACCTGTATAAAATTGTCCACTGTCTCTCGTGCATCTAGCACGAACCATCGAGCTACAGTCGGTAACACCGTCCTACTCCAAAAAGCACCTCGAGGGGCAAACCCAGGTGTGCGGTCGGACCCAAATCACCAACAGGCCAGACATTTTGCTGGAAGCTGAAGAGAACATCAAGATGGTTCGGGAGAACCTGAAGATAGCGCAATCAAGGCAACGAAGTTATGCAGACACAAGAAGAAGAGAGCTGAGTTTCGAAGTCGGAAATTTTGTCTTTCTGGAAGTATCGCCTATTAGAGGAGTCAGAAGATTCGGAGTCAAAGGCAAGCTAGCACCCCGCTATATTGGTCTGTATCAGATTCTCGCAAGGCGCGGAGAAGTGGCTTATCAGCTCAGTCTACCAGAAAATTTGTCTGCCGTGCATGATGTCTTTCATGTGTCTCAGTTGAAGAAGTGTCTGCGTGTGCCAGAAGAGCAGTTGCCAGTGGAGGGTCTCGAAGTCCAAGAAGACTTGACCTATATTGAGAAGCCAACGCAAATCATTGAGACTTCAGACAGAGTCACCCGAAGAAACACTATCAGAATGTGCAAAGTCAGATGGGGTCATCACTCCGAAGAAGAGGCAACGTGGGAGCGTGAAGATGATCTGATGGCTAAATATCCTGAGCTCTTTGCTAGCCAGCCTTGAATCTCGAGGGCGAGATTCTTTTAAGGGGGATAGGTTTGTAACGCCCCGAATTTGAGAGTTAAATTTTCTTTCTCCATCACTCACCAAATTTGGGCGTTACCTTTCCTCTTTCTTTTTCTTCTCGCTATGCCTTGTTCTTTTTCAAATATTCTAGCGAGATTTAGCTCGAGACCTTGTGTGAGAAAACCCTAGAAATATTTTCTTTGGTTGTTGCATCATGCCGAGCCACGCATTAATTTGCCTTGTGTGTAATTGTTTGGTTTCCATAAAGTATGCATTTAGTAGAAGGTTATAGCTAAATAGGAAATAGAAAAATAGAAAGAAACCCCCCTTCTCTCCTGGGCCGGCTTCCTGGCGTGGCCCAGCCGGCCCCCCGCAGCCTGCTTCCCCCTCTCCCCTCCCCCTTCGCGTCGTGGGCCGGCGTCGCCGCGGCCCAGTTGGCGCCCCCCTCCCCTCTCCCCCTTGGGTTGGCTGGCTCGGCGGCCCAGCTCGCCCCCCCCCCCCGTGCTCCCCACGCGCGCCGTGCACGCAGGCGGTTACGCGCCGCCATCGCCGTTCTGGTGGGGCCCACCTGTCATCCCCCTCTCTAAAAACTGCCTCCCTCTCTCTCCCCTCTACCCTTTCCCCCAGCGCACATCTCTCTCCCTCCCTCGACGTCGTTCGTCCTCGCCGTGCGGTAAGCCCCCTCTCCGCAGCGGCCCCGGCCGGCCCGCCCCTCCCCGCGCGCGGCGCGCGTGTCTGCAGCGGCGTGGCCCCACTGCTCGCGTGGTCCAGCTCGGTCCGGCGCGGCGCGGCTGGCCCCTGGCGGCCTCGCTGCCTTACTCGCGTCGCATGTGTGGCTCGGCCCCGACGTGTGCGCGACTCGTTTGCGGCACGTCAGTGCGGCTTTGCGCGCGCGCGTGCTCGCGTGGTGCACGCGGCGCCTTGGCGCGGCTCGCCGTGCTCTTGGCGCGATGCGTAGCGCCCCGCCATGCTCGCGGCGTGCCCGTCTACCCCTAGACACCCGCCTACCCCCCTCCCATGTATTTTATGCGCGTTGATCATGTTATTTATATTAATGAAATGGAACTCTACTCAGAAATTGATCACGTTAGTTATCTCATGTAGTTAATCATTGACTTTGTTTAATGTCGACCAATTGAAAATATTTGTAACTCTATTAGTGCATGTGATTAATACCTGTTAGTACGGCTAGGTAGAACTAGATGAAGTAATGATTAATTATACACCTTCCCGTAATACGCTTCGACTATAGCCTTAACCACTGCGAGACCTTCCTTCTTCTCTTTCTAGGAGTTGTGAATGCAAAATCGTATGTCATATTTTATGCATATTTGACTTATCTGCTCTCTTGTATGGTGTACTATTTATTTCCTAATTCAAATGGATGGATGTATGTTTGCGCTTGCATAGATAATGGTCTGGTTGAGGAGTCCGAAGAACTCGCAGGAGAAGCACCTGAGCAGCAGCTGGTTGGTGGAGGCAAGTGTCCCTTGACCCACTTATGTCCTATACATTCCTTAATTCACTTTCCGCATTTACACAATTTATACCTAAGAATTGACTAGCTTTTGTTATCCATGTTCTTGCTTACCTATTTGGGTTGGATTATTATGGTTTAGCTTTATGCTAGTGCTTAACATTGATCAATAAACATGATGAGGTTTATCTATGATACATTGTTTTCCTTCTTATTTATGATGATATACTTGTGGCATTTAAGGGGACTCGAGCGATTTCTCGAGTGCCTCTCCGTAAGGACCTGTTCGTTGGATGACCGTCCGAGAAAACAGTGCAACCATGAGGGTGGAATGGGACGCCCTTAGCTGAATAATTAGAGGAACCGGGGGGGTAGTTCGCTTCGCCGTCGTGCCGTTAATGGGGCTCAGTGTATGCGGCTCGCTCTGCCAAGGTTTGTTTGCCCCTTGGGGAGGAGTGTGGTGCATTTAGGAAACCTAACGGGCGACTACAGCCCCGAGAAATCTTTGTAAAGGCTACGTAGTGATACCCTGCGGGGTCACCTTGGTAGTGATCAATGGAGAGTCATGATCTCCAGGCAGAAAGGGAATCACAGCTTGTGGGTAAAGTGCGCAACCTCTGCAGAGTGTTATGAAACTGATATATCAGCCATGCTCGCGGTTATGAGTGGCCAAGGGAGCTCCATTGATTAGTGATACTTGACCAGAGATGTTCGGATTACAGGTGGCGATGAGAATGGTGGTTTTGGTATTGACTATGGTAATGGTAAGTGGTATTCTTTCCGTTTGGAAAGGGTACTTTTGGGTTAACAACTTGGGTTAATACTAAAATCTGGCTCTCTCTACTAGTAATAATAATCTGACCAACTAAAAGCAACTGCTTGACTTACCCCCACATAAAGCTAGTCCACTACAGCCAAACAGGACATTCGCTGAGTATGTTGATGTGTACTCACCCTTGCTCTACACACCAAACCCCCCCTTCCCCAGGTTGTCCGTGTTGCAACCACTGCTCAGGAGAAGATGAAGCCATGGAGGAAGACTTCCAGGAGTTCCAAGATTACGACGAGTTTTAGGCGTGGGTTAGCGGCAACCCCCAGTCGGCTGCCTGTGAAGGCCGCGTGTATCTACGTTTCTTTTTCGCACTTTGATTATTCTTAAAGACTATGTGGATGTCTCAGACATATGATGTAATCGACTATTATTTCCCCTTTTATATTATTATTTGAGCATTGTGTGATGATGTCCAGTTATGTAACTGATGTGTACGTGAATTGCTAATCCTGGCACGTACATGGTTCGCATTCGGTTTGCCTTCTAAAACCGGGTGTGACAGTTTTGTAAACATAGCCAAATTCACTCATGAACATGTGTTGAGGTTGGATTCTTATTCCATTATTTAAAAAACATTAAAATCTAAGCAAGCATTGATATACAATCTTTGTTGTATTCAATTTGAAAGCATAGAAATGTCGTTCTTTCCTATAATTAATAATGTCAAACTCAAAATTTCCAAGCTATACATTATGGATAAGTAATCTGATTACAACTTAGATGGTTATGTTACAAAACCAATATTTGACTAAATTGTGCACACAAATGCTTGTCAAGAAGATTCATTACGGCAACACTCCGCATATTCTAAATCATGAGGATTTCTTGATGGTGGCTGCTACCTAGGAATCAAGTTTTATCACCAATTCAACAAGAGTTGAGGTCTAGTCTCCTAGGAAATGAGTAGTCATCCACAACTAACCAACTATCATGGCAAGACAAAAAAGCCAGGACTAGGCATTTTTTCACTAACATCGAAAAACCGAACCGATCTTTGAAAACTGAACCAAAACTTCTATGTTTTGGTGTCCGGTTTTGGTTTTGATTTTTGTGAACTTCAATCTACGGTATTGACTACGGTTTTATCCTAGAACAGGTTAGTTGATACATATTCGGTTGTATGTTTGTATGAACTATGACGTTGTTGTGATGTTTGAACTTAGTAATTATATGGTGTTATGGATTGTAATGTACTGTAACATCCCAAAATTTAACCCAAGGTTTGGAACCCTAATCTCCTAACCCCCCCTTTAATCTCTCCCTAGACTCCACCTCATAGGACATCTCATCATATGCATACACTATGATTGTTAGAAGCACCTCACATAGAATATATTTATTTTTTAGCACCCAAGATTATTTATCTAATTATTTGTTCAAAAGAAAAGGAGATAAAAGAAATGAGAAATGGAAATAGAGATAAGAATTGGAAATAGAAAAAAAGGAAAAATCCTCCCCCCGGCTGGGCCATTTCTGGCGCAACTCCCTCCCGCGCGCCTCGCCCCCCTGGCCCACGCGGCCCGTCTCCCCCGCACGCCCACCCGCGCTAGCGCCACGCCCCCTCCCCCACTGACCGGTTGGCCCCACCCATCAGCTGCGCCCCCTCTCTCTCTCGTCACTCTCCCACTGGCAGCCCGGGCCCGCCCGTTAGACCCTTCGTCCCGCCCGTGACTTCACCTGCGCAATCCCCGTCGATGACCCCCCCTCACCCCATCTCCTCGCCATAACTCCTGCACCAGTGAAGTTAGGCACCACTCCGCCCCTCAGCTCACTGTGCTCGCAGCCTGCCCATGAGGTCTCGTCCCCGGCGCTGTGCGCCCCCCATCACCGCCGTGGCATCCCTCGCCGGCGCCAGCTGGCCTTTGGCTACTTCCCACCCCGGGCGCCTATAAAAAGAACCGCCCGAGCTCCGCCTTTCCCCACACCGGCCTCGGCCACTCCCCCTCCCCTTCCCTGAGCTCAATTGAGCTGCCGCCGCCGCGCCCTCCCTCCGCTCTGGTAAGCTCCCCTTCCTTCCTCTGGTAGCATAGCATTCAATTGGGTAGGGTCGCAAGGTTCACCACTCCCTCACGATCATGTCACACCCTTTTTCCTTCCACCTATTGCCCCGGCAGCCCCACCGGCGATCCCCCGCCGTGGACGCCCGCCACCTCGCCGTGGACCGGCCATCCCAAGCACCCTCCAGCCAAATTGGCCCTACCACCGTGATCCCCTATCCCCGCCCGTGCCTTACCACTGCTCCGTCGTCACAGAATCGGGACCCCGGCGGAGAACCGTCGTGGACCTCACCGGCGGTCGCCGCCCCCCCCCCCCCGTCACCCCTCCTAGCGCCATCAGCCCCCCCCCCCTCTAGCAAGTGGGCCCGCATCGTTCCCCCGCCGGCGAGCGAAGTGGGCCGCCTGCCCACGCGGCTGCGCGTGCCTGCGCTCGGTTGGGCCGAAATCCCCCCGGCCCAGCTAGCTGAAGAAACCTCTTTTCCTTTTCTTTTTCCTTTTTCATTTCCTATTTTTATATATATGTTTATATATTGATATTTTATGCACCAAAAATAGTCTAAATAAATTTTAGGGCACAAAATAATAATGTCTAATAATTGGCACACCCCACCAAGTCACCATGATTGATGTACTGCTCATTACCTATTTTTGCTAGAAGAAGAGGGATCCGATCCTCTGGAATTTGTAGTTCCGGAAGAAGGGTAGGAACCCAACCCCTCCGAAATAGATCTTTTGTGCTAGGAGAACTTCGACGAAGGCAAGTCCATTCTTCCCTTAATGCATAAATTACCTATTCTTTCTACCACCACCTAAGCCGGGATTAAGGGATGGGTCTTTTGCATTGTGAGTAGAGAGATAGCCCGCATTAACAAACATCTTTTGAGTACCAAATGTGGAATGGGAAAAGGGCAGTGTTTTACTAAACGATGTTTTAAAAAGTGTATGATGAAGGGTATTCACCCTCATCACCTTGTGAGTGGGATGATCAGGGACTCCCTGGTTTAGGGGAGGGCCTAAGGTGATGGCTCAGCCGGTTTAGGTGTGAGCAGAAGGATTGTCCCCTCATATAAGGACTGGTTTGTCATCCTTCACTTCCTGGACTCATGTCAAGTACAACCACTTGAGACTGTATGGGCAGTCACTCAATCTAAACTCGTACGGTCCAAACCCCAGGGTTATGAAGGCTAGGGAGCACCGGGAGGATAAGGAAGGGGAATGTTTTGTCCGGTTTGGACATGGCGGTGGCCTGACTCCTTCCGGTATAGCTGTTAAGGTAAGGTCGTGCGAGGAAGGAAAGAGATTCGGCATTCGGGTCTCACGACGGTGAGATCGCAGAAACCGGACTAGTGGTTAAAGTGTACCCCTCTGCGCAGAGTTCAAACCTATTCGAATAGTCCGTGTCCACTGGAATGGACGAGTCTGGTGTGGTATGACAATTAGTGTTTTATAACCTCCGGGAACAGGGAAATGTGTGAGTGGGTGTGTTTTTGGAAATGAAAACGATGCCACGGGAGCGAGAAGCTCAGTGGTAGTTGAGTGTGAAAAAGTGTCTTTTCCTTCTTTGGGAAAACCATCAAGGTATTGCCTTTCTCTAAGAAAAAGAAGAGTGACTTCAACTCCACCATATAAAGCATGTATTATATAGGTCCCTTTCTCTTTACGAGAGCGGGATGGGCTTGCGGAATACCTAGTGTATTCACCCAGATTTATTTATGTTTTTCAGCAGCCGAAGACTTCTTTTCTGCTATGCTTGATTGAGGGGGGCTATGTCTGCACCCAGTTCTGCCTGTGGCTTGGGCTAGATTATCTTCGACTACGCTTTGTATTTCTAGCTCTCTTTAGAGCTTGTACTCTGGTATTGTAATAACTTTTATTCGAACTCTATACTATTTGAAGTAAGGAATGTGGTTACTAGCCTCCTAGGACAAGTAATTGTATCACATTTGAGTCCTAAAGGACGCTTCAAGTGGTATCAGAGCCCATAGGACTGGTCGTAGATCGCAGCCCCGACCTTAAAAGTTTGCCTTAAAAAGAAAATACCTCTTACCTCTAAGAAAAATCTTCTCTCCCTTCCCCCGATATTAACAGACCCTTCTTTTCCTCTACCAGATGGAAGGCTCTTTGGTCATTAGAACATCCTACTGCTCAGAGGTGGAAGGATTCCCTCATCTCTTGCGGAGTTGCACGCTTCGCATGGGGATCCGCAAGAAGCCGAAGTACGTCTCGAAAGAATACCACGAGAATGGGACTGAGAAGTGCTCTATGGCAGTCTACCTGTGAGAAAGCCGAAACTACCCGAACCACCCTCCTTTCCAAGTCACCTTCATCGGACACCGCTTCCCAGATACTTGCCAAAATGTTGCCCGAAAAGCCCTCCGACAGCTATGCCAAAACTACAGCATAGAGGTCTTTGAAACCCCCCTTCATTACTTCCCACCTAGCAACAAAAATACCCCTGCCTAGAGAAAAAGACTTCAGGCCCTCTCAGGAAGAGATCCTACTGAGGATGGCTCCACCATCGTCTACATGGCCGGATATCTCCACACTCTCGATAACCACTATGATGACCTTTCCTCCCACTGCACCCACCTAAACTCCCGGGTGGAAAGCTTAGAGCAATAGGTCAAGGAACTTAAAAAGGAGAAGACATCCCTCCAAGAGAGTCTCAAAATAGCAGAAGGTGAAGAGGCCAACACTCGTGAAGCTTACCAAACCTTGAAGATGGATTACGATAAGAAGCCAAAGAAGCTTGCCCCCATGAAGAAAATCTGAAAGAAGACCAAGAGCCAAGGACGCTAGACTGAGCGGAAGAAGGAAGCCCCTCCAGCACTACCTCCCTCCAGGATAGAGAATTTGTCCGACGTCGAGGATATGTCCTTAGCTAGCCTTGACGACCTTCTCAAGGAATTTGGGGACACTTTAGAAAGGGAGTTCGGAAGTACCTTAGAAAGCGCTCGTGTGTAGTGCGACTTGTGTTAACTGTATGCTTGTAATGAACTTGTGTGATGAATAAAATAACTTGGTTGAAAAAAATTGGCATATGCATAGTAGTAATTCTCTCCCCCTGGCAGATGGCTTCGGATAAAACCACGCCTACCGCCTCTGGGATTGGAGCAGGGTTTCCCCCAGGAGCTGAAGGAGAAGCTAGTGGAGAAGGGAGTGAGACCCACCTCCTCGCACCTCCGGAGCTGCCATTAGATTTAGCCCAAGTTCTAGCCAACCAAACCCGAATCATTGAAGTCCTCACTAGGAGTCTGGAGAATCAGTGCCCGAATGGTGGAAGACCATAGGACAGGATGGGAGATTTTCTAAGGCTCAAGCCTCCCACATTCGCTAGATCCAGCAATCCCCTCGATGCTGATGACTGGCTGCGCACGATAAAAAGGAAGTTAGAAGCCATCATATGTCCTGAGAATCAGCGTGTGCAGTTGGCTGCCCATCAACTTTCCGGGATGGCCCTAACCTGGTGGGATACCTTTAGCACTGCCGTCAGAGATGCTACCTGGGCAGAATTTGAAACTGCTTTTTGAAAACATCATGTGCCCCAAGGGATTGTTCAGCTCAAGGAAGATGAATTTCGAGAACTAACTCAAGGTGGAAGATCTGTCAATGAGTATGTGCACAAATTCACAGAATTAGCTCGCTACGCACCTGACGATGTCAGCACAGAAGCCAAGAAGATGGCCCGCTTTTTGAAAGGGTTAAGACTAGAACTCAAGACCATCCTCGCTAGCCAAGATTTCCTTAGTTTCTCGCACCTCTCAAACAAAGCCATACAAGTGGAAAGGGCAAGGGAAGAAGAAAAAGGTCACCTCAAGAGGAAATTCCAAGTCCTCCGAGCTCAGCAGCAAGACCGGCACCAGAGACGATCCTTTGGGTTTCCACCCAAGGGACCAAGCTTCAATAAGCCAGCTGGACCCACTCCGTCACGTTTCAGTCAGCAGAGTCAGAGCTCCTTTCAGGCCCCCTCAGTTGCAAGCAACAAACCACCAGCTAATGCCTGTTGGCACTATGGAACCCCAGTCACTTCAAGAATAACTGCCCTCAGTTGAAGGCATCAGGACCTACTTACTCCAACTCAGTGAATGGCCCCAAGAGTGCCCCAGCGCCCGCCTCCAAGGCACCCTCCTCCATCAGCCAGCAGAACAAGACCCAGTATCATGGCAGGGCACGAGTAAACCACGTCGATGCTCAAGAGGCTCAGCAAGCTCCGGGAGTAGTGCTCGGTGAGTTCCTTGTTGAATTTACTCCCGCTACTGTACTTTTTGATTCAGGAGCATCCCATTCACTTATAGCCACTGGTTTTGTGGAAAAGCATGAAATTCCCTCTACCCCCTAGAAATTCCCTTGGTCACCTGAACCCCAGGGTCAGACCTTTTGAGCCAGCTTAAATGCTCCCAAGTCAGAATTCTTTTAAGTGGGGTAGTGTTCTTGGCAGACTTAACTGTCTTGCCATCCCAAGGGATTGATGTGATCTTAGGAATGGATTGGTTAACCAAACACAAGGGCATCATAAGTTGCGCAAATAAGACCGTTCTTCTCACTGACCACCATGGAAAGTCAGTTTCATGTCAGGCTCAACCACCCGCCAAAGACCCAATGGTGTTTAATTTAACAGCAGAAAGCATATCTGTGATAGAAGAATTCATGGATGTATTCCCAGAAGAATTGCTAGGAATGCCGCCAGAAAGAGAAGTGGAGTTCTACATAGATCTAATCCCCGGCACTGCGCCCATCGCAAAGAGACCATACCGCATGGCTCCCACCGAATTAGCAGAATTAAAACTCCAGATCGCAGAGCTTCAACAAAAAGGGTACATTCGTCCCAACTCATCTCCTTGGGGAGCACCAATCATTTTCGTCACCAAAAAGGATGGAAGTATGAGGATGTGTATCGATTACCGATCCTTAAATGAGGTTACAATCAAAAACAAGTATCCACTCCCTCGGATCGACGACCTCTTCGACCAGCTTCAAGGGGCCAAGTATTTCTCCAAGATAGACCTAAGGTCAGGATATCACCAGCTGAGAATCAAGGAAGCAGATATTCAGAAGACTGCATTTGTCACCCGGTACGGACAGTATGAGTTCACACTAATGCCCTTCGGACTAACCAACGCACCCGCCTTTTTCATGAACCTCATGAATAAGGTATTTATGGAAGAGCTGGATAAGTTTGTCGTAGTCTTTATTGACGACATCCTTATCTACTCCAAGAGTCGAGAAGATCATGAGCATCACCTCCGGATTGTTCTCGAAAGACTCAGAGCACACCAACTCTATGCTAAGCTCAGCAAATGTGAATTCTGGTTAGAAAAGATAGCCTTCCTTGGGCATATCTTGACTGTAGAAGGAATAGAAGTAGACCCGTCCAAGGTAGAAGTAGTATCCAAATGGAAGTAGCCATCCAACATCAGTGAAGTTCGAAGCTTTCTGGGAATGGCAGGATATTACCGCTGTTTTATCAAAGGATTCTCCAACATAGCAAGACCTATGACTGAGCTCCTCAAGAAGGACAATAAGTTTGTATGGACCCCGAAGTGTGAGGAAAGCTTCCAAATCATAAAGAAGAAGCTCACAACCGCACCCGTTTTAACACTACCAGACATCCATCAGGATTTCGTCGTCTTTTGTGATGCTTCAAGGCAAGGCTTAGGGTGTGTACTTATGCAAAATGAGAAGGTCATTGCCTATGCATCATGCTTACTGAAGCCACACAAGCAGAATTATCCCACACACGATTTGGAATTGGCAGCCATAGTGCATGCCCTAAAAATATGGAGGCACTACCTGATTGGGAACAAATGTCACATCTTCACCAATCACAAGAGTCTGAAGTATATTTTCACTCAACCAGACCTCAACCTCCGTCAGCGAAGATGGCTGGAATTGATCAAAGATTATGACCTTGAGATCCACTACCACCCCGGGAAGGCCAACGTGGTAGCAGATGCCCTCAGCTGAAAACCTTTCGGGAAGAAAGGAACCAACTTCTTGGAAGATTGGAAGAAAGAAGCAGCTCAACTGAATGTATGTCTGGGAGATAATGGCAGCCTAGAAGTCAAGCCAATGCTAGAAGACCTCATATGCAAGGCTCAACGCCTAGACACTAAGACATCAGGTCTTATGGAAAAAGCTCGCAAAGAACCACTCCCGGACTTCAGGACAGATAAGGAGTCCTCTGGTTCAAGAACCGTCTGTGTGTACCAAAAGAAGACGCACGAGAAGTCCTGCTCGATGAAGCTCACAACTCAGCCTACTCCATCCACCCAGGAACCACCAAGATGTACCTAGACCTCAAAACCAGATACTGGTGGAGAGGAATGAAGAAAGAGATAGCACAGTATGTGGCCCGGTGCGACACTTGCCAACGAACTAAGGCCGAGCATCAGAAGCCTACAGGTCTACTGCAACCCCTTCCAGTGCCCAAATGGAAGTGGGAAGAAATAGGCATGGATTTTGTAACCGGACTGCCCCGGACCCAAAAAGGGAACGACTCAATCTGGGTGATAATAGACCGTCTTACCAAGGTGGCCCACTTCATCCCAGTGAAAACTACCTTTAGAGGAGCCACCCTTGCCCGGATATATCTTAAAGAGATAGTCAGACTCCATGGTATTCCACGGAAGATAGTGTCAGACAGGGGAACACAGTTCACCTCAAAAGTTTGGATGAGCCTTCAGCAAGCTAAGGGCACCAAGCTAGACTTCAGCACCGCCTATCACCCACGGTCAGATGGTCAGACAGAAAGGGTCAACAAGGTCCTCGAGGATTTATTAAGAGCCTGTGTGTTGACGTTTGACAGAAATTAGGAGTCCAGTTTGCCTTATGCAGAGTTCTCGTATAACAACAGCTACCAGGCCAGTATCAAGATGTCACCATTCGAAGCATTGTATGGACGGAGTTGCCAGACCCCTCTAATGTGGTCCAACGTAGAGGAAAAGACACTAGAAGGACCTGCCTTCGTTAAAGAGGCAGAAGAGAAGGTTGCCCTGATCCGCAAAAGATTACTTGAAGCTCAGAGTCGGCAGAAGAGTTATGCGGACAACAGGCGAAGAGAACTCAAATTTGAGGAAGGAGACTTTGTCTACCTCAAGGTCTCCCCGATGCGCAGAGTCAAAAGGTTTCAAGTGAAAGGGAAGCTAGCCCCGCGGTTCATCGGCCCCTATCCTATCATTGGCAGAGTAGGACCCGCAGCATATCACCTTGAATTGCTAGAATCCATGTCAGATATCCACAATGTGTTTCACGTGTCCCAGCTCCGCAAATGCCTGCAAATACCAGAAAATCACATCGAAGAAGAGACAATCCAGATTCAGAAGGATCTTCAGTACCGAGAAAAGCCAGTAAAGATTCTTGACTCGGCAGTCCGAAAAACCCGCAACTCAGAAGTGAGGCTCTGTAAAGTTCAGTAGAGCAGAGAAGGAGAAGAGGAAGCTACCTGGGAGAGTGAGGACTCCTTGAGGAGGGAATACCCTTACCTTTTCTCAAGCCCAGTCTGAATCTCGAGGGTGAGATTCCTTTAAGTGGGGTAGGTTTGTAACATCCCAAAATTTAATCCAAGGTTTGGAACCCTAATCTCCTACCCCCCCCCTTTAATCTCTCCCTAGACTCCACCTTATAGGACATCTCATCATATGCATACACTATGATTGTTAGAAGCACCTCACATAGAATATATTTATTTTTTTAGCACCCAAGATTATTTAGCTAATTATTTGTTCAAAAGAAAAGGAGATAAAAGAAATGAGAAATAGAAATAGAGATAAGAATTGGAAATATAAAAAAAAGGAAAAAGGAAAAATCCTCCCCCCAGCTGGGCCGTTTCTGGCCCAACTCTTTCCCACGTGCCTCGCCCCCCCGGCCCACGCGGCCCGTCTCCCCCGTGCGCCTGCCCGCGCTAGCGCCGTGCCCCCTCCTCGCTGACCGGTTGGCCCCACCCGTCAGCTACGCCCCCTCTCTCTCGTCACTCTCCCGCTGGCAGCCCGGGCCCGCCCGTCAGACCCTTCGTCCCGCCCGTGACTTCACCGGCGCAATCCCCGTCGATGACCCCCTCCCTCGCCCCGTCTCCTCGCCATAACTCCTGGGCCAGTGAAGTTAGGCACCGCTCCGCCCCTTAGCTCACTATGCTCGCAGCTTGCCCGTGAGGTCTCGTCCCTGGGCCCCGGCGCTGTGCGCCCCCCATCGCCGCTGTGGCATCCCTCGCCGGCGCCAGCTGGCCTTTGGCCGCTTCCCACCCTGGGCGCCTATAAAAAGAACCGCCCGAGCTCCGCCTTTCTCCACACCGGCCTCGGCCACTCCCCCTCCCCTTCCCCGAGCTCGATTGAGCCAGCGCCGCCGCGCCCTCCCTCCGCTCTGGTAAGCTCCCCATCCTTCCTCTCGTACTCTAGCATTCAATTGGGTAGGCTCGCAAGGTTCACCACTCCCTCACGATCATGTCACACCCTTTTTCCTTCCACCTATTGCCCCGGCAGCCCCACCGGTGATCCCCCGCCGCGGACGCCCGCCACCTCGCCGTGGACCAGCCATCCCAAGCACCCTCCGACCAAATTGGCCATACCACCGTGATACCCTATCCCCACCCGTGCCTTGCCACCGCTCCATCGTCACAGAACTGGGACCTCGGCGGAGAACCGCGGCGGACCTCACCGGCGGTCGGGCCCCGACCGGTTCGCCCCCCCCCCCCCCCGTCACCCCCCTCCTAGCACCGTCAGCCCCCCCCCCCCCTCTGGCACGTGGGCCCGCGCCGTTCCCCCACTGACGGGCCAAGTGGGCCGCCTGTCCACGCGGCCGCGCGCGCCCGCGCTCGGCTGGGCCGAAATCCCCCCCGGCCCAGCTAGCTGAAGAATCCTCTTTTCTTTTTCTTTTTCCTTTTTTCTTTTCCTATATATATATATATAGATATTTTATGCACCAAAAATAGTCTAAATAAATTTTAGGGCACAAAATAATAATGTCTAATAATTGGCACACCCCACAAAGTCACCATGATTGATGTACTGCTCGTTACCTATTTTTGCTAGAAGAAGAGGGATCCGATCCTCCGGAATTTGTAGCTCTGGAAGAAGGGCAGGAACCCGACCCCTCCGAAATAGATCTTTTGTGCCAGGAGAACTTCGACGAAGGCAAGTCCATTCTTCCCTTGATACATAAATTACCTATTCTTTCTACCACCACCTAAGCCAGGATTAAGGGATGGGTCTTTTGCATTGTGAGCAGAGAGATAGCCCGCATTAACAAACATCTTTTGAGTACCAAATGTGGAATGAGAAAAGGGCAGTGTTTTTACTAAACGATGTTTTCAAAAAGTGTATGATGAAGGGTATTCACCCTCATCACCTTGTGAGTGGGATGATCAGGGACTCCCTGGTTTAGGGGAGGGCCTAAGGTGATGACTCAGCCGGTTTAGGTGTGAGCAGAAGGATTGTCCCCTCATATAAGGACTAGTTTGTCATCCTTCACTACATGTACTCATGTCAAGTACAACCACTTGAGACTGTATAGGTAGTCACTCAATCTGAACTCATACGGTACAAACCCCAGGGTTATGAAGGTTGCGGAGCACCGGGAGGATAAGAAGTAGGAATGTTTTGTCCGGTTTGGACATGGTGGTGGCCTGACTCCTTCCGGTATAACCGTTAAGGTAAGGACGTGCGAGGAAGGAAATTGATTCGACATTTGGGTCTCACGACGGTGAGATCGCAGAAACCGGACTAGTGGGTAAAGTGTACCCCTCTGCGCAGAGTTCAAACCTATTCGAATAGTCCGTGTCCACTGGAATGGATGAGTCTGGTGTGGCATGACAATTAGTGTTTTATAACCTCCGAGAATAGAGAAATGTGTGAGTGGGTGTGTTTTTGGAAATGAAAACGATGCCAAGGGAGCGGGAAGCTCAGTGGTGGTTGAGTGTGAAAAAGTGTTTTTTCCTTCTTTGGGAAAACCATCAAGGTATTGCCTTTCTCTGAGAAAAAGAAGAGTGACTTCAACTTCACCATATAAAGCATGTATTATATAGGTCCCTTTCTCTTTACGGGAGCGGGATGGGCGGCTAGATTATCTTCGACTACGCTTTGTATTTCTGGCTCTCTTCCGAGCTTGTACTCTGGTATTGTAATAACTTTTATTCGAACTCTGTACTATTTGAAGTAAGGAATGTGGTTACTAGCCTCCTGGGACTAGTAATTGTATCACATTTGAGTCCCAAAGGATCGGGACGCTTCATGTACTCATGTTGAACTGTTACAAGGAGAAGCATAATTTTAACTATTAATGCCATCATGATGTACTGCAATTCAGTTATTGTTGTATAGAATATAATACATGTGGCTAGCTAGATGTTTAGTTTTGCAGTGGAACCAAAAACCAAATTGAAAGAACCAAACTGCTCAGTTTTATTTCTGCAACAAATCGTCGGGTCCAGAATTTCTGAAAACATAAATTTATAAATCTGATAAAACCTAACCAAACTTTCGGTTTAAACTAAATGTCCTGCCCTAACGCGAGCAAAATAAATCACAGTAGAGGGACGACCATCTGTTGTGATGGATGCTCGAGTCCATGATGTAAACATTGCTCTTGTTGTTGAGATCGCTAGTGGGATTGAAGTGCATGGCCTACCCTCAGTTTGCATCGATGGCAGCTTCGTCAGCCCGCCATCAGGCCGACCTTATAACAGTCAAGGCATTGGTAAGATGAGTTATCACTGTCCAACTTTTTCATTAGCAACTAAACATTAATTTGAAATAAATTATAATTTGTGTAGAAAGTATAACTCAATTTATGTCATGCCTTCAGTTTTCATTTTTACTTATAAAGAAGCTACCAGATTTCCACGCTTATACAACATACATGCATATGGTAAGAAAACAAAACATATTTAAGCATTTATATTGCAACTATTTTATTACTAAAAACTATTTCTATCAAAACATTAATCAGTGTAAACCGCTAACATCGTATCTGTCAGGTATCGTAATTAGAGGTACCCCCAACACTCCTACACACGGCTGGTAACCACCATCAGCACAAGCTGCAGAGACTGATGGACATGATTCAGGTCAAGGCTTCGTCTACCCAAGGAACGTGATCTCGCCTCGCTCGAGCCCAGCCTCGGGCGGGAACTGTAGTCCCGGACGAAGTTACGTCTCGCCCGAGGGCCTCCTCAGGCGGTGGCCGCACTCTCGGCACGCCCGAGGGCCAACTCGGGCAGGCTTCATCGAGAAGCAACCTTGGTCAAATCGCCTCACCAACCGACCGTATCGCAGGCGCATTCAATGCGGGAATCGCCTGACACCTTATCCTGACACGCGCGCCTCAGTCGGCAAGGTCGAAGTGACTGCAGTCACTTCGCCCTTTCGCTGACCGATCTAATAGGAAAACAGTGCCGCTCACCCCGCTCCGACTACTGTGCCAGCCACCCGGGCAAGGTTGACAGCAGCAAGTTCAGCCTCAGGCGCAACAGGAAGCTCTGCCTCGCCCAACCTTAGGCCTCGGCCTCGGAAGGAGGTCTCCGCCTCGCCCGACCCTAGGACTCGGCCTCAACCTCGGCCTCGGAAGGTGGTCTCCGCCTCGCCCAACCCCAGGGCTCGGCCTCAACCTCGGCCTCGGGAGGAATCACGTCCTCGCTCGACCCCGGCCTCAGCCTCAGGAGAAGTCTCCGCCTCACCCGATCTTGGGCTCGGACCGACCGCGCCACGGGGGATACATCATTACCCTACCCCTAGCTAGCTCAGGCTACGGGGGAACAAGACCGGCGTCCCATCTGGCTCGCCCCGGTAACAAGTAATGATGGCTCCCTGCGTGCGTCCATGACGACGGTGGTTCTCAGCCCCCTACGGAAGCAAGGATACGTCAGCAAGACCCCAGCAGCACCGACAGCTGTGCTTCTACAGGGCTCAAGCACTTCTCCGACGACCACGTTATCGCCTACGCAGGGCTCTAGCACCTCTCCGACAGCCATGTTGGCATGTACACAGGGCTCAGGCACCTCTCTGCCAGACACGTTAGCGCATAGCTACACCCCCCCATTGTACACCTGGACCCTCTCCTTGCATCTATAAAGGGAGGTCCAGGGCCTTCATGCGGGGGGTCGCACGGGAGAACGAGCTAACGAACAGGCTCACTCTCTCTCTCTCACGAACGCTTGTAACCCCTACTACGAGCGCACCCCCCCTGGCACGAGATAACACGAGCCGTGTTTCCCTCTTGTGTTCCATATTGCGCCAACCCATCTGGCCTGGGACACACAGCGACAAATTTACTCGTCGGTCCAGGGACCCCCCCGGGGTCGAAACACCGACAGTTGGCGCGCTAGGTAGGGGCCTACTGCGTGTTAACGAACAACTTCCCGTTGAGTTCCAGATGGGTAGTCTTCAGCAACCTCTTCAGCCCGGGACGGTGCTCCGCTTCGGGAGTCTCGAGTTCATGTCCCTAGACGGCAGCTATGACATGGTACTCCTCCCCCCGCAGCGCGACAACAACCACGACGGTCGTCAGCTCGCCCGGCGGCGGCGAACTCGACAACGTCTTCCCCCCGTGGCGGAAGAGCAGCATCCGGGTTTGTCCCGCCACCCTCCTCGCCGCAGGAGGAGGAGACGGGGCAACCGTGGCCAGGCAGGAGGTGGCACCTCATCGGCTGTCGAGCGAGTCGGCGACGCCGGCACCCCAGCGGGGACATGTCGGGCGTTGTCCTCGCACCTGAGACAACGACGGAGGTCATTTCCCCGCAACGTGCCAACCCCAAGCGGACAGATGACGCCAGCACACTCGCGAAGGGCTTGCTAGGCGTTAGCCTCTGTCGGGGACTATAATTAGGGGTACCCCCAAGACTCCTAATCTCAGCTGGTAACCCCCATCAGCATAAAGCTGCAAAGGCCTGATGGGTGCGATTAAGTCAAGGCTTGGTCCACTCAAGGGACACGATCTCGCCTTGCCCGAGCCCAGCCTCGGGCAAGGGCGGTCGACCCCGGAGGATTTACGTCTCGCCCGAGGACCCCCTCCAGCAACGGACACACTTTCGGTTCGCCCAAGGCCCAGTCTTTGCTAAGAAGCAACCTTGGCCAAGTCGCCATGCCGACCGACCGTATCGCAGGAGCATTTAATGCGAAGGTGGCCTGACACCTTATCCTGACGCGCGCCCTTCAGTCGACTGAGCCGAAGTGACCGCAGTCACTTCGCCGCTCCACTGACCAGTCTGACAAGAAGACAGCGCCGCTCGCGTCGCTCCGACTGCTGTGCCACTCGACAGAGTGAGGCTGACAGCGGCCAAGTCCGGCCTCGAGCGCCATAGGAAGCTCCGCCTCGCCCAACCCAGGGCTCGGACTCGGGCTCAGCCCCGGAAGATGACGAACTCCGCATCGCCCGACCCCAGGGCTCGGACTCGGGCTCAGCCCCGGAAGATGACGAACTCCGCCTTGCCCGATCCCAGGGCTCGAACTCGGGCTCAGCCCCGAAAGACGACGAACTCCGCATCGCCTGACCCCAGGGCTCGGACTCGGGCTCAGCCCCGGAAGACGACGAACTCCGCCTCGCCCGATCCCAGGGCTCGGACTCGGGCTCGGCCCCGGAAGACGACGAACTTCGCCTCGCCTGACCCCAGGGCTCAGACTCGGGCTCGGCCCCGGAAGACGACGAACTCCGCCTCGCCCGACCCCAGGGCTCGGACTCAGCCCTGGCCTAAGCCGACGGTCTCCGCCTCGCCCGACCCAGGGGCTCGGACTCGACCTCGGCCTCAGAAGACAGACTCGACCTCGACCTCGGAGGAGCCTCCACCTCGCCCAACCTAGGGCTCGGACCGACCACGTCACAAGAGGCGCCATCATTACCCTACCCCAAGCTAACTCAGGCTACGGGGAACAAGACCGGCGTCCCACATGGCTCGCCCTAGTAAACAAGTAATGATGGCGCCCCGCATGCTCCGTGACGACGGCGGCTCTCAGCCCCCTTACGGAAGCAAGGAGACGTCAGCAAGGACTCGACAGCCCTGACAGTTGTCCTTCCGCCAGGCTCCAGCGCTCCTCCGACGGCCACGACACCACACGAACAGGGTGCCAAAACCTCTCCGGCTGCCACGACGGCATGTACTTAGGGCACTAGCGCTTCTCTGCTAGACACGTTAGCACACTGCTACACCTCCCATTGTACACCTGGACCCCCTCCTTACACCTATAAAAGGAAGGTCCAGGGCCCTCTTATAGAGGGTTGGCCGCGCGGGGAAGGACGGGACGACGCTCGCGTAAGCCTCTCGCTCCCTCCCGCGTGGACGCTTGTAACCCCCTACTGCAAGCGCACCTGACCTGGGCGCGGGACAAACACGAAGGCCGTGGGTTTTCCCTTTTACGCCTGTCTCCCTCCGGCTTTCTCCCACCTTCGCGCTCCGTCTCGCGCCGACCCATTTGGGTTGGGGCACGCGGCGACAATTTACTCGTCGGTCCAGGGACCCCCCGGGGTCGAAACGCCGACAGTTGGCGCGCCAGGTAGGGGCCTGCTGCGTGTTGACGAACAGCTTCCCGTCAAGCTCCAGATGGGTAGTCTCCAGCAACCTTTCCAGTCCGGGACGGTGCTCCGTTTCGGGAGTCTCGAGTTCATGTCCCTCGACGGCAGCTACGACATGATACTCCTTCCCCCGCCGCGCGAAAGCGACAATGGCGGCCAACAACCCGCCCGCCGGCGGCGGAATCGACGACGCCTTCCCCACGTGGCGGAAGAACGACATTCGGGCTTGTCCTGTCCCCTCCCCTACCGACGGAGGAGGAGGCGGGGCAACCAAGGCCAAGCAGGAGGCGGCACCTCGTCGGCTGTCGAGCGAGTCGACGGCGCCAGTGCCCCAACAGGGGGCGCGACGGGCATCGACTTCACGTCTGAGACGAAGACGAGCGTCGTCTCCCCGCAACACGCCAACTCCAAGCAAACGGACGACGCCAGCACGCTCGCAAAAGACTTGCTGAGCGTCACCCTCGTACCTGAGACGACGGTGCAGTCTACCCCTGACGTGACTTCGTCACCGCCCGTCGACCAAGAGGTACCGACCGATTCCCATCTCGCGCCTTTTGGATTCAGCCTCGACCCACCAAGCGACTTCGCTTTGGTGGACGCTTTCATAGAGGCGAGTCCAAACCCTCAGGGGTATCGTACGCGGTCACCCTGGGACCGGCTGACAGCCGTCTCGACCTACAGGCCCTCGGGTTCCGAGGAAGATGACGAGCCCGACTTTTGTTGGGATTTCTCCGGACTTGGTAACCCCAGTGCCATGCAAGACTTCATGACCGCATGCGACTACTGCCTTTCCAACTGTTCCTACGGTAGCCGCAGCCTCGGCGACGAGGACTGCGGCCCAAGTCGTGAATGTTTCCATGTCGACCTAGGGGGTCTCGGCGAAGGCAACCATCCTGGTATACCGGAAAATGGTGATCCCCTAGGCCTGCGCCTCGCGTTGACATCCTTCGGGAGCTAGCCGTGGTCCCAGTCCCTGTGGGGGGTCAGGACGCACAGCTTGAGCAAATCCGCGAGATGCAGGCCAGGCTCGACGAGGGAGCAGGAACACTTGAGCCGTTCCGCCGGGACATCGGGCAGGAATGGGCGGGCCAACCTCCGGTCGGAGAAGCGCGTCATCTACCCCAAGGCATCCAACACCGCATCACCGACGACGTCAGGGCAAGGCCTCCACCAGTTTCCAGTGGAGTCGGCCAGAACCTGGCTGCAGCGGCAATACTTCTCCGCGTGATGCCGGAGCCATCAACCACCGAGGGGCGGCGTATCCAGGGAGAGCTCAAGAATCTCCTGGAGGATGCCGCGGTCCGACGGGCCGAAAGCTCTGCCTCCTGAAGGCAGGGGTACCCCTTGGAGCATCGTGCCGCGACTTCCCGATTCATGCGGGAAGCCTCGGTCCACACCGGGCGCACGCGCAACACAGCGCCTGCGACCCTGGGTCGCCACGACAACGAACACCCTCACCGCAACCGTCGAACCCACCTCGACGAGAGGGTGCGCCGAGGCTACCACCCCAGGCGTGGGGGACGCTACGATAGCGGGGAGGATCGGAGTCCCTCGCCCGAACCACCCGGTCCGCAGGCTTTCAGCCGGGCCATAGGACGGGCGCCGTTCCCGACCCGGTTCCGAACCCCGACTACTATCACAAAGTATTCGGGGGAGACGATACCGGAACTGTGGCTCGCGGACTACCGGCTGGCCTTCCACCTAGGTGGAACGGACGATGACAACCTCATCATCCGCAACCTCCCCCTGTTCCTCTCCGGCACCGCTCGAGCCTGGCTGGAGCATTTGCCTCCGGGGCAGATCTCCAACTAGGACGACCTAGTCCAAGCCTTCGCCGGCAACTTCCAGGGCACGTACGTGCGCCCTGGGAACTCCTGGGATCTCCGAAGCTGCCGCCAGCAGCCGGGAGAGTCTCTTTGGGACTACATCCGGCGATTCTCGAAGCAGCGCACCGAGCTGCCCAACGTCACCGACTCGGATGTCATCGGCGCGTTCCTCGCCGGCACCACCTGCCGCGACCTGGTGAGCAAGCTGGGTCGCAAGACCCCCACCAGGGCAAGCGAGCTGATGGACATCACCACCAAGTTCGCCTCCGGCCAGGAGGCGGTTGAGGCCATCTTCCGGAAGGATAAGCAGCCCCAGGGCCGCCAGCCGGAGGATGTCCCCGAGGCGTCCACTCAGCGCGGCACCAAGAAGAAAGGCAAGAAGAAGTCGCAAGCGAAACGCGACGCCACCGACGCGGACCTTGTCGCCGCCGCTGAGTACAAGAACCCTCGGAAACCTCCCGGAGGTGCCAACCTCTTCGACAAAATGCTCAAGGAGTCGTGCCCCTATCATCAGGGGCCCGTCAAGCACACCCTTGAGGAGTGTGCCATGCTTCAGCGCCACTTTCACAAGGCCGGGCCACCTGCGGAAGGTGGCAGGGCCCGCGACGATGATAAGAAGGAGGATCACAAGGCAGGAGAGTTCCCCGAGGTCCACGACTGCTTCATGATCTACGGTGGGCAAGTGGCGAACGCCTCGGCTCGGCACCGCAAGCAAGAGCGTCGGGAGATCTGCTCGGTAAAGGTGGCGGCGCCAGTCTACCTAGACTGGTCCGACAAGCCCATCACCTTCGACCGGGGCGACCATCCCGACCGCGTGCTGAGCCCGGGGAAATACCCGCTCGTTGTTGACCCCGTCATCGGCAACGTCAGGCTCACCAAGGTCCTAATGGACGGAGGCAGCAGCCTCAACATCATCTACGCCGAGACCCTCGGGCTCCTGCGGATTGATCTATCCTCGGTCCGGGCAGGCGCTGTGCCTTTTCACGGGATCATCCCCGGGAAACGCGTCCAGCCCCTCGGACAACTCGATCTACCTGTCTGCTTTGGGACACCCTCCAACTTCCGAAGGGAGACCCTCACGTTCGAGGTGGTCGGGTTTCGAGGAACCTACCATGCAGTGCTGGGGAGGCCATGCTACGCCAAGTTCATGGCCATCCCCAACTACACCTACCTCAAGCTCAAGATGTCGGGCCCCAACAGGGTCATCACCGTCGGCCCCACGTACCGACACGCGTATGAATGTGACGTGGAGTGCGTGGAGTACGCCGAGGCCCTCGCTGAGTCTGAGGCCCTCATCGCCGACCTGGAGAGCCTCTCTAAGGAGGCGCCAGACGTGAAGCGCCACGCCGGCAACTTCGAGCCAGCGGAGACGGTTAAGTCCGTCCCTCTCGACACCAGCAACGACGCCTCCAAGCTGATCCGGATCGGCTCCGAGCTCGACCCCAAATAGGAAGCAGTGCTCGTCGACTTTCTCCGCGCAAACACCGACGTTTTCGCGTGGAGTCCCTCGGACATGCCCGACATACCGAGGGATGTCACCGAGCACTCGCTGGATATCTGAGCTGGAGCCCGACCCATGAAGCAGCCTCTGCGCCGATTCGACGAAGAAAAGCGCAGAGCCATAGGCGAGGAGACCCACAAGCTAATGGCGGCAGGGTTCATCAAAGAGGTATTCCATCCCGAGTGGCTTGCAAACCCTGTGCTTGTGAGAAAGAAAGGAGGGAAATGGCGGATGTGTGTAGACTACACTGGTCTAAACAAAGCATGTCCAAAAGTTCCCTACCCTCCGCCTCGCATCGATCAAATCGTGGATTCCACTGCTGGGTGCGAAACCCTGTCTTTCCTCGATGCCTACTCAGGGTATCACCAAATCAGGATGAAAGAGTCCGACCAGCTCGCGACTTCTTTCATCACACCTTTCGGCATGTACTACTATGTTGCCATGTCGTTTGGTTTGAGGAATGCGGGTGCGACATACCAAAGGTGCATGAACCACGTGTTCGGCGAACACATTGGTCGAACGGTCGAGGCTTACGTCGATGACATCATAGTCAAGACGAGGAAAGCCTCTGACCTCCTTTCCGACCTTGAAGTGACATTCCGGTGTCTCAAGGCGAAAGGCGTAAAGCTCAATCCCGAGAAGTGCGTTTTCGGGGTCCCCCGAGGCATGCTCTTGGGGTTCATCGTCTCCGAGCGGGGCATCGAGGCCAACCCGGAAAAAATCACAGCCATCACCAACATGGGGCCCATCAAGGACTTGAAAGGCGTACAGAGGGTCACAGGATGCCTTGTGGCCCTAAGCCGTTTCATCTCGCGCCTCGGCGAAACAGGCCTGCCTCTGTACCGCCTCTTAAGAAAGGCCGAGTGCTTCACTTGGACCCCTGAGGCTGAGGAAGCCCTCGGGAACCTGAAGGCGCTCCTCACGAACGCGCCCATCTTGATGCCCCCCGCGGCCGGAGAAGCCCTCTTGATCTACGTCGCCGCTACCACTCAGGTGGTCAGCGCCGCGATCGTGGTTGAGAGACGAGAAGAGGGGCATGCATTGCCCGTCCAGAGGCCAGTCTACTTCATCAGTGAGGTACTGTCCGAGACCAAGATCCGTTACCCACAAATTCAGAAGCTGCTGTACACGGTGATCCTGACGCGGCGGAAGTTGCGACACTACTTTGAGTCTCATCCGGTGACTGTGGTGTCATCCTTCCCCCTGGGGGAGATCATCCAGTGCCATGAGGCCTCGGGTAGGATTGCAAAGTGGGCGGTGGAAATCATGGGCGAGACAATCTAGTTCGCCCCTCGGAAGGCCATCAAGTCCCAAGTCTTGGCGGACTTTGTGGCTGAGTGGGTCGATACCCAGCTCCCAACAGCTCCGATCCAACCGGAACTCTGGACCATGTTTTTCGACGGGTCGCTGATGAAGAAAGGGGTAGGCGCGGGCCTACTCTTCATCTCGCCCCTTGGGAAGAACCTACGCTACGTGCTACGCCTCCACTTCCCGGCGTCCAACAATGTGGCCGAGTACGAGGCTCTGGTCAACGGGTTGCGCATCGCCATCGAGCTAGGGGTCCGACGCCTCGACGCTCGCGGTAATCGCAGCTCGTCATTGACCAAGTCATGAAAAACTCCCACTGCCGCGACCCGAAGATGGAAGCCTACTACGATGAGGTTCGGCGCCTGGAGGACAAGTTCTACAGGCTCGAGCTCAACCACATCGCCCGACGCTACAACGAGACTGCGGACGAGCTGGCCAAGATAGCCTCGGGGCGGACAACGGTTCCCCCGAACGTCTTCTCCCGAGACCTGCATCAACCCTTCGTCAAGACTGACGACATGCCCGAGCCCAAGAAGGCCTCGACCCATCCCGAGGCATCATCGGCCCAGCCCGAGGCACCCTCGGCTCGGCCCGAGGTACCCTCGGCCCAGTCCGAGGCACCCTTGGCTCGGCCCGAGGCACCCTCAGCTCGGCCCGAGGCACCCTCGGCCCCCGAAGGTGAGGCACTACGCGTCGAGGAGGAGCGGAGCGGGGTCACGCCTAATCAAAACTGGCAGACCCCGTACCTGCAATATCTCCACCGAGGAGAGCTACCCCTTGATCGAGCTGAAACTCGACGGTTGGCGCAGCGCGCCAAGTCGTTCGTCTTGCTGGGGGACGGGAAGGAGCTCTACCACCGCAGCCCCTCAGGCATCCTCCAGCGATGCATATCCATCGCCAAAGGCCAGGAGCTCTTACAAGAAATACACTCGGGGGCTTGCGGGCATCACGCGGCGCCCCGAGCCCTTGTTGGAAACGCCTTCCGACAAGGTTTCTATTGGCCGACCGCGGTGGCCGACGCCACTAGAATTGTCCGCACCTGCCCGGGGTGTCAATTCTACGCAAGGCAGAACCACCTGCCCGCTCAGGCTCTGCAGACCATACCCATCACCTGGCCGTTTGCTGTGTGGGGTCTGGACCTCGTTGGCCCCTTGCAGAAGGCACCCGGGGTCTACACGCACCTCCTGGTCACCATCGACAAATTCTCCAAGTGGATCGAGGTCCGACCACTAAACAGCATCAGGTCTGAACAGGCGGTGGCGTTCTTCACCAACATCATCCATCGCTTTGGGGTCCCGAACTCCATCATCCATCCCTGTGCCTTTTAGATTCAGCTTCGATTCACCAAGCAACCCCGCTTCGGTGAGCGCTTTCGTAAAGGCATAACCTAACCTTCCGGGGTACCATATGTGGTCAACCTGGGATCGACTGACGGCCGTCTCAACCTACGGGCCCCTGGGTTTCGAGGAAGAGGATGGTCCCGACTCCGGTTAGGATTTCTTTGGGCTCAGTAATCCCAGTGCCATGCGAGACTTCATGACCGCATGTTACTACTGCCTCTCCGATTGCTCCGATGATGGCCACAGCCTTGACGACGAGGGTTGTGGCCCATGTCGCGAATGCTTCCACGTCGATCTAGGGAGTCACGACGAAGGCAACCACCTCGGTATGCCAGAGGATGACGATCCCCCTGGGCCTGCGCCTCGCGTTGACATCCTGCGGGAGCTAGCTGTGGTCCCAGTCCCTGCGGGGGGTCAGGACACACAGCTCGAGCAAATCCGCGAGATGGAGGCCAAGCTCAACGAGGAAGCAGGGCAACTTGTGCAGCTTCGGCAAAACATCGAGCAGGAGTGGGCAGGCCGAGCACTCGCCGGAGAAGCACGTCATCAGGCCCGGGACGTCTAGCGTCGTATCGTTGACGATGCCAGGGCAAGGCTGCCCCCGGCCTCCAGCGGGGTCGGCCAGAATCTGGCTGCAGCGGCAATACTACTCTGAGCAATGCCGGAGCCATCCACCACCGAGGGGCGGCGTATCTAGGGAGAACTCAAGAATCTCCTGGAGGATGCCGCGGTCCGACGGGCCGAAACCTCTGCCTCCCGAAGGTAAGGGTGCCCCCCGGAGCATCGCGCAACGACTTCCCGACTCATGCGGGAGGCCTCGGTCCACATCGGGCGCACGCGGGACGCGACGCCTGCAGCCCCGGGTCGCCTCGGCAACGAACACCACCGCTACGACCGTCGAGCCCGCCTCGACGAGAAGGTGCGCCGAGGCTACCACCCCAGGCATGGGGGCGCTATGACAGAGAGGAGGATCAGAGCCCCTCGCCCGAACCACCAGGTCCGCAAGCCTTCAGTCGGGCCATACGACGGGCGCCGTTCCCGACCCGATTCCGGGCCCCGACTACCATCACCAAGTACTCAGGGGAAACAAGGCCGGAGTTGTGGCTTGCGGACTACCGGCTGGCCTGCTAGCTGGGAGGAACGGACGACGACAACCTCATCATCCGCAACCTCCCCCTGTTCCTCTCCGACGCTGCCCGGGCCTGGTTGGAGCATCTGCCTCCTGCGCAGATCTCCAACTGGGACGACCTGGTCAAGGCTTTCGCTGGAAATTTCCAGGGCACATACGTGCGCCCTGGGAACTCCTGAGATCTCCGAAGCTGCCGCCAGCAGCTAGGGGAATCCCTGCAAGAGTACATCCAACGGTTTTCAAAGTAGCGCACCGAGCTGCCCAACATCACCGACTCAAATGTCATCGGGGCGTTCCTCGCCGGCACCACTTGCCGCAACCTGGTAAGCAAACTAGGCCGCAAGACTCCCACCAAGGCGAGCGAGTTGATGGACATCGCCACCAAGTTTGCCTCTCGTCAAGAGGCGGTCAAAGCCATCTTCTGGAAGGACAAGCAGCCTCAGGGACGGCAGCAGGAAGACGTCCCCGAGGCGTCCGCCCAGCGGGGCACAAATAAGAAGACCAAGAAGAAGGTGCAAGCAAAGCGCGACGCCGCTGACGCGGATCTCATCGCTGCTGTCGAGCACAAGAACCCACGGAAGCCTCCCGGAGGGGCCAACCTGTTCGACAAAATGCTCAAGGAGTCGTGCCCCTACCACCAGGGTCCCGTCAAGCACACCCTTGAGGAACGTGTCATGCTTCGGCGCTACTTCCATAAGGCCGGGCCACCGGCGGGAGATGGCAAAGGCCAAGACAACAATAAGAAAGAGGGCGACAAGGAAGAGGAGTTCCCCGAGGTCCACGGCTACTTCATGATCTACGGTGGGCAAGTGGCGAACGCCTCGGCTCGGCACCGCAAGCAGGAGCGCCGGGAAGTCTGCTCGGTGAAGGTGGCGGCGCCAGTCTACCTAGACTGGTCCAACAAGCCCATCACCTTCGACCAAGGCGACCACCCCAACTGCGTGCCGAGCCCAGGAAGGTACCCGCTCGTTGTCGAACCTGTTATCGGCAACGCCAGGCTCACCAAGGTCCTCATGGATGGGGGCAGCAGCCTCAACATCATCTACGCCGAGACCCTCGGGCTCTTGGAGATCGATCTGTCCACGATCCGGGCCGGTGCGGCGCCCTTTCATGGGATCATCCCCGGGAAGCGCGTCCTGCCCCTTGGACAACTCGACTTGCCCGTCTACTTCAGAACTCCCTCCAACTTCCGAAAGGAAACCCTCACGTTCAAGGTGGTCAGGTTCCGAGGGACCTACCACGCGGTGCTGGGGAGACCGTGCTACGCCAAGTTCATGGCCGTCCCCAACTACATGTACCTCAAGCTCAAGATGCCAGGCCCCAACGGGGTCATCACCGTCGGATCCACGTACCGCCACGCGTACGAATGCGACGTGGAATGCGTGGAGTACGCTGAGGCCCTCGCCGAGTCCGAGACCCTCATCGCCGACCTGGAGTGGCTCTCCCAGGAGGTGCCTGATGCGAAGCGCCACGCCGGCAACTTCGAGCCGGCTGAGGCGGTTAAGTCCGTCCCTCTCGACCCCAGCAACGAGGCCTGCAAGCAAGTCCAGATCGGCTCCGAGATCGACCCCAAATAAGAAGTAGTCCTCGTCGACTTTCTCCGTGCGAACGCCGAAGTTTTTGCATGGAGTCCCTCGGACATGCCGGGCATACCGAGGGATGTCGCCGAGCACTCACTGGATATCCGAGCCGGTGCCCGACCTGTGAAGCAGCCTCTACTCTGTTTCGACGAAGAAAAGCGCAGAGCCATAGGCGAGGAGATCCACAAGCTGATGGCTGCAGGGTTCATCAAAGAGGTATTCCATCCCGAATGGTTAGCTAACCATGTGCTTGTAAAAAAGAAAGGTGGGAAATGGAGGATGTGCGTAGACTACACTGGTCTAAACAAAGCATGTCCGAAGGTTCCCTACCCTCTGCCTCGCATCGATCAAATTGTGGACTCCACTGCTGGGTGCAAAACCCTGTCATTCCTCGACGCCTATTCAGGTTACCGCCAAATCAAGATGAAAGAGTCCGACCAGCTCGCGACTTCTTTCATCACACCTTTTGGCATGTACTGTTATACTACTATGCCATTTGGCTTGAGGAATGCAGGTGCAACATACCAAAGGTGCATGAACCACGTGTTCTGAGAGCACATCGGCCGAACGATCGAGGCTTACGTCGATGACATTGTTGTCAAGACGAGGAAAGTCTCCGACCTCCTCTCCGACCTTGAAACGACATTCAAGTGTCTGAGAGCGAAGGGCGTGAAGCTCAATCCTGAGAAGTGTGTCTTTGGAGTCCCCTAAGGCATGCTCCTGGGGTTCATCGTCTCTGAGCGGGGCATCGAGGCCAACCCGGAGAAAATCGCGGCCATCACCAACATGGGGCCTATCAAAGATTTGAAAGGAGTACAAAGGGTCATGGGATGCCTTGCGGCTCTGAGCCGCTTCATCTCGCGCCTCGGCGAAAAAGGCCTACCCTTGTACCGCCTCTTAAGGAAGGCCGAGCGCTTCACTTGGACCCCCGAGGCCGAGGAAGCCCTCGGAAACTTAAAGGCGCTCCTTACAAACGCGCCCATCTTGGTGCCCCCCGCTGCGGGAGAAACCCTCTTGATCTACGTAGCCGCAACCACTCAGGTGGTCAGCACCGCGATCGTAGTCGAGAGACGAGAAGAAGGGCATGCGCTGCTCGTCCAGAGGCCGGTCTACTTCATCAGTGAAGTGCTATCCGAGACCAAGATCCGCTACCCGCAAATTCAGAAGCTACTGTACGCAATAATTCTGACGCGGCGAAAGTTGCGACACTACTTCGAGTCTCATCTGGTGACTGTGGTGTCATCCTTCCCCCTGGGGGAGATCATCCAGTGCCGAGAGGCCTCGGGTAGGATAGCAAAGTGGGCAGTGGAGCTCATGGGCGAGACAATCTCGTTCGCTCCTCGGAAGGCCATAAAGTCCCAAGTTTTGGCGGACTTCGTGGCTGAATGGGTCGACACCCAATTGCCAACAACTCCGATACAACCAGAACTTTGGACCATGTACTTCGATGGGTCGCTGATGAAAACGGGAGCAGGTGCTGGCCTGCTCTTCATCTCACCCCTCGGGAAACATCTCCGCTACGTGTTGTGCCTCCATTTCCCGGCGTCAAACAACGTGGCCGAGTACGAGGCTCTGGTTAATGGGTTGCGCATCGCCATCGAGCTAGGGGTTCGGCGCCTCGACGCTCGTGGCGACTCGCAGCTTGTCATTGACCAAGTCATGAAGAACTCCCACTGCCGCGACCCGAAGATGGAGGCCTACTGCGATGAAGTTCGATGCCTGGAAGACAAGTTCTACGAGCTGGAGCTCAATCACATCGCTTGACGGTACAACGAGACTGCGGATGAGCTGGCGAAAATAGCCTTGGGGCGGACAACGGTTCCCCCTGACGTCTTCTCCAGAGACATACATCAACCCTCCGTCAAGATCGACGACACGCCCGAGCCCGAGGAGGCCTCGGCCCAGCCCGAGGTATCCTCGGCCGCCGAGGGTGAAGCCTTGCGCATCAAGGGGGAGCGGAATGGGGTTGCGCCAAACCGAAACTGGCAGACACCGTACCTGGAATATCTCCACCGAGGAGAGCTACCCCACGACAAGGCCGAAGCTCGGCGATTGGCGCGGCACGCCAAGTCGTTTGTCTTACTGGGTGATGAAAAGGAGCTCTACCACCGCATCCCCTCAGGCATTCTCCAACGATGCATATCCGTCGCCGAAGGACAGGAGCTATTGCAAGAAATACACTCGGGGGCTTGCGGTCACCACGCAGCACCTCGAGCCCTCGTGGGAAACCCCTTCCGACAAGGTTTCTACTGGCCGACCGTGGTGGCCGACGCCACTAGGATTGTACGCTCCTGCCAAGGGTGTCAATTCTACGCAAGACAAACGCACCTGCCCGCTCAGGCCCTGCAGACAATACCCATCACCTGGCCGTTTGCAGTGTGGGGTCTGGACCTCGTCGGTCCCTTGCAGAAGGCACCCAGGGCTTCTCGCACCTGCTGGTCGCCATCGACAAATTCTCCAAGTGGATCGAGGTCCGACCCCTAACCAGCATCAGGTCCGAGCATGCGGTGGCGTTCTTCACCAACATCATCCATCGCTTTGGGGTCCCGAACTCCATCATCACTGACAATGGCACCCAATTCACTGGGAAGAAGTTCCTGGACTTCTGCGAGGACCACCACATCCGTGTGGACTGGGCCACCGTAGCTCACCCCATGACGAATGGGCAGGTGGAGCGTGCCAACGGTATGATTCTGCAGGGACTTAAACCGAGGATCTACAACGACCTCAACAAGTTCGGCAAGCGGTGGATGAAAGAGCTACCCTCGGTGGTCTAGAGTCTGAGGACGACGCCGAGCCGAGCCACGGGTTTCTCGCCGTTCTTTCTAGTCTATGGGGCCGAGGCTATCTTACCCACACACTTAGAATACTGTTCCCCGAGGACCAAGGCATACAACGACCGAAGCAACCAGACCAGCCGAGAAGACTCACTAGACCAGCTGGAAGAGGCTCGGGACGTGGCCTTACTACACTCGGCGCGGTATCAGCAGTCTCTGCGACGCTACCACGCCCGAGGGGTTCGGCCCCGAGGCTTCCAGGTGGGAGACCTGGTACTTCGGCTGTGCCAAGACGCCCGAGGGCGCCACAAGCTTACTCCTCCCTAGGAAGGGCCGTTCATCATCGCCAAGATTTTGAAGCCCGGAACATACAAGCTGGCCAACGATCAAGGCGAGGTCTACTGCAACGCTTGGAACATCCAACAGCTACGTCGCTTCTACCCTTAAGATGTTTCAAGTCGTTCATATTCCTCGTTCTCTTTACATACACAAATAAAGTCTAACCGTCAAGGAAGGGTCAGCCTTTCCTCGGCAAAGCCCGACCCTCCCTCGGGGGCTAGAAGGGGGGAACCCCCTCTGCGTCAAAATTTTCCTCGAAAAAGTCTTTTGCCAGAACGTCTTTCATACCGTTTCGACTGCTTCGATAGCAGGGTCCTAAAAACGACGAGAGTACATGTAAGCGGCAAGGCCGACCGAGCCGAGGGACTCCTACACCTCCGGGATACGGATACCTCACTCATCACCTTCCGCGAAAAGTAACTCACACTCGAACGAGGGATTCTGCTGCCGAACGAGTCCTAACGCTTGAAAACTTTTCTGTCAGAACGGCTTTCGTGCCGTTTCGACTGCTTTGATAGCGGGGTCCTAAAAACGATGAGAGTACATGTAAGCGGCAAGGCCGACCGAGCCGAGGGACTCCTACGCCTCCAGGATACGGATACCTCACTCATCACCTTCCGCGAAAAGTAACTCACGCTCGGATGAGGGACTCTTCTACCAAACAAGTCCAAACACACGAAACAAGAGGAAAGAAAACGCAGCTTTATAATCCGGCGTTAAAATGTTTAGGCCTCGGCGGCCGCAAAAAACATACGCATACTACAAACAAACTGTTCCTGCAGGTTCAGACATCGGCAGGGGGAGCAGCAGCACCCCCGGCGTCGTTTCCACCTTCGGCGGAATCTGGCCCGGCCTCGGACGGCAACACGGGCGGAAGGATCTCCACCTCGAAGGAGGACGCCAGCACCGCGCTTGGGCCATCGCAGCCAGAATCTCCGCAAGGGTTCCGGCCCGAGCAGACGCCTCGGCTGGCCGCTCCGTAGCCTCAACCAGCTGTCCCCCGAGGACCTTAGCCCGGCTCACGGCCTCGGCAGCGTGACTCCGGGGTTGGTCCCGCTAGCGGACGACCTGGCCAAGCTCCAGCCGCTGCTGTTGCACCTCCTCGGCCAGGGAAGCCACGTGCTCCCGGGCCGACGAAGCCTCTTTTCAAGCCAACTCCGCCTCTGTCCACGCCGACACCGTTGCCTCCGGCTTTGGCTCATCGCAGAGCGGTCGAAGGTTCTAAAACTAAGCAAGAGGAGCCTCGAGCGGCAAGGCCGACCGAGCCGAGGGACTCCTACGCCTCCGGGATACGGATACCTCACTCGTCACCTTCCGCGCAGGGCAACTCACGCTCGGTTAAGCGGTTCAGCTAGCCGACAGGCGAGTCCTAGTGCTCGAAATGAGGGAGAAACATGGTATTACACTCAAATACCCAGATGTTCAGGCCTCGACAGCCACAATGAACAAACACCCATACTCAGGGTGGCATTACAAACGGAACTCCGGTTCCACTCCCGCGGGTATGAACTACCTCCACACCAGAGGGCCTGCGGGACAACAAACTCCACGTGGCTCGCCGGTGACCACTGCACTAGCAGCGACAACGACCTCCGCTTCGGGCGGCTAAGCAGCAGCAGCGATGACCTCAGGGCAAACACTGCTGTGGAAAGGCCCTCGCCCACGTCCCCACACGGGAGGCGAGGACAAGCCGTCGAGGCCGAAGAGCCGGAGGTCTGACCGCGGGTGGCGCCGACGGTCTCGTCGGTGGAGAAACCTCCTCTGGCGACCACCACCTCAGCACTGACGACAGTGGCCACTTGCGCGCCAGCGCTACGCCAACAAATGGCGGCCGCCCCAGCCTGCACCGGCAGATCCCCACTCAAGTCCTTGCGGACGGGCAGGCACCGACCTCCGCGCGGAGGCGTCGTGCCGGAGTGAGGACAAGACAATCCAAGAACGTGAACGCCGCCCATACGGCGTACGACGCCTTCGACGATCCCCGGTGCACACGGCGCAACAGTCGCTCGTGCGGTGGACGGATGGCCACGCCCGGATCAAGTGGCAAGAGGCAGCGTCGGAGGCCGCGACAGAGTCAGTTGAGCCAGCGAGCCAGGCACGCTGGAGCTGACGACGCTTACGGCCGACCGGTCCCGCGTTGTCAAAGTTCGCCCCCTCCGCGAGGCCGGTGAGCGCCCTCTCCCCTGAATGCTGAAGGAAGAGGCGGCCTGCTGGCCCATGCGGGAGGTAGAACCCCGGCTCAGCTCGCCCTCCGCCACAGCAAGGATGATGAAGATCCTTTAAGGTGAGGGTGGGGCAGAGGCCGCAGCCCGGCTTGCTTCTCCCCACCACCGAACTAGTGGTTATCATCCTGGATGACCATTGGTGAGGGAATGCAGCCGGGCTGCATGATGAAAATCCTTGAAGCCAAGCGATGGCTGAAGGGTGCCAACCCCCATGAGGTCGCGCTCCTCCAACAGCAGCAAGACGAAGGCAACGCGGGTGCCCCCCATCCAGGGGCTCGGAAGGTGGAGGGGCGCGATGCATGAGGGGAGTGCGAAGGCATGGCTACCGCCCGGGGGATCGATCCCTTTTTAAAGGCGGCTCTCCCCACTCGCATCCTCAAGCGTCATGGGCTAAGTCTTCACCGACGTGCTCCAAGGTCCTCCCCCTACAACACGGGGGTTGGGTCCCACACGTCAGGCAAGCTGACCCGAAACGGAAGAAGCCAAACCGCCGCACGTGGAGCATGTAACCGCCCCGCGGTTACAAGCACTCCTCCATCCTCGCCGAAACCAGCGGTCGAAAGGGCGGAACGCCATGCAGGTGACGTGCAACCGCACCACGGGGGCGCGCCCCTTCGGTTTCGTCGCATCCAGCATCGAGGCCCAGGCCCACACGTCATGTAACCGGCGCGCCGGTTACTACGTGCAAGAAACCGCACCGCCACTTGCGCCAATGTCGCGCCTTCTCGACTCAGGAACCGGTGCCGCGACTCGAGGCAACCCTGCGCATGGCCCAACAGTGCCAATCGAGCACAACGATCACGGGTCAGTCAGCCGCGGGAGGAGGCGCGACGGTCGATATGGCCAAAAGTGGACCGACAGTAATGGCGGCAGCAGACAAGCGGAAGCAGGGGTCAAATCGCCTGCAAGCTCACGTCCCATCCTGAAGCGGCAGGGGAGCCCTCTCCCACGACATGAAGACGACGCGCCTGTGTTCCGTTCCTCGAACGGCTCGCACAACAACCGCCCCACGAATCGCCCGTCCCGTCGCATTAACTCCTCGGCAGGGCAAGCGACACCTTTGGCAGGCGAAGCAGACGTCGTTTCACCTCCTCCATAATGACCGCGTCAAAAAAAAGAGGTGCGCCACACCATTTAAATTCATATCCTTTTCCTCTTCCCCTTTCTCTCTCTTTCTACAGGGACCGGGAAAGGGGATATTTTGAAAGGGATCCTTCTCCCGAAGGAAGCGGGCCCCGAGCCCTCCTACTGATCAGGGGTTCGAAGGCTGGCCCCTCGGAAGGGTTCGACAGCCACCCCAGAGCACTCGGGCTTCAAGCCCATTACTGATCAGGGGTTCGAAGGCTGGCCCCTCATAAGGGTTCGACAGTCGCCCTAGAGCGCCCGGGCTCCGCGCCCACTACTGATCAGGGGTTCGAAGGCTGGCCCCTCGGAAGGGTTCGACAGCCGCCCCAGAGCACGCAGAGCGAGGGATGACTCTGGGTACGTCCGTTACATGGCCGAGGCTCGGGCTATGCTCCCGAGGTACCCTAGGACATTTTCGAGACCAGCAGGAGCAATTTTGTAACGGAATCTGTTGGGGACTTGTTCTCAAATGCTAAGAGTTAAGAACAAGGCAACATAAAAAGTGTTAAGTGTTAAAGTCCTTCGTCCTTCGAAGCATTATGTCCCTTCGGGAAATAATGAGCTTCGGACGAAGGTCATAAGAGACATACCTTCGTGAACATAACAAGTAATGACGAAGGATTCATATAAAGCATGAAATATAATATAAGCATCATCATAGAATCATTTCTATTTTATTGACATGGAAAAATAGAAATGATTTTAGATTACAAATGTACCTTCGGTCCTGAGAGAAGATAAAAAGCACAAGCGTGACGCAAAAGCAAATGCCAAGTCAGCGTGAACAGTACGGGGGTACTGTTCACCTATTTATAGGCACGGAATACAACCCATACAAAATTACATACATGCCCTTTACATTTGGTGATAATTCCATAGCAATCTATCGAGGTCTAAATGGCCTTTTCATCTTTAAGTCAGTTCCCTTTTCTGCGAACATGCCGAAGCTTTCCTGCTTCACAGCTTCGGCACTGCCAACCTTCGTATCTTTTGAGGTTCTCCCTCTTTGACATAAGTCCGAAGGTACCTGTTCACACATTACACTCTAGAAACACTGTTAAATCATGTTTTTGAGGACCTTCGGAAGCCGAAGGCCCCCAACAGTAGCCCCTCGCAATATTAATTTGTTTGAAATAATAAATTCAGATTGCGATATGAACGAAGGCTTTATGCCGAAGGTCCGAAAAAACACCTTCCCTTTGCTAGAATAGCAACATTCAATGACAAGTGGGGTCTTTCAACTTTCAACGCATCAAGCGTATAAATACGGCCATACCGCAAACTTATTTTGCACGCTTTCTGGCCAACCACTCCTGCTCACTCATTTTTTAGCTCTTGTGCACTGTGATCTGCTAAGTTTTTAGCTTTGAAGCTTCGGCTTTTAAAAACAGTTTTTTAGTGTTTCCGAAGATGTCTGAAGCTGCTAAGAAGGCTGCTGCTGAGATGAAGCTGAGTCTTGATGAAGAGAAGAACTTAGGGTTTCTTATAACAATGTCGAAGACCAACACAGAAAAGATCACCAGGGAAATTCTGGAAGGGCTGTCTGAAGATACTGGTGACAGTGAAAGTTATGATGTGGACAGCGGTGGCGAAGACTCCGAAGATCGCCCCTGGCGACCAAGCCATTCAGTTTATGGTAAATCAACTATCAAAGAGAATCATCTTGTTAATATGAGAGGAAGGTATTTCCGGGATCTGTCCATTGTGAGGGCGGACGAAGGGGAAAAAACTTGTCCACACCCTGAAGAAAATGAAGTTGTGGTGTATCGAAGCTTTTTGAAAGCTGGATTGCGATTCCCCTTGAGCAGCTTCGTCGTGGAGGTGTTGAAAATCTTCGAAGTCTATCTTCATCAACTTACTCCCGAGGCAATTATAAGGCTAAATATCTTCGTGTGGGCCGCGAGAAGCCAAGGTCTGAAGCCTGACGCAAGAAGCTTCTGTAATGTTCATGAATTATTATATGGAACAAAGCCTTGGGGCAAAGAACAGTACCATAACAACTTTGGCTGCTACAGCTTCGTCTCTCGGTCCGGGGCAAGCTGTCCCGTACCAACCTTTCGGAAGAGATGGCCCGGGGATTGGATGACAGAATGGTTTTATGTGAAGAATGACTTATCAGCACGAGAAGACATCAAAGGTATAATTATGCGTCCTATTTGGCAAAGCTTCGGCCTTCGGAGGCCGAAGGTTGAAATGAACGAAGCCGCCGAAGAGTGCCAAAGAGCCTTCGGCGTTGTCTGCTCTTTTATAGGAACAAGGGACTTAGTACAAGAGCATATTGCCTTCAGGGTGTGGCCGCTTGCGGAGAAATGGGAAATGCCACAAGAAACCGTTAAAGAGGCCGACGAAGGTGGACTTGTCAGGTTTAAGTACACTTTTAAATTTGAAGATAAATTTATTGAGCCAGACGATGAGTGGTTGAAAAGCATTGACAATTTAAGTGATGAGCTGCTTGGGACATACTCGAAGGCCGAAGATACTGCAATGTCAGCAGCCTTCGGAGGCCGAAAAAAGAAAAGGCTGAATCGGGTATTTGATGCCATCGGGTTTGTCTACCCTGACTATTGCTACCCCATTCGAAGGCAGAAGAGAAAAAATACAACCTCTGCAAAAGAAGAAACTGCAGCTGCTCCTAGCGAGCCGGAACCGAAAAGGAAAAAGATAAAGGTTCTTACTTATCGACCGCGTTATATTGAACCAGCTTCGGTGCCTGAGTTTGCCGGAGAGACTTCTTCGGCCACCGAAGCTGAAAAACCAGCCGAGCCAACTTTGCTGCCAGAAGTCACAGAAACAGCCGAAATACCAACGAAGACAAAATTGGAGCAATCAAAAATTTTGTTACCAGAAACGAAAGAGAAGGCCGAAGCGCCATTCACAGAAAAAATGGAAGAGGTAAAGGAAGCAACCGAGGACTCCAAAACATCAGAAGTTTTGAGTCCTGTGGCAAACATTGAAACAGTAAGTAATCAAAAAGTGCCAGCAGTGACTCCGAAAAGAAGGAGAATGGCTAATGTGCTAGATGTGCTGGAAACGATCAAATCTTCAAGCACCCCTCCGAAGAAGGCTGCCGTCACTCCTGAAACAACAGTCGAAGCTTCGGGTTCTAAAGCTCCAGAGCAAGATACTGAAGCCGAAGCTGGGCCCTCAGGGCCCTCAAAGGCAAAAACCTTGGAAAGTGAGGCAGAAAAAATAACAAAGCCAACTTTTGCTGAAGGAACTGGTGTTGTTACCCCCGAAGCATCCAAAATTCGTGATTATATTTTTCGTCATGCTTCGGGGAAAAAATTAACAGAAAAAGAAGAACAAGAGGCCCAACACTATGCCCAAAAGTTGAAATATCCAAAGGGGGCGTTGATATTTAATGGCAGTGGAGAAGAAGATTTCTTGTATTGCCTCCCCGACAGCAAGGAAATTTCTGTCTGTCGGGAGATGAGCAGAAGCTTCGGATTTCCAACTTTAGAAGACGGACTTTCGGTGCTGTCAAAGAACGATCTGGCTGACAGCCTAGCTTACAACAGTTTAAAGGTGCGACAAATGGAATTCTTATATTTTTGTTGAATTCAAAATTTTCCGTTTGTTTAAAACTATTGACACAGACATATTCCTGTCTGCAGGGCCTGATACTCAGCAATGCCCTCAGAGCACAGAAAGATGCTGAGGACGAAGGATGTACTATAGCCCTGAGTAACCTTCGTTCCGAAGTAATTGAACTGAGGAACGAAGGTCTCGAAAAAGACAAAATATTATACTCATTGATAGATAAAATAAAGGAGGACGAAGCTGCTTTCAAAAGTCAAGCTGAAGCTCAGAAACGCGAAATTGAAGACCTTCGGAAACAACTGGCCAGAGCCAAAGAAGAACGTATACTTGAAGAAACAAAGCGTGAACTCAGCGATCAATGGGCAGATCATCTAGAAGTGACTGTTGAAGAGCTTCGTTCGTCCAAAAAGAAATGCTACAATAAATCTGTAGATTGTGTTAAAAAATTAAAGGCTAGCTTCGCCAAAGTCGGCGCATTCTCAAGTGAAGAAAATTTTTTGAGGGGCAATCCCGAAAGTGTCATTGAATGGATTGACCACGAAGCTGAAGCCTTCGAAGAAATTTTAAATAGCCGAGGAGATATATGTGCCTTCTCTGGCGCCAGAGGGATTGCCACCATTTTAGAGAAGAAGGGCTGTGAGCATGTGAAAATTTTAGCACAGTCCGAAGCTGCTTTGTCCTTTGAAGATACAAAAGATCCTTCGGCCGAAGCTAGCATAATTGGTGGAAAGTTTTTTACTGATATCTGGGATAACGGTGGCCGAGAAATGGCAAGAGAAATTATTCAGAGAAGTGAAAAGGGCATCCATGATGCTAGAGAAGTGGCTAAGGCTGCTAAAAAGAGCACAGAGCCCGAAGGTCAATTAGGTACTAAATAATAGTTTTTACCGTGTTGTAATCTTTAGGCTTTTAAGATCTGTTTGCGATTTGTAATAGTAATGTAGTCGTGTCCCGTCCTCACTCAGATCCTACTCAAGCATCTTCGGGCCCTCAGCCTAAAGATGACGACGAAATTAAAAAGATGGCCGAAGCTATCATGGATCAGGTTGTCGATCGACTGCTGAACGAAGCTGCAGAGATAGTACTTAGGGAAGACTAAGTGCTATTGCAAAAAACATTTGATATATGATTTGTGTAATATTCTGTAATCCTGTATGTAATATACTTGTTTTATGATTCAATTCTTTACGATGCATGAAACTTTAAACACGTACCATTTTTGAGTCTTCGACGAAAAAACACCTTCCCTTCTTTTCATGCTTCGTGAAGAAGAATTTATCATTTATCACGACAATATCCATAGTGTTCTGATAAGAAATATCCAAGCTTCGTAAAAATAATCTCCGAAGCTATACCTCGAAAATCAATATTGTTTCTCCCTGTAACTTGGCATGATTTGCCCCTTTTCAAAGCATTTTCCGAAGATCGATAACATGCCCCCTTCTCGTGCCACATGCAGCATGATGTATGATGATTATGCTATGCAAAATGATGTGATGATGTTATGTTATGCAAAATGATATTTTGTGCCGAAGATACACACATTCCTGCAATGGGGCACAATCTTTTGTATCAATACTGACTTTTTCATTATAAGCCTCCCTTAGGAGCTTCTTCGCCTTTTACTTCAGCGGAATCAGCGTTTATTTTTCGCTGTAAGTTCTGCATCCCCTTAGGAACGTCTTTGGAACTTCTTCGCCTTTTACTTAGGCGGTATAAGCTCTGCATTCCCTTAGGAACGTCTTTGGAGCTTCTTCGCCTTTTACTTAGGCGGTATCAGCGTTGACTTTTCGCTGTATGCTCTGCATTCCTTTTGGAACGACTTTGGAGCAGAAAACTTACACTGCGCTCCCTTCGGAACGACTTTTTGTGACTTCGTCAGACTTACTCTGCGTTCCTTAGAATGACTTTTTGTTGCTTCGAAGGATTTTCGATAGTCCGAAGGTCCTTTTTATTATCACAAACCTGAGAAGAAAACATATTTTTCTTGTAGGAATCAACGAAACTAATTACATGAAACCTAAACAATGTCCTTTATTAGAAAAAATAAAACTGAATGAAAAAGATTGCTATTAAGGTAGGATATTTGTCAATAGATGTGTTTTGACTCTGGCACGGTGCTGTTGACCGTGCGAGCTTCGGACTGTTCTCTGAAGTCCCTTTGATGTGGAGCATATTGGCTCCCTTCTGGCTGCTGGCCTTGTTGCAACGGGGGTGGAGGCGGGGGCTGTTGCCAGGAAGCTGAAGGCTGACTTGCCGAAGCAGCAGAGACTACAGGATGGTTGCCCACATATTCTGGGATGTAGGGCGAATGATACGAAGCAGTGTGCATGACCTGCTTCGGCTGAGCCTGTTGCGCGGCAGCTTCGGCTATCTCTTTTTGCTTCTGAATGGTAACATGACACATCCTGGTAGTATGACCTTTGTTTTCACCACAGAATAAGCAAAATATTCTTCTGGGTTGATCCCCGAATCTTCCGCCGAAGCCCCTGGCGCCTCTGCCTCTTGGAGCTGGTGGTCGAAAGGAGCTTTGCTGTTGCCCCGAAGTCTGTGAGGAGTACTGTGGCCTTTGCTGCTGGCTCCCCTTATCATCATTTTGATTGGAATTATGAATTGATCTGACATGCTTCGGATAGAATCTTCCTCCGAAGCCCCTGGTCATCTCAGAAAATCTGAAGGCCTCCTCCCTTCTTTGGCGAAAATCATTGTCAGCTCGAATATATTCATCCATCTTCTGGAGCAGCTTCTCCAGCGTTTGTGGTGGCTTCCTGGCAAAATACTGCGCTGATGGCCCTGGCCGAAGCCCCTTGATCATGGCCTCAATGACAATCTCATTGGGCACTGTCGGCGCCTGTGCCCTTAGACGCAGAAACCTTCGGACATATGCCTGAAGGTATTCTTCGTGGTCCTGAGTGCACTGGAACAGAGCCTGAGCAGTGACCGGCTTCGTCTGAAATCCTTGAAAACTGGTTAACAACAAATCCTTCAGCTTCTGCCATGAAGTGATCGTTCCTGGTCGAAGGGAGGAATACCAGGTTTGAGCAACACTTCTGACAGCCATAACGAAAGATTTGGCCATGACTGAAGCATTGCCACCGTACGAAGACACTGTTGCTTCGTAGCTCATCAAGAACTGCTTCGGGTCTGAATGGCCATCAAATACGGGGAGCTGAGGCGGCTTGTAGGACGGAGGCCAAGGTGTAGCCTGTAACTCAGCGGACAGGGGAGAAGTATCATCAAAAACAAAATTCCCACGATGGAAATTGTCATACCAGTCGTCTTCGTTGTGAAAGCCCTCCTGATGAAGGTCTTGATGCTGAGGCCTTCGGTGTTGCTCATCCTGAGCAAGATGACGAACTTCTTCAGAGGCTTCATCTATCTGCCTCTGCAGTTCAGCTAGCCTGGCCATCTTCTCCTTCCTGCGTTGAACCTGCTGCTGAAGGATTTCCAGATTCTGAATCTCCTGATCTAGATCATCCTCCGGATGTGTTGGACTGGTAGCCTTCCTCTTCTGGCTTCGTGCCTCTCTGAGAGAAAGGACGTCTTGATTGGGGTCCAGCGGGTGCAGCGTGCCAGCCCCTGGTGCTGAAGCCTTCTTCGGCGGCATGACGAAGCTGATGCTTGCCGAAGGTGTCGAAAAGCTCAGGAAATGGAAGTGAGTTCACCGGAGGTGGGCGCCAATGTTGGGGACTTGTTCTCAAATGCTAAGAGTTAAGAACAAGGCAACATAAAAAGTGTTAAGTGTTAAAGTCCTTCGTCCTTCGAAGCATTATGTCCCTTCGGGAAATAATGAGCTTCGGACGAAGGTCATAAGAGACATACCTTCGTGAACATAACAAGTAATGACGAAGGATTCATATAAAGCATGAAATATAATATAAGCATCATCATAGAATCATTTCTATTTTATTGACATGGAAAAATAGAAATGATTTTAGATTACAAATGTACCTTCGGTCCTGAGAGAAGATAAAAAGCACAAGCGTGACGCAAAAGCAAATGCCAAGTCAGCGTGAACAGTACGGGGGTACTGTTCACCTATTTATAGGCACGGAATACAACCCATACAAAATTACATACATGCCCTTTACATTTGGTGATAATTCCATAGCAATCTATCGAGGTCTAAATGGCCTTTTCATCTTTAAGTCGGTTCCCTTTTCTGCGAACATGCCGAAGCTTTCCTGCTTCACAGCTTCGGCACTGCCAACCTTCGTATCTTTTGAGGTTCTCCCTCTTTGACATAAGTCCGAAGGTACCTGTTCACACATTACACTCTAGAAACACTGTTAAATCATGTTTTTGAGGACCTTCGGAAGCCGAAGGCCCCCAACAGAATCCCACCAGAGGGAGGCATCAAGCCCTCGGACCCTATCGAACGGGTCCGGGTCCGGCAAATCACCTGCAGGTATTTTTGGAGCGCGCCTCTGGGCCACTAGCCGACCCTTATCGAACGGGGCACGGGCGTCCACTCGGATCACCCGTTAGCAACTCACTGGAGACACCATGTTCGACGCCCTCCGAGGGAAACATGGCGCTTCCCCCCCCCCTTCCTCCTTGCGGAAAGGCGACGAAGGGGCGTATAATAAAAGTCGAGACAGTCCTTGATCGTCCTCTCGCTCCGTGCAGAGGCTCGGGGGCTGCTCTCGCAAAACCCGGCTACGGCCAAACCGTTGACAGCATCAACAAACCAGCCTAAAAACTCGAAACCTGACCGTGCACCCGGGCTACGGCCAGGCCGCATGAGGGAACAACCAGGCCGGTCGAGGTGTCACGAAAGGCATTAAGACCTCAGAGGAGTCAAACCACTCCTCCGAGGCCTCGGGGGCTACACCCGGCGGGTGCGCTCGCGCGCACCCACCAGAACAAAGTTTAACCGAGAAAGGCCGGTCCCCTCACAAAAAAGTGCGACAAAGCCTCCAAGCGAGTACCAACACTCCCTTCGAGGCTCGGGGGCTACTGTCGGGTACCGTAATTAGGGGTACCCCCAACACTCCTACACACGGCTGGTAACCACCATCAGCACAAGCTGCAGAGACTGATGGGCATGATTCAGGTCAAGGCTTTGTCTACCCAAGGGACACGATCTCGCCTCGCTCGAGCCCAGCCTCGGGCGGGAACTGTAGTCCCGGACGAAGTTACGTCTCGCCCGAGGGCCTCCTCAGGCGGTGGGCGCACCCTCGGCACGCCCGAGGGCCAACTCGGGCAGGCTTCATCGAGAAGCAACCTTGGCCAAATCGCCTCACCAACCGACAATATCGCAGGCGCATTCAATGCGGGAATCGCCTGACACCTTATCCTGACACGTGTGCCTCAGTCGGCAAGGTCGAAGTGACCACAGTCACTTCGCCCTTTCGCTGACCGATCTGACGGGAAAACAGCGCCGCTCACCCCGCTCCGACTACTGTGCCAGCCACCCGGGCAAGGTTGACAACAACAAGTTCAGCCTCAGGCGCAACAGGAAGCTCCGCCTCGCCCGACCTTAGGCCGCAGCCTCGGAAGGAGGTCTCCGCCTCGCCTGACCCTAGGGCTCGGCCTCAACCTCGGCCTCGGAAGGTGGTCTCTGCCTCGCCCGACCCCAGGGCTCGGCCTCGAGAGGAATCGCGTCCTCGCCCGACCCCGGCCTTGGCCTCAGGAGAAGTCTCCGCCTCGCCCGATCTTGGGCTCGGACCGACCGCGCCACGGGGGATACATCATTACCCTACCCCTAGCTAGCTCAGGCTACGGGGGAACAAGATCGGCGTCCCATCTGGCTCGCCCCGGTAACAAGTAATGATGGCTCCACGCATGCGTCCATGACGACGGTGGTTCTCAGCCCCCTACGGAAGCAAGGATACATCAACAAGACCCCAGCAGCACCGACGGCTGTGCTTCTACAGGGCTCAAGTACTTCTCCGACGGCCACGTTATCGCCTACGCAGGGCTCTAGGACCTCTCCGACAGCCACGTTGGCATGTACACAGGGCTCAGACACCTCTCTGCCAGACACGTTAGCGCATAGCTACACCCCCCATTGTACACCTGGACCCTCTCCTTGCATCTATAAAAGGGAGGTCCAGGGCCTTCATGCGGGGGGTCGCGCGGGAGAACGAGCTAACGAACAGGCTCACTCTCTCTCTCTCGCGCGCGCGAACGCTTGTAACCCCTACTACGAGCGCACCCCCTGGCGCGGGATAACACGAGTCGCGTTTCCCTCTTGTGTTCCATCTTGCGCCAACCCATCTGGGCTGGGACACGCAGCGACAAATTTACTCGTCGGTCCAGGGACCCCCCCGGGGTCGAAACGCCGACAGTACCTGTCCGTGATCAAAGGGCGTTGCAAGATTCAATCCTCTTGAAATAATGATTAGGTCCAATACATTAATAGGAATGAAATAGTCCATTATCCTTTTCTCTATCACCAACTACTATCTTACTATTATTGTTCCATCCGAAGCCTCTATCGGTTTGATGGATTTCTATGATGTATGAAAGTTGCTCCTTTAGAATCATGATTTTAGACTTCATATGGGGATCAGTTTCATATCTACATTTGGCAATACTTTGGCCATCTCCTTCTCAACGATGTGAGATAGGCAGATTTGTGAACTATATCTACTTTTCAAGCAGAATCATTTATATCATACAAAATATCAATTAACAATTTCTCATGTGATGTCCATGTTCTCTTGTCTCTCTTCTTGGCAGTTAATTTGATACATTTTGCCTTTGTACTCTGCTAGTTTTTTAAAAGGAAGCATTTTTTATGGAAGCCAAGAACAACACATCATGAAGGTACAACTCTAATGGCCTCTGCTAACACTACACAGCCAAAAAGACTAAAACGAGAGCGAAAACCAAGCACAACTTTAGTGACCTTCAAACTATAGACTAGATCGTCACCTATATTTCTAGGAGAAGTAAGCCTTGGCGGCTTGCACAATATTGCAATGATACAAGAATACGTGCATGAATAAGTATTGTGATAATTATTAAAACCATGAATAATTACGAGGCTATCCAAGCAAAAGATGCTACCAAGCAATGGAAACTTCCAGCATAATAAAAGAAATAGAAAATATGTATAGCACTGAATAATGCCTATATAGTAACTTTGTCCGCATTTCATCACCGAGCTTGTCTCTCCAATCATTCCACTGTGGTGATGTTTCAGTGGACTGAATTGCATCCCTATCTACTTCTTGTTGCATGAAGCATCCCATTCTTGTACTAATGGATAAGAGGAGCCTATCTATTGTTTCATGAGGTTGTGAAGAGAGCAACATGCAGAGATTATGTTAACATGTGTGCTCCTAGGCTGGGCAGTAGGACGAGTTCCTAATTATTGCCTAATGGATCTTTGTAGCACCATGTCCACTTTCAGTCCAGTGGTACTTACTCCTGTCAGTTCTCTAGGACTTAGACGATCCCCATAGACCAACACGAGTCTTTTGTACGCACTTTATCCTCACTCGTACGCACTCGAGAAGACTTCCCAGTTAGTCACCCATCCCAAGATTTCTCTAGGCCAAGCACGCTCACCCATCCCAAGATTTCTCTAGGCTATGCACGCTTAACCTGGAGCCCCACATGCGTCATATGTCCGAACCCATAGCCCGCACACGCCCGTGAAACCGCGAGAGTCGGCTCTGATACCATTTATAACACCAGTGGTAGTTACTCCTGGCAGTCATCTAGAACCATAGACGATCCCTACAGACCAACATAAGTCTTTTGTGCTCACTTTGTCCTCACTCGTGCGTATCCGGAAAGACTTCCTAGTCGGTCACTCATACCAAGATTTCTCTATGCCAAGCACGCTTAACCTAGAGGTTTTTTCGAGATAGACTTTCGAAAAAGAAGATGCACCTTGTTGGTATGAGTACTCTATTAATTTTATTAAGCCTTGGACCAGGATATCACTATCCACCGGGGCCAAGATACCACAACCTTCAATAGTCCTAAAGTTCTCTCAATCACATTCCTTGGAGATGCATGCTTCATATTAAATAGTTTTCTTTTTCACTAGTGGATTTTTCCAATCTTGCAGGTGGTATTGTTGACCTTTAGAGCTAATTTGGGAGACAAAATCGGAGGGGATTAGAAGGACTAAAATTTCATTCTTATTCAATTTTGAATAAAAAGAGAATTTAGCTCCTCCAATTCCCTCTGGTTTTCGGGCTTCCAAACTAGCCCTTATGGTATGGACGTGTTTAGGAGAAGAGGATAAGGGATTTTAGCCCCTTCAATCCCCTTCTCTCAAACAAGCCCTAATGAGGCAAGAAATCCTTAACAATTCTTGTATGCATCATCAACATGTGTATATATTTTAATCATGTAGAATTTTAAAGGAACCTCGATTTAATTATTTGTTTTTAGAATTAACCCTTACCATGAGTAACAACAGCCCATGTGACCTAAATAAAGCATCTCAAAACACCATTTCGTTTCGTCTGTTGTTAATCCTTTTCCAACCAGGTAGTATATATGTGAGGTGCACACAGTGGCGGACGCAAGACAAGAATTCAGGGGGGCCAAAAACCACGTGACAAAATCAACCAATAAACAACTACATTATAAACAACTACTGTCGCATAGAGTTCAACTACTACCGGAAGACGAAAGCGGATGGGCGAGGCGCCGGGGCCAACGTCGCGTCGGGTCGAGAAGTGGACGGAGGCATCGGGCACTGTGTGCCGCCACGCCGGCCGCCAGGGCTGGGGCTGGTCCCTAGACGCTGAGCCTGGATGCCTGGACCTGGACGGGCACATGCACATGAGAAGAAGCCAAGAAGGCAAGAAGTGGCGGCGGCTTCGGCTTGACAATTGACAGAGAGAAGTCACATGGGAAGAAGCAAGCCGAAGATGGCTATAGGGCCTCGTCTTGACAAAGAGAAGGCCCAATAAAGTTGATTTTAGCCTATTATGCCTTTTACATTTTCTATATTTCATAGTAAATCATATTACATATATAAATACTGTCAAAATTTCAGGGGGGCCATGGCCCACTTTGCCCCCCTGTGGGTCCGCCCCTGGGTGCACATACACCTAGAATATTTCTTACACCAATATTTTTTCTTGAGCAATATTTTGTTTTCTCAGTAGCAGGCACATGGACTTCGACATTGTTCTATGTGCCTGTTTGTTTCAGCTTCTGCCAGCTTCTGGCCACCAAAAGCTGCTGCAGACTGTCAAACGCTCAGCTTTTCAGCCAGCTTTTATAAAATTCGTTAGGACAAAAACCATCTAAAATCAACATAAACACATAATCGGTTGAGTCGTTGTAATAGTAGGAATCCGTCACTTTCTAGATCCTGAGCTCTATGAACAACTTTATCTTCCTCCACACGTAATCGTAATGATACTCAGATTCTCCCTACAGCCAGATTCTCCCCACAGCCAGATTTTCAGAAAAGCTGGTCAGAAAAAAGCTGAACCAAACAACCCCTATATAAGACGATCTTCAGCAGTTCACTCATATAGTCATCCAAATCATTGTTTTACATTGTAAATTGTGTTGTTTACATAGTAGAGTTTGAAATAGGTAATAAGGATGGGTAAGCTGTTGGAGATAGCCTAAGACACCTATACAATTGCATAGTTAAAGGAACGATTTGTTAAATCATGATTTCTTGATGTTCTTGGCAAATGCTCATATGATTATGTAGCATTTGATTCATACTCCCTCCGTCCCAATTTATATTTTGTTTGATTTTTTGGACCAAGTTTGACTGACTCGTCTTATTCAAAATTTTCGCGAAAAACTAAAAAAAATCAAAGTCAAAATTAAAGTACATTATATGCTAAACAATACCATAGTAAAAATTTATAATAATTATAATTTTTTGAATAAGACGAGTCGGTCAAACTTAGGATAAAAAGTCAAACAAATTATAAATTGAAACAGAGGGAGTACCTTAAACCACTTTCACCTTTCTTCCACATGGTTGGCAGTATAATTGGTTGAGGCTTTTTCAGCAAAACACCCCGTAGTTTTCATACTGATGTCAAAACTTTATGGAAACTTTCAGATTTCTTCCCCATAGTTTTCGGTTGTCTCATATGACAACCGAAATTCTTATGTGTAATAACCCGGTCTTTCTGATCTTGTCCAAGTCTGGATGGAAATAAAGCATCCATTTCTTTCACTTTCATGTTCCTCGCTAGTTTATATTTAAACTAAACCGCGACAAATAAAAAAATGGAGAGAGTATTTTGTAACTCACTAAATTCACACACTAGAGTATAGTACTCTGAAGTAGCCCTATCCATCCGTAGTTGGTCAATGCATTCTCTGTCACTTGTGAAAATGTTACTCAAAATTTTAGACCAAACTATATTGGGTCATACCAGAAAGGTCGCCTAACTCGAACAATTCTATGTTGACGTCTCCTAACTAACGCAATCCAGATATGCATAACACATATAACATTGCCAATATTTTTACCCTATATTTTGTCTCATTGACTGTCACAACATTAAGATATCCCGGTTTTTTGGTCGGTGGGCCATGTATGTAATAAAATTAGACCACCATTTAAATTGGATTCACTACAGGAAAATGTTGTATTTCCGACGGCCTCCACTAGTTCCGACGGTTCCTAGGGTACCGTCGGAAATAAGGCTATTTCCGACGGCCCACGGCCAGCCGTCGGAAATACGACTATTTCCGATGGCTCCCCAGCCCCCCGTCGGAAATAGTCGTATTTCCGACGGCTGGCCAACTAAGCCGTCGGAAATAAGGGGAGGCCCCCTAACGGCCGTTACCCCGCGCGGCCCCCCGGTCGCGCACATAGCCAACGCACACACGCACCGCACACACGTTCTAACTCCGCGCCGCTGCCGCCAGGACCTGACGGCGAAGGCACCTTCGCCGGCCACCTTCGCCGGCCACCTGCCCGGACCGCCGGACGCCCCGACGCACAGCGCGCCGCCGCCCCGACGCCCGCTCACAGCGCGCCGCCGCCCCGACGACCGCACACCTGCCCCGACGCCCGTACAGCGCGCCGCCGCCGCCGCGCCTCGAGCCGCCCGCGCCCGGCTTTGCCCACCGCCGCCGCCCGGGGCTCGCCAGAGCCGTCGCCGTCCGTCGCCGTCCGGGTAATGGCATCACTATCGTTTAGTTTTCACTATGTAAATAGTTTTTTTAATATAATTAGATTATAGTCGTTCGAATATTTGATGTGACATGGAACCAAAATACCCGTGCAGTGCACATTGGCACGCTGCATTGAGCCGATCCGGCCCGGCTCGGACTGCGTGTTGCATGGCTCCAACGAAAATAGAATAGAACCACTGCTAGCTAGGTCGACAACTGGCGCCAACATGCTTGGCCATCATGCCAGACACGTAGGCAAGCTAGACGCAGTGGCGGCCTGTGACTCTCACCGTCTCCATCTACCATTAGTTTAAAGAAAAAATGGAGCAGAAGGCAGTACTGGCTGTGCGCCTGTGCTAGTGCTTCTCTGGTAGTGATAGCAACTGGCATGGCGTTAACGCTTAGCTTATCCAGTTGGAAGCACTGCTCGTTTAGAGAGGTGAGTTGACAGTAGTTAACGCATCGACTTTCATCTCTATTCCAAATCCCAGGTAACCAGTAGAGCCTATAGGCGATACTTAACTAAAATAGGTCTAAACTTATGCGTCACCCGTTTCGGTCCAACACATTGCTTAATAAAGTAGTGTGTTGTACCGAAATTGTCCCTTTTTGGACAGCCTTAGAGTGAACGACATATCAAATAGGATTTATGATGAGTCAATGAGTTTGAGCGAGATTTCGACACCATAACCCTCTTGTTCTCCGTTGCACCATTACGGGCGTGCAATGGAGAACAACAGGGTTATGCTGCCGAAATTTCGTTCAAACTCATTGACTTATCATAAATCTGTGATATGTCGTTCACTATTAGGTGGGTTTAGGACCTATCCTTTCCTATAATTGTAGGACCACCGACTGATAATATATCTAGAAATTAATGAACTTGTCTTGATCTTTAATTAGTTGAACGATGGGTGATAGTCGTCGCTGGATGTATGAAGGCTGGCGAAAAAATGATCCTTCGCTTGAGTGGATACAGAAAACCGAAGATTTTATCAATCGTGTTTTTTCTTCGTCAAGAAATGGTCGAGTGTGGTGCCCATGCAGTGTTTGCAAAAATTATCAACGTCAAACCAAGAAAGAGATGTCTGGTCATCTTTGCAAAAATGGCTACGTGCCAAATTATAAAGTTTGGGTGCATCATGGTGAGGAGCTTCCCCGTGGATATGCTGCAGAAGGTCAAGACAATTTTGACCCGGATTTAGACCGAATGGAGGAGATGGTTCAGGATTTAAGAGAGGATCCCGATTTAGTGTTTCCAGATAATCCTGAGGATCCTCAACCGCCGGAAGTTAAAAAATTCTTTGAACTTCTCAAGGCAGCAGAAGAGCCGTTGCACGAACACACAAGAGTAACCATTCTTGCTTTTGTGACGCGACTTATGGCTATCAAGTCTAAGTTCGCATTCTCCATCAATTGCTTAAATGAACTTTTGAATTTGATCAGCGACGTATTACCACCAAATCACAAAATGCCCAAAGACGTGTATCAGTCAAGAAAGTTACTCTCTGGCTTAGGTATGGAGTATCAAAAAATTGATGTTTGTCCAGATAACTGTATGCTTTTCTGGAAGGAAAATGAAAAATTAGACAAATGTTTGAGATGCAGCAAATCAAGGTTCGTTGAGGTCGTAAATGAAGATGGAGAAAAATTGACAACAGAAGTAGCAAAGAAGCAACTTTGTTACATGCCTCTCACGCCTCGTGTAAAACGGTTGTTTCTCTCAAAAAACACCGCTAAGCAGATGAGATGGCACAAAGAACGCGAATGCGAGAACCCTCAAGTTATGATGCACCCATCTGATAGTGATGCGTGGAAGGCGCTTGATGATTTTGATTCGGATTTTGCTAGTGAAGCTAGAAATATTCGAATCGGGTTGGCGACGGACGGGTTCTCACCTTTCAATATGACCGCATCGCCGTATTTTTGTTGGCCTGTATTTGCAGTTCCATACAATCTTCCACCTCACCTTTGCATGAAATACGATTACATGTTTCTGTGTCTAATCATTCCTGGACCAGAACACCCTGGAAAACATCTCAATGTAATGTTGGAACCTTTAGTCGATGAGTTGAAAAAATTGTGGGAAGGAGTCGAAGCTTACGATTGCTACAAGAAAGAGAGATTCAATCTTCGAGTTGCGTACTTGTGGTCGATTCATGATTTCATGGCCTACAGTATTTTTGCTGGATGGAGTTGTCATGGAAAGTTGACATGTCCAATATGTGGTAAGGATACAGATTGTTTTCGTCTTGAGTTTGGTGGGAAAATCTGTTACTTTGATTGCCACAGATGTTTCTTGCCTCTCGATCACCCGTTCAGATTTGAGGCAAATCAATTCAGAAAAGACACCATTGTTACCAAAGGCCCACCGAAACGTTTGAGTGGCGCAGAGATTCATGCTGCGCTCGATAATTTGAAACCAGACGGTACTGGTTACCTGGGATTTGGAATAGAACATAATTGGACACATAAATGTTCTTTGTGGGAACTCCCTTATACGGAGGCCTTGATTCTGATGCACAACATTGATGTCATGCACCAAGAGCGGAATGTTGCTGAAAGCATTATTAGTACATGTATGGATTTTCCCGATAAAACCAAAGATAATATAAAGGCCAGAAAAGATTTAGAGAAAATTTGTAACCGACCAAGCCTGGTCTTGCTTCAGATTGGTGCTAAGCCACGTGCGTCATTTTGTCTAAAATCTAAGCAAAAGAAAGAGGTGATGGTGTGGTTGAAAAACTTAAAATTTCCAGATGGGTATGCCGCGGGATTCAGAAGGTCCGTGAATTTGAGGACAGGAAAAATGAATGGATTGAAGAGTCATGATTATCACATTATTATGGAAAGATTACTTCCTGTAATGTTTCGGGGTTACTTGAATAATGATGTGTGGACGGCGTTAGCTGAGTTAAGCTACTTCTATAGACAACTTTGTACTAAAGAAATTAAAAAAGATGTGATGGAGAAATTAGAGAAGGAGATTCCGGTCCTTATTTGCAAATTGGAAAAAATATTTCCCCCTGGATTCTTCAATCCGATGCAACATCTACTTGTACACCTTCCATATGAAGCTAAGATTGGGGGTCCTGTGCAGTATAGATGGATGTATCACATAGAAAGGACACTTAAGAAGCTTAGTGCAATGGTTGGCAACAAGGGAAGAGTTGAAGGGTGTATTGCTGAAGAATTTAAATATAAAGAGATATCAGCCTTCACGAGTGTATACTTTGCAGAAGAACACAATGTAAATGCACCTACATTAAGGTATAATGTTGATCAAGCTGGTCCATGCAGTAAACTCAAAATTTTGTCATTCGAGGGAAAGACAGTTGGAGCATCAACTGAATATCACATTGGACGTGAAGAAAAGTTGGATGCATTACTCTACATGTATGAAAACATGGAAGAGATGACTCCATACTTCAAGTAAGCATAGATTTTCAAAATTGAAGAGCAACATGTGCTCATTACTCCTCGTAACTCTTTTATTTACTTTTTTTCAACAGAGAGTACGAACGACAGAATAAGGGTAAACTGTCGATGAGGCTGTATGAAATCATGCTTCGCGAAGGAAAAGAAGGCACTCCCAATTTCATTATTTGGTTTCGAGTTCATGTAAATATCACATCCGTTTTCTTATGTGTTCATAGTTTATCTTTTTAATAGTTCCTCCTATTGATCTATATTCGTAACTGACAGTACGAAAAAACTTCCAACGTTGACGAGGACTTACGTCAGATGTCACGTGCACTTGTCAAAGTCAGAAGCTATGGTCGTTATGATGTCAAGGGATATCGTTTTCGTTCAACCAAATTTGAATGTACTCGACCTTTAGCTGCGACAACAAATACTGGTGTGGTATGTTGGTCTTTTGATGAGCAAGGAAGGGAGATGAATTATTATGGAACTATCAAAGATATATTGGAATTCGACTTCGCTGGGGGAAAAAATCTGAAAGTTATGTTCTTCAAATGTGATTGGATCGATCCTAAACATGGGATACGACAAAACCAATTTGGTATGGTAGAAGTCAAACACGAGCGTATAATGACTCGTGGTTGTAGTAAATTTGTTCTTGGTTTTCAAGTGGACCAAGTGTATTATATGTCATATCCCTGTATCGATCTTAAAGACTGGTGGGTAGTGTACAACGTAAATCCCCGTGAAAGATTATATTTAAAGGGTGATACAAGTTATCGACAAAATGAGGTGGAAGCTGATGTTGAAGAAATTTATCAAGAAATTGAAGTTCCACCCGTTTTTAATATAGAAACAACAATGGAGCCAGATTCAGTAGCGGGCGATCTTAATGATGTAATAGTTCCTCCAAAAAGGAAACGAAAGTCGAAGAAGAAAAAGACGCCCGAGAGAAAGTCGACGCGCTTGAGAAGACAACAAATTAATCCTGATTTCGAATATGATTAAGAAGTAAATATTTATTTTGATGAATTAAAATTTAATTTATTGTTATACTATGTTGTTATCTCTTTATTGTTATACTAATATAATTTTCAATATGCAGGATGGCGGCTCGAAAGTTGAAGAATTTTGTGAAGGGCATGACGAAGGGCTCTTCTTCTTCTTCAGGAAGAAGCAAAGCACAGGAGTGTCTGTTCCAGGGTACCGAGTCGCTCTCGAGCAACAGACGACAGGCTTTGATGGAACATCTTCCACCTGATATGCAGGGACAGGTGTGATTACTCTAAATTATTATTTTATTTCAATATAGTAATGTTTATATGAATCTAATGATTAAAGTGTTTCATGTGCAGGATGTTAACGAGACTCGAGAGGAGGAGGCGAGGGGTGAGGATGCGGCCGATTACGATGCGGCCGATGCAGACTATGAGCAGGAAGATGATGCTGGAGGTGGAGGTGGAGATGGGTGGTCTTCCGGTGGTGGTCAGTTTGAGGGTGGAGGGTCAGCAGGCGGATGGGACTCATGGCCTAGCAGTGATGCTGGAGCTTCTAGTGGTGGAGGGTCTTCTCGGGCACGGAAGTCGAGGAAAACACATTAGGTGCCTCCTCCTAAAGTTCCTGCTCGTGAGGAGGATAAGATTTTGATCGTACCGTGTGGCGACGAGTGAGTTGATTCTAATGTTAAATATTTGTTCATACATTATAAGAAATTTGTTAATGCTTCTTTTGTACAATGTGGTTGCAGGTCTTGGATTGATGCATCTTTTCAAGGTCAAGGACGTCGCACACAGGTGAATAAAGTTTTGGGAAGTATATGCAAATATCTCTGGCCTGGTGTAGTGATGGAGAAAGGCGTTGAGGTGCCTTGTATGTCTTGGGATCAGTACGGGCTCGCGTTCAATGCGGAACATAGGAATGCCCAAGGTGCTGTGTGGCATGAGTTCTGGGTATGTTCTCTAGCCCAACTTGAATTGATTCAACTATACAATGTGCTAAAAATCTTGTTTCTTGTTTTTTTCAGAAACGTTACAAGTTGCCTGAAGATGGAAGTATGAACGATCGTGCACGTATCGTTTTTAACAAGAGCGCGACTACCTTGGTTAGGGATCAGATGTATTATGCTCGGATCCAAGTCACTTCTGATTACATATTAAGGCAGGAAGGACGTCGGCCACGTTCCAAAAGTGAGGCATCAAACAAATACTTAACCGAAGAATAATATCTTGAGGTAAATTGTTTTTATCCTAATTCATGTCCAAGTGTTAGTACTAACAATACATTGGATCGAAATAAAGTTTTCAGACTCGGTGCCATGGATGGCATCAAATGAGGCTGGTTGGCGGGCTGTATGCAAATATTGGGCAACAGATGGATTTAAAGGTGTTTCATTGAGAAACAGCTCAAATCGTGGGCATGATGTTCACCACAGATATGGTGGTGATGGCCACGTTCGTTTGGCAAAGCGCATGGTAAGTGTAATTTATGGTCGTGCATATCATGAATCTTCTATGTGTTTTATGTTATTTTCTTTTGCCTGTAGGAAGCTAGTTCTGGTGTTACACCGAGTGATGTTCAGGTTTACCTTAGAGGTCACAGGGGGTCGGATCCTACAAATCCAGAACAGTTGTGTTCTCAGTCTGCTGCTGAGCGTGTGGTGAGACTTTCGCAACTAGTTACAATGCATTTCTATTCTAAGAGTCGAGAAAAATATAACTGCATTGTTTATTATTTGTCAGGCCTCATATGGTGCTTCCATGATGTCGGAGCATGGGCAAGACTATGATTGGATGAATCAGCCTATCGATCCTCAGGTTGTGTATGCTAGTGGAGGCGGAAAACCTCATGGACGGTGAGTTTGCTATTATTAATTCGTCGATTTGATCTTTTCTAACATGATGTGTTGCGTGTTTAACTTCTTTCTATTTTTTTGTAGTTACCCTATGTTTGGTAGTGTTATCGACTCGACTCAGGTGAGGCCTGAAAGGTCTCGCCCATCGAGGTCGTCTAGCCGTGGTCCTCGCTCTAGTACCCAAGGAAACGCCGAGCTGATCCGGGTGCAGGAAGCTTTGAGGCGGCAGGAGGAGTATAACAAGCAACAACAAGAGTACTGGGCTGCTCAATTTGCACGACAGCAGGAGATGATGCAGGTAATTAGATCCTCGTGAGCCTCTACTATAATTGGAGCACATATTTTCTAATATATCCTCGTAACATAGCTTTCAATTTCTTTCAGCAAATAGCACTAGGGCAACGTCCAGATTTTTCAGCGATGACTATGCCACCTCCTCCACCTATCCCGCAGTTTGTACCGACTCCACAATTTAGTTGGCCCACACCTGCACCTCAGGTTATATTACTTGACTTTTTATTTTGACGTTGCATAACAAGAATTTAACTACTAACACATTTTTTTGAATGTTGTAGGTCCCTCCAGGAAACTTGCTAACTCCGGGAAATGAGGACTCTGAAGATGCGGTCGCTTCTTTTGTGGACGGTCTTCTAAATAGCGGAGGAGCTAGCGGATCAAATCAACCCCATCCATTTGATCAACCTCCTCCATTTGAGTAGCCTGTCTCCTTGTGTTTTTCTCGTACTATGGACTTGTGAACTTGTGGTATTGGGAACTTGTGCTATTGTGAACTTGTGAACATGTGAACTTGTGCTTTAATTTGTGGAACATTTTGTGAATTTAATTGTGTGTTTCATGTGAAACGATGAATTATGGATATTTGTGGTATTGTATGTGATTCTGGATGAATTATTGAAAACTGGATATTGTGTGCAGATTGAATTTGTGTGATTGTTTGTAAAACAAAAAGCAGGAAAATTCTGTTTCTCTGTTTTTTAATTACTTCCGACGGCCTTTATTTCCGACGGGGCCGTCGGAAGTAAGCTGTGACGGCGTCAGGCGCCGACGGCCGGCCGTCTGCGGGGCCCACCTCGCTTTATTTTCGACGGCCCCGCCCTGGCCGTCGGAAGTAAACTTACTTCCGACGGCCCCGTCGGAAACGCGGGTACTTCCGACTGGGTATCCCCTACGGCGTTACTTCCGACGGGACCCGCCTTAAGCCGTCAGAAGTAGTTACTTCCGACGGTTTATGATTTACTTCCGACGGTTTAGGCCGTCGGAAACTGGGCGTTTTCCTGTAGTGATTAGTATTTTAGGGAGAGATTTGATTCAGCTGTTTGAAGTAATAAGACATTCTATATGTACACACAATTAAATAAAACAAGCAATCACACCATATATGACAATAGGGATCGCACATACACAATCAAGAAATTAAAACACATGCAAAAAAAAGCTTTATATACCTCCTCTTATTCAGCATGCAACTCAATGGAGCCATTTTTCTTTGCATATATTATTATTTTTCCAACGGATTCGTCATCATGAAGCAAATCAATACTATTTTCAAATCATATCCAGATATTTAATAAAAAAAGTTTAACCTCTGTCCTAGCACACTACTTCTTTAGCCAAGTCTATTATGCCAAAAAACGTTCTCTCACAGCCATTTTTCTAAAAATAGGAACTTGGGCACCTTGGTAACACTCCATTTTGTGTATAAGAGTTATTAAAACAAAAGAACCCAAAATAAATTTTTTATACATCTAAAACTTATATTTTAAAAAAAATGTATTTGAGAGACATCATGATCATTATTTTGGGAACGACTATTATCGTCGTTGTACGATACTAGGGTACCATACCTACATGAAAGGAGGAAGTTTACGGATAGGGCGAGGGACGTATGGTAGATGTATGTGGATCCTAGTTGCAGCCTGGTTACCGCACACATGCAATTTTATAGAGGTTTAAGCCACGCTACGTGTAATACCTATTGAATATATACCCAAGAGGTAACAATGATCTATGAGAATGCTAATGAACCTTTACGGTAAAATCCCATTAGCAAGAGTCTATATATGAAAGGGATAGTGTGCTTGAGAGTTTATCTTAGCCACCACTTCTCTCCCTAGGGTTGCGAGCGCTTAAGACACTTTCATTGTTTCTCTTGCTGCACGCATGGTGCTAAAACACCAACGTCATGATGCTTCAGCCCCGCACATGTGGATACCATGGAGACCCTACTATCGTTGATGTGTTGTTGATTAGCAATGAACTTGAGGAGGACAAGTGACGTTCGACTACTTCCACTACATCAACATGTTCTTCTTCCACTGCGATGTGCATCTAGTGGTAATAATTCATGTTCCTCTATGTGCATATTATCTTGGTTGAATATGGTAGATATGCTAGTACATAGCCTACATGTTTTCCAATGATGGTATTGGAGCTAGGACATGCATATTTTTTTGATCTTGATGGTTTGCACATAGGCGACATGCATAGTAGATTGGATCTACTTTTAATTTGGTTTTAGCACTGCAAGACCCAAAATCATATTTCGGGATTTATAAAAGTTTCTCCAAAAGATTAGGAATTAAAAGGGTCCCCTAATATGGGTTCCTCACTTTTGAGGTTATTTTCTCCTAAAATGAATAGATGGCAATACTAAAGTGTTGTTAGTTAAAAATAATATAGATCCTAAAACTAGAAAACAGGAATTTACTTTGCAATCCAGAAAAGAAAGCATAATAATAGAAACCCTTCTATCCATTTGCTAAATAATTAGAAATATTTTAAAATGTTTGAGTTAAAGTAACTCTTGATAAACGATTATAAAAAACATTTCCCTAAATTAAATAAGTATTAAACATTGAACTTTGAATGAACCCTTAATCTGATTATGCATTCAAAATAATGATTTCTTTGAAATAAATAATGTATATGTCGCATATTTGAAGTAGTTGCTTAAATAGATAAACTAATATATATAACATAAACCCTTTGAATTCATGCTGGTATTTTCTGGAATGTGCATTTGAATTTATATTTAAATTTTGAATTTGGAAATTTAAATTAGAAAATAAAATAGAAATTAGAAAAATATAAACTATAAAAGAAAAAGGAGGTAAACCAACCCCATGGCCCATTTTCCTTTCCCCTCGCGGCCTAGCTAGGCTTTGCACCTGTGCCGGCCCACTTCTCTCCTTTCCTTTTTTTTTTTTTTGTTTTTTCCCGCCATGCCCGGTTCCATGTGAGGATGACGCATGGGGCCCATTGGACTGCGTTCTCATGCGCGCATCACGCACACGGACACTGCGTCGCTAGCGGGTGGGTCCCGAACGCCAGGAGCACCTTCAGTCTCACCCGAGACCTATGCGTAATGCGCAGTAGGCCAGTAGAAGCCATCGGAGATTTCGCTCAATGCGATTCTTTCTCCTCGGTTGGACTCATCCATTGCCTGTGTATTTATACCAGCCACCGTTACCCTCCTTTCCTCCCCCATCTGAGAATCTTCAAGTCACCACGAGAGAGGCAGAGAGAAACCGAGAGGGCTGGCCGCCACGGGTGACTCCTGCCTGCACCGCCATTCAGGGGCTAATAGGGGTTGGGCAACCTCATCAGCATGTGAGGATCGTGATATAGCGGGCCGCTGGACATGGGAGTACACAGGGAACTCCAATTGCTCACCAGAGATAGAAAATTGCCACCGAGACACCATCCTCGTCGCTAGGGCTCTGCGTTAATAGCTGGTAAGAAATCCTACCCTAAGTTCGCGCTCACCTCAGCTTTGCATAGCATCACTAATCATAGACAACGATGCACCAGAGAGAATGGTGTGCAGGTCTAGCCACTGCCGACGCCTAGTAGCCATCGTAGGTGAGAGAGAGATGAAGGGTGCGTTGTGGAACGTCAATCTGGAGATGGACGCTCGCGATTAGACGAGGAATACCCGTTCACATATGTTGGAGCGAAGATATGTTGGAGCGAAGGTCGTTCGCCCCCCTCTATCAGCTTTCTTTGACATAAATTGAACAGGATCTATCTCGGACATAGAAGGCAAAGGGTACTTCGACCCCTACCAAAAACGAGGTCTCGGTCGGAGAACTGTCGAAAGCTTGAAGGCGAAGCGATCTACCGTCAACTGTCGAAAGCTTGAAGGCGAAGCGATCTACCGTTCAAAGCGGGGGCTCTTCAGGACACTCGGCATCACCACCAGCTTGGGCGGTTCCAAGTCATAGCTTTGTCAAGGACCAAAGACTCGGCGCCCTAGAGCAAAGAGTGTCGCGTCCTAGCGAGCACTAGTACACACAGCCTCTATAGTGGCGGTTCTAGAGACGTTTTCACTAGCGCTTTTCAGTGCCGCCAGTGCTAGGGGCCACTGGAAATCGTCATTTCCACTGGCGGTTATTCTAGAACCGCCAGTGGAAATGCTATTTTCACTGGCGGTTTTCTTAAGCAACCGCCAGTGGAAATGCTATTTTCACTGGCGGTTTTATAAAGAAAACCGCCAGTGGAAATAGCATTTCCACTGGCGGTTTGTTTTATTTAGCCGCCAGTGGAAAGTTTTTCCGCCTTTTTTAAATTTTCAATCAGTACTGAAATTTATATATATTTACACACACAACATATATATATATATATTGATATTGATAAACATGTAGTATTGATATTAAAAGCAACATGGAATTAAATTTTATCATACATTTATATACATCAAAGTCTTGTTTACAACCATGTATGCATCACACATTATATACATCAAAGTTTTCACTTAAGCTCTAATAACTATCTCGGCTAAGAGATAGTCTACTAATTTCTGTTAGTATTCTAAACTCTGGCAAAGCTAATGTTCCGGAAGCATCGTGATATTTCCCTTCTGCGGGAATGACCTCTTTCAATATGAATGTGCACAGGTCCTCAACTATGCCATACAATGCACCTTCAGTCAAGTTCTCCGGGCTTCCTTGTTGAAATTGCTGTAAAGGAAGTTTATAAACATCATCTATTTATACTCAATAATAACACATTTGCATCTTTAATGACATAAATACATACGTGACTATTACTAATAATACCTTGCCAGGGTTCGTGATGTATCGTCCGTTCATTCTCATGAACTCGCACACGTAGAACCCACATAGGACCGATCCGGGTGGTTGCTTGTGGCACTACATAACGGGAGATTGGTTATTTAGTTGCAACATTGTCCTATGTACGTACATGTATGATATGTATTCATAAATTCACATACTTACCGGCCAGTTATAATGGATGTTTAGTGGCACGCCTTTTTTGGACGTGTCGTACTTTCCACCTTGTAGCTTATAAAACCTAAATGCCCTGTGATCTCAAATAGAATCACCATGTTATTCTACAATTCTCATCGATATAAGTATGCATGCATAGAAAAGGCTTATAGCTCTAAGATGCTGAGGAATTTTGAATAGGCCGAAGGCTCGGTGTGCAAGGAGTCGAGCACCAGCACCTTTCCAACCTTAGGATAAATGAAGAAGCATATCCAGTGGTCCCTGTACGAATCAAACTTGTGATACATGTGTATTGAAATTATTAATTTTATTTATGCAAAATCACACTTACTTGAAGTTGTACGGGGCCACTATGGATTCCCTGTCTTGAAATTGAAGCATTGCGTGTCCTATGTAGGTGGCGTATCTTGCTTCAAAATCCTTCTTCAGATCCTGGATACGCACCTCAATTTCTTCGTCTGTTAGCCCCTGTAATGCTTCGTTGCCTTTTCCGATTCTAAAAGTGTGGTTATCCTCGCATATCTTTATTGGGTTGAGATACCCAACCCTTTTACTGGCACTAGCATTGGGATTGGTACCATAAAGGATCTCCTGCTGATCATGTTGCATTCTGCAATGCACACGTGCATGTCAGATATTGAAAATTTATACAACTCACTAATAATAACACATATATGTGGAGTATGAGTGACACTTACAATGCAAATATGGTTACAAGTTGCACGTCGAGTCTCTGAAGGTTCATCATTAACCACATGTCCTCGAATGTAACAACGGCCTTTTGATTTGAACCAATAAAAACATGGGCTGGTATATTAACACTGATGGTGTCGATGCCAACTGAAGATGCCCGCATGTACCAATCATGTAACCTTTTAATATTAGCCGGGACCTTCCTTAGTTTCTCAAAAGTGAGTAGTGGTCTGCCCGGCACATATTTTTTAGGCACGTTTTTATAATCTGCCTTAGTTGGCTTCTTTATCTTTGCGGCCATTGCCTCAGCCTTTTTTGAGGACTCCTCGAGATCGGCCAAATCAACATTGTCTGACGTGAGGCTCCGTCCAATCCCTTTCAAAAAACAAACAGTGCCAGCAGTGGATTTACTCTTCTTTTTCTTATCATACGGGGACACTACTATTGGTATAGAAACTTTAGATTTCTTTGATGGTCGTGGAGATGGCTGTGGAGAAGGTGGATCCCTGAAGGGCGATGTATGTGGCGGAGACGGTGGGCCACCATGAGGATGAGGAGAATGAGGGTCAGAAAGAGGATGAGGAGCAGCATGTGAAGTTTGAGGAGGTGACGATGGATGTACAATAGGAACAGCAATTTGAGAAGGCGGAGACGGTTGGGCCTGCGACGAATTTGACCAATCAACCAATTCGACATCCCTTCGAGGCCAAAGGATAAAATTCTTGATAGCTTGTCCAAGTGTCTCGATACCTTCGGGCCCAGAGATGTCTAGCATGTCGTCCTCGTATCCTTGGACGACTGTCGTCACTTCTACCCTGCAATATTCTTCTGGAATGTCGTTTCCATGGAACTTGCGTCCTGGGATCGCAAGGCCTGTGGCTATTTTCCTTGTACGCTGATTGTTAATACCATATCTTATAACTAGTGTGCATGCCACAGGCCTTGTGATGTCATCAACTGGATAGCGGACCTTATTTCCCGTTGACGCGATAGAGCTTGGGATGGTTGTACCCTCGGTGGCAGCCGGCGTTTGAGTTGCTGGAATTATTTGCATCTGTGGAGTGGTCATCTGTTGAACAGACATCGCACTCGCCATCGCCAATTGCTGCATCAATTCTGGAGGAGGATTTGATAGCATTTCAGACATCAGGCCTTTGAACTCTTTCTTGGCCTCCTCCTTAAAATAATTTGCCATCTCTTCCTTGTATCGATCACGTTTCTTGTACAGACCTTCCCATTGTGGTCCGAATCCTTCCTTCCATCCTTCCTTAGATGATATTCCTCGTACACGACCAGGATGCTCAGGGTTACCGAGACCAGCCGTTAGAATGTCTTTCTCCCTTTGCGGTAGAATGTAGTTCACCATTATTGTCAAAGTACTTATCCATCTTTCGCATGCGGTACCTATGTCCTTCCAATAAAAAGCGTATGTGCCTCATGTACACTATCTTCTTAGATGCAGTAAGGGACACGTAAGCAGTTTCATCAATGCATACTGTGCAGCCAACCTTTCCCTTAAACTGGCCTGATAATGTGAAGAGTGCAGGGTAATCGTTGATCGTAACAAAAATAATTGCTCTCAGCGTGAATGAATCTTTACGATACTCATCCAACATTTGAACACCCGTTACCCACAATATTTTCATATCCTCCATTAAGGGCTCTAAAAATACATCTATATCAACTCCAGGTTGTGTAGGTCCAGAAATAAGCATGGTTAGCAAAATGTACTTCCGTTTCTGCATCAACCATGAAGGAAGGTTGTATATGGTGAGGATCACTGGCCATGTGCTATGCTTGCTGCTCCTTTCAGCAAATGGATTCATTCCATCAGTACTCAGTGCGAACCTAACATTTCTTGGTTCATCGGCAAAGTCTCGGTGGTTCTCATTGAAATCTTGCCACTGCTTCCCATCGGCTGGATGTCGAAGCTTCCCATCGTTTTTGTGCTCATCAGAAGCATGCCAGCTCATAAGTTTGGCATCCTCAGGGTTAGCGAACAAACACCTCAATCGATCGATGACGGGGAGGTACCACATCACCAAAGCAGGAATCTTTTTGAGCGCATAATAGTCTACTTCTTCCTTTTCTTTGCTCGTGGATTTTGAAGTCTTCTTTTTGGCTTTCTTTCGCTTCTTCCCTTTAGACACAGATGCAACACACTCTTCCTCTCGATAGTCTTTATTCGTCTTGTACCTACTTGCACCACACTTTGGGCAGCTCTCCAAGTCTTTATAATCATCACCTCGATAAAGGATACAATGATTTCTACACGCGTGGATCTTCTCCACGCCCATAGTGAGTGGACTGATTAGTTTCTTTGCATAGTACGTGTTAGCAGGCACTTTGTTCTCCTTTGGAAGCATGTCTGCGACAATACTCAAGAACGCATCGAAGCCAGCATCAGACATACCATATCTAGCTTTTAACATCAACAACTTTAACACAGACCGGAGCGTCGTGAACTCTTTGGTACAGCCCTTAGACTCGTCGTACAAAGGCTCTTCTGCTGCCTTCTTCAGGGACTCCATACCTTTCATGAAGAACATCGATGGATCTGTATGACGACGCAACCTCTAACAACTCTGCATCTTCCTCGTCCATAACATTTGGCAGAACATGGGTTCTTTCACGTTCATTTCCTCCGGTGTAACCATGATCAGTAACATTTGGCACTACATGTTCGCTCTGTGGAAGAGGTTGTTGTGTCTCGTGAACGAACTGAAAGCTGTCGTTGATGTTCGCAGGGTTTCCAGCTGTATAAGGCGAAGAGCTACCCTCTCCATGCTTTGTCCAAATTATGTAATCCTTCACAAATCCTCGGCATACCAGATGAGATATGATTTGTTCTGTGTCATCAAATACAACAGCATTTTTGCAGTCCATGCATGGACAATATATGTGCTTTGTCTTTGTTCTCCAAGCATGGTTCTTAGCGACAACAATAAACTTATGGACCTCAGATATGTATGATGGATCTAGCCTTGATAAGTTATACATCCAGGATATCCTCTCCATCATCACCTGTAAAAAAAGTAACATAAAACACATGGTGAAACCCTATATCCAAAAATGTGGCTAAAATGTGAAACCCTCTCTCTCCTCTCTCTCTATCCTCTCTCTCTCTCTCTCTCTCCTCTCTCCCTCCTCTCTCTTCCCTCTCTCTCCCTCCTCTGTCACTAGAATGCTCGTTCTTGCAGTGTTTAAATACTACGTCGTCTCCTGGCTTCGCGTCTCTCATCACCATTGGTGTGAAGTTCTTTCACAAGTATCAGATCTGGTGATAAACCATGACCGGGAAAAAGACCATGACCGGGAAAAAGACCATGGCTTCTCTATGGAGGATGAGGAAGAGGCGGGCTTCTCTACGGCGACACTCCAAAGAAAGCCAAGGTGGTGGTGGAGGATGAGGAAGAGGCGGGGTTGGAGGATGAGGAAGAGGCGACTGTGACACTATCCATGGAGAAGGACGCGCTGGAGTGCGACATCTGCTGCCTACCCTTCCAGTCCGAAGTTTTCATGGCAAGTCAGATTACCATGCATGTATATATACAATACATATTGATCGGTAGGCTCCAGCATGATGCTCTGCTCTGTGTAAAATCAGTGCAAGAATGGGCATTCTGGATGTGCAAATGAAAATGAACTTATTTGAGAAACACATTCAACCTTATACATCCAACCTTCCATACAACACATTCACCATTCATAAAGCAACTAAATATGTGTTATGGATAAACTTATTTGAGAACTAAACATGAAAAAGGAGAGGGAATAGACAAAAACTAACCATCTTAAGCAACCTCATTTGAGGAAATAGAGAAAATTACCTAGCTATACTCTTCTCTCTCACATGTAAAACCCTAGATCCAAAATGTGGCTAAAATTGAGCAAGAATGAACAAAAATTGACAAAGAAACATAAACCAACCTTTCTTATCCACCTTCTTCCAAGAAATGAAGACCAAAACCTCCCCCCTTATATTTTTGTGAAATCTGGACCTCCAAAATCGCCTCCAATGGAAGCTGGCTGCGAGCATACAGTTCACTGTCGGGGGGAAGAAGAGGGCTATTTATAACAGACAGTTCACTGGCGATTGGCTTGAAAAACCGCCAGTGGAAACCTATTTCCACTGGCGGTTATCTTAACACAACCGCCAGTGGAAATAGGGTATTTCCACTGGCGGTTCTGTTACACCAACCACCAGTGGAAATTGGTTTCCACTGGCGGTTATGTTACACCAACCGCCAGTGGAAACATCCTATTTCCACTGGCGGTTGTGTTAAGATAACCGCCAGTGGAAATGGGTTTCCACTGGCGGTTCCAAAGCTGGGCCCACCTCGTTTTTTTACTGGCGCGCGATAACTGAAACCGCTAGTGATAATTTATGGGTGCCGCAGGCTATGAGCTCTTTTCTACTAGTGGAGGACCGTGCCGTCCGATAGCGGGGCCCATGCAGCGCCCCGCTGACCATTCAGACCCATTTATAAGTCCTTTCCTGGGGTAGGGTTTGTCGTGTATTCAATCAGGTTGTACTTAACCTCACTGTAATTACCTGTAATGACCCCAAGGAGGGATATTCCGAGGTTGTAGCAGGTAACCAAGGGCATAATTGTACTTAGAAGGGCACTCCCACCCATCTGGTTACCTATAAATACCCCTACATTGTACATTGATGGTACACGCTTAACAAGACGCTACAGTTCTCTGCCTACCGTTTTCTTGAGCACTTGAATACTCCCGTGCAAGGGTGGAAGACGCAGTGCCCTGCGGACTATTGGAGGGACATAGGGCATGGAGTACTAGAGGGTAGAGGTAGTAGATTGATGCCTACCAGAGCCTATATGATGAAGGCGCGACTGTGGTGCCTCACGTGGGCGTGAACGCGTGAGTAGGGGTGGGGGCGTGAGACACCAAAACCGGAGGGCGGATTAGAGGCAGTGTCTAGGTCGAGGGACGATGGCAGGACACTGGGCATCTAGGGTGGAACAGAGGCAACATCGTGACTTCTCCTAGCATTTACTAAAAAAGTTTCTAGCTATGCCCATGGTCGTGGCCAGGTAGCCCGAGGCTTGGGTCCATCCTCGGGGGCGGGGGATGTTGGGACGCAGGGGGTGAGAGAGGGAGGCATAGGGAGGAGTGAGGGAGGGGAGGACCACATATTGATTGAAGGAAATTTGAGGAGGTTTTCACAAAATTGCGACACATGACGATTGTGGAACCGTGGAAGATGGTGAAACTGATGCTTTATATAGTACAAATTTGTATGTTTACATGGTCTACATAGGGGCACATAGCATATGCTTACTTTTAATTCAACTGGAACAATTGGAGTGTTTTATTTAGAAATATATAATGTACTTTATGGCTATTGAATTATTTTTTAATAACTTGTATTAATATTTATATGTAGATTTGATGGACATTAAAGTTTTGAGCACTTACGAAAGTTAGAGGTGTTACCAAATATTATCATCCATAATGTTGATATAGGTAATTTGGATGCAATGTTACTTTGCATTATCTTCAATGGCATTAGGCTGGGTAATTTGCAAATTTATAGGATTATTTCAAAGGCACTATCTTTCGTAGTGGCAAATGTGGGCATACCAAAGCAAAGGGATTGCAATAATATTTTTCTGATGATAGTGACTAGAGACAATGATTAGAGCCTCCCCTATCATTAAAGGCTAGGTGTTACTAATTATTATGAGATTTTATAGGATTTAACCGTCTTTCCTCACTAGCGCGTGAGGGTTCTCTCAATCCACAATAATAAGATTAATTGAGATATATAGTTTACTCAAATAATGATCTACTTGACCGTGGGAATATCATCAGCATCATAAAACGTCTAACTGGCAGACATGAGCTCACCAAATTAGACATGTATCCCGGAGTATAGTTCACCGAGTATTCTTTGTCGAGTCTCACATCCAGCAAAGTGTTTGACGAGTGTTATCGAGACTTTGTCGAGTGCCGGCAAATAACTCGGATCCGGTAGTGCCCCCTTATCGATGCCAACTTAATTTCAAAGACACTATTCAAATAAAATCAATCTTAAAAAGGGCAATGATATCCAGATTAGATATAAGGCCGAGTTTAAAAAGTACTACTGTATTTTTTGGGCGTAGCAACAATATTTATTCAAGTAATTTTGCTCCAAGAGATAAAAAAATTCCTCTCGTGTTACAAATTATAGGTTGTTTATATATCTAATATATGCTATTTCTTCCGTTCTAAAATAGTTTTACTCTTGTTTCCTAAGAAGTTAACTATTTTTAACTTTAACCAAATATATGTAAGAAAATATTAATATTAACATTATATAGTTAGTATCATTCTTTGATTCTGTTTTTATACTCTCTATTCTAATTTATAATTCGTTTGATTTTTTTATCAAGTTTAACCAACTTGTTTTATTCATTTTTTGCGAAAATGAAAAATTTAAAACCATATTTAAAGTATATTACATTACATGCTAAACGCTGTCATAGTAAAAAAAATAATGATAATTATAAAATATTTTTGAATAAAACGAACCGATCAAATTTGGAGTAAAAGATTTAAACGAATTATAGATTGGAACATAGGAGTAATAAACTTATTTAAAGATAAAAATTAGCCAAAATTTTATATAAATCTAAACAAAACTCGAGAAACTTTGAGCGACACATGAATACAATAGCATAACTATTCTGGGGTGAAAAGAGTACTAGCTAGCAACTAGAAAAAAAATTAAAACAGCTTGGAATAACAGGCAAAACTTGGTGGCAGTGCTCAAATTAAACTGGCGGGGAGCCGTAAGTATAGAAAAGAAGCTGTAGCAAATTTTCCTTGTCGGTGGCCTAGCTGCATATCAAGTTATCAACGATGTCGTCCAACGTCCATGTCCGCGAGACCGCGAACAGCAGCCCGGAGCCGGAGGCCAGGATCCTCCTCCATCCTCAGCGGCGGCGACGCTCGTGCTCCTGATCGATGTGCATGCACATGGCGCATGCGATGAGACTGGATCTCGGACGAGTCAAAGGGCATCTGGGAGTGCTGCGACTGTACAGGGAGGCAACATCGATCCGGACATCCGGTATTTTTTGTTAGCTAACCAACTGTAGTGTATATAGATAGGTCATGTGATGAGCACAAGATCTGATCGATCTAGCCATCTCGACACCTATAGCTGCTTACCTAAGAATTTAATCTTAAATAGTACAAATAGGGCCTGCCGCCGGCCTGCATGCATCTGATGATATGATGATCAGTTAGAGCAGTTAGAACTAGCTTAATTAGGAGTCCTTTCAGTCACTAATTTATTCCACTGCATCTGGAGTAAATTTTCTGCACAGTATATTATATTGTAAATAAGCATAACACATTAGTGAGGGATTGAAGATTAGTATGTTCATGAATCTACCTTAGTCATGCTAGCTGCAAGATGTTAAGCTGTTAATTACTCATGTTAGTAGGAAATACTTTGGATGCACGCACTCCACCAATTAAAATGCAAATCTGATCAGTAATTCGGTTTGCAATGTACACTATCCAACTTACTTAGATTACCATGAAAGTATCTGAAGATGCCTGATTCTCTCTGATCTATATATTCCATTTTGTAACATCAGTGTATATGGAATATATCTATAGCCAGAACAGTTAGGTTTGCCTAAAAAAAGTCACATGGTGTAACACTGGAGTCATCCACATGTACAGTGACATAAAGGTCACCACCTCTTTTTTCCCATTTACCATGAAATTAAACAGCAATCGATGCTTCGAATTGGAAATTCTTTCAATCTCTTACTGTGAATGAAGACAGAGAATACACACAACAGCTATCTCTACCTGGTGGCTGGTGAAGGCAATCTCCACAGCTTGTCTATTGTATTCAGAGAGTCTCGCGGATCATCATCATCAGCATGTAATAAATGTAATTACGTGCATGGGAAATTCTAGTCATTCTTGTTATGAAACAAGCGAGAACAATCAAGAAATCGTCAGCGAGCCAACATCTTCACTAAGCACAGCAGACAAGAGAAATTAACCGCATACCTTGTGATGCTGGCACATGGAAATTAACAGCCATACGAGAGACGGGCCGGAATTTGATGGATGCAACTGCCGATGAAGCAGGCGCGCGCGGTAGGAAGATAGAGTAATGTCTAGGGGAAGCCTCCAAAAGGATCGCATTGATCCATCGACAAGTCCTTGCAGACGACGAAGACCAGCCATGCATGAAAAAATGGAAGGAATGATGGATCAATGCGATCCCTTTGGACGCTTCATCCAGCCATTGTTGTCGCCTCTCTCTCTCCCTCTCTCTCTATCTCTCCTCTTCTCTTCTCTCTCTCTCGGCGTGCGAGAGGTGTTGTGCAAGAAAGCTCCAGTGAGGTCCTTATATATTGGTAAGCGAGCGATCTTCCTTTGCCCATGCTGTGGTTGCTTAACTCACCTCCCAAACAGAACAATAGTTTATATTATTTTCGCAATTTAGCCCATTCTTCAATCAATTTTTCGGCGCATCGTAGTAGACGTACCGTAATAATATTGGTACCTAGAATTAAAGATTATCGTCTTAAAACTTTTTAGTCTTGATTGATGATCTCATGCTTGTGGCCAAATTGAATTACATATTGCAAATATTTATCAATCTGCTAGCACTCAGCAGCATTTTACATATCAAATTTGCGTGCTTTCTGGATGGCGCATAAGCATTTGCTTGATAATATTGTTAATCGGCATAGTCGTTTCTTTACGCTTTAATCAATTATGGACGCATCATTAGAGGAACCGTGAACTGGGGCTTCTTCTCCCCAGATGGCAGATGCCCTCGCGCCTTTCTCCTCCAATCTTAAATACGCCGGCTTGCGAAATGGGCTTTACAAGCAACACTCACATGATTGATTATGGAAGCTAGGGCAGCCGGGTGACTGTACGAGCACCTGCAGGATGATCTTTTGCAGATTAGTGATGCATGTGGGCCTGGGAACAACTAATTGCAGCCATTCAATCATTAAAACGTACGCATCCATTACTGTGATTCCCCCTAACCGCCTTTCTAGCAGCTATGCTTTCAGCAGCTGCGAGGCTTAAGCATCTTTAGGTCTATCTTAATGACAAGTGCTTGCGCTTCCTTTTCCTTTTGCAGTGTAGCTAGGCTCTATAAAATAATCAAAAGTCCTAGATTTTGCGAGTAGCAGGACAAATGTCCTGCAGATCTGAGTACCAATCAAGCCATATATATACATCCTTCTTTTGCAATGTTACCGAGGTTGATACAGTGTTGTAACATGCATCCGTACCAAAATTTAGACAAAGGAGTGACCGAAATTTTACTATTTGATCTATGATGAAAGACGGAAGAATAATGCATTATATTGAACCCAGCTACAGCTTGGTGTAACCGTGAATTGTCCAGGAAGAGATAGAGGATTATATATGTGAGGATAATCAAATTTGGATTGGACCAGCAGATATATACAGTTGTTTGTATAGACACTGTAGGGGCCGGATTTTCTTTTCTTCTTCTATACAAGATCAAGATGTATGTAGCCTTGTCTCACTACGGGGAAAGCCTAGCAACCAAGTCCTTCTTAATACTGCTTTACTCATCTACCTGTGAGTGTGGTAGAGGGCATGCATGCAGTCATCATGCATTGTCAGAAGGCTTACGCATAACCTATATTCCCAAGTGAAGTGCAGCTTATGAATTAATTGAGGAGAATGGTTCAGTGGGAAAGTTCCCCACAAGAGGAAGAATTATATGCTTATTGGTTAGGTTCAGATATTAACTACTAGAATCCGGTTCTCTGCCGAGTGTCAAATGATTTGTCGAGTGTTTTTTTCGGGCACTCAGCAAATAAGTTTTTTGCCGAGTGACAAACAAAAAAAAAACTCGGTAAAAAAACATTTGGCAAAGGGTTTCTTTGTCGAGTGTTTTTTTGACACTTGACAAAAAAAAATTTTACCGAGTGTTTTATTTTTAACACTCGACAAAGAGTTTCTCTGTAGAGTATTTTTAACCCTAGACAAAGATAATTTAAAAATCAAATTTTAAAGGAGTAAATTAATTTAAATGAAAAAGTTTTCTGGATTTTTTTGCAATTCTTAATTTGCCGATTGTTTCTAAAAAATACTTGGCAAAGAACCATTTACCGATAAAATATTTGGCCAGTGTAACACCGGCAAAAGTTTTGCTGAGTATAAAAACGCCTTTACAAAGTGTTTAGAACACTCGGCAAAGAATATTATTCCGGTAGTGATCATGTCATGGATCACGAGTGTCAGGGGGGTTTGTTGAGGTCAACCGACCCTGATAAAATTATAAATAACTTAGCAAAATACTATTAAAGTTCAAGAAAATCTATATCATATAGTAAAGTTGAACCTGCTGACATCGATAATATTCTCGGCTAGATTCGCAACATGTGTAGCTAGCTTTGGCCGGTCATCCACTGAGACTGGTGATTGCATATACGTTGCTGGAAGGTGATGAGTAATCTGCCGGCGGCCGGCCGGCCGGGCAGTAAGTAAAGGCAGCTCACAATGCCGTGTGTGGTTTTCATGGCATCTAGAGCCGCTGATGATTTGTGTCCCTAGGGCTCTTTACTTGTCGATGCCGAAAGATGCAAGAGAGATATGCATATATGATCGATCTGCCAGCATGTGCAGCCATATGATTCCTCCTGACTGACAGACAGTGCAAGGCCCAGACATTCTTTTTGTGCGCGCCATCAGTTAGCCGGCCGGTCGATTGCCACCAGATGCAAATCTTAGGTTAGCTGCATGCAGCTCCGTTCTTCTAGCACGCTAGCTACTCACATGTCCGCAATCCAAGCAGGTAAGGGACCCTTCGTCGTCTCCTGCACTCCACTCCACTCCTCTGGTCATCCTCCGCGCCGCCCCTAGGCCCTAGCTCCCCCAACGAAACTATTTTTCAATGCTACCGCCGCCTGCGGCTTCATTCATTCAGCAGCATGTGTGCCATGCGCTCACATGTAAAGATCCATACGGCTCCTCCATCACATGCGAGGCATACATGCCCATGTTGCGGTCTCGATCGATCTCCTCTGCTCATGCTGTGTGTGAACCCTGACAACGCCGTTTGCGTGGAGGGAACAAGGAAAGATGTCGCCGCCGAACGAGTACGTCCTTCGACGCTACAATCATTGGAGAAGTTCAGGTGTAATGTCAAATGCTCATTCTGAACTGAGGGCCTAGCTACTCTCCAGCTTCATTCGACGCACTGGTGGTCCTGGAGAGCACTGTTCATTCTGAACTGAAGACATACTCTTCTTCGTTATCTATTACTGTGTATTTTATTTGTCGTATTTTAGTTTAAAAATGAACTAGCGGGCAACAAATATTTGAGAACGGAAGAAATATATTACTAATATTTTTGGACAAGGTATCTTATAACAAAAATATATTAAGGAAAACAAGAAAGACCTCGCAAGCTAAAACTACAAAAAATAAACTAAATATCTAGTTTTTTTTACCTCTATCACATCCACAAACTTCACAAGCCTTTCACTAGCTAGTGCCAGATAGACTAGTGAGACAGAGGGCTATTAGTAAAAAAGAACATTACCACAGGTGGATAATGATATTGTGTGGGTACAAAACCCATAACTAATCATACCAATAGTGAAGAAACCGCGGAAGCAAGATGGTCAAGAGACCAACACTACATTACCATAAGAGTGGTTGGCACCATCTCCATTGACGAAGGTGAAAAATATGGATATTTTATTTTGATGAAACCTTAATCAATTGTTATTAGTGGTATGGATCTATACTCCCCCTACCAGCAACTTGATACAGAGGAAGATCTAGGTATTTCTTTAGCGATGGCGGTGTCGGCTCTATTTTGAATTTTGATGCGAGTGAAATCATTATTAGTGTAATAACTTCAACCTTGATCACATCTAAACCATGCTCTTTTTGTTGGATTGATCTCATCAGAACTCGGTCAAGGGACCAAGTTGGATCTCTTGTGTCGTGATCGGAGGTGTAAGAACCTTCTTAGTTATGGGACCCTTCACAGCCCATAAATAAATAAATAACAAGCTATCATGAGAACCAAGGTTCGGTGTACCTCTTCTCTCATAAATAGACTAGATGCCTGATCTAATCTCTACGCGACTAGTGAGGGGAAGATTGTCGCCGTTATCATTGACTTTGAGCCTCAGACTCCAACGTCCCATGGCAACTCCTCCCAATCCTGAAGGTGTTGGTCTTCATTTTCTAGTGAATAGGGTAATGAACTAAGGTCCTAAACACATAACAGTGCTCTCAGAGTAATGTTCGGTTTTAGGCTTAGACCCTAACCTAGAAATTCTTACCCTTTCGTTTTGGACCAAGCAAATCCCCTCAAAAGTATTAGATTCATGGCTAGACACTATTAGATTAGCAAGTATAAGATATGGAGAATAAAATAGCAACATATCTAACCCGAACATGGTATCCCCAAATTCCCAAACCCTAACCCTAAGACCCACACTCAAGGGGACAAAGGAAGGAGAAGGGGGCCATAGGGCTTACATTGGCCGTTAGTAACACTGGTAGGCCATAGGAGAGGCAGTGTGACCATCGGTCCCGAGCATGTAGGCATGCACGTGCCTTAGCACACAACCATGGGGTTGCTTGACGGCGAGACACTCACCCTTGGGTGTGTGCACACACTACTGGTGAGAAGCAACACGAGCAGTGTTGGCACTCTGCCATGGCTCTCCCTCTCACGAGAGTTGGAGAAAAAGCAGAGGAAGAGAGAGCTTAGGAAGAAAGGAGCACAAAGAGTTAGGGAGTGGGAGAGAATCAAATTAGGGTTTTGAGTGAAGCGAAATTTTCCTCTGTTTATATCTGATAGGGAGCATTGCTAACTGTCAAATATAAGTTAATGGCTCATATGTGCAAAGGGAAATTGTGTTGGTTTTGGTATATGTGGATGTGTTGTTTCCCTACCTAGCCCCAGGTTGTCACTACACCAAAAAAACAAACTTACTAAAGTCTACTAACTTCCTATGGCTTTCGATGGAAACCTTAGGAAGTTAATTACGTCCAACGGTTGTGACCATCCTCTCGAATTTAAAAAATAACTTCCGACGGGCACTAACACAGCTCTCGAAAACGAGATAACTTCTTAGGGAGTTGGGAGTAAGTTTTTTGTTGTTGTATTAAATTTTGATGGCATAGATTGTGTCATACCAGTGCAACATTGGCAAGTAATGGGTAACTCACTACAATGGTTCTTTTGGTTAATCAAGATGTTTATGATGTGAATCATTCATTTCAACAATATCATACATTTCACATTCTTTCTGTTTCCTTCTTTTTAATACCTAATATTTTGAACATGACAGGACCAAGGTGTGAGCGGTTTGTGGAATGAAAGAGCCAAAACAATATCATAGCTTGAAGCATTAGTTTTTGAATGATTTTATAAAATGTTTGTAAATATGTGCATAACACAATAAGATGTGTGTCAAATTCTATGATCTAGCTGTGGTGCTTTTGTGTTTATTTGATATATGGATTTGTCATTGTGGAATACTAATTACTGTTTATGTCCATGTGATTATGTGTATAAAAATATGTGATTTATGGTGCTTTTTGTATGGATTTGTCATTGTTCTTATGTTGACTCTGTGTAAGATGTTATATGTGAAAATGTGGTGTGGTATGTCTGTTAATATATTTGCTATGTTGTGGTATGTGATGTAAAACGAAAATGAAACAACATTTGTAATACTGGTCAAGTTAACTTCCTAGAGGCTATAGTAAGCGGTAGGAACTTAGCGTGCTGATGGTGGTGGGATCGTTAACTTCCTAGAGACACAGTTGGCTTTAGGAAGTTAGCTAACTTTCTAGAGGGCTCTAGGAAGTTAAGCTAACTTCCGACCATATTTTTCGAGAGCTTAACTTTCGATCGGATGACTTAACTTTCGACGGTTCTACCAACTTCTGAGAGTGTGTGACTAACATCCTACGGCTTAGGCTCTAGGAAGTTAAGCAATTTCTTTTAGTGTGTGGCCTGGGACGCGAGAGGGTGTGCAGGGAAGGCTGACCAACCATGATGGGTCGGTTGTGTGGTCTAGTTGGGCCAGTTTTGGCTAAAACATATTGTATTTTGTTTATTCATTTTTATTATTTTCCTTAAGTGAAATAACTAAGAAAATTCTTATATATCTCTACTACTTCTTAAGAGCCTATTGTAGGCGTCCACAGTGGTGGTTCTGCCCTGCCTCCGCCCTCCGCGCGTCTATGCCCCTGCTCCCCAAATTTCGCATCGGCATCGCGCCACCGGCAATCTCGCTCGGTGACCCTCGCCCCCACTCCTGCCCCTGCGCCCCAAATCTCGCCGACGTGCTCGACCACCTCAAGCCCCACACTATCGCTCTCCTCCATCTTCTCTACAGCCGCTGCCCACCCCTAGCTCCGCCTCCTCTCTATGCGAAATGGGCGCGTGCGCACTGCGGCCCTAGCGAAGGCGTTCCAGATCCGCAGGAGCAGGCGACGCTTGCCTACCTCTGCGCCCCGTTCGAATCCGATAGCATCATCGATCTGTTCTTACGGACGATACCTCAATGGAGATGGTGGATGACGACGGTGGTCCTGTTCGTGGAGCCGGTATGCGACCGCGTTCGAAGTCCAAGGAAGAGAAGGGGAGGCTCGGGCGGTCCTGTTCGTAACATCTGACAATCTCCATGGCGGCTGTTTAGGTCCTGCGCCTGCGACCGCGTGCGAGCTGGCGCACGGGGTGTTCGAGTGCTGGCTCCACCCGTTGCGCTAACGGATCGCAGCCCTGCAAGGACGGCACCGGGTGCCGCCGCCGCGTCTGCTTCTTCGCGCACACGCCGGACCAGCTTCGCGTGCCACAGGCGCAACAGTCCAGCCCGAGGGGCGCGTCCGCGGCGTCGCTGCTGGCCGAGCCGTCGTACGACGGCTCGCCGCTCCGCCGCCAGGCGTTCCAGAGCTACCTCACCAAGAGCGGCGTCATGTCGTCGTCCCCGACCAGCACGCTGGTCTCGCCCCCGAGGTCGCCGCCGTCGGAGTCCCCGCCAATGTCGCCGGACGCCGCCGCCGCGGCGCGTGGCCGGGTGTCGGCGGCTCGCCCGTCAACGAGGTCCTCGCCTCGCTGCGCCAGCTCCGCCTCGGCGGCGGCTCGCCGAGGTCGGCGCCTTCCGGCGGGTCGTTCTTGGCAGGCGGCTACCCGTTCGGGTCCCTGAAGTCGCCGGCCGGTCTGTACAGTCTCCCGTCCACACCACCAACCCGGTCGTGCCCAGTGATGGTGACCACCGCCTCCGGCGCCACCATCATGACCGTGGAACGCCTCAACCTCGGGCTCCTCGTGGACGAGGAGCCGGTCATGGAGCGGGTCGAGTCCGGGAGAGCCCTCCGCGAGAAGGTGTTCGAACGGCTCAGCAAAGAAAGCGCCGTGCCCAACGACACCGTCGCCTCCGCCAACGTAGAGGTAGCGGCTCTGAACGTCAGTTGGGTCTCCGACCTCATCAACTGAGGGAATGAAACTCCTGAAACTATCAGCATCAGCCGTGCCTCCTCTGAACGGTGCTTATCCATGGTAAGTGCGTGAGGGAAGCTTAGAGGCGTCACTGCACAGCAGCAGGAGAAGAAAGTTCGTGGGAAAAACCAAAAAAAAAGATTTTTATTTTTCTAGATTTGTACTAAGATGATCCTTGTACATATTTTCCTCCATGTGTGAATATTCTCGGATGGCTGTTGCCTGTTGGAGGGAGGGGAGGCAGGGAAAGGTTGATTTGTTCTGGGGTTTCAGATGATGGCATGCCAGTGGAGGTAGAAGGGGTGGCCAGTAAAACACAAAAGGATCAAAGGAGACATGGTAGGCGACCAGACCATGCATGAGGTGTCTAGATGTACATAGCGTCTGTGCGTACCTGTGTGTTGTGTGTGTGTGGAGGTAGAGCGTGGGAGAGGCGACCATGTCGGCGATCCAAGACAGGAGTAAAGATGACAGGTTTTTTTATATATCTGGCGCCTTGTCATAGCCTTTGTTTTATAATTTTTTAACAACTCTAAGGTAAATATGTCGAACATAGTGATGTTTAGTCTTGCTCGATGCTGTGCTAAAGGTTCAAAAATCAGAGCTGAAAGCTGATTCGAATGCCTGAACACTGTGTAGGGGACTTGCTCCTTGGTGACGACATCTTCAACACCGACGGGGAGCTGTGGAGGAAGTAGAGGAAGACGACGTTTTTCAAGTTCACCTCTAAGACCCTGAGGTATTTCAACGCCAATATGTTCAGAGTACTTAGATCAACACACCATGTTTTTTTGTTGCATGCCATTTGTAGTAGTTCAGGAACTCAGATCAGCACAACATGTTCTTCTGTTGCATGCCATGTGAGTAGTTCAGATACTCAGATCAGCAATAGGATGACTTTTAGCAGTTCAAAGTCATTTTGTTTTGTTGCATGCCATGTGTAGTTCTACATATGTGAGTAGTTGACGGCCACAACAAATTTACAAAGTCACCTCCATGGGTGAATTAGGAGGTGAATGTGCTTGCAATACATGCGGGTGTAATCTAGCGTTTTAGCGGATTCCAGGTTTCCATGGAGTAAGATTCCTCTATGCGTTTTATTCGATTTCTTTGTATATTGTTCTTTCTATTTTTTTAATTCAGTAACAAGATCACAAACTGATTTCCCAATTTGCAGGTCCAATTCGCTTGTGGCATAGGAATCCCATCCTAGATTCAATAGAGGGGCTGCACTGCCAGCATCGCCATAGCTGAAATCGAGCGTTGACGGACACCGGGCGCCGAGATGGGCCATTCTGTCCACTGCCGCAAGAACCTCATGCGGTGGAGCCATCCTTACACCTGCTCCTACTTCCACGCTAGCAGCCCAACACGCCGACGACACGAGCTCCTCCCTATAAAAGCGACATCTTTACTGTATAGATAAAGAATGGTTATAATTATTTATTCTTGTGTCCAAGTGGTATTGGATTTTTTTCTAGCTTGGGGTTAAAGAAAAGACAGTCATGTACTTTGCATATTTTTTATTTATATTTTATGCTAAATTGTGGAGTAACACTATATTAGTTGTTAGCAAAGAATTTTTTCTTTGTGAGATATTAAGGTTGATGATAATATATATTGTTATTTCATGTAATCATTGTGTATTAATATTTTATTGAATAATTGGTGTACCGTCGCAACGCACGGGCTCTATACTAGTATCAATATTAAGTATTGTTTAAGTTTATGCTTGCTATAAGAATAAGTTAGTTTTCATGAGTTTAAGTTTTCTGCTAGAAGAAATCATTTTATTCTCAACTAAATTGAAACTAAGATGGATATTTATTTTGATAATAGTATAGGATGTTCATGCTAAGATTATTTAAAAGATTTTCTTTTGTTCTAACTTTTCCCACATGTAATTTAAAATTACAATAATTTTTTGTTGCTTTAGTATTATGCATGCTTAGCTTAAACCAATGTTGAATTATTCATGTATACTGATTTAAGTGTGTTTATTCCTAAAGCATCATTATCCAAGATTTTGAATGTAATCTCTTTGAACTTGGGCTATTGGATGGCTCTAGTTATCTTCTTGTAGGGAGAATATTTATATGAATTAGCATTAGCTACAACATACTATAACATTGATAATGTGAAGCATGTTAGCCCAATGTTGGCAGTAGAAGGAACACCTGATACAACTAATAATGCACCCTTCACCATGTCACATGATCTCAAATACGTTAAGTAAGAGAGATCAAGTAAGAAATACATGATGATAGTAAGGAGCTCTATTATAGTTAATAATGGGAGCAATCCTAAAATGCGATAGTGTCATAGAGTACCTTAACTATGATTCAACAATAGTTCATTGGCTCATCCAAAGCATATGATGGAACCATCATCAAGAGAATTATTGCTGAAAAGTATGATAACTCTCATATAAGGGAGCACTTACTCAAAATGACCAACTCTGCAAATAAGCTTAAGTCTTTTGATGCGGGTTTGTTATTCACTTGGTATTACCTTGTAATTAAAGAATGATTTTGTTATTCACTTGGTATTAGTTTCACTACCTAAAGATTTTTGAGACTTTTGTTGTGAATTACAACATGAGCCCTAAAAAGTGGACAATGGCGACGTTTATTGCCATGTGTGATAGGAAGAGGACAGTCTTAAGACTATGAAGAGTGACAATGTTAACCTTGTTAAACAGTCACCCCATAAGAAGTAATATCCTAATAAGCCTTTTAGCCTTAGTTCAAGAATCAGGGCAAAAAATCATGCCTCACCAAGTATGTTTAACCTCAAATGGTGAAAGACCATTTATAAAGCCAAATAATAAGAAAACAAGTTCTAGTGGATAAAGGTCATTTTCTATAGCTCTGTTCAGATAGGTGGATGATGATACGTATAAATGTTACCACTAGAAAGGGCATCACATGAAGGACTACATTACGTTTCTCAAGTGGTTGAATAAGAACAATAATGATAAATTTACATTAATAGATGAATATCTATATTTAGATTTCCCATATAGTAGTTAGTGGATTAACTCTGGTTCTACTATTTATGTCACCAATCTTATACAGAGATTTCATACAAAGAGGATCTTTCAAAGAGGAGAAAGGAGTATTAGAGTAGCCAACAATCTCAAAGATGATGTTGAAGCCATTGAAAATATTGCATTAAAATTAGATGGTCACTTCATTCTCCATTGAATGATATTTTATTGTGCCTTCCATTATTACAAGGAATTTGATTTGTGTATCATGCTTGGATAATAAGAACATTCATTATATTTTTAGGAACAAGAAGTACATCAATAATTTAATCAGATTGATGTTGATCTTGCTATCATACAAGACAAGATTTATTTACTTCCTAATTATGATCATCTGAATGGCATACATGTCGCTTCTTTTGTGATTTATGCAATGTAAAAGTTAAGAGTAACAAAAATAAAAATTGATCATCGTCAAAACTATGGCACTATCATTTATGCCACATTTTGAGCTGAGGGGGAGGATTGAAAGATTAAACAAAGTAGAAATTCTCTACCCATTAGACTTTTCATATTCTAACTAGTGCATAGATTACATTATGGGAACATATGAGGAAAAAATAATGAATACACACAAAGTGTGAGAGTTCTAGAAACAATTTGTATAGACATTTGTGGTCCTTTCTTGTGACAACAGTAGATGATTTTGACTCGTTCATCACATTTACTAATGATTTTTTTCATGTTATGTGTATATTTATCCAATTAAGGAACCTACAAAAACATTAGACAAATTTAAGATATTTAAATCTAAAGTTGAGAATCAACATAATTTAAAGATCAAAATAGTAAGATTAGACCATGGTGGTGAATACTACAGGAAGCATAACCCTTATGGCCAAGTTCCTAGACTGTTTGCAAGGTTTACCCTGAGTAGAATAGAGTGGATGAAAGACACAACCACACCTTGATGGATATGGTAAGAAGCATGATAAGTTCCTCCACTTTGCCAATTATTTTATAGATGGAGTAACTAAAAACCACTAAGATCCTTAATCCAGTTCCTTGTAAGTCAGCACCTAACACACCATATGGGTTATGAACTAGGAGGAAGCCCTCACTAAATCATTTGTATGTGTGGGGTTGCCTAGTGGAAGCTAAAATATTTAACCTAAATATCAGGAAAATGAACTAAAATATGGTAAGCTGCCATTTTATTGGCTATAATGAAACATCAAAGGGAAATCGTTTCTACTATCCTGGCGGGCATTAAGTTTGTAGAAACAATACATGTTGTGTTTTTAGAAGATGACATTATTAGCAAGAGCATGGTACCCAGATAATTAGCATATATGAGAAGCATGTTTTGCCCCAAAGGCCCAAACCCTATGGTTTTTAGCCTTTATTCTTAGTACATGTTGTATTCACAACAACTATTATGGGTAGGCATGAAAATGGGTATAAAACTCATGGGTATAGGGTATACAAACACATACACGTAAGGTAAATATTAAACCTACACCGCTCGTCCCTTTGACAGGCACAGTATGCCACCCGCATCCGCTACCCGCGGGTGCCACAAACCCGTCGATACACCCACGTGCACATAACTACTTGTATATTTCAATGCGGGTGGTGGTTGGGTGGGGGGAAGAATGGTATGATAGAGTAAACCCTAAACTTCATATATATATATATTTATATATATATATATATATCTAATGTGGGTACGTGTGTTAATGGGCATGTGTACAACTTTTCCATACTCATGAGAAAAAAGTCATTGGATTGAGAATCAAACCCGCACCCGTGCCCATGAGTACTAACTCACATGCACACCCACACCCACACCATATAGGGTTTTACCCATGGGCACGTGGGTAAAATGCGCTTGTTGACTTGTTGTCATCCCTAGTTGTTGACCCTTAAATTGTAGATGTTAGTGTCCCTAAAGCTCTAGTAAGATCATTTCCCCTATAGAAGAGCCAAAGCAGCCTCATACAGAGAGCAGCGAACCTGATCAAGAAAATCTTAGAAGATCCTAAAGAAACATAAAATTAATGATTGTCGATGATTATGATGATGAGATTTACATAAGTGAAGATGTGATTTATATGAGTGAGGATATATACACCAAGGGTGATCCTACCTATTTTGAGGAAGCCATGAGAAGTCCAGACTCGTTCAAGTGGCTCATGGCCATGGAAGATGAAACAAGGTTAATGAGTACCAAGTAGGTTTGGGACTTAGTAGAAAATCTTAAGAGATTCAACAAATAAGTCTACAAGACGAAACATGACTCCAAAAGAAATGTGAAAAGATTAAAGGCAAGACTTATAGCTAAAGGCTTCACTTAGAGAGATAATCGATTATAGTTTGACCTTCTCACCTATTTCGACTAAAAGACTCTTTTATAATAATTATATGGTGTTTGTCACTTATTATGATGTAGAGTTGCATGAGATTGATGTAAAGACAACATTACTTAATGGAGATTTAATTGAAATTGTTTACAAGGCTTAATCCAAAGGTTTTCTCATGAAATTCAAAGAAAATATAGCATGTTGTTTAAAGAAATCTATTTATGGATCAAAACAAGTGTCAAGACAATGGCATCAAGTTTGATAAGGACATTAGCAATTTTGGGTTTAATGATAATGTGGAGGACAATTGCATTTATGCAAAGTATAATAATAAGATATTTATCTTTCTTGTCCTAAATATGGATGATATCATATTAGCGTAACCACGTGCTATTCTCAATGGGAAATTCATAACACTCTTTCTACACACTATCATATCCGCAAGAGTGCCATAAAACCAAGAATAAAACAATGTCTCTCAATGCAAAACTTCACTTCCCTATTTCATAGACAAATATACCAATTAAATGCTGCAGCTAAATAACCAATAAAAGATAGTAAAATATGTGAAGATGAAACAAATCACTCTCAATAGAGGTTTATTTCACACGGTTTTCAAGTCCTTAGAAACGCATCCCCATAAAACTCATTCCTCTTAAATATTATGTAATGTCATCTAAATTGCTGATTTGGCACACTATTAAATGTGCATAAAACAGCCTTAGCTAAAGTGAGGTAGCAGCACCCTCTGCCTATGCCTACAAGAAATCGTTGGGAGGATGTCGTTGGCCGTTTGGTAAAGAAAGATCTCCCTCACCTAAAAGGCTGCTGCGCGTCAGCGCGTGGGCACGGCGTCTCGGGGATGATTGCCGGAACGGCACCGTCCTCACATGCATAGAGTCTCATGTCTCAGCCGCATGCCGTTGAAGAGGGCACGCACGAACGTTGTATAAAACACAGGGAACAGCGTCTCTTTCCTTCGTCCCCGGATGGGCACCCCCAATGATTGACGAAGAGTGCACGCCACCGTCCGCGAGATTTGGTTGGGTCAGAGGGGGTTACATATCTCTTGTTGCTTGCTTCCTTGGAGATCAGTCAAGCTGAAATGAAAAGCAGCAATGGAATAGTAGACGACGACGGGTCGCTGACTCGCTGCGGAACGTGGACTGACCTGAGATCTGCTGATGGGACAGCGCTAGCATCTGTGACGATCTTGCATTATGGGGGTGCTTCTGGACTGCGGCCGGCCCATGATCCTGCCATGTGCGTGCGCAAGGGAGCAACTGGCCATGTAACACAAGCAAGAAGGTGTATATTCTTAATTCTTGATTCGTGTTATAGTTTGAGCTAACTGGTTTGTTCGTTCCTGTACGTTTACAGTGACGACGCGACTCTCCAATCCCAGAGGAGGATGGCAGGATGTTTGAAAAAATTAATTTGAGCATTTGATTGCAAGGTCAGGCTAATGTCTGCTTGAACTCTAATTAAAAGTTAACAGGAGCTTCTGCCGTGATGAAATAGTGCATGGCCGAAGAGTTGAATACCACATCTGAGTCACACTCCTGAGTGCCATGACAAATGATTTTGCCATTACTGTGGTATTGCTACCATAGGATGATATTGTAGCATCGTATAGCCCATTTAGAATTACGTCGAATTCGACAAGTCATCATATATTGGTAGCTGAGGTGGTCTGTACAGTGGTGACCATGGTGTGGCTTGTAGTTCATGTGTCAAAGGAGAAGTACCATCATACAAGAAACCATACTAGCGAAAGTTGTCTTGATAATTTTGGCCTTCAGGTTCTACGACTTGCTGCATCATATTACGCAGCTGCTCGGATGCCTCGTCATTTTGTTTTTGTAACTGAGAGACTCGAAGCATTTCCTCCTTGCGCTTCTCAACTTGTTCTTGAATGGCTTCAAGATTGCTTATTTCCTGATCAATATTGTCGGTGTTTCAAACCTCCGCTCTGACAAGTAAATTTCTATGTGCATTTTTGGGCTCCAGACGGTGTGCTCAATGGGCCCAAGGTTTATACTGGTTCGGACAGAATGTCCCTAGATCCAGTCTTCGGCAACTCACGCTAATGGCACCTCTTTTGCTCGATGCTCATAGTAGGGGTTACAAGGGGGTTACAAGAGGACGAGAGAGGGAGGAAAGGCTCCCAAGTCTCTTATGAGGGAGTGGCCTAAAGACTACAAAACTGAAGTTATGCTAAGCCTTGGATCCAGCCTCCAGGTCTTCAGGTTTCTTCGGGCGTATGCGGCTGCCTCCTGTCGTGTGTCTTCTATCTTGGGTCTTCTTCAATTCGTCTTGGTTCGTCTGGGTTCAGCCAACCAGCCCCCTTTATCCTCGTGGTCGACCTCCTCCTTTTATAGGCCAAGATGGGGGTCGGCGATCGGTGGCTCCTTTGAGAAGGAACCACTATTCAGTGGTAAAACCGAGTGCTTTTAACGTGGCATGGCCGTTTGTCTGCATGCGCCTTGTCATTTCTGACCGTGCTCATTACGACCGCTGGCATGGGGGTCGTGGGCCTTGGCACCATCATTACTATCTCTACGCCACGCCGACCCCTGACATCCATAGCCTAGGTTTCGGTGTAGCTCGTTGTGTTGTGGGTCCTATAGACGGTTCGCGCTGTCAGGCCTAGGCTCGATAGGTCATGAGTGCTCCGCAGGCTGGGGGACTCGGCTCTTGAGTGCGTTGCAGACCAGAGGGCTATGCAAGCCATGAGTGCGCTGTAAGCCGAGGGGCTGCGTAGGCCATGAGTGGGCGGACCAACTCTCTACTACGACTTGGTGTCAGACGTAGTTAATGTGGCTAGGCACTTGCGACATGTCAATCTCGGGCCAGGCGAGGAACCCACTCAAGTGGTTTCCTTCCGATTCGCCCGAGCCCCCCTCTAATGCTCTGCCATGTGCGACCCTAGTCTCGGTGCCTCAGGGTTTTTCTGGGAGAGGGTGCTTTTTGGTTAGACGATTCCCTTGCCTCCTCACTAACGAGTGGCCCCTAGCGGACATAGGTCCTTCCCTCGTGCGCTCTCCCTCACCGACGGGCCCCAGGGGCCTGAAGATCTTTTCCCCGATAGTAGCCCCCGAGGGGAGAGTTTCTCCCTTCGGGGTTTATCTCCGAGTCGGGTGATATTTACACTGTCGTCCTTTTAGCGGTTGTGGTATTTGTGCGGCGAATCATGGTTTGGTTGGTAGGATTTGCTAGACCTTCCATTGGGCCTCTGGGGTCCGGTCAGTCGCTTTATAAGTAGAGGGTCATTATGCTTCTTCCACCATTGGTGTGGCCCAACACCTTTTTACCTTCCTAGAAACGACATCCAGTCAGAAGGCTGCAACGCTCGTACGCCCCGGGAGCCTCTTTGGCCGACCATGGATCGTGGGAAGCGTCCCACCTTGGAGTATCCTCATTAGGGCTGGCCTAAGAGTCATCCAATTCGAGAGGGGTAGGAGGTTTCTGGGAGTTTTCTCTTTATGTATTTATTGATCATGGCTCCTTTTCTAGGATGGATGGCTCCATTATCCGATGGGAGGTCATTTCTCTTTCGTCTTCTCTCGCGACTTCTTTGGATGAGGATTCAAGGGCATGCCCCTGGGACAGTGGCTTTGTGCCTTTCCTTCCGTGGGGCAGCGCATCTGGCGCCGCGATTGTGGTCGGTCGCCCCGTCATAGCCATAGGGCTGGTCAGGGTCAGTACCCACCCTGGTCATTTTGTCCTATACAGGAGGGTCGTTGCCTCCTCCCTTCCTGCAAGTCACGCACATCTCAGAAGGTTGGGCCTTAGACCCTTTCGTTGTTGGCAATGGCTGAGCTGCAGGGTCACTTGGAGGCTTCCCTCACGGCTCTGCGAGCGTCCGACGCCCGTATTGCGGACCTCCAGCCGTGTCTGGCCACCATGGAAGTGCACACATTAAGTGAGCTTCAGCTCCTACCCTCTAGTGCCTTTTGCCCTAGGATCGCTCTGACCCCGCTTTCGTTGTTTGAACAGGGTGGGAGGCGAAACTAATGGAGCTCCACCAGCAGATCGACATGGTGACCCACAGTGTTCGTGCTCATGGGGTGACCCATATGCAGCGCCTGCTAGACATCCTAGGTCGTGTCTAGAGCAAGGTTGATCATGGTATCCAACAAGGTGCCGCACTTGCCTTTATCATCACCCAACTTCGCACTAGGGTCGACCTCTGCATCCCAACGAGGCTCCCTCAAGGCACTTCATCCGTGACCTTTCAGAACCTGGTACAGGGATACGATGAAGCCGTCGGGGGGATTGCAAAGCGCGGTGTCTTCAAAGGACCTAATGTGCTAGGCCCCTTAGGGTCCTCCTCTTCTTTGATCGTGTTTTTGGTTTCCCAGTGCAGGCTTTCGCCCTTGTAGTCGCGCTGGGCGTCGAACTAGGAAGGGAGGGGTGTCGTGACCCCCCTTCACCTAGTCGTAGTAGCAGATTTCCCCCTTTCTTTTGGTAATATAGTGTTGTGCCCAGCCCCAGAGTCTGAGATTGTAGTAGCGGTAAAGCAAGGCCGCTTTATGTAAAAAACACGGTAGCAAGGGGAACCTTTAATGATACTCATGCACTCTTTTCCTTCTTGCCCGTATTCTACTAGGGGGACTTTACCACCTGCACCCTTTGCTGGAGGGGCGGTGGTGTGTGCATCGGTTCGCTCCTAGCCCCTCGACCGTCAGACGGGTCACTTCATCCTGGCATCAAGCAGTAGAGAGTTGCAAGACAACCTTCATTTAATCATTCCATTCTCTTCATTGCCTTGCCTTGCTCCTGGTCTTCTTGTTGTCCCATCTCCTTTGCTCTGCCTTCTTCCTCGTTCCTTGGGTTTTTCTCCGTGCCCCGTATGGCGGCCTGGCGCCGATCCTCGGTGGATCATGATCACCTTTGGACCCTTGTAGGGCGCGGTCTGCTGGGTAACGAGGATAGGTTATCCTCGGGCGTCGAGGAGATGCCAGCTCCGCCTCCTGTTTATGTGGTTTTGTTTGTTCATTTTCATGAGTGAGGCCTCACCTTCCCACTTCACGCTTTTGTCAAGACACTTTTTCGTTATATGCATGTGCAACTTCACTATCTAAATCCAAACGAGATTCAACATATTGCTACTTTTATCTCCCTGTGCGAAGGGTTTCTGGGTGTCGAGCTCAACTTTGGTTTATGGCGATATTTTTTCTGCGTTAAGCTACTATGAAAGAGGGAGGAGCAAGAAATGACAGAGGTGTGGCCAATCAGATGCGCGAGTATCCGTCTTCATAGTAGGAGGTCGTGGGAGTACAATTATATTCCATGTTCCTTGTCCAACAAGGGCTGGCATCGACAATGGTTTTATTTATGGATAGTGGGTCAGGAGGCCTTACCAAGGTCACATGTTCCTAGCTTTGATCTGGGAGTTCCCTATTAGGCCCCCATTAGTTGGTGTCTTGACATCATGTCCGGTGAGAAGGTCGAGATCTGCATTCATCTAGCAGGAGTACTCATCCTTCGAAAGGAAGGCGTGACATGCGCTACTGTTATTGGTGCCTACCTCCGGTGCAGGGTTTCCCTGAAGTTGCCTAGAGGGGGGTGAATAGGAGAAACCTGAAATTTATAACTTTAAACACAAACTATAAGACGAGGGTTAGTGTTAGAATTAAATTCAAGTCCGAAAGAGAGGGAAAACAAATCAACCATGAAATAAGGCGAGTGAACATGGTGATTTGTTTTACCGAGGTCCGATTCCAAAGAACCTAGTCCCCATTGAGGAGGTCATAAAGACCGGGTCTATTTCAACCCTTTCCCTCTCTCAAACGGTCACTTAGACCTAGTGAGCCTTCTTCCTTAATCTCACGGGTCACAAGACCCCACAAGGACGACCACACACTTGGTGTCTCTTGCCTCTCTTACAAAGCACTTGAGAATAAGAGAAAGAAAATAAAGGGCCAAGCCAAGCAACAAGAGCAACAAAAGAACAAAAGAACACCCTCTCTCAAGTCCCTAAGGGAATTGAGTTGATTTGGAAGCTTAGAGAGGATTTAAACTATTTGATGTCTCTTGGAGTGGAGTCTTTTGCTCTTGTATTGAATGAGATGTTTAGAATGCTTGGATGGTTACGAATGAGGTGGTTGGGGGTATTTATAGCCCCCAACCACTTTCATAGACGTTGGGGAGGCTGCTGGCGATGGGCGCACCGGACTGTAACACCCTGATTTTGAGGGTATAAAATATCTTTCTAATTATCACCCAAAATCATGTGTTACTCTTCCTTTTCTCACTCTAGGCTTTCTCTCTCTCTAGATTCTTTTTCTCCTTTTCCTTTTGGTTAGAAATAGCTTAAACTAGTGGAGGTTAATTATTTATTTTTGCCAAAACCTTATGAGTCATGACATGTTGCATCATGCTGAGTTTAAAATATTCTTTGAAGTGTTGCACAAGTTTGAATTTATTTGAATTTGAAATCTAGTTTGAATTTGGATTTGAAAAAACCTATAGAAAAAAATGGAAAAGGAATTAGAAAATTCAGAGAAAAAGAAAAGGAGAAAGCAGCCCAAACCAGCCCAGCAAGCCCAGCCAGGCCGCGCGCCCGCGCCGCCTGACAGGCGGACCCCGCCTGTCAGCGGCAATTCTCCCTCGCGCGTGCCCTCCCTCACTCGCTCGCTGCCCAGTGGGGCCAGCCGATCGGCGCCAGTTTTCTTCCCCGCGCGCTCCCTCTCTCTCTGTCTCACGGGCCCGATCCGCCAGTTACTGAGCTGTTGCCCCACACGCCCCTTTCTCCTCTCTCTGCGCCGTGGGCCCTACCTGTCAGTTCCGCCCCCTCCGCGCTCGCCGTGGACCGGCTCGTGCGCACTCGCACACGTCACCGGATTTCTCGGCCACGACGCCCGCCCACGCGCCCACCTCCCTTCTTAGAGCCTCGCCAGTGCCCCGCGCACACTCCTCGCCTCATTTCGCTCAGCTTCGCCCTCTCTCGCGGTCTGCCCACGCCGCCAGCTGCCGCCGGAGACCCGTGCCTGCGTTCCCGGCCATCCAGCTCTCTGGAGACCGCTCCAAGCCTCCCCGAGCTCCACCCTGAGGTGAGACACCCGTCCCCGTGCCCAATTTCCTCTATTGCACCCTGTGTTCGGCCCATTTCACCTTCGCCGGTGCTCGGCCGCGACGGTCCGCCGTGCTCGCGCGGTGGCCGGCCGATTTAGCCCGGTCTAGTTCCCCGGAGTAGGTCCCTGTGTCACCCCTGCCTTTGCTGAAGCTAGCCCAGGCCTTAGCGCGCCTTAAGTCCCCTCCCCGTGGCCGGAATGGCTCATCGGAGTTACTCCGGCCCGCCCGAGACCTTCTCACTGTCGTTCTCCCTTCTCTGCCCATGGATTCATGGCCTCTCCCCCGCCATTGAGTTCGCCGTGGTGCCCTCTCCCTCTCTGCCCAACTCCGGTGACCCCGGAGCCACCCTAGCCCGCACCAGCCTCAACTCCGGTGACCTCACCGCCGCGGAGAGGAGCGGCACCGCCCGCAGCCGTCTGTTTCCCCCGGTCTGATCCCCTCCGTCCGATACTGATCGCACGACCTAGACCGCGGGTACCGCTTCGCGCACGTGCGCCCTGCGCCCTTGGCCTGCCTCTGATCCCCTCCGTCCGATTCAGATCGAACGACCCGGACCGCGGGTACCGCTTCGTGCACGCGCGCCCTGCGCCCTTGGCCTGCCTCTGATGCCCTCCGTCCGTTTCAGATCGAATGGCTCGGACCGCGGGTACCGCTTCGCGCACGCGGGCCCTGACGCCCTGGCCCGCCTGTCAGCGCCCAAGTCCTCTGCAACTGGGCCCGCTCGGTCAGTGCGCCCTCCCCCTCTGCCGCTGACGCCCCTGGCCCCGCTTGTCAGCCGCGCATGCGCGCCCGCGTGATCTAATCTCAGCCGTCGGTTTCTGATCCAACGGTTGAGGGAGCCCGATACCCCTTCCCGTGGCTGTTTTGCTTAAGAAACCCCCTGGTTTTAGGAAATCAACCCGTCGTCCTCTATTTTAGCGCATAGGTCCCTGGTTTGTTTTAATTAGACCCCTGGACTTTTATTTAATCATAGATTTAGCCCTAATTTCATATTTCAAACTTCAAAACTTGTTTATTTCATATCTTTTTTCATATGAACTCCAAATTTAGTGGTTCAAATTGCAAAATGTTCACCAAATTATTCTCTGTTCAAATAAAATATGACCAACTGTAATCTGTACACTTTAATTTTTACACTTAGAATATAGAATTAAAGTATATGTTGATTTATTTATTTAATGAAATAAATAAAAGGAGAACCCTAGGAATAAAGTATATTCAATCTTGTGAGATTAGTGTTATGCATTACTTGGATTTATTTTTGGCTTAACCTCTAGGCCTTAATGACATAAGTAGAATTAGGAATGTAATTATGGATAATACATAAAAGATAATCAAATTTCTAAATGAGAGTAGTTTATCTTATAATTCTAGCTTTCATTTGTTTTAATCACCACTTAACCTTTTTGAGCTATGTTCCAAACATTTAGAGAGTAATCAATTCCCCAATTAGGATTAGTCCATTTTTATAACTTGACCTCATTCCTTTGTACTTAATACTGTACCTTCTTGAATTGTGTGCCAATATTTGTACATGTGTGATGTGATGTTCATTTTTACCTTCCAAATGTATTGAATGTATGCTCGCTTTACTTAGACAACGAGCAGCTCATGGTTCCTGAGTGTGTTGCTGAAGATCCCTCTAAGCAACAACCTGGTGAAGGCAAGTGTCCTCAGACCTATCATGTCCTATTTTACTTTATAATTCACTGTCCCGCATTACTTTATTGAAACCTAAGGATTGACTAGTTTGTATTTCCCTTACGCTTGTTTACCTTTTTGGGTTAATCATGGTTAGCTTATGCTATTGCTTAAACTTAATCAATGAACATGATGTGATCTTTTATGATACAATGATGTTATCTCGATGGGGTCCTTGTGATTACTTTAGGGGGCTCAGGCTCTTTCCTGAGTACCTCTCCGTAAGGACCTGTTTGGGGAGTGACAACCCGGGATAACAGTGCAACCATGAGGGTGGAATGGGACGCCCTTAGCTGATTAATTAGAGGAACCAGAGCAGTAGTTGGCTTCGCCGTAGGGCCATCAATGGGGTTTGGGCACAGTACTTGCTCTGCCGAGGTTGGTTGCAGAGGTTCTTTGATTTGGTTTTGTTAGTCACCCTTCCTTTGGGGAGATGTACTGTGTTTATCAAACTGGAGAAACCTAACGGGTGGCTATGACCTCTAGGAAATCTTTGTAAAGGCTAAGTAGTGAGACCCTGCTAGGTCACCTTGGTAGTGATCAATGGGGAGTCTAGAACCCCGGGCAGAATGGGAATCACGGCTTGTGGGTAAAGTGTGCAACCTCTGCAGAGTGTTAGAAACTAGTATATTAGCCGTGCTCACGGTTCTGAGCAGCCTTGGGATCCTCTTCGATTAGAAGAACAATGGTTACTTTTATGATGATGATTAACAATGGTGATTATAATCCTGATCTCTGGTATTTCCTCTTAGAGGGAGTGCCTGTGGGTAATAACTGGGTTATTACTAAAATTTGGCTCTACTTATAATAATAAAACTTGACCAACTAAAAGCAACAGCTTAACCTTAACTCCAAATACCGCTAGTCCACCTTAGCCAAACGGGACATTTGCTGAGTACGTTGATGTGTAATCACCCTTGCTTTACAAACCACCCCACCCCAGGTTGTCCCCACTGTTCTCAGTGCTCAAGAGGTGAAGTTGGCAACATGGATGACTTCGAGGAGTTCCAGGAATACGACGAATTCTAGTTTACTTTAGTGGCAGACCCCCAGTTAGCTGCTTGTGTAGGCTTATTTTCTACGTTTTGATACTCCGCACTTTGATGTTAATGTTAAACACTAGGTTTATGTAATAGACTCTGTGGATGTCTCAGACATCTTGATGTAATAAAGTACCTTTCCACTATTTATTTCGAGCATTGTGTGATGATGTCCAACTATGTAAACGCTGTGTACGTGAGTTCTGATCCTGGCACGTACATGGTTCGCATTCGGTTTACCTTCTAAAACTGGGTGTGACATAAGTGGTATCAGAGCCTTGCTGACTGTAGGACCGCTAACCTAGACTAGAATGGTCGACCTAAGGACTATAGACCCCTACTCTTACCTTGACCTTAGTGTCTTTTCAAAAGTTAGTCATCTTGACCAACTCTATGTTATTTACTTATCTCAAAAAGTTTCGTCTCACTTTCCTTTCTGCTTACTTTCTGGTCTCATAGTTCTACTCTTACTCTTGTGCTTACGATGTCTTTTGTAGATGGCCCGTATCAGGTGCACTGCATGTAAGTCTGTGATCCCCTTTTTGCCTTCTCGCCTAGCGGAGTGTCCACTGCGTCGCACGGTGTCAGGCCAGTCCAGCCAGCTGGAGAGACTGCATCGTCGCCTACACGAGGAGCAGGAGCGCCGACGCCAGGAGCAGGAGCAGGAGCAGAAGGACTCTTCCCCCTCGCCTCAGCGGGAGGTGGAGTCTGAGAGACCACCTTCCCCTGCACCTCAGCCAGAGATGCCCCCTGCACCACCTCAGGGCATCCCGACTGCTGGAGGAGACCCCGACGGAGACAGGGACGACGACGACGCCGGTGGCAGTTCAAGCCACGACACGCAGCGTTAAGAGGAGCCGGAGCCGGAGGGATGGATCGCGAGACCCATCACTCGTGACGCTGCTCGCGGGTGTCACTTCCACGACGCTCTCGATACCTTGTTGCATCGGGCTTTCAACCGGCACACTTGGTCTATCGAGTATCGTTGTGTAGTCTACCAGCATCGTCGTCGGCTATACCCAGACCAGTGGGAGGCTACTTGCTTGGTGCGTCGTCCGGACGATGATCTCCGGGGTGCAGAGGCCTTCTCAGAGCACTATTCTATTACTGAGAGGGATACTGTCGAGGCAGCCATGCAAGATGCAGCATGACGGGCACTTTCTCAGTATTGCTCGTTGTTCAGCGGGGTAGCTGATGGCCTTGACCTGAAGTACTACCCTCGCCGTTCGACCGACAGTGCTAGAGGTGTGATTGTCTCGCCAGTCGGTGAGGGCAATCTCAGGCTGAGCAGCATGGTCAACTTGGCCGCCGTGCTCAACACAGAGTTGGACCACGCCCTCAACGAGTTGGGCAAGGTTCGGGCGGAGGTTGCGGAATTGTGTGTTGAATGCGCGGCACGCCACTATCTTGATGGTGGTTCTCCCGCCCGTGTAGGGATTCAGCACCCTTACCGTTCACTGCCCCATGGTCGCTTCGACTATGGTACCCCAGACTGCCGGACCCAGATAGATTTGGATCCCTAGATCGACAGAGTCGGAGTATGTAATATGCTTAGTTCAGTATCTCAGTCTAGTCAGTCTAGTTAGAGTTAGTTTGCTTAATTTATGTCGGATGCTTGTTATGATGGACATGTACTGGAGTTGGATCTTTGTAATGATTGTCACCAAGGTGTGGGTATCCCCTGCAACTTGGTGTAGTTATTAATAAAATTAGTTATTTAGTTGGGTAATCCCTTTATTTCCACTTTCCTCTTTATCTGAGAAGCTGTCAGTGAGGATGATCAAGTGTTCAATGCTATGAAGATCTTCTATACATCTTTTCTTATGCTGAAAGACTACAGAGTCAAATCTGATATGTGTGTGATTCCTACAGATGTCTGAGAACAGGCGCAGAGGTGTGAGGCGTGCTCAGCCAGAGCAGCAGGCACCCCAAGAGGAGGCAGCTCCGCAGCACCATTTGCCACCGCCACCCCCGATGACCATTGAGCAGATGTTCTTGATGCATATCCAGGCAGTTTAGGCAATTGGTCAGACATTAGCAGCGATGCAGCAAGCTCAGCAGCAGCCACCACCACCTTAGCCTCCAGTGCAAGTCCAGATGCCACAAGTGCCCAGAGACAAGCGGGCAGAATTCATGAGGGGCCATCCCCCTGTCTTTGCCCACTATGCTGACCCCATGGACGCGGAAGATTGGCTGCGTACTGTGGAGCGTGAGTTGCACACTGCCCAATGCAACGATCGTGAGAAGGTATTCTATGGTGCCCGACAGCTGAGGGGAGCAGCACAGTCTTGGTGGGAGTCTTACCTCGCCACCCATGCCAACCCTAAAGCCATTACTTGGGAGGAGTTCAGGGATAACTTCCGTCGCTACCATGTGCCCGAGGGACTAATGATAGTGAGGAAGGAGGAGTTTCTCGCCCTGAAGCAAGGTCCCTTGTCCGTCAGTGAGTACAGGGATAAGTTTTTATAGCTGTCACGTTACGCCCCGAGGATGTCAACACAGATGCCAAGAGTCAGTACCGCTTTCTGAGAGGAATGGTTGATCCCCTCCATTATCAGCTGATGAACCACACTTTCCCCACCTTCCAGCATTTGATAGACAGAGCAATCATGACTGAAAGGAAGCGTCGGGAGATGGAGGATAGGAAGCGCAAGATTGGTGGGCCTCAGACCGGGAATAGCAGTCATCCCCGCTACTCAGGCAACTCGCCACATCAATTCAAGCAAGGCCACCAGCACCAGCACCAGCACGAGCATCAGCGTCAACCCCAGCACCAGCACCAGTACCAGAGGCAGTTTCCTCAGCAACAGCAGCAGCAATACCGTCAGAACACTCAACCGGGAGGAAATCAGTACCAACGTCAGAACAACCAGGAAGCTCGTCTTCCTGCCCCCGCAACCAACTAGAATGGCCAAGCAGCCCTAGCATAAGTAGGAGGTCGTGCATGCTTCTACTGTGGAGAACAAAATCACTGGGCGAAGAATTGTCCAAAGAAAGCAGCCTAGCAACCGCCAGCAGTCAATGCCCCAGCAAGAGAAGGAGCACCACAGCAAGCACTAAAAGTCTATGGTCAGGCCTACAACCGTGGAAAGGTGAATCACTTGGAGGCCGAAGCAATCCAGGATGCTCAGGACGTGGCAGTAGGTATGTTTCCAGTCGAATCCTACCCAACAAAAGTACTATTTGATACTGGTGCCATGCATTCTTTTGTGACTGCATCATGGGTAGAATCACATAAAATACCAGTAACACCCATGTATCCACCTATGAGAGTTAGTTCAGTTGGTGGAAGGACCCAAACTGATAGATTTTTCCCCAGTGCAAAGGTTCGAATAAGGGGGATAGAGTTCCCCACCAATTTGATAGTTATGGGTAACCAGGATACAACTATAGATGTCAACCTAGGGATGAATTGGCTAACCAAGTATCAAGCCAGTCTTAGTTGCGACGAGAGAATAGTGACGTTAGTGTCCCTATCACGAGAAGTGTTAGTGGAATTGGTCTTGTCTGGATCAAGGAAAGGGAGTTGTCACCAAGTCACTGCTCATATTGAGGATATTAAACCATCAGAGGAACCAAAAGGTTTGGAGTCAAAGGCAAGCTAGCACCCCGATATATTGGGCCGTATCAGATTCAAGCAAGACGTGGAGAAGTGGCTTATCAACTCTGCTTACCAGAGAATCTGTCCACTGTGCACAATGTGTTTCATGTGTCTCAGTTGAAGAAATGCTTGAGAGTGCCAGAAGAGCAGTTGCTAGCAGAGGATCTTGAAATTCAAGAAGATCTGACTTATATTGAGAAGCCAACTCAAATTCTGGAGACAGCCGATCGGGTCACTCGGAGAAGTACCATTAGGATGTGCAAAGTCAAATGGGGTCACCACTCAGAAGAAGAAGCAACCTGGGAAAGAGAAGATGATTTGAAAGCCAAGTACCGTGAGCTCTTTTCTAGCGAGCCCTGAATCTCGAGGGCGAGATTCATTTAAGCGGGATAGGTCTGTAACACCCTGATTTTAGGGGTATAAAATTTCTTTCTAATTATCACCCAAAATCATGTGTTACTCTTCCTTTTCTCACTCTAGGCTTTCTCTCTCTAGATTCTTTTTCTCCTTTTCCTTTTGGTTAGAAATAGCTTAAACTAGTGGAGGTTAATTATTTATTTTTGCCAAAACCTTATGAGTCATGAAATGTTGCATCATGCTGAGTTTAAAATATTCTTTAAAGTGTTGCACAAGTTTGAATTTATTTGAATTTGACACCTAGTTTGAATTTGGATTTGAAAAACCTATAGAAAAAGAAATGGAAAAGGAATTAGAAAATTCAGAGAAAAAGAAAAGGAGAAAGCAGCCCAAACCAGCCCAGTAAGCCCAGCCAGGCCGCGTGCCCGTGTGCCCGCGTCGCCTGACAGGCAGACCCCACCTGTCAGCGGCAATTCTCCCTCGCGTGCGCCCTCCCTCACTCGCTCGCTGCCCAGTGCGGCCAGCCAGTCGGCGCTAGTTTTCTTCCCCGCGCGCTCCCTCTCTCTCCCTGTCTCGCGGGCCTGGTCCGCCTGGCGCCGAGTCGTTGCCCCGCACGTCCCTTTCTCATCTCTCTGCGTCGTGGGCCCTACCTGTCAGTTCCGCCCCCTCCGCGCTCGCCGTGGACCGGCTCGTGCGCACTCGCACACGTCGCCGGATTTCTCGGCCATGACGCCCACCCACGTGCCCAGCTCCCTTCTTAGAGCCCCTCTAGTGCCCCGCGCACACTCCTCGCCTCATTTCGCTCAGCTTCGGCCTCTCTCGCGCTCTGCCCACGCCGCCAGCCGCCACCGGAGACCCGCGCCCGCGTTCCCGGCCATCCAGCTCGCCGGAGACCGCTCCAAGCCTCCCTGAGCTCCGCCCCGAGGTGAGACACCCGTCCTCGTGCCCAATTTCCTCTATTGTGCCCTGTGTTCGGCCAATTTCACCTTCGCCGGTGCTCGGCCACGGCGGTCCGCCGTGCTCGCGCGGTGGCCGGCCGATTTAGCCCAGTCTAGTTCCCTGGAGTAGGTCCCTGTGTTACCCCTGCCCTTGCTGAAGCTAGCCCAGGCCTTAGCGCACCTTAAGTCCCCTCCTCGTGGCCGGAATGGCTCACCGGAGTCACTCCGGCCCGTCCAAGACCTTCTCACCGCCGTTCTCCCTTCTCTGCCCGTGGATTCATGGCCTCTTCCCCGCCATTGAGTTCGCCGTGGTGCCCTCTCCCTCTCTGCCCAACTCCGGCGACCCCGGTGCCACCCTAGCCCGCGCCAGCCTCAACTCCGACGACCTCACCGCCGCGGAGAGGAGCGGCGCCGCCGCAGCCTTCTGTTTCCCTCGGTCTGATCCCCTCCGTCCGATCCTGATCGCACGGCCAGGACCGTGGGTACCGCTTCACGCACGTGCGCCCTGCGCCTTGGCCTGCCTCTGATCCCCTCCGTCTGATTTAGATCCAACGGCTCAGACCGCGGGTACAGCTTCGCGGACGCGTGCCCTGACGCCCTGGCCCGCCTGTAAGCGCCCAAGTCCTCTGGCGCTAGGACCGCTCGGTCAGTGCGCCCTCCCCCTCTGCCGCTGACGCCCCTGACCCTGCTTGTCAGCCGCGCATGCGTGCCCTCGCGATCTAATCTCAGCCGTCGGTTTCTGATCCAACGGTTGAGGGAGCCCGATACCCCTTCGTGTGGCTATTTGCTTAAGAAACCCCCTGGTTTTAGGAAATCAACCCGCCGTCCTTTGTTTTAGCGCATAGGTCCCTGGTTTGTTTTAATTAGACCGCTGGACTTTTATTTAATCACAAGTTTAGCCCTAATTTCATATTTCAAACTTCAAAACTTGTTTATTTCATATCTTTTTCATATGAACTCCAAATTTAGTGGTTCAAATTGCAAAATGTTCACCAAATTATTCTCTGTTCAAATAAAATATGACCAACTGTAATACGTAAACTTTAATTTTTACAATTAGAATATAGAATTAAAGTATATGCTGATTTATTTATTTAATGAAATAAATTAAAGGAGAACCCTAGGAATAAAGTATATTCAATCTTGTGAGATTAGTGTTATGCATTACTTGGATTTATTTTTGGCTTAACCTCTAGGCCTTAATGACATAAGTAGAATTAGGAATGTAATTATGGATAATACTTAAAAGGTAATCAAATTTCTAAATGAGAGTAGTTTATATTATAATTCTAGCTTTCATTTGTTTTAATCACTACTTAACCTTTTGAGCTATGTTCCAAACATTTAGAGAGTAATCAATTCCCCAATTAGGATTAGTCCATTTTTATAACTTGACCACATTCCTCTGTACTTAATACTGTACCTTCTTGAGTTGTGTGCCAATATTTGTACATGTGTGATGTGATGTTCGTTTTTACCTTCCAAATGTATTGAATGTATGCACGCTTTACTTAGACAACGAGCAGCTCGTGGTTCCTGAGTGTGTTGCCGAAGATCCCTCTGAGCAATAACATGGTGAAGGCAAGTGTCCTTAGACCTATCATGTCCTACTTTACTTTATAATTCACTGTCCCGCATTACTTTATTGAAACCTAAGGATTGACTAGTTTGTATTTCCCTTACTCTTGTTTACCTTTTTGTGTTAATCATGGTTAGCTTATGCTATTGCTTAAACTTAATCAATGAACATGATGTGATCTTTTATGATACGATGATGTTATCCCGATGGGGTCCTTGTGATTACATTAGGGGGTTGAGGCTCTTTCCTGAGTACCTCTCTGTAAGGACCTGTTTGGGGAGTGACAACCCGGGATAACAATGCAACCATGAGGGTGGAATGGGACGCACTTAGCTGATTAATTAGAGGAACCAGAGGAGTAGTTGGCTTCGCCATAGGGCCATCAATGGGGTCCGGGCATAGTACTTGCTCTGCCGAGGTTCATTGCAGATGTTCTTCTATTTGGTTTTGTTAGTCACCCTTCCTTTGGGGAGATGTACTGTGTTTATCAAACTGGAGAAACCTAACGGGCGGCTATGACCTCTAGGAAATCTTTGTAAAGGCTATGTAGTGAGACCCTGCTAGGTCACCTTGGTAGTGATCAATGGGGAGGCTAGAACCCTGGGCAGAATGGGAATCACGGCTTGTGGGTAAAGTGTGCAACCTCTGTAGAGTGTTAGAAACTGGTATATCAGCCGTGCTCACGGTTCTGAGCAGCCTTGGGATCCTCTTCGATTAGAAGAACAATGGTTACTTTTATGATGATGATTAACAATGGTGATTATAATCCTGATCTCTGGTATTTCCTCTTGGAGGGAGTGCCTCTAGGTAATAACTGGGTTATTACTAAAATTTGGCTCTACTTATAATAATAAAACTTGACCAACTAAAAGCAACTGCTTAACCTTAACTCCAGATACCGCTAGTCCACCTTAGCTAAACGAGACATTTGTTGAGTACGTTGATGTGTCCTCACCCTTGCTTTACAAACCACCCCACCCCAGGCCCCACTGTTCTCAGTGCTCAGGAGGTGAAGTTGGCAACATGGATGACTTCGAGGAGTTCTAGGAATACGACGAGTTCTAGTTTACTTTAGTGGCAAACCCCTAGTTAGCTGCCTGTGTAGGCTTATTTTCTATGTTTCGATACTCCGCACTTTGATGTTAATGTTAAACACTAGGTTTATGTAATAAACTCTGTGGATGTCTCAGACATCTTGATGTAATAAAGTACCTTTCCGCTATTTATTTTGAGCATTGTGTGATGATGTCCAACTATTTAAACGCTGTGTACGTGAGTTCTGATCCTGGCACGTACATGGTTCACATTCAGTTTACCTTGTAAAACCGAGTGTGACATAAGTGCTATCAGAGCCTTACTGACTGTAGGACCGCTAATCTATACTAGAATGTTCGACCTAAGGACTATATGTGGGGGACAGATATCCCCCGGGTCCACTAGAAGGATAAAAGACCTCACGAAAGGCCCAAGAGCCCAATAAATTGTGAGGTCACTCCTTCATGGGCCTGGGAGAAACGACTAGTGAAGCAGATCGACATAAGGCCGGGTGAGCGCAAACCCGGACGACCCCACAGCGTTGAGCAAGCGACCGCAACAGAAGATCTGACTTTCCCGCGCTGGAGCCCTGAATGACGTAACCAGGCGAGGATAAGTCAGCAGAATCATAGGAAGATAGACAAAAACGGTTCACTATCTTTTAGGTGCATATCCACATGTATTGCCTCACGGTCGAATATATAAGGCCTAGGGGGCACCCCTTCAGAACGATCGACCCCATTACTATTCAACCATCCACCTCAACTCTCTACGCTTTAGAAAGCAACCTTGTATTCCATACGCAAAGCATACTCACCAGGACGTAGGGTATTATGCATTTCCAAGCGGCCCGAACCTGTAAACATTGTCCATTGTTCCTCGTGCATCAGGCACGAACCATTTAGCTACAGTCGGCGACACTGTCCTACTCCTAAAACACCTTGAGGGGCAACCCCGTGTGTGCGGTCGGACCCAAAACACCGACAGCTGGCGCGCCAGGTAGGGGGTGTGTCGCCGATCCAAGCTAGCTCAATGGCCGTCACCTTCTACAGCAAGATCACCCTCCGACCCGGATCCGTATTCTGCTTTGGAACGATCTCGTCCATAGCAGATGAAGAGGGAACTCTACACCGCATCGCCGATCCATCAAAGAAGAAGTCCACTCCAACACGCTCCGAGAATATCGGGGTGAGGAAGGAAAAAGCGCGACCTCCAGCGCTCCGAAAAAAGATCGCCCTCGGCAAGCTGGGGGCCGAGAGCCCGTTGACCCGGAGAACTCCATTGTCTACTTCCCCGACGAAAGAATGGACACAGATCGCAAGGAAGAAAGAGACCGGGAGGAAGCAAGTCGTTCTTTCCATTCCTCCGCCCTCAAAGGAGAATGGGAAGAAGATCGCCACGACCGCCGTACCCTTCTACCCCGACATCCTCTTCATCGGGAGAGTGGAGTCGCCCCCCGTCTCCGACGACGAGCCGACCGCACCCGGAGAAGATCCACCTCAGCGGGAATCCCGCCGGCGGAGAAACCGGCGCCGAAACATTCGACGACATCATGAGGCCGGGAGAACGGGACATGGAGCAACCTGTCTCGCGGGACGAGGTCTCGGAGATAGGAGAAACTCCGGAGGAACGCGTCTTCAGAGAATGAAGGAATTCCCGCCGACATGATCGCCGACAAGCTCAGGAACAAGCCGAGCAGGACGCAAGGCAGCGTCGGGAAAATCCACTCTTCGGGCGCAACCTGAATCCCGACTTCGCCCGAGCCATGAACACGCCGAGTGAAGTCGGAGGGGTACTAGCTCGGATAGCTGATGGACTCCCTCTGACTCCCGACGCCGAGGGCTATCGACGACTGTTCACCCAGGCAGCCAACCATCTTCTACCGCTCGCTCACCCGCCGAACGATCTACGACATGCCATCAACAGTCACCGGGACGCACGAAGTTCCATCAACGCTTCGCGCGAACCGCGACATGAGAACGAGATCCGCCGTCGGGAGGAGTACGACAGGGATCATGGCATCCCAGCTCGGAGTCAAGCAACCAGAACCGAGTCAGCAACGGCCTCGACTGGCGGTACTACCCGGGGACGGTCGAGGGATCGCAACAACTACTCCCCTCCCTGGGATAGACATCATCCCCGACGACGGGAGGACACGTGTGGAGTGACCGCCCTTACTCCATGCCTTAGGGCCATTCAGTGGCCCCCTAACTTCAAGGTATCCAATGTCGACAAATATGAACCTAAGCAGGATCCAGGAGGCTGGCTGGCCGTCTACACCACCGCCGCCCGGGCTGCCGGAGCAACCGAGGATGTGATGACTGCGTACTTACCCATTGTCCTCGGGCAAGACGCATTACAATGGATGCGACATCTACCTCGACACTGCATCGACGACTGGAACGACTTCAGTCGACGCTTCACCGCCAACTTTCAGTCCCTCCCCGTCAAACCAGCGCAACCATGGGACCTCAAATCCATCAAGCGTCGGGGGGACAAAACTCTCCGATCGTACCTCAAAAGGTTCCAGACCATGAGAAATCGTATCCCCGAGGTCACGGAGGCGGCCGTGATCGAGGATTTCTACAGAGGATCCAATGACTCGGCCTTCGTCCGAGCCATACTGCAGAAAGCGCCGACTACCTCCGAGCAGTTGTTCCGGGAAGCCGACCTCTACATCACCGCCGACGAGCGAGCCCAGGACCTCATCGGGGGAGCAAAGCCCGCACCGGCAACGCCATGACGCGACGCGAACCAGCAACTCGGCAAGCGCTGGGAGAAATGACCTCGCGAAGAGGTGCACGCTGCCGGACCACCTGCCTCTCGTGCCCGGGGAGGACCTCGCGGAGGCGAACGCACGCTGGACGACATCCTCGACGCCTAGTGCCCATACCACAATGACATGCGCCACACCCTGCGGAACTGCAGAGACTTCAAGCACTCCATCGGACATGGCCAACCCTTCCAACCTCTACCTCCTCCTCCGCCGCGGGGAGGACCAGAAGAACCACGACGACCCCAGCAGCAGGAGGAGGGGGAAGGAGGAGCCTTCCCACGCGTTGACAGGGAGGTCAACGTCATCTTCGGCAGACACGGATCGCAGGAGAACAGAAGACAACAAAAGCTCAACGATCGCCAGATATTGGTGGCGACCACCGGTCCTCCCGCTCCGTACCGGTGGTCGGAGCACCCGATTACCTTCACTCGGGCAGATCAATGGCTCAACTTCGACCACCCAGGCAAATACCCGCTCCTCGTTGATCCGGTGATCCGAGAGAGCAGGGTGAAGAAGGTGTTAGTGGACGGGGGGGAGCAGCATCAATGTCACCTTCCCCCGGACACTCCAAGGCTTGGGAGTTCACCTCAAAGAGCTCCGCGAGTCAGACACACCTTTCTTTGGCATCGTGCCGACTGAAGGGGAGTACCCGCTGGGCCACATCTACATGCCCGTCACCTTCGGAACTCCGGAGAACTACAGAACTGTTGGGGACTTGTTCTCAAGTGCTAAGAGTTAAGAACAAGGCAACATAGAAAATGTTAATCGTTAACGTCCTTCGTCCTCCGAAGCATTATTCCCTTAGGATATAACAACTTGTGGACGAAGGTTATGAAGGACATACCTTCATAAATTCATCAAACAATGACGAAGGATAAAATATAAAGAATGTGAGAGAAAACATGAACAATCATTTATTATTACTGAACATAAACAAAAATATCATTGAGCTATAAGTGTACCTTCAATCGGAAGGAAATGACAGTACAAGCGTGACGCAAAAAGCAAATGCCAAGTCAGCGTGAACAGTACGGGGATACTGTTCACCTATTTATAGACACGGGACACAGCCCTTATAAAATTACATTCATGCCCTTTACATTTGATAATAACTCTATAGTAGTCTATCGAGGTCTGAATAGCCTTTTCATCTTTAAGTCGGTTCCACTCTTTGCTGTTACGCCGAAGCTTTCCTGCTCAACACCTTCGGCTCTGTAGCAAGCTTCGTATTATTCCGGTCTACTGCAATGCCGACTTTAGTCCGAGGGTACCTGTTCACACATTGTACTACAGAAATACTGTTAAATCCTGTTTTTGAGGACCTTCGGACGCCGAAGGTCCCCAACAGTAGCCCCTCGCAATATTAATTTGTTTGAAATAATAAATTTAGATTGCGATATGGACGAAGGCTTTACGCCGAAGGTCCGAAAAAACACCTTCCCTTTGCTAGAATAGCAACATTCAATGACAAGTGGGGTCTTTCAATTTTCAACGCACCGAGCGTATATATACGGCCATACCGCAAACTCATTTTGCACGCTTTCTGGCCAACCACTCCCGCTCACTCAATTTTTAGCTCTTGTGCACTGTGTTTTGCTAAGCTTTTAGCTTTGAAGCTTCGGATTTGAAAACAGTTTTTTAGTGCTTCCGAAGATGTCTGAAGCTGCTAAGAAGGCTGCTGCTGAGATGAAGCTGAGTCTTGATGAAGAGAAGAACTTAGGATTTCTTATAGCGATGTCGAAGACCAACACAGAAAAAATCACCAATGAGATTCTGGAAGGACTGTCTGAAGATACTGGTGACAGTGAAAGTTATGATGTAGACAGCGGTGGCGAAGACTCCGAAGATCGCCCCTGGCGACCAAGCCATTCAGTTTATGGTAAATCAACTATCAAAGAGAATCATCTTGTTAATATGAGAGGAAGGTATTTCCGGGATTTGTCCGTTGTGAGGGCCGACGAAGGGGAGAAGACTTGTCCACACCCTGAAGAGAATGAAGTCGTAGTATTCCGAAGCTTTTTGAAGGCTGGGCTGCGATTGCCCTTGAGCAGCTTCGTCGTGGAAGTGCTGAAGATTTTTGAAGTCTATCTTCACCAACTTACCCCCGAGGCCATCATAAGGCTGAACATCTTCGTGTGGGCCGTGCGAAGCCAAGGTCTGAAGCCTGATGCAAAAAGTTTCTGCAATATGCACGAATTATCATACGAGACAATACCTTGGGGTAAGGAACAGTATCACAATAACTTTGGCTGCTACAGTTTTGTTTCTCGGTCTGGGTCAAGCTGTCCCGTGCCAACTTTTCGGAAGAGGTGGCCTAGCGGCTGGATGACAGAATGGTTTTATGTAAAAAATGATCTGAAAGCACGGGAAGACATCAAAGGTATAATCATGCGACCTATTTGGCAAAGCTTCGGCCTTCGGAGGCCGAAGGTTGAAATGAATGAAGCCGCCGAAGAGTGCCAAAGAGCCTTCGGCGTTGTCTGCTCTTTTATAGGAACAAGGGACTTAGTACAAGAGCATATCGCCTTCAGGGTGTGGCCGCTTGCGGAGAAATGGGAAATGCCACAAGAAACCATTAAAGAGGCCGACGAAGGTGGACTTATCAGATTTAAGTACACTTTTAAATTTGGAGATAAATTTATTGAGCCAGATGATGAGTGGTTGAAAAGCATTGACAATTTAAGTGATGAGCTACTCGGGACCTACTCGAAGGCTGAAGATAATGCAATGTCAGCAGCCTTCGGAGGCCGAAAAAAGAAGAGACTGAATCGGGTATTTGATGCCATCGGGTTTGTCTACCCTGACTATTGCTATGCCATTCGGAGGCAGAAGAGAAAAAACACAACCTCTGCAAAAGAAGAAGTTGCAGCTACTCCTAGCGAGCCAGAACCGAAAAGGAAAAAGTTAAAGGTTCTTACGCATCGGCCGCGTTATATTGAACCAGCTTCGGTGCCCGAGTTTACCGGAAAAACTTCTTCGGCCACCGAAGCTGAAAAACCAACCGAGCCAGCCTTGTTGCCAGAGATCGCAGAAACGGCCGAAGTGCCACCAAAGATAGAATCAGAACAATCAAACATTTTGTTGTCAGAAACAAAAGAGAAAACCGAAGCGCCGTCCACAGAAAAAATTGAAGAGGTAAAAGAAGCAACTGAGGGCTCCAAAACATCAGAAGTTTTGAGTCCTACAGCAATCATTGGGACAGCAAAAAATGAAAAAGTGCCAACCGCAACTCCGAAGAGAAAGAGAATGGCTAATGTGCTAGATGTACTGGAAACGATCAAATCTTCGAGCACACCTCCGAAGAAGGCTGCTGTTACTCCTGAAACAACAGCTGAAATTTCTGGTTCTACAGCTCCAGAGCAAGAAATTGAAGCCGAAGCTGGGCCCTCAGAGCCCGCAAAAACTTTGGAAAGTGAGGCAGAAAAAATAACAAAGCCAACTTTTGAAGAAACTGGTGTTGTTACCCCCGAAGCATCCCCCAAAATTCGTGATTATATTTTTCGTCATGCTTCGGGGAAAAAATTATCAGAAAAAGAAGAACAAGAGGCCCAGCACTATGCCCAAAAGTTGAAATATCCAAAGGGGGCGTTGATATTTAATGGCAGTGGAGAAGAAGATTTCTTGTATTGTCTCCCCGATAGCAAGGAAATTTCTGTCTGTCGGGAGATGAGCAGAAGCTTCGGATTCCCAACTTTAGAAGACGGACTTTCGGTGCTGTCAAAGAACGATCTGGCTGACAGCCTAGCTTACAACAGTTTAAAGGTGCGACAAATGGAATTCTCGTGTTTTTTGTTGAGTTCAAAAATTTTTCGTTTGTTTAAAACTATTGACACAGACATATTCCTGTTTGCAGGGCCTGATACTCAGCAATGCCCTCAGGGCATAGAAAGATGCTGAGGACGAAGGATGTACTATAGCCCTGAGCAACCTTCGTTCCGAAGTAATTGAACTAAGGAACGAAGGTCTCGAAAAAGACAAAATATTATACTCATTGATAGATAAAATAAAGGAGAACGAAGCTGCTTTTAAAAGTCAAGCTGAAGCTCAGAAACGCGAAATTGAAGACCTTCGGAAACAACTGGCCAGAGCCAAAGAAGAACGTATACTTCAAGAAACAAAGCGTGAACTCAGCGATCAATGGGCAGATCACCTAGAAGTGACTGTTGAAGAGCTTCGTTCATCCAAAAAGAGATGCTACAACAAATCTATAGATTGTGTTAAAAAATTAAAGGCTAGCTTCGCCAAGGTCGGCGCATTCTCAAGTGAGGAAAATTTTTCGAGAGGCAATCCCGAAGGTGTCATTGAATGGATTGACCACGAAGCTGATGCCTTCGAAGAAATTTTAAATAGTCGAGGAGATATATGTGCCTTCTCTGGCGCCAGAGGGATTGCCACCATCTTAGAGAAGAAGGGCTGCGAACATGTAAAAATTCTAGCACAGTCCGAAGCTGCCTTGTCCTTTGAAGATACAAGAGATCCTACGGCCGAAGCTAGCATAATTGGTGGAAAGTTTTTTACCGATATCTGGGATAATGGTGGCCGAGAAATGGCCGGAGAAATTATTCGAAGAAGTGAGAAGGGCATTCACGATGCTAGAGCAGTAGCTGAGGCTGCTGACAAGAGCACAGAAGCCGAAGATCAACTAGGTACTAAATAATGGTTTTTATCGTGTTGTAATCTTTAGGCTTTAAGATCTGCTTGCGATTTGTAATAGCAATGTAGCCGTGTCCTGCTTCAGATCCGACTAAAGCGCCTTCGGACCCCCAGCCGAAGGGGGACGACGAAATTAAAAAGATGGCCGAAGATATTATGGATAAAGTCGTGAATCGGCTCCTGAATGAGGCTGCAGAAGTCGTTTTGAGAGAGGATTAAGCATTTTTGTAAAAAACTTCTGAAATGTAATATAGTGTAACATTTTGTAACCCTGAATGTAATATATCTAATTTTGTTATTCAATTCTTTACGATGCATGAAACTTTACATACATACCGTTTTTGAGTCTTTGGCGAAAAAACACCTTCCCTTCTTTTCATGCTTCGTGAAGAAGAATTACCATTTATCACAACAATATCCGAAGTATCCTGGAAAAGTGCTGAAGCTTCGTAGAAACAATCTTCAAGGCTATACTTCAGAAATCAATATTGTTTCTCCTTGTGACTTGGCATGATTTGCCCCTTTTTCAAAGCGTTTTCCCGAAGATTAATGTCATATCTCTTTCTTATGCCACATGCATTATGATGTATGATGCTTATGTTATGCAAGGATGATGTGATGATGTTATGCTATGTAAGGTGATATTCCGAAGATACACGCATATTTGCGCGATAAAACACAATCTTTTTGTGAATCAGCATTGTCTTTTCGCTATAAGCCTCCCTTAGGAGCTTCTTCGCCTTTTACTTCAGCGGAATCAGCGTTGACTTTTCGCTGTAAGCTCTGCATTCCCTTAGGAACGTCTTTGGAGCTTCTTCGCCTTTTACTTAGGCGGTATAAGCTCTGCATTCCCTTAGGAACGTCTTTGGAGCTTCTTCGCCTTTTACTTAGGCGGTATCAGCGTTGACTTTTCGCTGTATGCTCTGCATTCCTTTTGGAACGACTTTGGAGCAGAAAACTTACACTGCGCTCCCTTCGGATCGACTTTTTGTGACTTCGTCAAACTTACTCTGCGTTCCGTAGAACGACTTTTTGTTGCTTCGAAGAATTTTCGACAGTCCGAAGGTCCTTTTTATTATCACAAGCCTGTGAAGAAAACATATTTTTCTTGTAGGAATCAACGAAACTAATTACATGAAACCTAAACAATGTCCTTTATTAGAGAAAATAAAACTGAATGAAAAAGATTGCTATTAAGGTAGGATATTTGTCAATAGATGTGCTTTGATTCTGGCACTGTGCTGTTGACCGTGCGAGCTTCGGACTGTTCTCTGAAGTCCCTTTGGTGTGGAGCATATTGGCTCCCTTCTGGCTGCTGGCCTTGTTGCAACGGAGGTGGAGGCGGAGGCTGTTGCCAGGAAGCTTGAGGCTGACTCGCCGAAGCAGCAGAGACTGCAGGATGGTTGCCCACATATTCTGGGATGTAGGGCGAATGATACGAAGCTGTATGCATGACCTGCTTCGGCTGGGCTTGTTGTGCTGCTGCTTCAGCTATTTCCTTTTGCTTCTGTATAGTAACATGGCACATCCTGGTAGTATGGCCTTTGTTCTCACCGCAGAATAAGCAAAAGATTCTTCTCGGTTGATCGCCAAATCTTCCTCCGAAGCCCCTGGCGCCTCTGCCTCTTGGAGCTGGTGGCCGGAAGAAGCTTTGCTGTTGTCCAGAAGCCTGTGAGGAGTATTGTGGCCTTTGCTGTTGGCTTCCTCTGTCATCATTTTGTGTAGAATTGTGAATTGATCTCACATGCCTCGGGTAAAACCTCCCTCCGAAGCCCCTGGTCATTTCAGAAAACCTGAAAGCCTCCTCCCTTCTTTGGCGAAAATCATTGTCGGCCCAAATGTATTCATCCATTTTCTGGAGAAGCTTCTCCAAAGTTTGAGGAGGCTTCCTGGCGAAGTACTGAGCTGACGGACCTGGCCGAAGCCCCTTGATCATGGCCTCGATGACAATTTCATTGGGCACCGTTGGTGCCTGTGCCCTCAGACGCAAGAACCTTCGGACATATGCCTGAAGGTATTCTTCGTGGTCCTGAGTGCACTGGAACAGAGCCTGAGCAGTGACCGGCTTCGTCTGAAATCCTTGAAAGCTGGTTAACAACAAATCCTTCAGCTTCTGCCATGAAGTGATCGTGCCTGGTCGAAGGGAGGAATACCAGGTTTGAGCAACACTTCTGACAGCCATAACGAAAGATTTGGCCATGACTGAAGCATTGCCACCATACGAAGACACTGTTGCTTCGTAGCTCATCAAAAACTGCTTCGGGTCTGAGTGGCCATCGAATACAGGGAGCTGAGGCGGCTTGTAGGACGGGGGCCAAGGTGTAGCCTGCAGCTCAGCGGACAGAGGAGAAGCATCATCAAAAACAAAATTCCCATGATGGAAATTGTCATACCAATCATCTTCGTTGGGAAAACCCTCCTGATGAAGATCTTGATGCTGAGGCCTTCGGTGTTGCTCGTCCTGAGCAAGATGACGAACTTCTTCAGAGGCTTCGTCTATCTGCCTCTGCAGTTCAGCTACCCTGGCCATCTTTTCTTTCTTGCGTTGAACCTGCTGCTGAAGGATTTCCAGATTTTGAATCTCCTGATCTAGATCATCCTCCGGAGGTGTTGGACTGGTAGCCTTCCTCTTCTGGCTTCGTGCCTCTCTAAGAGAAAGGACGTCTTGATTGGGGTCCAGCGGCTGCAGCGTGCCAGCCCCTGGTGCTGAAGCCTTCTTCGGCGGCATGACGAAGGTGATGCTTGCCGAAGATGTTGAAAAGCTCAAAAAATGGAAGTGAGTTCACCGGAGGTGGGCGCCAATGTTGGGGACTTGTTCTCAAGTGCTAAGAGTTAAGAACAAGGCAACATAGAAAATGTTAATCGTTAACGTCCTTCGTCCTCCGAAGCATTATTCCCTTAGGATATAACAACTTGTGGACGAAGGTTATGAAGGACATACCTTCATAAATTCATCAAACAATGACGAAGGATAAAATATAAAGAATGTGAGAGAAAACATGAACAATCATTTATTATTACTGAACATAAACAAAAATATCATTGAGCTATAAGTGTACCTTCAATCGGAAGGAAATGACAGTACAAGCGTGACGCAAAAAGCAAATGCCAAGTCAGCGTGAACAGTACGGGGATACTGTTCACCTATTTATAGACACGGGACACAGCCCTTATAAAATTACATTCATGCCCTTTACATTTGATAATAACTCTATAGTAGTCTATCGAGGTCTGAATAGCCTTTTCATCTTTAAGTCGGTTCCACTCTTTGCTGTTACGCCGAAGCTTTCCTGCTCAACACCTTCGGCTCTGTAGCAAGCTTCGTATTATTCCGGTCTACTGCAATGCCGACTTTAGTCCGAGGGTACCTGTTCACACATTGTACTACAGAAATACTGTTAAATCTTGTTTTTGAGGACCTTCGGACGCCGAAGGTCCCCAACAAGAACCGAGTTCCTAAGGTTCGAGGTGGCAAACTTCGACTGCGGGTACAACGCCATCATCGGGAGGCCGGGACTGGCGAAATTCATGGCCATCCTGAATTACACGTACATGATATTGAAGATGCCATGACCACAAGGAATCATAACTGTGCGCGCTGACTTCCAAGGCGCTGCAGAATGTTTCCGAGTGGCCATCCAAGCGGCCCTCACCACCAAACCGCCCGCGACTTCTTCGGCGCAGGCGAACTCTAAGCCTGAGGAAGACTTTACAGCACCGGCGAACGAAGCTCAAGCCGCGACCTCTATGCGGCCGATTGAAGAAACTAAAAGGATCAACCTGGGGTTTGATGATGAACGCAAGACTGCCATCATCAGCTCCAGCCTGGACGATAAATAGGAAGGCACGCTCGTCCGGTTTCTGCAAGACAATCGAGACGTATTCGCATGGCAACCTGCGGATATGCCGGGAGTCCCGAGAGAACTGGCCGAGCACAAACTGAAGGTCTACCCCCAGGCAAGGCCGATCCGGCAAAAACTACGTCGCTTCACGCCCGACAAAAGAGAGGTCATTCGCGCTGAGTTGGCTCGCTTGGTCGCGGCTGGGTTTATTAGAGAGGTGTTACACCCCGAGTGGTTAGCCAACCCTGTTCTTGTACTCAAAAAGAATAAAGTGGATTGGCGCATATGCGTCGACTATACAGATCTCAACAAACATTGTCCAAAGGATCCCTTCGGGCTCCCTAGGATAGATCAGGTGGTAGACTCCACCGCAGGATGTTCTGTGCTGTCTTTTCTGGATTGCTATTCCAGATATCATCAGATCAGTTTGGCAAAGTAAGACGAGGAAAAAACAGCGTTCATCACTCCATTCGGTGCTTTCTGCTATACCTCCATGTCGTTTGGCCTCAAAAACGCTGGAGCTACTTATCAGAGAGCCATTCAAACATGCTTAGCTGATCACTGGGGCAAGCGTGTGGAAGCCTACGTGGATGACGTGGTAATCAAAACAGAGAACTCGGAAAACTTCATCGAAGACTTACAGCTGGTTTTCAACAGTCTACGGTGATATCGATGGAAGCTTAATCCCGAAAAATGTGTCTTTGGGGTACCAGCAGGGAAGCTACTCGGATTTATTGTCAGCCACCGGGGAATTGAAGCTAATCCAGATAAGATTGAAGCTATCATGAAAATGGAAGCTCCACGATCACAAAAGAAGGTTCAGCGACTTACCGGATGTATGGCACCCCTGAGCAGATTTATATCCAGGCTGGGAGAAAAAAGGTTTACCATTTTACAAGCAACTCAAGAAGGTGGACAAGTTTTAGTGGACTTCAGAAGCACAGGAAGCCCTAGATGCACTGAAGAAATTCTTGACGACCCCACCAGTACTGAAACCACCGCGGCGAGCCACATCAACTCAACTAGCTGAAGACCTGCTGCTGTATATCTCTTGCACGACTCATGTGGTAAGCACCGCGTTGGTAGTCGAGCGAGCAGAAGAAGGACATGCCTACCCAGTGTAGCATCCTGTTTATTTCATCAGTGAAGTTCTGGGTCCCTCGAAGAAAAAGTATCCTCAAGTTTAGAAGCTATTATACGCAGTACTTCTAACTGCCCGCAAGCTACGTCACTACTTTGATGACCACAAAGTCATAGTAGTCACTGGTTTTCCGATAGGGGATATTCTTCATAACAAGGAAGCCATTGGCAGAATAGCCAAGTGGGCCTGCGAGCTGGGATCTCATGACATCGAATTTCGACCTCGCACTGCCATCAAAACTCAAGCATTGGTTGACTTCATATCAGAATGGACTGAACAACAAGTACCAGAGAACCCAGAAACTGCAGAAGTATGGCGGATGTATTTTGATGGCTCGCTGAAGCTGCAGGGAGCAGGCGCGGGAATTCTCTTCATCGCACCTGGAGGCGAGCACCTCAAATATGCCCTCCAGTTGTTATTTCCAGCCTCTAATAATGCAGCCGAGTATGAAGCTCTGGTCCATGGATTGAACATCGCTATATCATTGGGCATCAAGAGATTGATGGTATATGGAGATGCTTTGGTAGTCATAAGCCAGATAAACAAAGAATGGGACTGTTCGAGTGATTCAATGGGAAAATACTGCATCGCCGTCCGAAAACTAGAGGATAAATTTGAAGGCCTGGAATTTCATCATGTAGAAAGAGATCGAAACACGGCAGCCGATGTATTGTCCAAGCTAGGATCCAGTCGAACTCAGGTCCCACCTGGAGTCTTCGTACAAAAAATACCACAACCAAGCATCTCAATGGATCAGGCAGAAGAGTGTAATATCGTGAATCAACCAGAGTCAAGCTCTGATGACTGGAGAAGGCCGATCATCAGATATATAAAGAATGAAGAGGAGCCAGACGATAAAAATGCAGCCGAGCGTATCGCCAGACAGTCGGCTCACTACACACTCATTGGGGAGACACTATACAGAAGGGGCGCATCAGGCATCTTTATGAAATGCATTCTATCGTCTACTGGGAAGCAACTTTTGGAGGAGGTTCATGCTGGACAATGTGGGATACACGCAGCGTCCAAGACACTAGTCGGGAAGGTCTTCAGGTCGGGATTCTATTGGCCAACAGCAAAAGGTGATGCCGCCGAGCTAGTTCAGAGGTGCGAAGCTTGCCAGTACTTGTCGAAACAACAACATCTACCAACACAGCAACTACAGACCATACCGGTGACTTGGCCCTTTGCATGCTGGGGGCTAGATATGATTGGACCTTTCAAGAAAGCTCAAGGAGGATACACTCACGTATTGGTAGCAATCAACAAATTCACTAAATGGATAGAGTTCAAACCCATCGCTTCTTTAACCTCAGCTAAAGACGTGTAATTCATACAAGACATAATATTCAGGTTTGGAATACCGAACAGTATCATAACCGACTTGGGATCGAACTTCACAAGTTCAGAGTTCTTCGATTTCTGCGAGCAAAAAAGCATTCAGATCAAGTATGCTTCGGTAGCACACCCGAGAGCCAACGGGCAGGTGCGAGCTAACGAGATGATATTGGAGGCACTCAGGAAAAAGGTCTTCGACAAAAATGAGAAGTTCGCTGGAAAGTGGATAAGGGAATTGCCTTATGTCGTTTGGAGCCTAAGAACCCAACCTAGCCGAGCTCTGCATGGAAACACTCCTTTTTTCATGGTCTACGGGTCAGAGGCAGTACTACCTGCTGATCTCAAGTTTGGGGCGCCGAGGTTGATCTTTGAAAGCATAGCAGAGGCCGAAGCAACTAGGCTAGAAGATGTTGATGTACTCGAAGAAGAGCGGCTAAACACAGTAATTCAATCGGCACAGTACCAGCAGACCCTGAGACGCTATCACGACAAAGTCGTGCGACAACGATCCTTTTCAGTAGGAGATCTCGTCCTCCGCCGAATTCTAACGGGGGAGGGACGGCACAAGTTATCGCCCTTATGGGAAGGACCATTCATAGTAGCAGAAGTCACTCGCCCGGGATCATATCGTCTCACTCAAATGGACGGCACAGAAATTGGGAACTCTTGGAATATAGAACACCTCAGGAAGTTTTATCCCTAGCTGTATTTCAAAAGCTATCGGGACGACGATGTACTCTGTAAAATGGGAAATATGTCATCAATAAAAAAGGCTTCAAAGATACTCAGTTTGTTCATTGACTTGCATTCTTACTTAACTCGGGGTGACCACTATGCCCCGCTAACGGAGCAATCGGCTTAAGTCGGCAACGACTTAAGGCGGTGCAACATGCCCGCGCTTACTTAACTCGGGGTGACCACTATGCCCCGCTAACGGAGCAATCGGCTTAAGTCGGCAACGACTTAAGGCGGTGCAACATGCCCGCGCTTACTTAACTCGGGGTGACCACTATGCCCTACCTAACGAAGCAATCGGCTTAAGTTGGCAACGACTTAAGGCGGTGCAACATGCTCGCGCTTACTTAACTCAGGGTGACCACTATGCCCCTACCTAACGGAGCAATCGGCTTAAGTCGGCAACGACTTAAGGTGGTGCAACATGCTCACGCTTACTAAACTCGGGGTGACCACTATGCCCTATCTAACGGAGCAATCGGCTTAAGTTGGCAACGACTTAAGGCGGTGCAACATGCTCGCGCTTACTTAACTCGGGGTGACCACTATGCCCTACCTAACGGAGCAATCGGCTTAGGTTGGCAACGACTTAAGGCGGTGCAACATGCTCGCGCTTACTTAACTCGGGGTGACCACTATGCCCCTACCTAACGGAGCAATCGGCTTAAGTCGGCAACGACTTAAGGCGGTGCAACATGCTCACGCTTACTAAACTCGGGGTGACCACTATGCCCTACCTAACGGAGCAATCGGCTTAAGTTGGCAACGACTTAAGGCGGTGCAACATGCTCGCGCTTACTTAACTCGGGGTGACCACTATGCCCCTACCTAACGGAGCAATCGGCTTAAGTCAGCAATGACTTAAGGCGGTGCAACATGCTCACGCTTACTAAACTCGGGGTGACCACTATGCCCCGCTAACGGAGCAATCGGCTTAAGTCGGCAACGACTTAAGGCGGTGCAACTTGCTCGCGCTTACTTAACTCGGGGTGACCACTATGCCCTACTTAACGGAGCAATCGGCTTAAGTCGGCAACGACTCAAGGCGGTGCAACATGCTCGCGCTTACTTAACTTGGGGTGACCACTATGCCCTACTAACAAAAGCGATCGATTCAAGTCAGCAACGACTTAAGACAATTTCGCATGCTTACGAATACTCATATAGGGGTGACTTCTATATCCCATAAACAAGTTCCAAAACCATCACATAGCACTTTACTACTGCAAAATTACGTACTGTCGAACTCCGAAACAATAAGAGAGTAACAATATCATTCGAATGCTGAACCGGTGTCCTCTAACAAATATTCGATCATGCTAACCGCGCGCTCAAAGCACGCAAAATGTTTCTCTATTTCGCAATATCTTTCTCAGGAGCAATCGACGAAGAAGGGTGACTTGAGGAATCAGGAGCAGCGTTCACGTCAGCCCTTATATCATCAGGAACAACCACGCCGGGTCTCCTCATCAAGATTCGCCCCGCGCGAATGGCTTTATCCATGGCTCTGTCACGCTGGGCCCTCAGAGTAATAGAAGTTTCTTCAGCAACTTTGACGGCCAGTTGAGCAGTCTCTAGCTCTTGGGTGATAGATTTCTTGGAAGCACGGAGTTCTTTGATAGCAGCATCCTTAGCTGATATCAACTGCCGGAGACGGATCACTTCATCTGTAGATTCCTGCAGCTTACAGCGATGATTGTCTAACTCCTCCATGGTGAAGCGATGACTCCTCTCTAGGATGGTCAACGAGTTGCTGGAATCACGATACAGTCTGTCAAGATTGTCGCGAGAAGCAACAAGGGCACTTTTTTCTTCCTGCAAACAAGAATCAACTCCTTCAAACATCATGCAAGCAATAAGAACACAGCAATACAAGGCACAGTTTCATAATTCACCTTTTCAGAATCAAGCTGAGTGCGAAGAGTAGAGTTCAGCATCTTAGCGTCATTTAGAGCAGCAGAAACCTGGGCCAGCTCAATCTGGCTTTGAGAATACTTTTCCTCAAAATCAGAACACCGCTGTTCCAGTTCAGCCTGACCTTGAGAATGTCTTTCTTCAAGAATGGAAATCTGCCGAGTCATATCTAGCAAGAGACAATCAAGCAATAAGAGTCAAAATGTAAAACAGTTCAATAAGGTAGACAAAGAGAAGCAGAAGAGTATTCACCAGCATTCATCGCCTCCAAATCAGAGACACGATGTTGGAGCAGCACCGGATTCCAACGTGCCAGAGATGAAGCTCCTTCTGGAACAGAAGCACCTTGCAACCTCAACTGACTAGCCATTCCGTCCACCAATGCCTGATATGGAGAACATATGAGCGGGTTGGCAGCAGTTCGTATGGTGTAAAAGTCAGGCCAGAATATACCACAGTACCTGGAGATTGGAGAAGAACGAAGGGACTCCCAAATCGTGAGAAATCAATTGACGACCTGGCGTAAGGTCGCCGCCCGAAGCAGCTTGCAATGAACCAGCAGGGACCAACTCGGTACCGTCAACAGAGCCCAAAACTTGGTCAGCGGGAACGCTAGCCTCTAAAGCGACTCACTGGCCCAAAGATTGGGCTACCACCATGCAACCGGAGCGCGGAGAAGATCCTGCGTGAACATCCATGGAAGTACAAGAGGGAGACCCCACTCAGACACCCTCGGGGGCTGGGCTACAGTTCGCGCTACCCACTTGAGCCGGATCATCTCCGGCAGTACCCTCGGGGGTTGGGCAGTGGCTTGCGTTTCCCACCCGAGCCGAGTCACCCCCGACAACATCCTCGGGGGCTGGGCAAGTGTCAGCACCATCCTTGAGGACCAAGTTCTCTGCAGTAGCCGCCTCTAAGGCTGAGGGTCCCTCAATTACTTCCATGGCAGCAAGACGATCCAAGTTAGTCTCCTGACCCTCAAGACCGCGCTCTAAGGTCGATGAGGCGCGGGATGACCCCAACCCAGCATCAAGCACATCAATACAAACCGCCATCGCACCATCATCCGCTGGCTCCGATAACAGATCCTCTGGAACCATATCTTCAAGAGTCTGATCAAAGTTCACTAGGGACAATTCTTGTAGACCGATGAGGGCACACAAAGCAGGAGAAGGAACTCCACTACTTTCACCACTGGCGACATATTGCCGACTGTTCTTCCGAGTCAAAGGGACCTCATCTTCTTCCGCCCCGTCGTTTTCATCGGCAACACAGACAACACACCCATTGGGGTCAGCAGCAAAAGGAGCACACCCATTGGGATCAGCAACAGACGGATCACACCCATTGGGGTCAGCGACAGTAAGCTCAGGCACGGGAACTTCTTCAGCAACAGGAACCGAAGGACCAACATCCCGATCCAAACTAGATACTCGCCGGAGACGTCTCTTTTTCTTTTTCTGCTCGTCAGCAGGAGGATCAAGCTGATTGGCTCGGGAAGGGCGTCTTGGGCGAGCACTGGCAGGCTTCTGAATATCCAAGGTTGTATTAGTTTCTGGGGGAGGTGCCACCACCAACGTCCCAGCAGGAGCAGCATCAGAAGAGTCCTCAGCCAGCAAATCAAGCATAGCACTTATTTCTGCGTCACTAGGATCCAAAGGTACCTCAAAGTGGACTTGTCGTTCATCATCAGGAATTCTCCCGAGTGAGGCAACCAAGGCGTTAACTTCTTCAGCAGAGGGTCGCACTCTAAGGCCCAAACTGCCATCAGCAACAGGTGGATTCGAAACAAAATGAGTGAAAGCTTTGGAAGGAGGCAGGTTCCATGCCGAGTATGCCACTGGGGCACCAACGTTTGATACCTTGCCTCTAAGGATCATCTCAAGTCGGTTCACCAAGTCTACAGAGGGAATTCTTTTGTTGGTAACCCGAGTTGAGTCAGCTAGGCCTCGGTACAGATAAGCCGGGTAAGCCCTGTCCTTCAACGGCTGAATGTTCTTGAAAACAAAATCAGCAACCACAGCCTCTGCAGTCAGACCCCTCTCCTTCAGCAGTCCAACTTCAGCTAGCAGAGCCCCTGCCTCAGTCACCTCCTGATCAGTGGGGGATTCGGTCCAACTTGGAGTGCGAACATCCGGCTGTCTTCCCGACCTAGGGGGGAGAGAATTTCCATGATTCTCAACAATAAACCACTCCAAGCGCCATCCTTTGATACTGTCTTTGAGAGGGATTTCAAGATATTCAGTCTTCCTCCCACGGCGCATCTCTAAACTAGCACCCCCAACCAGCTGATGCTGCCCCCCGGCCATCCCAGGGCGACAGTGGTACAAGTATTTCCACAAACCAAAATGTGGCAGCACGCCAAGAAAAGCTTCGCATAAATGAATGTAAATGGAAATTTGCAGAATGGAATTGGGATTCAGGTGGGTCAAGTTAAGACGATAGAAATCAAGGAGGCCACGGAAAAAGGGAGAAATGGGGAGTCCGAGACCGCGGAGAAGAAAAGGAACATAAATCACGGACTCGTGGGTATCCTCTGTCGGAACAGTGACCCCGTGGCAAATCCTCTAAGAACAAAGCTCCCTCGGGGGAAGGACCCCGATGGACACAAGGTGGAGAAGGTCAGGCTCGGAGACAACAGACATATGGTTACCTGCGAAAGGCAACTGGCTATTGGGGTCGATTGGAGGAATCACCACGGCGGATGAACTCGAGGTTTTCCGCTTGGGCGCCATCTCAATTCTACCGGCGAACAGAGTGGGAGACAAATTGCGGAGAGAATCCGAAGGCAGGAAAGCAAGAACTAGGGCACGGAAAGCAAAGGCGGCTGAAAGCGCAATACTTATGGGATACTCCCGAGCCAGATACCGTTTCCAAAAGCGCCCAGTCAGCACCCGGCAGTTGCTTCCAAAACACCAGCGTGCCACGTCATCACTCGGCGGTTACTTCTAAAACCCCGGTGTGCCACATCATCACTCGGCTGTTACCCTCAAAATGGCTGACACGACCCGTTCTAACTTGGCTGTTATTTCTAAAACACCGATGTTGTCACCAGTCGCTCGGCATTTACCTCTAAAGTGCCGACGATGCCCTCAGTCGCTCGGCGTTTAACTCTAAAGCGCCGATGATGTCCCCAGTCGCTCGGCGGCTATCTCCAAAGCGCCGTCGTTGTCATCCGTCACTCGGCGGCTATCTCTAAAAACGCTGGCAATGTCACAAGACACTCGGCTGTCAGCTCTAAGAGCGCCGACGTGGTCATCAGTCATTCCGACGATGACATAGTTTCGTCATCACTCGGACTCTATTTCAAATGCGTAAAATATCGACAACAATAGCTCGACCATCACCTCCAAAGCGGCAATATGATGCCCGAGTTACTTAGTCTCTATTCTGAAGAAATCAACTTCACCAAAAAGAGATCAACTTGCTACGAAACAAAACAATGGACACAGGAGGAGGCGAAGTCTTTCTTCATTTAAGGGAAATAACAGTACTTACAAATCAACTCATTATGAGTTGATACTTCCCTACTGTTACTACTACTACTACTTCTACACTACACTATACTACTCTACACTACTAAATACTACTACATTATTTAACTATACTATACTAACATCTAAAGACCAGTGGCACCTAGCCACTGGCCCTGTTGCTGCCTTTGCTGCTGCCGCCGCCGTTGCTGCCACTGCTGCTGCCGCCGTCGTCGTCGCCGCCCCTGCTGCCGCCGTTGCCGCCCCTGCTGCCGTCGCCTCCGTCGTCGTCGTCACCTTCGCCGTCCTCCTCGGGCGAGTCGTCCTCGTCCGAGGAGTTCTCCGACTCATCCGAGCCCTCGAGCCCGGAGCGCTCGACGGCCCGGATGTAAGTCCAGACCTCCACGGCAATCCCCTGAGAGTCGTCCGAGTCATCGGACGACGCTGGGGGAGAGACGGGAGCCGGAGACCCCTCAGACTCAGAGGAGAACTCCTCCTCTGAGTATTCCGAGTCGCCAAAGTCCTCTGATGTAGGAGTCGGCTCGCGCTTGCGTTTGTTGTTCTTGCCCATGGCAGAAATGCAAGGAGAGGAAGAAAGCAAACAATGGAGAACAGCAAGAGATGTGAAAAAACCAGAGAGACAAAGGCACTATTTATAGAAGAAGAAGGCAACCGCTCACCTCCAACCATGGTCACTGAACAGTCGCGAAGCATTCAATACACACTTCAACCCGTATGAAGATACGTCAGGCGGCTGACGCCATTTCACGCAATGCAACACCCATTGGGACTCCAGTCAACAACGCAGATGATATGATTACACCCGCCGTCTCATCACATTACTACTCAGAAGCAGCCGACTAAAACACTCAGCGTACCAAGCCGTCCCTTGCCCACACCCATTGGGGGGGGGACGCCCAGGAATTATCAGTATATTTTTCAAAACTGTCACATCCGTGCAAGGCATGCAATGAATACCTCAAGACAAAAATGAGATATCAGTAAGGATCAGAGGAAAGCCAAATATAGCCAGTGAAGTACAAAATCTGACCGATAGAAGCGACGTGAAGACTAGCCAGGGAACGTCCATCAAATGTCCAATCAGTCACAGAGCAAATAAATTGCACCACCTAGCAAGATATGGGCGGATCACGAACTCGGCTGCAAAAGACAAAATACATGCTGACCTCTGAAGCATAATATTGATGACATAATGCTGACCTCTAAAGCATAATGTGGATGACATAATGCCGACTTCTAAGGCAGAAAAGATAACCCTCAGCAAAAAGACACGAAAGGAAGACCTTCGAGTGGATTATCCTCAAAAATCCACTCGAAGCTCGGGGGCTACACCCATAGGGTGCACCTCCGGTGCACCCAATGAACCACCATTTCAAGAGAAGACAACACCAACTTCTAAGGCATAAGGCAAGATTGAAGACAAAATTGATCCTCAACCAAAGTACAAGTGGAAAATAAAAATAATTTCTGATGAAGACCTTCGAGTGGATTATTTTCCAAAATCCACTCGAAGCTCGGGGGCTACACCCATTGGGTGCACCTTCGGTGCACCCAATGAAGTCTAGGGTCCTACAATAAGAAATGCCGACCTCTAAGGCACAAGCATGAAACAAGGCACCAGTTTACGAGTGATCTAAGCAGAAGGAGATAGTAAAAAATCATTTTTACCGGACTGCTTGGAAAGCATCTCTTATCATAAACAAAGACCACAAGCTGGACCTAGGATCTTTGGGCTGATTATCTTAAAATCAGCCCGAAGATCGGGGGCTTGTGGGGGACAGATATCCCCCGGGTCCACTGGAAGGATAAAAGACCCCACGAAAGGCCCAAGAGCCCAATAAATCATGAGGTCACTCCTTCATGGGCCTGGGAGAAACGACTAGTGAAGCAGATCGACATAAGGCTGGGTGAGCGCAAACCCGGACGGCCCCACAGCGTTGAGCAATCAACCGCAACAGAAGATCCGACTTTCCCGCGCTGGAGCCCTGAACGACGTAACCAGGCGAGGATAAGTCGGCAGAATCATAGGAAGATAGACAAAAACAATTCACTATCTTTTAGGTGCATATCCACATGTATTGCCTCACGGTCGGATATATAAGGCCTAGGGGGCACCCCTTCAGAACGATCGACCCCATTACTATTCAACCATCCACCTCAACTCTCTACGCTTTAGAAAGCAACCTTGTATTCCATACGCAAAGCATACTCACCAGGACGTAGGGTATTACGCATTTCCAAGCGGCCCGAACCTGTAAACATTGTCCATTGTTCCTCGTGCATCAGGCACGAACCATTTAGCTACAGTCGGCGACACCGTCCTACTCCTAAAACACCTTGAGGGGTAACCCCGGGTGTGCGGTCGGACCCAAAACACCGACACTATAGACCCCTACTCTTACCTTGACCTTAGTGTCTTTTCAAAAGTTAGTCATCTTGACCAACTCTATGTTATTTACTTATCTCAAAAAGTTTCATCTCACTTTCCTTTCTGCTTACTTTCTAGTCTCATAGTTCTACTCTTACTCTTGTGCTTACGATGTCTTTTGTAGATGGCCCGTATCAGGGGCACTGCACGTAAGTCTGTGATCCCCTTTTTGCCTTCTTGCCTGGTGGAGCGTCCACTGCGTCGCACGGTGTTAGGCCAGTCCAGCCAGTTGGAGAGACTGCATCGTCGCCTACACGAGGAGCAGGAGCGCCAACGCTAGGAGCAGGAGCAGGAGCAGAAGGACTCTTCCCCCTCGCCTCAGCGGGAGGTGGAGTCTGAGAGACCGCCTTCCCCGGCACCTTAGCCAGAGATGCCCCTGCACCACCTCAGGGCATCCCAGCTGCTGGAGGAGACCCCGACGGAGACGGGGACGATGACGACGCCGGTGGCAGTTCGAGCCATGGCACGCAGCGGTCAGAGGAGCCAGAGCCGGAGGGATGGATCGTGAGACCCATCACTCGTGACGCTGCTTGCGGGTGTCACTTCCACGACGCTCTCGATACCTTGTTGCGTCGGGCTTTCGACCGACACGCTTGGTTTATCGAGTACCTTTGTGTAGTCTACCAGCATCGTCGCGGGCTATACCCGGACCAGTGGTAGGCTACTTGCTTGGTGCGTCGTTCGGACGATGATCTCTGGGGTGCAGAGGCCTTCTCAGAGCACCATTCTATCACTTAGAGGGATACTGCCAAGGCAGTCATGCAAGATGTAGCACGACGGACACTTTCTCAGTATTGCTCGTTGTTCAGCGGGGTAGCTGATGGCCTTGACCTAAAGCACTACCCTCGCCGTTCGACCAGCAGTGCTAGAGGTGTGATTGTCTCGCCAGTCGGTGAGGGCAATCCCAGGCTGAGCAGCATGGTCAACTTGGCCGCCGTGCTCAACATAGAGTTGGACCACGCCCTCGACGAGTTGGGCAAGGTTAGAGCGGAGGTTGTGGAATTGTGTGTTGAATGCGCGGCATGCCACTATCTTGATGGTGGTTCTCCCGCCCTTGTAGGGATTCAGCACCCTTACCGTTCACCGCCCCGTGGTCGCTTCGACTATGGTACCCCAGACTGCAGGACCCAGATAGATTTGGATCCCTAGATCGACAGAGTCGGAGTCTGTAATAATGCTTAGTTCAGTATCTCAGTCTAGTCAGTCTAGTTAGAGTTAGTTTGCTTATTTTATGTCGGATGTTTGTTATGATGGACATGTACTGAAGTTGGATCTTTGTAATGATTGTCACCAAGGTGTGGGTATCCCCTGCAACTTGGTGTAGTTATTAATAAAGTCAGTTATTTAGTTGGGTAATCCCTTTATTTCCACTTTCCTCTTTATCTGAGAAGCTGTCAGTGAGGATGATCAAGTGTTCAGTGCTATGAAGATCTTCTATACATCTTTTCTTATGCTGAAAGACTGCAGAGTCAAATCTGATATGTGTGTGATTCCTACAAATGTCTGAGAACAGACGCAGAGGTGCGAGGCATGCTCAGCCAGAGCAGCAGGCAGCCCAAGAGGAGGCAGCTCCGCAGCAGCATTTGCCACCGCCACCCCTGATGACCATTGAGCAGATGTTCTTGATGCATACCCAGGCAGTTCAGGAAATTGGTCAGACATTAGCAGCGATGCAGCAAGCTCAACAGCAGCCACCACCACCTCAGCCTCTAGTGCATGTCCAGATGCCATAAGTGCCTAGAGACAAGCGGGCAGAATTCATGAGGGGCCATCCCCCTGTCTTTGCCCACTCTGCTGACCCCATGGACGCGAAAGATTGGCTGCGTACCGTGGAGCGTGAGTTGCACACTGCCCAGTGCAACGATCGTGAGAAGGTGTTGTATGGTCCCCGACAGCTGAGGGGAGCAGCACAGTCTTGGTGGGAGTCTTACCTCGCCACCCATGCCAACCCTGAAGCCATTACTTGGAAGGAGTTCAGGGATAACTTCCGTCGCTACCATGTGCCCGAGGGACTAATGATAGTGAGAAATGAGGAGTTTCTCGCCCTGAAGCAAGGTCCCTTGTCCGTAAGTGAGTACAGGGATAAGTTTTTACAGCTGCCACGTTACGCGCCAGAGGATGTCAACACAGATGCCAAGAGGCAGTACCACTTTCTGAGAGGATTGGTTGATCCCCTCCATTATTAGCTGATGAACCACACTTTCCCCACCTTCCAGTATTTGATAGACAGAGCAATCATGACTGAAAGGAAGCGTCGGGAGATGGAGGATAGGAAGCGCAAGATTGGTAGGCCTCAGGCCGGGAATAACAGTCGTCCCCGCTACTCAGGCAACTCGCCACAGCAATTCAAGCAAGGCCACCAGCACCAGCACCAGCATCAACGTCAACACCAGCACCAGTACCAGAGGCAGTTTCCTCAGCAACAGCAGCAGCAGTACCGTCAGAACACTCAGCCGGGAGGAAATCAGTACCAACGTCAGAACAACTAGGCAGCTCGTCTTCCTGCCCCCGCAACCAACCAGAATGGCCAAGCAGCCCCAGCACAAGTAGGAGGTCGTGCATGCTTCTACTGTGTAGAACAAAATCACTGGGCGAAGAATTGTCCAAACAAAGCAGCCCAGCAACCGCCAGCAGTCAATGCCCCAGCAAGACAAGGAGCACCACAACATGCACCAGGAGTCCGTGGTTAGGCCTACAACCGTGGAAAGGTGAATCACCTGGAGGCCGAAGCAATCCAGGATGCTCAGGACATGGCAGTAGGTATCTTTCCAGTCGAATACTACCCAGCAAAAGTACTATTTGATACTGGTGCCACGCATTCTTTTGTGACTGCATCATGGGTAGAATCACATAAAATACCAGTAGCACCCATGTATCCACCTATGAGAGTTAGTTCAGTTGGTGGAAGGACCCAAACTGATAGATTTTGCCCTAGTGCAAAGGTTCAAATAAGGGGGATAGAGTTCCCCGCCGATTTGATAGTTATGGGTAACCAGATTACAACTATAGATGTCATCCTAGGGCTGAATTGGCTAACCAAATATCAAGCCAGTCATAGTTGCGACGAGAGAACAGTGAAGTTAGTGTCCCTATCAGAAGAAGAAGTGTTAGTGGAATTGGTCTTGTCTGGATCAAGGAAAGGGAGTTGTCACCAAGTCACTGCTCATATTGAGGAGATTAAACCATCAGAGGAACCAAAAGGTTTGGAGTAAAGGCAAGCTAGCACCCCGATATATTGGGCCGTATCAGATTCAAGCAAGACGTGTAGAAGTGGCTTATCAACTCAGCTTACCAGAGAATCTGTCCGCTGTGCACGATGTGTTCCATGTGTCTCAGTTGAAGAAATGCTTGAGAGTGCCAGAAGAGCAGTTGCCAGCAGAGGATCTTGAAGTTCAAGGAGATCTGACTTATATTGAGAAGCCAACTCAAATTCTAGAGACAACCGACCGGGTCACTCGGAGAAGTATCATCAAGATGTGCAAAGTCAAATGGGGTCATCACTCATAAGAAGAAGCAACCTAGGAAAGAGAAGATGATTTGAAAGCCAAGTACCCTGAGCTCTTTTCTAGCCAGCCCTGAATCTCGAGGGCGAGATTCATTTAAGGGGGTGAAAGGGAATTAGGCTTACACCTTTTTTCCTAATTGATTTTGATGGTTGAAATGCCCAACACAAATAATTGGACTAACTAGTTTGCTCTAGTCTATAAGTTCTACAGGTGCCAAAAGGTTCACAATAAGTCAATAAAAAGACTAAGAAAGGGGTCAAACAAAGAGAGCAAAAGACATCCCAAAAGGCACCCTGGTCTGGCGCACCGGACTGTCCGGTGTGCCACCGGACAGTGTCTGGTACACCAGGGCACTCGACGCTGAACTCGCCACCTTCGGGAAATTCCAAGGGCGCTCCGCTATAATTCACTGGACTGTCCAGTGAGTCACCGGACAGTGTCCGGTGCACACCGGACTGTCCAGTGTGCCAGCGGAGCAACGGCTACTTCGCGCGTAACGGTCGTCTGCAACCGCATTTAATGCGCTACAGTGCACGCTAGAGTCAGAGCACGCGCAGTTGGCGCACCGGACAGTCTACAGGACCTGTCCGGTGCACCACCGAATAGCCCAGAGGCCCCACAAGTCAGAGCTCCAACGGTTGAACTCCAACGATCTGCTAACGTGGCTGGCGCACCGGACAGTGTCCGGTGGCGCACCGGACTGTCCGGTGCGCCATGCGACAGCACACTTCCAACGACCATTTTTGATGGTTGGGGCTATAAATACCCCAACCACCCCACATTCAATGGCATCCAAGTTTCTACACTTCTATACCTTACAAGAGCTATAGCATTCATTACAAGACACACCAAAGAGATCAAATCCTCTCCCAACTCCACACAAAGCTTTAGTGATTAGAGAGAAAGATTTGTTGTGTTCATTTGAGCTCTTGCGCTTGGATCGCTTCTTTTCTTTCTCATTCTTCTTGTGATCAAACTCAATTGTAACCAAGGAAAGAGACACCAATTGTGTGGTGGTCCTTGCGGGAACTTTGTGTTTCGTTTGATTGAGAAGAGAAACTCACTCGATCTAGGTGACCGTTTGAGAGAGGGAAAAGGTTGAAAGAGACCCGGTCTTTGTGACCACCTCAACGGGGAGAAGGTTTGCAAGAACTGAACCTCGGTAAAACAAATCATCGTGTCTCGCTCTTTATTTGCTCACGGTTTGTTTTGCGCCCTCTCTCTCGGACTCATTTATATTTCTAACGCTAACCCGGCTTGTAGTTGTGCTTAAGTTTATAAATTTTAGATTCGCCCTATTCACCCCCCTCTAGGCGACTTTCAATTGGTATCGGAGCCTGGTGCTTCATTAGAGCCTAACCGCTCGAAGTGATGTCGGGAGCATCCGCCAAGAGGGATCTTGGGACCGGCGACAAGTCCGCAAGCTCGGGAAGAACACACTCAAGGGAGTCCACCCACAAGCACAAGGAGGAATCCTCTTCCTCCATCAAGTCCCATCGGATGGGTGACAAGAAGAAGAAAATGAGGAAGGTGGTCTACTACGAGACCGACTCTTCGTCACCCTCCACCTCCGGCTCGGAATCGGCCTCCACCACTTCAAAGCGCCATGAGCACAAGAAGTATAGTAAGATGCCCCTTCGCTATCCTCGCATTTCTAGACGCACTCCATTACTCTCCGTTCCATTAGGCAAACCACCTATGTTTGAAGGTGAAGATTATTCTATGTGGAGTGATAAAATGAGGCATCACCTAACCTCACTCCACAAAAGCATATGGGATATTGTTGAGTATGGAGTGCAGGTACCAAAGAAGGTAGACAAAGATTACGACTCGGAGGAGGTCGAACAAATCCAACACTTCAACTCCCAAGCCACAACTATACTCCTCGCCTCCCTAAGTCGAGAGGAGTATAATAAAGTGCAAGGGTTGAAGAGCGCAAAGGAGATTTGGGACGTGCTAAAGACAGCGCACGAAGGAGACGAGGTGACCAAGATCACCAAGCGGGAGACGATCGAGGCGGAGCTCAGTCGCTTCCGGCTTCGCCAAGGGGAGGAGCCACAAGACATGTACAACCGGCTCAAAACCTTGGTGAACCAAGTGCGCAACCTCAAGAGCAAAAAATGGGATGACTGTTGGGACTATGCTTCGTCGCGCCGAAGGTCTTGTAGGAAGAAGCAGCTTCGGCTGAAGCTGTCCGCATGAGATGACCGAAGGTTCCTCTTCATGAAGCTTCGGAATTACAAACTGACTTAAAAGTAGAATGACCTTTCAGTCCATAAATGTTTGGGTCGCTGTTGTAATCCCTTATGAGGGACATAATTGTAATTTCTCACAGGCTGTGTCCCATGCCTATAAATAGTGAACAGTACTCCCTTACTGTTCACGGATATTTTTTCGGTATTTGCAATCGCGTCATTTGGGAATCAATCTTTGCCAAGGCAGAGGTATAATTGTATTCAACACTTAAATATATTGAATGGATATAATATGATTCGTTTATGATTCATTTACCTTTGATATTCTATATTTTTATGTCATCTTATACAATTTGTTGTAATTCAATTACGAAGATTTAACCTTCGTAATTGTATTGACATCAACCTTCGTCCAAGGCCCATTAATCCCCAAGGGAATAATGCTTCGTTGGACGAAGAACTTTAACATTTAACATTTTATGTTGCCTTGTTCTTAATTCATAGCATTTGAGAACAAGTCCCCAACATTGGCGCCCACCTCCGGTGAACTCACTTCCACTTTTTTGAGCTGATGGCTTCGTTCAACGATCAAGCTGGAGCTGCTTCGGCCCCGAAGCTGGTGCTCCCGATAACAGGTGGTTCGTGCTCAGAACCAGCCAACAAAAAACAGAAGAAAGAGGCGCAGAGAAGGGTACAACATGTTGGAGTGCAGGGACCCTTCATCAAGTCAAGGTGGTCCCACATTCCAATCACCTTCTCCCAGGAGGACCTTCAGCTCAAGGATTTTCCTCATAACGATGCTATGGTTATTTCTTGCGTTATCAAAGGGTTTCTCGTCCACAATGTCTTGGTTGATACAGGCAGTGCAGCTGATATCATATTTGCTAAGGCCTTCAGACAAATGCAAGAGCCAGAAGATAAGATTCATGATGCTACACACCCTCTCTGTGGCTTCGGAGGAAGACAGATTGTAGCACTGGGCAAGATCACCATGCCAGTGACCTTCGGATTCATCAACAACACCAGAACTGAGCAAGTTGTGTTTGCCATTGTTGACATGGAATACCCTTACAATGCAATTATTGGTCGTGGCAGCCTCAACACTTTCGAAGCAATCCTTCATCCTGCTTACCTTTGCATGAAGATACCTTCGGATCAAGGACCCATTGCTATTCATGGAAGTCAAGAAGCTGCCAGAAGGGCCGAGGGAAACTGGACTGACTCAAAAGCAATCCACAACATAGATGGAGCTGAAGCTTGTGAACAGTACAAATTCAGAAGGGAGAAAGCAGCTTCAGCAGATCAGCCGAAGCCCATGCTCTTATGTGAGGACATAGCAGAGCAGAAGGTGTCGTTGGGCTCTCAATTATCCGAAGAACAGGAGAAAACCTTGATAAGGTTTTTGTTCAACAACAAAGATGTTTTTGCATGGTCAGCCAATGATCTTTGCGGAGTTAACAGGGATGTTATTGAACACTCGCTCAATGTTGACCCATCCTTCAGACCCAGAAAGCAGAGGCTTCGGAAAATGTCTGATGACAAGGCCGAAGGTGCTCGGAATGAAGTCAAAAGGCTCCTCAGTGCAGGAGTTATCAGAGAAGTAAAGTACCCAGAATGGCTAGCTAACACTGTTATGGTAAAAAAGGCCAATGGCAAATGGCGGATGTGTATCGATTTTACGGATCTCAACAAGGCCTGTCCGAAGGACGAATTCCCATTGCCAAGGATAGACTCCTTAGTTGATGCAGCAGCTTCGTCAGAGCTCATGAGTCTTCTCGATTGTTATTCAGGCTATCATCAAATTTGGATGAAGAAGGAGGATGAGCCGAAGACCAGTTTCATAACCCCTAGTGGAACATATTGTTACCTTCGGATGCCTGAGGGGCTCAAGAACGCTGGAGGAAGTTTCAGCAGAATGACTGCGAAGGTTCTCCAGTCTCAGATAGGCAGAAATGTGCTAACTTATGTTGATGATATCATTGTAAAAAGCACGAAACAAGAAAATCACATTGCTGATTTGCAGGAGACCTTCGCCAGTTTTAGACAAGCTGGCCTAAAGTTGAATCCAGAAAAATGTGTCTTCGGAGTAAAGAAGGGGAAATTTCTTGGATGCTTGGTTTCAACAAAGGGAATTGAAGCTAATCCAAGTAAAATTGAAGCTATACTTCGAATGGAGCCACCAACTACAAAAAAGGGGGCCCAAAGATTGACAGGGAGGCTGGCATCTCTCAATAGATTCATATCCAGATCAGCAGAGAGAAATTTACCATTCTTCGAAGTGCTGAAATCAGCCGAAGTCTTTCAATGGGGACCAAGCCAACAAAAAGCCTTCGAAGAACTGAAGCAATATTTGATAGATTTAACAACATTAACTCCACCAACGCTAGGGGCTCCTTTGTTGTTATATGTGGCAGCTTCGCACTCAGCGGTAAGTGCAGCACTTGTCCAGGAGAAGCTTGATGGCCAAGTCAAGAAGCAAGTTCCAGTGTATTTCGTATCTGAAGTTCTTAGTGTATCAAAGAAAAACTATACAGAATTGGAGAAGGTATTATATGCTGTTTTGATGGCATCCAGGAAGCTTCGGCATTACTTTCAAGCATACAATATTGTTGTTCCTTCTTCGCAGCCGTTGAAGGATATTATGAGAAATAGAGAAGCTACTGGACGGATTGGAAAATGGGCTGCAGAGCTCAATGAATTTTGCATTGATTATGTGCATAGATCCTCGATCCAGTCTCAAGCGTTGGCAGATTTCATTGCCGATTGGACGCCAGGGGCTCAGGATGAAGAAACAAATAAAGATGCCGAAGTATGGACAGTGTTTTGCGATGGGTCTTGGGGAACCTTCGGAGCAGGAGCAGCCGCTGTGTTGGTCTCACCATCCAAAGTTAAAACTTGTTATGCGGCAAGACTCGATTTTAGTTGTACAAACAATATTACTAAGTACGAAGCCCTGCTTTTGGGCCTTCGGAAATTAAAAGCAATGGGAATCAGAAGGGCCATTCTTAAAACTGATTCCCAGGTTGTTTCGGGTCATATCGACAAGAGTGGCAAGGCTAAAGATCCGAAGCTTGAAAAATATCTAGACACGGTCCAAAGAATTGAAGCTTCCTTCGAAGGATTTTCTGTCAAAAATATCCCTCGAGGACAAAATGAGCATGCTGATTTGCTAGCTAAGTCAGCAGCACAGGGGCTGCCCTTACCTTTGGATGTGTTCTTCGAAACAATAAAAGCACCTTCAGTGGAACTTCTTGAAAGAGCAGTCCTCAATATATCTCCTGTTTATAGTGAAGACTGGAGAACTGAGATCATCTCTTACCTTCAGGGTAACTTCCTTTCAGATGACGAAACTTATAACAGGAGGATAGAGACAAGAGCTCGTCCATATGTCATGATAGAAGGGGAGTTGTACAAGCGTGGAGTTTGTGCTCCATTACTCAAGTGTTTATCCAGAGCCGAAGGCATAGAGTTGATGAAAGAAATACATGCAGGCTTGTGTGGATCTCACATTGGATCTAGGCCGTTACTTGGAAAAGTTTTTCGTCAAGGGTTTTATTGGCCGAAGGCAGCTTCGGATGCAGCGGAATTAGTTCAAAAGTGCGAAGGTTGTCAGAAATGTGCAAGAGATCAAAAACAACCTTCGTCTCTAACTCAGCTGATACAACCCATCTGGCCATTGCAAAGGTGGGGTCTTGACTTGTTAGGTCCGTTACCACCGGCCCAAGGAAACTTAAGATATGTTGTAGTGGCTGTGGAATATTTTTCTAAATGGATTGAGGCAAAGCCTTTAGCCAAAATAACTTCGGCCACTATTCAAAAGTTTTTCTGGCAGAATATTGTTTGTCGTTTCGGAGTACCAAAGGCCATCACTGTAGATAATGGAACACAGTTCGACTCCGAAGCTTTCAGAGAATTCTGTGATCAAATCGGCACGAAGATCCATTTTGCATCAGTCAGGCATCCGGAGTCAAATGGACTCGTTGAAAGAGCCAATGGCATCATAATGACAGGAATAATGAAGTTAATCTTCAACCAACCCAGGGGAAAGTGGCCAGATCAACTAATCAAAGTGGTATGGAGCCACAACACGACAACATCAAGGTCAACAGGCTTTACCCCATTCAAATTATTGTTTGGTGACGAAGCAATAACTCCGGAGGAAGCTACAACTGGATCAATAAGAGTAGTAGCTTCGGCAGAGTCAGATCCTGAAGCTGATCATTCTGTTGAAAAAGATGCTATAGAAGGGATCAAACTTCAAGTTGTGGAGAACATCAATAAATATCAAGCCGAAACAATCAAATGGCGTGATAGAAAGGTTCGGCTGAAGAATATTGAGCCAGGACATTTGGTGCTTCGGAGAGTGGCTAACCCAGATACAGTGGGCAAGTTGCAGTTGAAATGGGAGGGACCTTTTTTGGTAGTATCTTCGTCAAGACCCAGTTCATACAGATTGAAGGATATGGACGGCAACGACATTCCCAGATCTTGGAATGCGGATGAGCTTCGGCGATATTATGTATAATTTGATGTAATTTTTTATATTTTATATTTTTTCTTTCTTTCATGGCACCCTTTTCCTTTCTGAAGGGGGAGAAAGGTTTTTAATGGGGCCATCACATGTAATTTCCTTTTTTAGCTCTATAAGAGCAAAATCCCCCAAAGATGTAAATGTAAAAGCTGAGAACGCACCATCGAGTGCCGAAAAGAGACAGGGAAGAAGCTCCAAAGTCGTTCCTAAGGGAATGCAGAGCTTACAGCGAAAAGTCAACGCTGATTCTGCCGAAAGTAAAAGGCGAAGAAGCTCCAAAGTCGTTCCTAGGGAATGCAGAGCTTACAGCGAAAAGTCAACGCTGATTCTGCCGAAAGTAAAAGGCGAAGAAGCTCCAAAGTCGTTCCTAAGGGAATGCAGAGCTTACAGCGAAAAGTCAGCGCTGATATGTGATTGTTTCTAAGGAAATAACGGTTGTGATTATGGCTTCGTATATGTGTTTGGACATTCATTTGCACATCACATTACATCATAACATTTGCATTCATAAACATTCATCCAGGCATATATAGGATAACCATCATCATAGCATAAGTGGTTGCTTCGGCAAAAAGGAAAAAACTGTCTTTTGTACTTCGTCGTGTACGAAAACAAGAGCTTCGGAAAAAAGGAAAAGTTGTTTTTTATGCTTCGCTGTGTGCGAAAAGAAGGGAAGGTGTTTTTTTTCGCCTTCGGCTCAAAAAGATAATTTCGTCCACATCAAAGCACCTCTCATACATTGATGCAAGGGTAAGAGCATATTACAAGGTATGAACAGAATTCATTAAGAACAAGTTTAGTCTTATTTACAAAAGTTATCTCAAAAGTTTCTTAAGTCTGTCTACAGTCTACTCCTATTGATCTTCATGGGGCCTCAGCTTCGGTGTCATACTTTTTAAGCATCGGTCTCGGCTTCGTCATCCTACATAAATTAAGTTGTTGTGGGTCAAAACCAAGCTTGAAGGAAAAGGTAAGCGCAAGGTATGATTTCTTACTGGTTCAAGATGACTCCGAGCTTCGTCTCCAGCCTTTTCTCGCCCGCCTTTTGTCCATATCATCTTTACAAATCTGTTAGAAATGCTTCGGGCGAGGTCAGGAATATCATCTAAAATTGTTGGTGATAGAGTGAAATTGGGCCTATTGACAATTTTTCCATGATCACAGCCAGCTTTTAGGAAAGCTGCAGCAGTGCCCCGAGAAGCTACCTAGGCACAGAAGTCACCGTGCCCGGCTATAACTTCGTCAAGCTCATCAATTTCACCTTCAATATGTTCGAAGGTCTTTGGTAAATCTTCAGCTGATGGGGTGAATTTCTCACTGCTAGCTCCAACTGAGTGGAAGATTTTTCTCAGTCGTTGAATACATTTGTTGCTAAATTCCAAACATTTATCTTGAAGGCTTGCCAATAATTTTTTCAAAACTGAATTTTCTTGGACTTCGGCTTCAAGTTTCGCATTAAGTTGTTGCTTTTCTTGTTCAAACTGTTCAGATTGGCAGAGAAGCTTCGTATTCAATTCCGTTATTTTAGCTTCGGCTTCTGCCAATAAGCCTTCAGTTGCCTGAAGCTCAAAGTTCTTCTTTTCAATAGTAGCTAATTGCTCTTTTATTTTGCTCTCTAAATTTTCAATTATAACCTCGTGCTTTTTGTCTTCCAGATCTTGCTGCATTTTCAAAGCCTTGCTCAGCAGCATACTCTGCATGTAAACAACCTTCGTTAGACATGTCTTCATTATTAAAAACAATAAAAGTCAAGGGAAAAGTAGTTCACCTTGAAATTGGAATAAAATAAACTACCAACGATATGTTGTCGTCGGTAGCGGCTAATGTTCGTTTCCAGCTTCGGAAAACCGATACTCTTTGATAGAGTACAGATGACCTTAGCTCCAGTTTGATCCCGGATGCAGTCTAATTTTTCATCGTCAATACCCCCGAAGAGGAGTGCTCCTGGTTTATATCCGCAAGATTTGGCATACTCTTTAAGCTCTTCTATTTCGGTTTTTGACAATTCTTCTCCAACCAAATTTTGGAACATGAAGGCTTCGTCCTCTGAAGCTTCGTCAGCAATTTCCTTTCCTTTCCCAGACACTGCGGCCATGGCCTCTTCGGCTGCAGTAGTAGCTTCTTCTGTGGCCATGTCTAGCAGCATTTTGTCGATGTGTTCAATTGTGCTTTCCAAGTTCAAACCTTCAGTTGAGGTAGCTTCGGCAGCCGCGACCTCCGAAGGTGTGATTTCAATATTTGTTATTTCTTCAGCCGCTGGTATCTTTTGAGCTGAAGCTCTCGGTGGTGTCTTGTCAATGACTTCTGTCACTGCGATGATTCTTTGTCTCTTTGTTTTAGTTGTTTTCTTCGTTTTTTCGGGCTCCTTTTCCTTCTGAAAAAACTTTTTCAGTTGAGGCCCCAATGGACTTAGCTTCGCAGGCAGGGATTCAGTCATTACCTTCAAAATCTCTTCCACGTCAGTGGCAGAGCGTGATGCGGGAGTCTCCTCTTCGTCGGATACTTTTTGCTTCGGAGATGATATTTTCTTCTTCTTCGGAATATTCTTCTTTTTTGGTGGTTCTTTCTCATCTTCATTTAAAGCTTCGACTCCCCTTTTCCTTTTCCGACCTTCGGCACCTTTATTCAGATTTTCGTAGTCAGGGTATTCAAAACCCAAGGCGTCCAGCACTCGATTCAGTCTTCGCTTCGGACGGGTACCGAAGGCCGCAGTCATCAACTGATCTTCTTTTTTGGAGTAATTATCGAGTATTTCATTGCACATTATTTCAAATGTGTCCAGCCACTCTTGGCAAGGTGTTTTAAAGTATTTCTTAAACTTGTAGTAGTAAGGTAATCGCACAAGTTCCCCTTCTTTCTTTTCCCCCTTTAGCTTCGGCATTTCCCATTCTTTTAAAGTAGGGAAAACCCTGAAAGCCAAGAACTCTTGAACCAGGTCTCTTGTACTGATATGCTCTGCAATAATTCTGAATTCAGCCAACGCTTGTTGGGTTGGACCTTCTGGCGTCATGTTGCAATGAGGTCGGGTTTCTCCGAAGATTAGTTCAAGCGGATTCTGCACAAGCTTCTCCTTGTCGTCATCAACCTTGACATAGAACCATTCCGATTTCCAGCCCGCCGGCCACTTGCTTCGATAGCTGATGACAGGGAACTTTGTGGTTTTTCGATAGGCAAAGTTATAGCAACCGAAGTTATCATGTAATCCATCTTTTCTAGCCTTCGTCTGATAATGCAGCTCATGAACTCGACAAAAGCTGTCCGCAAACGGCTCCACCGCCTGACTTCGGAGGGCCCAGATATAAACACTAAGCCTAACGATAGCGTTAGGAGTCAACTGATGAAAGTAGATACCAAACCTCTTCAATACCTCTGCAATAATCCCATGCAGGGGGAATCTTAATCCAGCCTTTAGAAAGCTCTTGAAAATGACTATTTCGTCCTTCTCCGGCTTCGGGGTAGTTTCTTCCCCCCGAAGCGAAGTAGCTTCTTCTGACTTTCACTGAAATAACCCGACTTTACCATCTTGGAGAGATCAGCCTTCGAAACAGTCGACTTTCCGAAGTCCAAGTGGCTGGGCTTACTTGGCATGGCAATACGATAATCATCTTCGGGATCAGTTTCTTCAATGTTCTCTTCTTCTGCTTCGGCAGTTGCTTGTTCTGCTTCAACAGTGGGGATTTCTTCCGAAGTTACCAGTCCGGATCATTGCATTGCTTCGGAGATGGGAATAGTCTCCGAGCCTTCAGCTTCGCCTCCCTCACGCTCAACCCTAGCGGTAGAACGCACTCTGGCCATTTAATTCTGAATTTGCGGGAATTAAATACTTTTTCTTCCGAAGTTTTTTCTTCTGACGAAGCAGGCTTCAAGCTGGAGCTTCGTTTGATTCCGAGAGTCAAGCTTCGGCTATGGTTAAAAATTTTGGCAGCAAAACAGTGCAAATAGCAATGAATGCTGTGGTAACTTCACACCTACTTGTCTGTTTATATAGTGCTGCAGGTAAGAAGGCGAAACGCCAGGATTTTTACACCAGGCGGACAGCCGCTTGCACTCGCTGCGCGGTGGACCGCAGAGACCAAACAGTAACTCTGCAAGGTGGGACCGTTACGCGCTCGGAAACTGAATCGTTTCTCGACAACGAGCTCAGGGAAGGTGTTTTTTGGACCTTCGGCTTCCCGAAGCTTAAGATACTTTTTTTTCACGGATCAAGCTCGTTACGAAAAACGATCTAGCGCCGAGAAAGGGGCTACTGTTGGGACTATGCTTCGTCGCGCCGAAGGTCTTGTAGGAAGAAGCAGCTTCGGCTGAAGCTGTCCGCATGAGATGACCGAAGGTTCCTCTTCATGAAGCTTCGGAATTACAAACCGACTTAAAAGTAGAATGACCTTTCAGTCCATAAATGTTTGGGTCGCTGTTGTAATCCCTTATGAGGGACATAATTGTAATTTCTCACAGGCTGTGTCCCATGCCTATAAATAGTGAACAGTACTCCCTTACTGTTCACGGATATTTTTTCGGTATTTGCAATCGCGTCATTTGGGAATCAATCTTTGCCAAGGCAGAGGTATAATTGTATTCAACACTTAAATATATTGAATGGATATAATATGATTCGTTTATGATTCATTTACCTTTGATATTCTATATTTTTATGGCATCTTATACAATTTGTTGTAATTCAATTACGAAGATTTAACCTTCGTAATTGTATTGACATCAACCTTCGTCCAAGGCCCATTAATCCCCAAGGGAATAATGCTTCGTTGGACGAAGAACTTTAACATTTAACATTTTATGTTGCCTTGTTCTTAATTCATAGCATTTGAGAACAAGTCCCCAACAATGACCACGAAATGGTTAAGGTTATTCTTAGATCACTTGTTTTCCTTAACCCTACTCAAGTTCAATTAATTCGTGGTAATCCTAGATATACACTAATGACTCCCGAGGAAGTAATAGGGAATTTTGTGAGCTTTGAGTTGATGATCAAAGGCTCAAAGAAAATCGTCGAGCTAGATGGCTCCTCCACGTCCGAAGCACAACCGGTCGCATTCAAGGCAATAGAATAGAGGAAGGAGGAGTCTACATCAAGTAGACAACCCATCGATGCCTCTAAGCTCGACAATGAGGAAATGGCGCTCATCATCAAAAGCTTCCGCCAAATCCTCAAGCAAAGGAGGGGGAAAGATTACAAACCCCGTTCCAAGAAGGTGTGCTACAAGTGTGGTAAGCCCGGTCACTTCATTGCTAAATGTCCATTATCCAGTGATAGTGACAGGGGCGACGACAAGAAGGGGAGAAGAAAGGAGAAGAAGAGGTACTACAAGAAGAAGGGCAGCGATGCCCATGTTTGCCGGGAATGGGACTCCGACGAGAGCTCCACCGACTCCTCCTCCGACGAGGACGCCGCAAACATCGCCGTCACCAAGGGTCTTCTTTTCCCCAACGTTGGCCACAAATGTCTCATGGCAAAGGACGACAAAAGGAAGAAGGTAAAATCAAAATCCTCCACTAAATATGAAACCTCCAGTGATGAGGATAATTGTAGTGATGAGGAGGATAACTTACGCACCCTTTTTGCCAATCTAAACATGCAACAGAAGGAAAAACTAAATGAATTAATTAGTGCTATTCATGAAAAGGATGAACTCTTGGACACCCAAGAGGACATCCTAATTAAGAAAAATAAGAAGCATGTTAAGGTTAAAAATGCTTACGCTCTAGAAGTAGAAAAATGTGAAAAACTATCTAGTGAGCTAAGCACTTGCCATGATATTATTGTCAACCTTAGAAATGAGAATGCTAAATTAATTGCTAAGGTTGATTCAAATGTTTGTAATGATTCAATTCCCAATCTTAGTGATGATAATGCTAATTTGCTTGCTAAGATTGAAAAGTTGAATGATTCACTTGCTAGCCTTAGGATTGAAAATGAAAATTTGATTGCTAAGGCTAAAGATTTAGATGTTTGCAATGCTTCCATTTCCGATCTTAGAGATAACAATGATGTTTTACGTGCTAAGATTGTTGAACTTAATTCTTGCAAACTCTCTACATCTACCACGGAGCATGTCACTATTTGCACTAGATGTAGAGATATTAACATTGATGCTATTCATGATCATATGGCTTTAATTAAACAACAAAATGATCATATAGCAAAATTAGATGCTAAAATTGCCGAGCATGACTTAGAAAATGAAAAATTTAAATTTGCTAGAAGCATGCTATATAGTGGGAGACGCCCTGGTATCAAGGATGGCATTGGCTTCCAAAAGGGAGACAATGTCAAACTTAATGCCCCTCCTAAAAGATTGTCAAACTTTGTTAAGGGCAAGGCTCCCATGCCTCAAGATAACGAGGGTTACATTTTGTACCCTGCCGGTTATCCCGAGAGCAAAATTAGGAGAATTCACTCTAGGAAGTCTCACTCTGGCCCTAATCATGCTTCTATGTATAAGGGTGAGACATCTAGTTCTAGGCAATCAACCCATGCAAAATTGCCTAAGAAGAAAACTCCAACTGCATCAAATGATCATGACATTTCATTTAAAACTTTTGATGCATCTTATGTTTTAACTAACAAATCCGGCAAGATAGTTGCCAAGTATGTTGGGGGCAAACACAAGGGATCAAAGACTTGTGTTTGGGTACCCAAAGTTCTTGTATCTAATGTCAAAGGACCCAAAACCATTTGGGTACCTAAAATCAAGAACTAAACTTGTTTTGTAGGTTTATGCATCCGGGGGCTCAAGTTGGATCATCGATAGCGGGTGCACAAACCATATGACAGGGGAGAAGAAAATGTTCTCCTCCTATGAGAAAAACCAAAATCCCCAAAGAGCGATCACATTCGGGGATGGAAACCAAGGTTTGGTCAAAGGATTGGGTAAAATTGCTATATCTCCTGACCATTCCATTTCCAATGTTTTTTTGTAGATTCTTTAGACTATAACTTGCTTTCAGTTTCTCAATTATGTAAAATGGGCTACAACTGTCTTTTTACAGATATAGGTGTTACTGTCTTTAGAAGAAGTGATGATTCAGTAGCATTTAAGGGAGTGTTAGAGGGTCAGCTATACTTGGTAGATTTTGATAGAGCTGAACTCGACACTTGCTTAATTGCTAAGACTAACATGGGCTGGCTCTGGCATCGCCGACTAGCACATGTTGGAATGAAGAATCTTCACAAGCTTCTAAAGGGAGAACACATTTTGGGACAAACAAATGTTCATTTTGAGAAAGACAGGATTTGTAGCGCATGTCAGGCAGGGAAGCAAGTTGGTGTTTATCATCCACACAAGAACATCATGACGACTGACAGGCCACTTGAGCTCCTACATATGGACTATTCGGCCCGATAGCTTATATAAGCATCGGCGGGAGTAAGTACTGTCTAGTTATTGTGGATGATTATTCTCGCTTCACTTGGGTGTTCTTTTTGCAGGAAAAATCTCATACCCAAGAAACCTTAAAGGGATTCTTGAGACGGGCTCAAAACGAGTTCGGCTTAAGGATCAAGAAAATTAGAAGCGACAACGGGACGGAGTTCAAAAACTCTCAAATCGAAGGCTTCCTTGAGGGGGAGGGCATCAAGCATGAGTTCTCTGCTCCCTACACGCCACAACAAAATGGTGTAGTGGAGAGGAAGAATAGAACTCTATTGGACATGGCAAGAACCATGCTTTATGAGTACAAGACTTCGGATCGGCTTTGGGCGGAGGCAGTCAACACTGCTTGCTACGCCATCAACCGGTTGTATCTACACCGAATCCTCAAGAAGACATCGTATGAACTCCTAACCGGTAAAAAGCCAAATGTTTCATATTTTAGAGTCTTTGGTAGCAAATGCTTTATTCTTGTTAAAAGAGGTAGAAAATCTAAATTTGCTCCTAAGGCTATAGAAGGCTTTTTACTAGGATATGATTCAAACACAAAGGCATATAGAGTCTTTAACAAGTCCTCTGGACAAGTTGAAGTTTCTTGTGACATTGTGTTTGATGAGACTAACGGCTCTCAAGTAGAGCAAGTTGATCTTGATGAGATAGGTGATGAAGAGGCTCTGTGCGTCGCATTAAGGAACATGTCCATTGGGGATGTGTGTCCTAAGGAATCTGAAGAGCCACCACATGCACAAGATCAACCATCTTCCTCCACGCAAGCTTCTCCACCAACTCAAGATGAGGATAAGGCTCAAAATGATGAAGGAGAAGATCAAGAAGTTGAGCCACCTCAAGAGGAGAGCAATGATCAAGGGGGAGATGCCCATGATCAAGATGAGGAAGATGAACAAGTTCCAAGGCCGCCACACCCAAGAGTCCACCAAGCAATTGTCACACCCGGTTTTTGGAAGGTAAACCGAATGCGAACTATGTACGTGCCAGGATCAGAACTCACGTACACAGCGATTACATAAATGAACATCATCGCACAGTGCTCGAATAATAACATAAAAGAGTATTAACTTATTACATCACAGAGTCATAGACATCCACATAGTCATTAACTTAACAGATAAATCAAAGTGCTAAGCGAAACGCAGTAAAGATAAGGCCTTCACAGGCAGCTGACTGGGGGTTGCCGCCAACCCACACCTAAAACTCGTCGTAGTCTTGAAACTCCTGGAAGTCTCCTTCCACGGCTTCATCTTCTCGTGAGCAGTGATTGCAATGTGGACAACCTGGTGTTTTGTGGTAAAGCAAGGATGAGTACACATCAACGTACTCAGCAAATGTCCCGTTTGGCTGAAGTGGACTAGCTTTATGTGAGGTTAGGCTCAAGCAGTTGCTTTTAGTTGGTCAGGTATTTATTTTTAGTAGAAGCCAGATTTAATCACCAAGCCCAAGTTATAGCCCCAAAAATACCTCCTCAGAGAGGAAATACTAGAATACATAATTAAAGTCACCATCATTAACCATCATCATTAAAGTCATCATCTGAGGTGTATCTGGAGTATCTCTAATCAAAGAGGATCCCAAGGCTGCTCTTAACCGTGAGCACGGCTGATATATCAGTTTCACTACCCTCTGCAGAGGTCGCACACTTTACCCATGAGTCATGATTCCCGTTTTGCCCGGGGAGAGCTAATCCCCTTTGATCACTTCCTAGGTGGTCCGGTAGGGTATCACTACGAAGCCTTTACAAAGATTCCCTAGAGATCATAGCTGCCTGTTAGGTTTCTCCAGTTTGATAAACACAGTACCCCTCCCCGCAGGAGAGTGACTAACAAAAAGCAAAACGAAAGAACCTCGGCACTCAGCCCCGGCAGAGCAAGCACTGTGCCTGGACCCCATTGACGGCACGACGGCGAAGCAACTACACCTCTAGTTCCTCTAATTAATTAGCTAAGGGCATCCCACTTCACCCTCATGGTTGCACTGTTATCCCGGGTGGTCTCTCAACGAACAGGTCCTTACGGAGAGGTACTCAGGAAACAGCCTGAGCCCCCTAAAGTATCACAGGAACATCATCGGGATAACATCATAGTATCATAAATAGTCACATCATGTTCATTGATTTAGTTAAGGCAGTAGCAAAATGCTAATCGTAATAACCCAAAAGGTAATCAAGGATAAGATAAATATAAAGCTAGTCAATCCTTAGGTTTCAATTAAGTAATGCGGGATAGTGAATTATAAGTGAATAGGACATAATGGGTCAGAGGACACTTGCCTTCACCAAACTGCTGTTCAGGGACTTCTTCTGCAACTTCCTCGGGAAACACAGACTGCCCGTTGTCTATGTAGAGTAATCATTCATTCTATGCACTTGGGAAATAACAAACAAAAGCAATATACCAAACATATGCAGCAGAGAGATCACAAGTTCACAATAGAAAAGGATTGGCAATCTGGTGTTCCCTAGGTCTAGGGTAGGTGATTATACAAAGTGATTCATTATCCACTAACTAGGTCTATGTCAGTGGTGGGGTTAAATCATTACATGGTGTTAAGTCCATAAACTTAGGTGCTCCAACTTTTATTAAAGTCTACTATCTTTACTTTATCTCAAATAGGGTTCCAATAACATTTCTTTTACACTAATGATCAACTATTAATTGGAACATAAAAACAGCAGGGAAACATTGTTTAAATAGATAGATAAAAATATTATGAACATTTTGCAATTTGAAGCACCTAATTTGGAGTTCATATGACAAAGTTATGAATTTTACAAGATTAGGGATTAAAAAATACTCTTTAAATACTTAATCTGGATTAAATAAAAGGTCCGATGACCTAACTGCGAAGTTCCAGGGACGGCGGGTTAATTTGCAGAAAACCGGGGGTCTCTTTAAGAAGTTGCGCGGGCGAAGGGGTATCGGGCTCCTACGGCCGTTGGATCTCGGATCAACGCCCAAGATTAGATCTGCGGGCGGGCGCGCGGGCAGAGCGGGCGCGGGCGGCTGACAGGGGGGGCCGGGCGGGCAGAGCGGGCGCGGACGGCTGACAAGTGGGGCCGGGTCGACATGAAGGCGGGGTGTGGGGGAAGCGGCCCTGGGCCGTCGGATTCCAGGCGGACGGCCAAGATCGGGCCCGGGTTATTTAAAATAGGGCCGTCCGATCTGAGATGGACGGCGGGGATTGGGCGGCCAGCTTCTGTCCCCTTCTCCAGCCAGCAGAGGCGGCGGCGGCCGCACCCGCGGCGGGGGAGCTTGCCGGAGACGAGGGGCGTGGGGGCTCTGCGTGTCCTTAGGGCGACCGGGGTGGCCTAGGAGGTTGGGGAAGGCGCGGGGAATCTTCTGGTGGGGGCTAAGTCGGGACAGGGGCACCGGAGGGGGGCGGTCCACGGCGAAGTGGCTCGGCGGCGGCGCTAAACGACTCCGGCAAGGAATTGAGCGCAGCAGGGTGCAATAGAGGGGAAGGGAGAGGGCAGAGGAGGTTCCTTACCACAAGGCGAACCCCGGGGACTCCTCGGTGGCGGCGAAGGCGCGGCGATGGCCCGGGTCGACGGTGGCGGACCACGGCGACTGCGCAGAGGACGGCGGGTGAGCGCGGGCACAGGAATTTAGGGAGGGAGAGGGGAAATTGGGGCGTGTCCCGGGTTGCGGACGTCGAGGCGAAGCTCACCGTGGCAGAGGGCACGGCGGGGCTCCAACGTCGACGGAGAAACGGGCTCGGGACGGCGGCGGTTAATGGCGGCGGCGCTTTGGCATGCGCGCAGCGTGGGGGAGGTGGAAGGGAGGTCTGCAGGTGCGCAAATGAGGGAGGGAGAGAGGGTGGGCTAGGCTCCGGGCTCAAGTGGCTGAGGGCGAGGTGGTTGCGAGCTTCACGCGCGACGTGGGCGCGGAGACCGCGGCACGCGTAGCTCAGGCGGCGGTTACGCGGGGATGAAGGAGCTGACAGCCGGGGCCCGCGGGCAGAGAGAGCGGGGGAGCGAGCGCGGATGCGGGGAAAGCGGCCGCGCTGACGGGCGGGCCCGCCAGGGCAGAGAGAGGAGGGGGAAGAAGGCGCGCGCGCGGGGTGGGCCGGCTGGGCCGAAAGGCTGAGGGGGGGCAGGGGTATGGGCTTCTTTCCTTTTTCTTTTATTCTAGCAATTGTTTTCCCTTTTCTTTTTATTTACTCTATTTGATTCAATTCTAAATATGCCACAAATTCAAATTAGCACTTCCAAGTATTATGCACCAAACAAAAGTGAAACTTAGGGTTTAACATGATGCCACATTTCATACTCCCTTGGAGTTTAGTCTAATAGACTATAATTACACAAAGAAAATAGCCACTCTTCTTCTATAGAAAAGAGAAAGAGGAGATTGGGAAGGGTGTGAAGAGAGGAGCAACACCTGAATTTGTGAATATGAGCAAAGAAATTTTATACCCCCAAATTCAGGGTGTTACAAACCTATCCCCCTTAAAAGAATCTCGCCCCGAGATTCAAGGTTGGTCAGCAAAGAGTTCAGGGTATTTGGCTTTCAGATCATCTTCTCGTTCCCAGGTTGCTTCTTCCTCAGAGTGGTGGCCCCATCTGACTTTGCACATTCTGATGGTGTTCCTCCGGGTGACTCTGTCTGCAAACTCCAGAATCTGCGTTGGCTTCTCTATGTAGGTCAAATCCTCTTGGACTTCCAAGTCCTCCACTGGCAACTGTTCTTCTGGTACTCGCAGACACTTCTTCAATTGCGACACGTGGAACACATTGTGCACTGCCGACAAACTTTCTGGTAGGTTGAGCTGATAGGCTACTTCTCCACGCTTTGCTTGAATCTGATATGGTCCAACATACCGAGGTGCTAACTTGCCTTTAACTCCGAACCTTCTGACTCCTCTGATAGGTGACACCTTCAGATAGACGTAATCTCCCACTTCGAAACTCAATTCCCTTCTCCTTCTGTGTAACGCCCCGAATTTTGCAGTTGAATTTTTTTCTTTTCTTTACTCGCCAAAATTCGGGCGTTACCTTTCCTTTTCTTTTTCCCTCGCTAAACCTTGACCTTTTCCAAAGTTCTAGCGGGATTCGGTTTGGATTTCCCGTGTAAGAAAAACCCTAAATGCTTTATGTTGCTCGATGCACCATGCCGAACCTTGCATTTCCTTTGATTGCTTTGAAAGTGCAAATGCATTCATGTAGAAGAATCGGATTTCGAAAATGTTTTCTTTCTCTTTTCTTTCTCTTTTCTCTCTCTCTTCCTTTTTTTTTTCTCTCTCCCGCGCCGTGGGCCGACCCCGGCCGGCCCAGCCGCCCCTGCGCGCCCCCCCCCTGGGCCCAATAGGCCCAACCGCCCCCCCCCACCTCCCCTTTTTCCCCAAACCCTCTCCCTCTCCCTCTCATTTTCTCTCATTTTCTCTCCCTCTCCCTAAGCCGCCGCCCCTACCCCTGCCCTAAGCCGCCGCCGCCCCCTGCCCAACCGCCGCCCTCGGCCGCCCCTGCCGCCGGCCGCCCCTCGCCGTCGCGCCCCTCCCCGGTGAGCTCCCCCTCCCCCTCTCCTCCCTCCCCCATCCCCTCTCCCCTTTCCCCATGGCCGGTTCGGCCGCCTCCCTGCCCGCCGGTTCGGCCGCCCCGCCCCCCGGCTCGGCCGCCCCCTGCGCCGCCTCCCTACCCGCCGGTTCGGCCGCCCCGCCCCCCGGCTCGGCCGCCCCCTGCGCCGCCCCCTGCCCCGCCGGTTCGGCCGCCCCCCCCCCGGCTCGGCCGCCCCCTGCGCCGCCCCCTGCCCCGCCGGTTCAGCCGCCCGCGCCCGCGCCCCGCCTAGGGCCGGTTCAACCGCCCTAGGGCCGGTTCAACCGCCCCCCCCCTTCTGTTTTTTTTATTTTTTTTTATTTTATTTTATTTTATTTACTTTCTGTAATCATAATTACTGTATTTTAAGTAGGCTAATCACTGTTCATGCTATGGGAAAATAGGAAGTTTAATTTAAAATTCCGTTATGCTATTGATGCACGTAGTTAATTGTTTACCCTGTGCAATGTTGATCAACTAAAAGTGATTAGGTTTCCATTAGTGTATATGTAACAGAATTCTTTTGTTAAAAACCAATTGTGTCATTAGTGCATAAGATTTAACCCCCCCTGCGAGACCTTTCCCGTTTCTTTCTAGCCACAACAAATGCGTTATCGAATGTCATACTTGATGCATATTCGCTTTATTTGTTATCTTGTATGGTGTACTGTTCTTTTGTATTAAATATGTGGATGTATGTATGTATGTTTGCGCTCGCATAGAGAACGATCCGGTCGAAGAGCCCGAGGAATTCGCAGGAGAAGCCCCTGAGCAGCAGTCGTTTGGTGGAGGCAAGTGTCCTTTGACCTATCTATGTCCTATTCATTCTTTAATTCACCTCCCGCTTTACACATTTATACCTAAGGATTGACTAGCTTTTGTTATCCATGTCCTTGTTTACCTATTTGAGTCGGATTATTACTACTTAGTCTGATGCTATTGCTCAACTCTAATCAATGAACATGATGTGATTATCTATGATACGCTGTTTTCCCACTCTTCTTTATGATTATACTTGTGGTTTTCAAGGGGACTCGAGCGGTTTCTCGAGTGCCTCTCCGTAAGGACCTGTTCTATGGATGACCGCCCGGGAAAACAGTGCAACCATGAGGGTGGAATGGGGTGCCCTTAGCTGAATAATTAGAGGATCCGGGGTGTAGTTCACTTAGCCGTCGTGCCGTCAATGGGGCTCGGTGTATGCGGCTCGCTCTGCCAAGTTTGGGTTCGCCCCTTGGGGAGGAGTGCGGTGCATTTAGGAAACCTAACGGGTGGCTACAGCCCCGGGGAATCTTTGTAAAGGCTTCGTAGTGATGCCCTGCTGGATCACCTTGGTAGTGATCAATGGAGAGTCATGATCTCCGGGCAGAATGGGAATCACGGCTTGTGGGTAAAGTGCACAACCTCTGCAGAGTGTTATGAAACTGATATATCAGCCGTGCTCGCGGTTATGAGCGGCCAAGGGAGCTCCAATGATTAGTGGTACTTGATCAGAGATATTGTGGTACAGGTGGTTATGAGACTGTTGAATCTGGTTATGATTATGGTGCTGGTAAGTGGTATTCTTTCCGTTTGGAAAGGATACATTGGGCTAATAACTTGAGTTAATGTTAAAACCTGGCTTTCTACTAGTAAGTAATAACCTGACCAACTAAAAGCAACTGCTTGACTTATCCCCACATAAAGCTAGTCCACTACAGCCAAACAGGATACTTGCTGAGTATGTTGATGTGTACTCACCCTTGCTCTACACACCAAACCCCCCCCCCAGGTTGTCAGCATTGCAACCACTGCTCAGGCGAAGATGAAGCTGTGGAAGGAGACTTCCAGGAGTTCCAAGATTACGACGAGTTCTAGGTGTGGGTTAGCGGCAACCCCCAGTCGGCTGCCTGTGAAGGCCGCGTTATCTACGTTTCTTTTCCGCACTTTGATTTATTGTAAGAACTATATGGACGTCTCAGACGTATGATGTAATCGACTATTATTTCCCCTTTTAATATTATTTTGAGCACTGTGTGATGATGTCCATATTATGTAACTGCTGTGTACGTGAATAACTGATCCTGGCACGTACATGGTTCGCATTCGGTTTGCCTTCTAAAAACCGGGTGTGACATTCTGTCAGCATAGCTTCGCTGCCTTGATTGTGCTATCTTCAGATTCTCCCGAACCATTTTGATATTCTCTTCGGCTTCAAGCAAGATGTCGGGGCCAAACACCTGTCTCTCTCTAGGCTGGTCCCAATGCAGCGGAGTCCTACAACTCCGTCCTTAGAGCGCCTGAAACGGTGACATCTTCAAGCTGGCCTGGTAACTATTGTTGTAGGAGAATTCTGCATAAGGTAACCTTTTGTCCCATCCTGACTTGTCTTGCAACGAGCAGGCTCTCAGCATATCTTCTAGGATCTGATTAGTTCTTTCAGTCTGACCGTCTGTCTGTGGGTGATAAGCTGAGCTGAAGTTCAAATGTGTGCCCAAAGCTTCTTGTAGCTGCTGCCAAAAATGAGAGGTGAACTATGTCCCTCGATCTGACACTATCTTCTTCGGCACACCATGAAGGTAGACTATCCGGGACATGTATAACTCAGCTAATGTTGCTCCGGTGTATGTTGTCTTCACAGGTATAAAATGGGCCACCTTTGTTAAGCGGTCCACAACCACCCAGATGGAATCATAGCCGGCCTGAGTACGAGGTAGGCCAACTATAAAATCCATCCCGATCTCATCCCACTTCCACTGAGGAATCTGCAATGGCTGCAACAGTCCGGTGGGCCTCTGATGCTCTGCTTTGGTTCTTTGACAGCTATCACAGATGGCGACATATTCTGCGATCTCTCTTTTCATGCCATACCACCAAAACCTCCTTTTTAGATCCTGATACATCTTTTCACTTCCAGGGTGTATGGAGTAGGCTGTCTCATGAGCTTCCTTTAGGGTCAGCTCCCGAATAGGTTTGATGTCGGGAACACACAATCGGTCCTTGAACCATATAACTCCCTCTTCATCCTCTCGAAAGTCTTTGCCTCTTCCTTCTAAGATCAGCTGCCAGATCTTGTTGATGTTTTCATCATCCTTCTGCCCTTCTTTGATCTCCCGTTCTAGGGTGGGTTCTAATTCCACTGTTACTCCTTGCGTACTGTTCAGAAAACCGAGACTCAGTCTGTCGAACTCCTTGGCCAACTCATATGACATCGGGTACGTGGCCATCATATTGACTTGACTCTTCCTGCTCAGAGCATCTGCAACAACATTGGCTTTGCCTGGATGGTAGTGTATCTCCAACTCGTAGTCTTTGATCAATTCCAACCACCTTCGCTGCCTCATGTTTAACTCTGACTGGGTGAATATGTATTTCATACTTTTATGATCCGTGTAGATATCGCACTTCTGCCCATACAGGTAATGCCTCCATGTCTTTAAAGCATGAACCACTGCTGCCAACTCTAGGTCGTGTGTGGGGTAATTTTTCTCATGGATCTTCAGCTGACGAGATGAGTATGCTACAACTCTTCCTTCTTGCATTAGCACACATCCCAATCCGGTGTAAGAAGCATCGCAATACACCGAGAATGGCTTGTGAACATCAGGCAGAACTAACACAGGTGCTGTAGTCAATCTATTCTTCAGTTCTTCAAATGCTTCTTGGCACTTTTGGGTCCACTTAAACTCAACTTTCTTCGCTAGTAACGCTGTCATTGGTGTAGCAATCTTTGAAAAGCCTTCAATGAAACGCCTATAGTATCCGGCCATTCCAATGAAGCTCTTGATTCCACGAACATCCTTCGGTGCTTTCCAGTTCAGGATATCTGCTACTTTCTTTGGATCCACAACTAACCCATCTTGGTTTATGATGTGACCCAGAAACAAGACTTCATGAATCCAGAACTCGCATTTACTCAGCTTGGCATACAACTGATGCTCTCGTAGCCTTTGCAATACCATCTTCAAATGCTCCACATGTTCTTCCTCACTTTGAGAATATATGAGAATATCATCGATGAACACTACAACAAACTTGTCTAGGTAGTCCATGAACACGTTGTTCATCAGATACATAAAGAAGGCTGGCGCATCTGTCAAACCAAAGGACATAACTGTGAACTCATATAACCCATACTTGGTGATGAATGATGTCTTCGGTATGTTCGAGGGTCGGATTCTGAGTTGATGGTACCCTGATCTCAGATCTATCTTCGAGAATACGCTGGCACCTCTGAGCTGGTCAAACAGATCTTCTATCCTTGGCAGGGGGTACTTGTTCTTAACAGTGACTTCATTCAGGGCTCTGTAATCTATGCACATCCTTTTGGTACCATCTTTCTTCTCTACAAACAATACTGGAGCGGCCCAAGGCGAGGTACTTGGTCTGATGTAACCCTTCTCTAACATCTCATCTATCTGCTTCTTGAGTTCCACCAATTCTGGTCCAGACACTCGATAGGCTCTTTTAGAAATGGGGGCGGTACCAGGGATAAGCTCTATGGCAAATTCGACTTTTCTCTCGGGTGGCATGCCCGCTAATTCCTCGGGAAATACATCTGGAAAGTCCAACACAACCCTGATAGCCTCAAGCGGGTTGGCCTCCTTACTATCAACCGAAATCTGGTGACAATCTCCCTTCGCTGTTTTAGGCATCCTTAGCTCAGCCACTACCTCCTCTCTAGACGGAGACTTCAATGTTACGGTCCTCTTGTCACAGCTAACATTCGCTTCATATTTCATTAACCAATTCATCCCTAGGATGACATCTATCCTAGGGGTGTCTATTACTATTAGGTCGCTGGGGAACCCTATCGCCCTTATTTTCACTCTTATATTTGAGCATAATTTATCTGCTTGCACTTTGCCACCAACCAAATTAATCCTCATGGGCGGCATCATTGCCTCTTCTGAGATGTTATGCATTTCTACCCATGTTGCAGTGACAAATGAATGAGTTGCACCAGTATCAAATAGCACTTTTGCGGGATGAGATTCGACTGAGAACATACCTACTGCCGCATCTGGTGCATCCTGGATCGCTTCGGCCTCCAAGTGGTTCACCTTTCCACGGTTGTACGTTTGGCCACGATTGCCTGCTGCCTGCTGCAGTACACCTTGCCTTGTTGGAGCATTGGGGTTGGTCTGCTGCTGCGCCATCTTCTTTGGGCACTGCATCGCCCAGTGGCCTTGTTCTCCACAGTGAAAGCATCCTCTGCCTCCTCCTTGTGCTGGGGCTGCTTGGTTGTTCTGATTTGCTGCTGGGGCAGGAAGGCGAGGTGCCTGGTTGTTCTGCTTCTGATACTGATTACCTTCCTGCTGGCTGTTCTGACGATACTGCTGCTGCTGTGGGTACTGCCTCTGAAACTGTTGTTGATGCGGACGCTGACTCTGATGCTGATATCCCTGTGGGTGACCAGGCCTGCCTTGCTGAGATGAACTGCCTGAGAAGCGAGGGCGGCTGATGCTCCCGGACTGTGGTCCACTCACCTTGCGCTTCCGATCTTCCATATCCTTGCGTTTCTTCTCGGTCGTGATTGCCCTATCGATCAGGTGCTGGAAGGTGGGGAAGATGTGATTCATCAGCTGGTAATGCAGGGGATCCACCAAACCCCTCATGAACCTGTACTGCCTTTTAGCATCAGTGTTGACATCTTCAGGTGCATAACGAGATAGCTGCAGAAACTTGTCTCTGTATTCACTAACAGACAGGGGGTCCCTGCTTCAGAGCCAGAAACTCCTCCTTCTTCATGATCATCAGTCCCTCTGGAACATGGTACCTGCGGAAACTCTCACTGAATTCCTCCCAAGTGATGGCTTTGGGGTCAGCATGGGTGGCGAGGTAGGACTCCCACCAGGACTGGGCTGCTCCCCTTAGCTGGCGGGGACCATACAGAACCTTCTCTCTGTCGTCACATTGGGCGGTGCGCAGTTCCCTTTCCACTGCACACAGCCAGTCTTCTGCATCCATGGGGTCAGCAGAATGGGCGAAGGTAGGAGGGTGCCCTCTCATGAACTCGCCACACTTATCCCATGGCATCTGAGGCATCTGCACTTGCAACTGGGGTTGGGGTTGCTGTTGAGCCTGCTGCATGGCCGCCAGAGTCTGCCCAATAGCCTGCACTGCCTGAGTCTGCATCAAGAACATCTGCTCCACTGTCATCGGGGGTGGCGGGGGAGGCTGCCTCTGATGTTCCTCCTGCTGGGCACGCTGCTCTTGCTGAGCACGCCTGTTACATCGGCGTCTGTTGTCAGACATCTGTGGAAGACATTCACACATCAGCATTGATCTTACAATCCTTCAGCATAAGAAAAGAGTATACAGAATTCCTCATAACACTGAGTGAGCAAAGAACTTCACTGATCCTCACTATGATCCAATACAGCTTCTCAGATAAAGAGGAAAGTAGAAATAAATGGTTTCCCAACTAAATAACTGATTTCATTAATATCACTAGCTAAGCCAAACTGCAGGGGAAACCCACATGTTGGCAACAGTCATTACAAAGATTCAAATCCAGCACGAGTTCATCATAACAAGCATGTAAGCAACTGATAAGCAAACTAAACTAAATGGAAGCAACTGATAAGCAAACTAAACTGACTACCTAAGACTGAGACATCTAACTTAAGAATTATTACAAACTCCGACGCTAACGATCTAAGGATCCAGATCTATCCTGGTCTTACAGGCAGGGGAACCATAAGTGTGGTGACCACGTGGCGGCGAGCGGTAAGGGTGCTGAGTCCCAACAGGTGCGGGGGAACCACCCTCCTGGTGGCGGCGCTCTGCCAGCTCAGCACGCAACTCAGCAATCTTCGTTCGAGCCCTGCTCAGCTCATCCAGAGAGTGATCTAGCTCAGTGTTAAGCACAGCGACTAGGTTGACTGTGCTGCTCAACTTAGGGTTATCCTCACCAACAGGTGAGACAACCACACTCTCTGTGCTGCCAATAGGACGGCGGGGGTAGTACCGAAGGTTAAGACCGTCGGCCACCCCACCGAATAAGGAACAGTACTAGGAGAGTGCACGCCGTGCTGCATCCTGCATAGCTGCCTCTGCAGTGTCCCTCTCAGAGATGGAGTAATGCTCTGAAACAGCCTCTGCACCCCGGAGGTCATCCTCCGGACGGCGAACTAGGCAGGTAGCCTCCCAGCGGTCCGGGTGCCTCCCGCGACTGTGCTGGTAGACTACACAACGGTACTCGATCAACCAGGTGTGCCGGTCGAAAGCCTGGCGCAACAAGGTGTCGAGTGCGTCGTGGAAGTGACAACCGTGAGCGGCGTCACGAGTGATGGGTCGGGCGACCCATCCTTCCGCCTCCTGCGGCTCGGAGGACTCCGTGCTGTGGTCTGAGTCGTCGTCGGGGTCTCCTCCAGGACCCCCTCCAGTAGCTCCTCCAATAGCCGGGGCGTCCCTCGGTGGTGTAGGGGGTGCCTCCAGCTGAGGAACAGAGGAACGGCGCCTCACGGACTCCACCTCCTGCTCAGGTGGGGAGGAAGAGCCCTGCTGCTCCCTATGCTGACGCCGGCGTTCCTGCTCCTCACGCAGGCGGTGGTGCAGTCTCTCCAGGTGACTCGACTGACTGGACACGGTGCGGCGCAGAGGACGCTCCGCAAGGCGAGACGGCAGGAAAGGAATCACCGACTTACGTGCAGTGTGTCTAAGACGAGCCATCTACAAAAGACACCGTAAGCATAAGAGTAAGAACAGAACTAATATGACAAGTGAGTAAACCATAGACAGAACAACATAAATTTTTAACAAGGTATAATATAGTATATATATATATGTAGTAAAACATAGGGTTGGTCGAGGTGACCGACTTTTGAAGTGACATCAGAGGTCAAGGTGAGAGTGAAGGTCAATAGTCCTTAGTACGACCAGTGCTACTCTAGGTCAGCGGTCCTACAGTCAGCACGGGCTTTGATACCACTTATGTCACACCCGGTTTTTGGAAGGTAAACCGAATGCGAACTATGTACGTGCCAGGATCAGAACTCACGTACACAGCAATTACATAAATGAACATCATCGCACAATGCTCGAATAATAACATAAAAGAGTATTAACTTATTACATCACAGAGTCATAGACATCCACATAGTCATTAACTTAACAGATAAATCAAAGTGCTAAGCGAAACGCAGTAAAGATAAGGCCTTCACAGGCAGCTGACTGGGGGTTGCCGCCAACCCACACCTAAAACTCGTCGTAGTCTTGAAACTCCTGGAAGTCTCCTTCCACGGCTTCATCTTCTCGTGAGCAGTGATTGCAATGTGGACAACCTGGTGTTTTGTGGTAAAGCAAGGATGAGTACACATCAACGTACTCAGCAAATGTCCCGTTTGGCTGAAGTGGACTAGCTTTATGTGGGGTTAGGCTCAAGCAGTTGCTTTTAGTTGGTCAGGTATTTATTTTTAGTAGAAGCCAGATTTAATCATCAAGCCCAAGTTATAGCCCCAAAAGTACCTCCTCAGAGAGGAAATACTAGAATACATAATTAAAATCACCATCATTAACCATCATCATTAAAGTCATCATCTGAGGTGTATCCGGAGTATCTCTAATCAAAGAGGATCCCAAGGCTACTCTTAACCGTGAGCACGGCTGATATATCAGTTTCACTACCCTCTGCAGAGGTCGCACACTTTACCCATGAGTCATGATTCCCGTTTTGCTCGGGGAGAGCTAATCCCCTTTGATCACTTCCTAGGTGGTCCGGCAGGGTATCACTACGAAGCCTTTACAAAGATTCCCTAGAGATCATAGCTGCCTGTTAGGTTTCTCCAGTTTGATAAACACAGTACCCCTCCCCGCAGGAGAGTGACTAACAAAAAGCAAAACGAAAGAACCTCGCCACTCAGCCCCGGCAGAGCAAGCACTGTGCCTGGACCCCATTGACGGCACGACGGCGAAGCAACTACACCTCTAGTTCCTCTAATTAATTAGCTAAGGGCATCCCATTTCACCCTCATGGTTGCACTGTTATCCCGGGTGGTCTCTCAATGAATAGGTCCTTACGGAGAGGTACTCAGGAAACAGCCTGAGCCCCCTAAAGTATCACAGGAACATCATCGGGATAACATCATAGTATCATAAATAGTCACATCATGTTCATTGATTTAGTTAAGGCAGTAGCAAAATGCTAATCGTAATAACCCAAAAGGTAATCAAGGATAAGATAAATATAAAGCTAGTCAATCCTTAGGTTTTAATTAAGTAATGCGGGATAGTGAATTATAAGTGAATAGGACATAATGGGTCAGAGGACACTTGCCTTCACCAAACTGCTGTTCAGGGACTTCTTCTGCAACTTCCTCGGGAAACACAGACTGCCCGTTGTCTACGTAGAGTAATCATTCATTCTATGCACTTGGGAAATAACAAACAAAAGCAATATACCAAACATATGCAGCAGAGAGATCACAAGTTCACAATAGAAAAGGATTGGCAATCTGGTGTTCCCTAGGTCTAGGGTAGGTGATTATACAAAGTGATTCATTATCCACTAACTAGGTCTATGTCAGTGGTGGGGTTAAATCATTACATAGTGTTAAGTCCATAAACTTAGGTGCTCCAACATTTATTAAAGTCTACTATCTTTACTTTATCTCAAATAGGGTTCCAATAACATTACTTTTACACTAATGATCAACTATTAATTGGAACATAAAAACAGCAGAGAAACATTGTTTAAATAGATAGATAAAAATATTATGAACATTTTGCAATTTGAAGCACCTAATTTGGAGTTCATATGACAAAGTTATGAATTTTACAAGATTAGGGATTAAAAAATACTCTTTAAATACTTAATCTGGATTAAATAAAAGGTCTGAGGACCTAACTGCGAAGTTCCAGGGACGGCGGGTTAATTTGCAGAAAACCAAGGGTCTCTTTAAGAAGTTGCGCGGGCGAAGGGGTATCGGGCTCCTACGGCCGTTGGATCTCGGATCAACGCCCGAGATTAGATCTGCGGGCGGGCGCGCGAGCCCGCGGCGGCATGAGCGGCTAACAGGCGGGGTCGGGCGGGCAGAGCGGGCGCGGGCGGCTGACAGGCGGGGCCGAGTCGACAGGAAGGCGGGGTGTGGGGGAAGCGGCCCTGGGCCGTTGGATTCCAGGCGGACGGCCAGGATCAGGCCCGGGTTATTTAAAATAGGGCCCGGGTTATTTAAAATAGGGTCGTCCGATCTGAGATGGACGGCGGGGATTGGGCGGCCGGCTTCTGTCCCCTTCTCCAGCCAGCAGAGGCGGCGGCGGCCGCACCCACGGCGGGGGAGCTCGCCGGAGACGAGGGGCACGAGGGCTCTGTGGGTCCTTAGGGCAACCGGGGTGGCCTGGGAGGTTGGCGAAGGCGCGGGGAATCTTCTGGTGGGGGCTAAATCGGGACAGGGGCACCGGAGGGGGGCGGTCCACGGCGAAGTGGCTCGGCGGCGGCGCTAAACGACTCCGACAAGGAATTGAGCGCAGCAGGGTGCAATAGAGGGGAAGGGAGAGGGCAGAGGAGGTTCCTTACCTCAAGGCGAACCCCGGGGACTCCTCGGTGGCGGCGAAGGCGAGGCGATGGCCCGGGTCGACGGTGGCGGACCACGGCGACTGCGTAGAGGACGGCGGGTGAGCGCGGGCAGAGGAATTTAGGGAGGGAGAGGGGAAATTGGGGTGTGTCCCGGGTTGCGGACGTCGAGGCGAAGCTCACCGTGGCAGAGGGCACGGCGGGGCTGCAACGTCGATGGAGAAACGGGCTCGGGACGGCGGCGGTTAATGGCGGCGGCGCTTTGGCGTGCGCGCAGCGTGGGGGAGGTGGAAGGGAGGTCTCCAGGTGCGCAAATGAGGGAGGGAGAGAGGGTGGGCTAGGCTCCGGGCTCAAGTGGCCGAGGGCGAGGTGGTTGCGAGCTTCACGCGCGACGTGGGCGCGGAGACCGCGGCACGCGCAGCTCGGGCGGCGGTTACGCGGGGATGAAGGAGCTGACAGCCGGGGCCCGCGGGCAGAGAGAGCGGGGGAGCCAGCGCGGATGCGGGGAAAGCGGCTGCGCTGACGGGCGGGCCCGCCAGGGCAGAGAGAGGAGGGGGAAGAAGGCGCGCGCGTGCGGGGTGGGCCAGCTGGGCCGAAAGGCTGAGGGGGGCAGGGGTATGGGCTTCTTTCCTTTTTCTTTTATTCCAGCAATTGTTTTCCCTTTTCTTTTTATTTACTCTATTTGATTCAATTCTAAACATGCCACAAATTCAAATTAGCACTTCCAAGTATTATGCACCAAACAAAAGTGAAACTTAGGGTTTAACATGATGCCACATTTCATACTCCCTTGGAGTTTAGTCTAATAGACTATAATTACACAAAGAAAATAGCCACTCTTCTTCTATAGAAAAGAGAAAGAGGAGATTGGGAAGGGTGTGAAGAGAGGAGCAACACCTGAATTTGTGAATATGAGCAAAGAAATTTTATACCCCCAAATTCAGGGTGTTACAGCAATCCAACGAGATCACCCCGTGAACACCATCCTCGGCGATATTCAAAAGGGGGTAACTACTCGATCTCGTGTTGCTCATTTTTGTGAACATTACTCTTTTGTCTCCTCTATTGAGCCACACAGGATAGAGGAAGCACTTCAAGATTCGGATTGGGTAGTGGCGATGCAAGAGGAGCTCAACAACTTCACTATGAACGAGGTATGGCATTTAGTTCCACATCCAAATCAAAATGTTGTAGGAACCAAGTGGGTCTTCCGCAACAAGCAAGATGAGCATGGTGTGGTGACAAGGAACAAAGCCCGACTTGTAGCCAAGGGATATTCACAAGTCGAAGGTTTGGATTTCGGTGAAACCTATGCACCCGTAGCTAGGCTAGAATCAATTCGCATTTTACTTGCCTATGCTACCTACCATGGCTTCAAGCTTTATCAAATGGACGTGAAAAGTGCCTTCCTCAATGGACCAATCAAGGAGGAGGTCTATGTTGAGCAACCTCCCGGCTTTGAAGATAGTGAGTACCCTAACTATGTTTACAAACTCTCTAAGGCGCTTTATGGGCTCAAGCAAGCCCCAAGAGCATGGTATGAATGACTAAGAGATTTTCTCATCACTAATGGCTTCAAAGTCGGAAAGGCCGACCCTACTTTATTTACTAAAACTCTTGACAATGATTTGTTTGTATGCCAAATTTATGTTGATGATATTATATTTGGGTCTACTAACGAATCTACATGTGAGGAATTTAGTAGGATCATGACACAGAAATTCGAGATGTCAATGATGGGGGAGTTGAAGTACTTCTTGGGATTTCAAGTGAAGCAACTCCAAGAAGGCACCTTCATTAGCCAAACGAAGTATATTCAAGACATTCTAAACAAGTTTGGGATGAAGGATGCCAAGCCCATCAAGACACCCATGGGAACCAATGGGCATCTCGACCTCGACACGGGAGGTAAATCCGTAGATCAAAAGGTATACCGGTCGATGATTGGTTCTTTACTCTATTTATGTGCATCTCGACCGGACATAATGCTTTTCGTATGCATGTGTGCAAGATTCCAAGCCGACCCTAAGGAAGCTCACCTTACGGCCGTAAAACGAATCTTGAGATATTTAGTTTATACTCCTAAGTTTGGGCTTTGGTACCCTCGGGGATCCACATTTGATTTAATTGGTTATTCGGATGCCGATTGGGTGGTGTGTAAAATTAATAGAAAGAGCACATCGGGGACTTGCCAGTTCTTGGGAAGATCCTTGGTGTCTTGGGCTTCAAAGAAGCAAAATTCTGTAGCTCTTTCTACCGCCGAAGCCGAGTATATTGCCGCAGGTCATTGTTGTGCGCAACTACTTTGGATGAGGCAAACCCTTAGGGACTATGGTTACAAATTAACCAAAGTTCCTCTTCTATGTGATAATGAGAGTGCAATCTGCATGGCGGATAATCCCGTTGAACATAGCCGCACTAAACACATAGCCATTCGGTGTCATTTCTTAAGGGATCACCAACAAAAGGGAGATATCGAGATTGCATATATTAACACTAAAGAACAATTAGCCAATATCTTTACCAAGCCACTAGATGAACAAACTTTTAACAAACTTAGGCATGAGCTAAATATTCTTGATTCTAGGAATTTCTTTTGATGTTTTGCACTCATAGCTCATAAATATACCTTTGATCATGTCTCTTTCATGTGCTATGACTAATGTGTTTTCAAGTATATTTCAAACCAAGTCATAGGCGTATTGAAAGGGAATTTGAGTCTTCGGGCGAAGACAAAGGCTTCCACTCCACTCCATAACTCATCCTTCACCGTCGCTCCGAGCAACTCTCCAAACTTTGGTATAATCTTCACTCATATTATTGTTCGCCAAAGGGGGAAAAAGTAGTTAAAAGGGCTTATATTTCACTCAAGTATTCGTTTTTGGCGATTCATGCCAAAGGGGGAGAAAGTATTAGCCCAAAGCAAACACTACAGGAAAAGCCTAAATTTTCGTGGGCCAAAAACCCACGAAAATAAGCCTAAACCGACGAAAATAGCCGCCGAAAATAAGTTCGACGAAAATAGGCACCTATTTTCGTCGGTACCGACGAAAAATAACAATTTTCGTCGGCTTTCCCAAGGCCGACGAAAATATCTGGTCGACTGACTATTTTCGTCGGCCCGGTGGTGGCCGACGAAAATATGTGCCCAGGATATTTTCGTCAGCCACTACCGAGGCCGACGAAAATAGCCTGGGCACGTATTTTCGTCAGCCACTACCGAGGCCGACGAAAATATCCTGGGAACATATTTTCGTCGGCCACCACCGAGGCCGACGAAAATTGATGGTCCCCCCCCCCCAAAACAGATTTTTCTGCACCTATTAATAATTCACAGCAAAATACACAATATCACAATTCACATATACAGATTCACAAGCAAAATACATAATTCACAAAACAAATTCACATATACATAAATAGTCCATAGTCCATTCAAATAAGTCTAGAGTCCATAAGTCCATTGTCCATTCAAATACACAATTCACAAAACACACTCACTACTCACTACTCACTCCTCACTCCGGCGGGCTGTGGGAGTTTTGGCCACTCCCTCCTCCGCCACCAGGAAGGTGGCCACTCCCTCTAGCACCATGGACGAGGAAGTCTTGGACATTGACACCACCCTCCGATCCATGAGCATGTGACGCTGAACCCTGCAATTCATCAATCATTCAAATAAGGTTGTATTTTGCTATCCCTATACCTATACATTGTTGTGTTTGGTCAATATTTGCATAAAACTAAACATGGAACGTCACCTATGATCCATGGTGAGGAGGAGGCTGTGCATGCATCCACGGGTACTGTTGTGCTGGCCACCCTAGAGGTGGTGGCACCCACCCCGTCGATGGCGGTGCCATCCACGCTTGAAATGGCTGAGAGCCCGCCGGTGGTGGCACCCATCCCGGGACTGGCTGCGATCCTTGGGGTGGTGGAGGCATCCAAGTGCCTGGAGGTGCCTGCGTCCACCCAACACCGGTCCACTGTGGCTGCGACGCTGGAGCTTGTCCTGGCCACTGTCCCCATCCTTGTGCCTGCGAGCCATTTTTTATAATAAAAAAAGAGTTGCTATGGAATTGAAGTGTTCAGATAGTGTTACCTGGGGAGGGCGAAAAGCGGGCAAGTTCATATCAGGGCCGAGTTGAGTAGTCATTTCCTGCAAATGGATGCAACGTTAGAATCACAACATTATACTTTGAATTCAATGACGACACGTGATGAGATAGACGGATTAACTGAAAATAAGAAGACATATATTGCGTCAGCTGTCCAACCTGCTCCTGCGCTGCTCGAGCCTGCTCCTGTGCTGCTCGAGCCTGCTCCTATGCTGCCCGAGTCTCCTCCTCCAGTTGAGCCTCTCGAGCAGACCTGGAGGAGCGAGAACTCCCTCTCGAAGACGATGCCTTCCCTTGACCTATTGTCCTGTTATACTCCACAACGCCGGTGCCAAAGGCAAACCTGCATGATACACATAGTTGAGCCATTAAGTGGACACATTCTTGTTAATGAAATCGTCGAATCAAACACAAACACCTCACCTGCCATGCTTTCTACCCCCACCACTGTGGTACAACGCCGAGGCATCTAAGTCTGAATGCATCCAGTCGAAGTCAGGCCCATGGCGTTGAGTCATTTCCTCCCCATATGCATTCTGCAAAGAAAGTTAGAGTTGGAGTTAGACACAAAACATGCAATTTAATTCGTAAATACAAACTTGTTTACCATTTTCTCCCTTGTCGCCTCGCTGCATAGCACATCAGGGTTCGCCCGATCAGGGCCACGGTGACCACGGACGTAAACCTCCATAAAACTTGGAGCAACTCCACTTTCAGCTTCCTGCATGAAAAAGAAGAGTTAAACCATATAATTTTCATAGATGTAACATACAAGTTTGATTTATATACTTACCATGCGGCGTGCGGTACCAAGGTGTCCATCGGCGCCGTACCTGTGCCCCGGTCCTTCAGTGCCACAATTGGCACGGTGCTTGTTGGACTCTGCAATCCACTCAGGCGACGCCCATCTCTTAGCCAACCACCTCTAGGCTTCCATGTCCTTCGCTAGCCAATCCACAACGCTCTCCAGGTACTGCTCCTCTGTGAGGTAGATCTCATTGGCCCCTAATGCTTTGCTCATTTTCTGCCCCTTTATCTTCTTGTAGTAGTAGTTGACGGCCGCGATGCGAGCATTGTACATGGCATCCTTGATTACCTTATCAGCGCACTTCCGAAAGTGCCTCTTTGAAAGGGAAATGTGCCCTTGGGCCATTTCTAAGTATTTTGGTGATTGAGTGCCAACACAAGTACTAAAATGTGAATCTTTGCCCATGGATGAACAAAGTGCAAATCTAGAGCAAAGGTATGTTTCTAAGTCTTAGTACATTGGTTTTGTGTACTAATATACTTGTCTAAGTATTAGAAACAGGAAGAAGAAGAAAAGAAGAGAGTTGGCTGTGTACAGCCAAGAGGCTGTTTCGGTCTGGGGCACCGGACTGTCCGGTGGTGCACCGGACAGTGTCCGGTGCGCCAGGCTGCCTCGGCCGAAGAGGCCGCTCTCGGGAATTTGCTGACGGCGTACGGCTAAAATTCACCGGACTGTCCGGTGTGCACCGGACTGTCCGGTGAGCCAACGGTCGGCTAGGGTCAACGGTCGGTCGCGGATTCTGCGCGCGACACGTGGCCAAGCCAACGGTCGGAAAGGGGCACCGGACTGTCCGGTGTGCACCGGACATGTCCGGTGCGCCAACGGCTCCTGCATATGCAACGGTCGACTGCGCTGTTTAAGGAAGGAAATCGGGCACCGGACAGTATCCGGTGTGCACCGGACTGTCCGGTGCGCCCGACGACAGAAAGCAAAGATGGCCTTCCAGATTTGTTCTCAACGGCTCCTAGCTGCCTTGGGGCTATAAAAGGGACCCCTAGGCGCATGGAGGAGTACACCAAGCAACTCTTGAGCATTCTTGATCATCCACACTCAGTCTTTGCGCATCCGTTTGTTATTCTAAGTGATTCGAGCTTCGTTCTTGTGAGAACTTTGAGATAGTCTTTGAGCTCGATTCTTGGCTGTGTGTGTGCGCATTTCGCTGTGAATTTGTGTGTGTTGCTTCCCTCCCTTACTCCGTGCTTCTTTGTGAATCTTAAGTGTAAGGGCGAGAGACTCCAATTTGTGGAGATTCCTCGCGAGTGGGATAAAGATAAGCAAGGCAAAACACCGTGGTATTCAAGTGGGTCTTTGGACCACTTGAGAGGGGTTGATTGCAACCCTCGTCCGTTGGGACGCCACAACGTGGAGTAGGCAAGTTTTGTACTTGGCCGAACCACGGGATAAATCACCGTGTCTTCTCTGTGTTGAATTCTTTGTGATTGTCATATTGTGCAAGATCTCCTCTCTAGTCACTTGGCATTTATTGTGCTAACCCTTAACAAGTTTTTGTGGCTATAAGTTTTAAGTTTTACAGGATCACCTATTCACCCCCCCCCCTCTAGGTGCTCTCAATTGGTATCGGAGCCGTTCTCTTCAAGAAAGGGACTAATCGCCCGAAGAGATGGATCCTAAGGGGAAGGGAATCGTGATCAACGACAAGGAAAAGGAGTCCTTCGTCAACGAGCCAAAAGATGACAAATCCAACGACTCTGGCTCGGGCCACAAGCGCAAAGATGGGAAGAAGAAGAAGACAAGGCGCATCAAGGAGATCGTCTACTACGACAGCGACGAATCCTCTTCTTCTCAAAAGGACGACGACAACGACTACAGGAAGACGGTCAATTCGAATTTTTCATTTGATTATTCTCGTATTCCACATAGTTCGAATTCGCATTTGCTTTCCATTCCTCTTGGCAAACCTCCACACTTTGATGGGGAGGACTACGGATTTTGGAGTCACAAAATGCGTAGTCATTTATTCTCTCTCCATCCAAGCATATGGGAGATTGTAGAGAATGGAATGAAATTTGATAGCTCGGATAGCCCTATGTTTATTAATGAACAAATTCATAAAAATGCACAAGCTACTACTGTGTTGCTAGCCTCTTTGTGCAGGGAAGAGTACAATAAGGTGAGCGGCTTGGACAATGCCAAGCAGATATGGGACACCCTCAAGATTTCTCACGAGGGGAACGACATCACCATGCTCACTAAAATGGAGTTGGTGGAGGGCGAGCTTGGAAGGTTTGCAATGATAAGGGGCGAGGAGCCAACCCAAACATACAACCGGCTCAAGACCCTTATCAACAAAATAAGGAGCTACGGAAGCACGCGATGGACGGATCACGACGTCGTCCGCCTAATGCTAAGGTCATTTACCATTCTTGATCCTCATCTCGTGAACAATATTCGTGAGAATCCCAGGTACACGAAGATGACGCCCGAAGAGGTACTCGGAAAATTCGTAAGCGGGCGGATGATGATCAAGGAGGCAAGATACGTGGACGACGCCTTGAATGGACCGATCAACGAGCATCAACCCCTTGCTCTCAAGGCAACAAGAAGCAAGGAGGCGCTACCTAGCAAGGTGGCACAAATTGAGGCGGCCGGACTTAATGATGAAGAGATGGCTCTCATCATCAAACGCTTCAAGACGGTGCTAAAAGGTCACAAGGGGCAGCCAAGCAAGACCAAGACAAAGGGGAAGCGCTCATGCTTCAAGTGCGGTAAGATTGGTCATTTTATCGCTAACTGTCCCGATAACGATAGTGACCAGGAACAGGGGAACAAGAGGGAAAAGAAGAAGAATTACAAGAAGGCCAAGGGCGAGGCACACATCGGAAAGGAGTGGGATTCGGATTGCTCCTCCGACTCCGACAATGAAGGACTCGCCGCCACCGCCTTCAACAAGTCATCCCTCTTCCCCAACGAGCGTCACACATGCCTTATGGCAAGGGAGAAGAAGGTGAGTACTCGAGACTCCACTTATGCTTCTTCTAGTGATAATGAGTCTAGTGATGATGATGACATAGACTATTCATGCTTATTCAAGGGCTTAGATAGATCTAAGATAGACAAAATCAATGAATTGATTGATGCCTTGAATGATAAGAATGTGCTTTTAGAAAAGCAAGAGGATTTGTTGTATGAAGAACATGACAAGTTTGTAGAAGCACAAAAATCACTTGCATTAGAGATTAAGAGAAATGAAATGCTTTCTTGTGAGTTGTCTACATGTCATGATTCAATTGCTAGTTTAAAGAGCATAAATGATGATTTAAATACTAAACTAGAAAAATCTAGTAAATCAACATCTTGTGTAGAACATGTTAAGATTTGCACTAGGTGTAAAGATTTCGATGTTGATGCCTGTAGTGATCATTTAGTTTCAATTTCCAAACTAACTGAGGAATTGGCTAGTCTTAATGCCCAACTTAAGACTAGCAAGAATGATTTCAATAAACTAAAATTTGCAAGGGATGCCTACACGATTGGTAGACACCCCTCAATTAAGGATGGACTTGGCTTCAAAAGGGAAGCCAAGAACTTAACAAGCCATAAGGCTCCCATTCCCGCTAAGGAGAAAGGGAAGGCCCCTATGGCTACTAGTGCTAAAAAGAACCATGCCTTTTTGTATCATGATAGGAAAAATTCTAGAAATGCTTGTAGAAGTTATGATGCTTTTGATTCACATGCTTATGATTCTTATGCCATGACTGCTTCTAGTTCTTCCTATATGCATGGTAGAAGTATGACTAGGAGAAATGCTATTCATCACGTGCCTAGAAAGAATACTATTCATGCTCCTAGGAAAGTAGTAAATGAACTTTCTACAATTTATTGTGCCCTAAATGCTTCCTTTGCTATTTGTAGAAAGGATAGGAAGATAGTTGCTAGGAAGTTAGGGGCAAAATGCAAGGGAGACAAAACTTGCATTTGGGTCCCTAAGGATATTTGCACTAACCTTGTAGGACCCAACAAGAGTTGGGTACCTAAGTCCCAAGCCTAAATTTGCCTTGCAGGTTTATGCATCCGGGGGTTCAAGCTAGATTATCGACAGCGGATGCACAAACCATATGACGGGGGAGAAGAAGATGTTCACCTCCTACGTCAAGAATAAGGATTCCCAAGATTCAATTATATTCGGTGATGGGAATCAAGGCAAGGTAAAAGGGTTAGGTAAAATTGCAATTTCTAATGAGCATTCTATCTCTAATGTATTTTTAGTAGAGAGTCTTGGATATAATTTGCTATCTATTAGTCAATTATGTCATATGGGATATAACTGTCTATTTACAAATGTAGATGTGTCTGTCTTTAGAAGAAGTGATGGTTCACTAGCTTTTAAGGGTGTATTAGACGACAAACTTTATTTAGTTGATTTTGCAAAAGAAGAGGCCGGTCTAGATGCATGCTTAATAGCTAAGACTAGCATGGGCTGGCTGTGGCATCGCCGCTTAGCACATGTGGGGATGAAGAACCTTCACAAGCTTCTAAAGGGAGAACACGTAATAGGTTTGACTAACGTGCAATTCGAAAAAGATAGACCTTGTGCAGCTTGTCAAGCAGGTAAACAAGTGGGAGGAGCACATCACAGCAAGAATGTGATGACCACTTCAAGACCACTGGAGCTGCTGCATATGGACCTCTTCGGACCCGTCGCCTATCTGAGCATAGGAGGGAGTAAGTATGGTCTAGTTATTGTTGATGACTTTTCCCGCTTCACTTGGGTGTTCTTTTTGCAGGATAAGTCTGAAACCCAAGGGACCCTCAAGCGCTTCCTCAGGAGAGCTCAAAATGAGTTTGAGCTCAAGGTGAAGAAGATAAGGAGCGACAACGGGTCCGAATTCAAGAACCTTCAAGTGGAGGAGTTCCTTGAGGAGGAAGGGATCAAGCACGAGTTCTCCGCTCCCTATACACCACAGCAAAATGGTGTGGTAGAGAGGAAGAACAGGATGCTAATCGACATGGCGAGGACTATGCTTGGAGAGTTCAAGACCCCCGAGCGTTTTTGGTCGGAAGCCGTGAACACGGCTTGCCACGCCATCAACAGGGTCTACCTTCATCGCCTCCTCAAGAAGACGTCGTATGAGCTTCTAACCGGTAACAAACCCAATGTATCATACTTTCGTGTATTTGGGAGCAAATGCTACATTCTAGTGAAGAAGGGTAGAAATTCTAAGTTTGCTCCCAAAGCTGTAGAAGGGTTTTTGTTAGGTTATGACTCAAATACAAAGGCGTATAGAGTCTTCAACAAATCATCGGGATTGGTTGAAGTCTCTAGCGACGTTGTATTTGATGAGACTAATGGCTCTCCAAGAGAGCAAGTTGTTGATTGTGATGATGTAGATGAAGAAGATGTTCCGACGGCCGCTATACGTACCATGGCGATTGGAGAAGTGCGGCCACAGGAACAAAATGCACGAGATCAACCTTCTTCCTCAACAACGGTGCATCCCCCAACTCAAGACGATGAACAGGTTCATCAAAAGGAGATGTGTGATCAAGGGGGAGCACAAGATGATCATGTGATGGAGGAAGAAGCGCAACCGGCACCTCCAACCCAAGTTCGAGCGATGATTCAAAGGGATCATCCCGTCGACCAAATTCTGGGTGATATTAGCAAGGGAGTAACTACTCGATCTCGATTAGTTAATTTTTGTGAGCATTACTCCTTTGTCTCTTCTATTGAGCCTTTCAGGGTAGAGGAGGCCTTGCTAGATCCGGACTGGGTATTGGCCATGCAGGAGGAACTCAACAATTTCAAGCGCAATGAAGTTTGGACACTGGTGCCTCGTCCCAAGCAAAATGTTGTGGGAACCAAGTGGGTGTTCCGCAACAAACAAGACGAGCACGGGGTGGTGACGAGGAACAAGGCTCGACTTGTGGCAAAAGGCTATGCCCAAGTCGCAGGTTTGGATTTCGAGGAGACTTTTGCTCCTGTGGCTAGGCTAGAATCAATTCGAATCTTGCTAGCATATGCCGCTCACCATTCTTTTAGGTTGTACCAAATGGATGTGAAGAGCGCTTTCCTCAACGGGCCAATCAAGGAGGAGGTGTACGTGGAGCAACCCCCTGGCTTCGAGGATGAACGGTACCCCGACCACGTGTGTAAGCTCTCTAAGGCGCTCTATGGACTTAAGCAAGCCCCAAGAGCATGGTATGAATGCCTTAGAGACTTTTTAATTTCTAATGCTTTCAAGGTTGGGAAAGCCGATCCAACTCTTTTTACAAAGACATGTGATGGTGATTTGTTTGTGTGCCAAATTTATGTCGATGACATAATATTTGGTTCTACTAACCAAAAGTCTTGTGAAGAGTTTAGCAGGGTGATGACGCACAAATTCGAGATGTCGATGATGGGCGAGTTGAACTACTTCCTTGGGTTCCAAGTGAAGCAACTCAAGGACGGCACCTTTATCTCCCAAACAAAGTACACGCAAGATCTGCTAAAGCGGTTTGGGATGAAGGACGCCAAGCCCGCAAAGACTCCGATGGGGACAGACGGACACACCGACCTCAACAAAGGAGGTAAGTCCGTTGATCAAAAAGCATACCGGTCAATGATAGGTTCTTTGCTTTACTTATGTGCTAGTAGACCGGATATTATGCTTAGCGTATGCATGTGTGCTAGATTTCAATCCGATCCTAAGGAGTGTCACTTAGTGGCTGTGAAGCGAATTCTTAGATATTTGGTTGCTACGCCTTGCTTCGGGCTCTGGTATCCAAAGGGGTCTACCTTTGACTTAGTTGGATACTCAGACTCTGACTATGCTGGATGTAAGGTCGATAGGAAGAGTACATCGGGGACGTGCCAATTCTTAGGAAGGTCCCTGGTGTCATGGAACTCTAAGAAACAAACCTCTGTTGCCCTTTCCACCGCTGAGGCCGAGTACGTTGCCGCAGGTCAGTGTTGCGCGCAACTGCTTTGGATGAGGCAAACCCTCCGGGACTTTGGCTACAATCTGAGCAAAGTTCCACTCCTATGTGACAATGAGAGTGCTATCCGCATGGCGGAGAATTCTGTTGAGCACAGCTGCACAAAGCACATAGACATCCGGCATCACTTTTTGAGAGACCACCAGCAAAAGGGAGATATCGAAGTGTTTCATGTTAGCACCGAGAACCAGCTAGCCGATATCTTCACTAAGCCTCTAGATGAGAAGACCTTTTGCAGGTTGCGTAGTGAGCTAAATGTCTTAGATTCGCGGAACCTGGATTGAATTGTAGCATACATGTATTTATGCTTTTGATCATGTTCCTTTTGCATTTTGTTGCTTATTATGGTGCTCAAGTTGTACAAACACTCCCTGGACCTCACAAGTCCGTTGCAAAGTGATGCACATGTTTAGGGGGAGATGTGTTACAACTTGACCCTTTGAGACTAACCATGTGCTTGAGTTTGATGATTTAGTCTCGAAGGAGGATTGAAAGGGAAAAGGTGGACTTGGACCATGAAAGACTTCCACTGCACTCCGATGAGAGGGTAACTTATTCCAAGTTCATCTTTAAACTCTTATTGCCTATTTGCTCTTAATTGAAGATTTTGGTGAGGCAATGGGGTTAAAAGGGCCAAGATTGATCCCGTTTTGGTGCTTGATGCCAATGGGGGAGAAAATAAAGGCCAAAAACGATAATTGGATCAGCTACCACTTGAGAGATTTTGAAAATAGTAGAATAGAGTTTTTGTTTTGTCAAACGCTTTTATTGTCTATTATTGTCTCTCTTGTCAAAAGTTGGCTTCTTGTGGGGAGAAGTGTTGATTATGGGAAATAGGGGGAGTTTTTGAAATCTTTGATCAATCTCTTTTGGAATGACTCTCTTTATGCTTCAATATGTGTGTTTGACATAGAGATAGAGATTTGAGTTTGATTTGCAAAAACAAACCAAGTGGTGGCAAAGGATGATCCATATATGCCAAAATTGAATCAAAATAAATTTGAGTTTTATTTGAGTGATATTGCACTTGTTCTAGTTGTTTTATGTTGTGTTGGCATAAATCACCAAAAAGGGGGAGATTGAAAGGGAAATGTGCCCTTGGGCCATTTCTAAGTATTTTGGTGATTGAGTGCCAACACAAGTACTAAAATGTGAATCTTTGCCCATGGATGAACAAAGTGCAAATCTAGAGCAAAGGTATGTTTCTAAGTCTTAGTACATTGGTTTTGTGTACTAATATACTTGTCTAAGTATTAAAAACAGGAAGAAGAAGAAAAGAAGAGAGTTGGCTGTGTACAGCCAAGAGGCTGTTTCGGTCTGGGGCACCGGACTGTCCGGTGGTGCACCGGACAGTGTCCGGTGCGCCAGGCTGTCTCGGCCGAAGAGGCCGCTCTCGGGAATTTGCTGACGGCGTACGGCTAAAATTCACCGGACTGTCCGGTGTGCACCGGACTGTCCGGTGTGCACCGGACTGTCCGGTGAGCCAACGGTCGGCTAGGGTCAATGGTCGGCCGCGGATTCTGCGCGCGACACGTGGCCAAGCCAACGGTCGGAAAGGGGCACCGGACTGTCCGGTGTGCACCGGACATGTCCGGTGCGCCAACGGCTCCTGCATATGCAACGGTCGACTGCGCTGTTTAAGGAAGGAAATCGGGCACCGGACAGTGTCCGGTGTGCACCGGACTGTCCGGTGCGCCCGACGACAGAAAGCAAAGATGGCCTTCCAGATTTGTTCTCAACGGCTCCTAGCTGCCTTGGGGCTATAAAAGGGACCCCTAGGCGCATGGAGGAGTACACCAAGCAACTCTTGAGCATTCTTGATCATCCACACTCAGTCTTTGCGCATCCGTTTGTTATTCTAAGTGATTCGAGCTTCGTTCTTGTGAGAACTTTGAGATAGTCTTTGAGCTCGATTCTTGGCTGTGTGTGTGCGCATTTCGCTGTGAATTTGTGTGTGTTGCTTCCCTCCCTTACTCCGTGCTTCTTTGTGAATCTTAAGTGTAAGGGCGAGAGACTCCAATTTGTGGAGATTCCTCGCGAGTGGGATAAAGATAAGCAAGGCAAAACACCGTGGTATTCAAGTGGGTCTTTGGACCACTTGAGAGGGGTTGATTGCAACCCTCGTCCGTTGGGACGCCACAACGTGGAGTAGGCAAGTTTTGTACTTGGCCGAACCACGGGATAAATCACCGTGTCTTCTCTGTGTTGAATTCTTTGTGATTGTCATATTGTGCAAGATCTCCTCTCTAGTCACTTGGCATTTATTGTGCTAACCCTTAACAAGTTTTTGTGGCTATAAGTTTTAAGTTTTACAGGATCACCTATTCACCCCCCCCCCTCTAGGTGCTCTCACTCTTCACACGTGTCCACTGAGCCTCATCCTCCTCGATGTCATTCGACAATTGGAACCTCCCCTATATATCAATGGAGAAGCTAAGTTAAAGTAAGATTAGGAGAAGCAATAATTCAGTGAATTGCTTATATACGAAAGTAAACTCACCCAGAACTCGTCCCACACAGCCACCTGACAAGTCCTTCGTTTTTTTTCCGAACTTCCCCCTCCGCTACTGCTTTCCCCTGACTCCCCTGGCTGGACATAGTCCTTTAGTCCCCAGTCAGCCCACTGCATAGCCGCGAACCTCTCGCCATTGAGCTCCACCATGCCAGAGCAGTAGAAGCGACAGAGGCTACCCAACACCGCGTTCACCTTGGGACGTCTGTCTATACCGTCCCAATTCAAGTCTTCCCATGACCTACAAACATTAATAAAACAAGTAAACCAGTGCAATCACGTTCACATTAAAATATTAACACAACAGAAATAAGCCCCACCATTCTCCATGCGGCCGGATGAGCCTCCTCTCGGCAGGTCTCGGACCAAGCGCATTGCTCTTCTTATACCTAAGTATACAAGTAAATTCAATATGATGAAATGATTAAAAACTAATATCAATTAAACTAATATGCATAATAATACCTGAAGGACGTAGAACCATCTGACGCGTCGCCCGTGCTGCCTGCCCCCATAGGGTCAACCTCCTCATCCTGCCCACCCTCCTCATCCTGCTCACACTCCTCACCCTGCACATGAGCATCCTGCTGAGGAGTCTCCTGCTCACCCTCCTCACCCTGCACTTCGTCTAGACAGTCGAGAAGTTGCTGATGCCTCTGTCGGCTCTGTGAGGTGCCCTGAAAAAGCCCACTGCCCGAGCTGTCCTCGCTGGCCGCGCTGCCCCCACTCCTCCTCGATCTCCTATGCTTGAACATGTTCAACTGTAGATAAATTAATGTCAAACCACAGTATATGAAACAAATAATATAAAAATTAATAATGTGGAAATTAGAATACATAGCTTAATTGATTAACTAAAAGAAACATACTAATCAAAAGTCATCCGCATCCGATGATGCTTCTTCGGCTCGTTGTTTATTCATACGCTCTTGATTTCGTTGGATCCTTACTGATCTTCTAACGACGACAGATCGTTTGCGCTTTGACCTAGGTTCTTCAATTAAGTCGCTTGAATTGCAACAGAGATTTTCAAGGCCTTCTCCATTGGTCACATGGAATCGGTGAGCTATGTCTTGATTCGACGCTGCTTCTGGTTGAAAAACAGCGTCATCGTTGTCCCTGCTCGTATTCACGTAGTCAGCACTCTCTGGAGCGACGACTTGTGGGTTGACTTTGATTGCAACCCACCAAGCCCTAAGGCTTGGGTGAGGATATGGCAGGTAGTACACCTGTTTTGCCTGATTTGCAAGGATAACATCGCTCATACTGCTCGGAATCCTAGAGCTATGCTTCACCTCGACATTACCATACTTGTCGACACGAGTCCCACTATGAGCATCAAACCAGTCGCACTCGAAAAACACGACTTTAAGTTCCTTGGGGCCATCGAAAGTCAACTCTACAATGTTTTGAAGAACACCGTAATAGCCCACTACTTTGTCATCGTCAACATATGAACTTGCCAACACACCACTATTGGTGGTGGCTGCCAATGGTCGACTCTTCTCCAATTTCGTGGTTCGGAAGCGATATCCATTTACATCATAGCGAGTATAGTTCCGGACGGACACAGAGGTATGTGCCATTTGCTGCAAGTCCGGGTGCACAGAGTTTTTGGAAACCTATACAAGGAATTAGTATATGCATTATATCTTCCAAGTCCAAAATTCAAAGATTAAGTATGGACAATGAGAGAACGACAATTACTAACATAATTACGAAACCACTGCACGAAGTTTGGTCCACCTTTCAACCCATCACGTCGAAGATTTTCTAATTGGATGGTCGTAGGTTTACTAGTAGATTTCCAACATTCTTCATCAAACATGCTGGACATATTAGAAACATGGAGATTACACACTATAGAAATTATGAGATGAGAAAATGGAAGTAACTATGAGGAAAACTTACTCGAACGCCTCCTGTGTGCTGTCAATATTGCTATACATATATAGCATTAGCGTGTTCAAATCTGATCCTTCAATGTGACGTACACTCCCTTTTCCAACTGCTTTACCCGGATTCGCAAAAATTTGAAGGGTGCTTTGGGGCGATTCATTTTCGACATGAAGTCGCACTGAAGGAGCAAACACATTGTTGGCTCGAGCGAAATACCTGGTTGAGAATTGAGATATCTCCTTAAGGGCAAAAGCCTCCGCAATACACCCTTCGACTCTAGCCTTGTTGCGAACAGACGCCCTGAGCTTTTTCAACGCCCTTTCTATAGGATACATCCACCTGAATTGCACTGGTCCGCCTACCAAAGCTTCCCAAGGCAAATGCACAATTAGATGTTGCATCACATTGAAGAATCCTGGCGGGAAAACCTTTTCAAATTTACAAATAAGAAATTGGAATTTCTTTCTCAAATTTCTGCATCAACCTCTTTGATACCGTCTTTGCGCATACTTCCCTATAGAAGTAACTCAGCTCTGCAAATATGCTCCAAAGCTCATCCTTAAAATAGCCTCGAAACATCACGAGCATCAGCCTCTCCATAATAATATGGTAGTCATGGCTTTTCAAACCGATCAATTTACCGGTCTTCAGATTGACTGCCCGTTTCAGATTTGCCGCATACCGATCTGGAAATTTCAGATTCTTCAACCACTTAAATATTTCTTTCCTTTCATCCGGCTTGAGGTAGTAATCAGCTCGCGGCCTACTTTCATGCCCTTTATCGCTTACTTTCAACTCGAGCATCGGCCTCTTACAAATTTCAGCCATGTCTTTTCTTGCCTTCATATTATCTTTTGTTTTATCAGTCACATCGAAACATGTGCTTATGATGCTTTCAGCAACATTACGCTCTTGGTGCATCAAGTCTACGTTGTGCGGCATGATCAAGGCTTTTGCATACAGAAGCTCCCATATTGATGAAATATGGGTCCAGTTGTGGTCCTCCCCGTAGCCTTGGAACCTATCATTTTCTCCTTGCTTCAGACAAGCATGCCATGCCATTATCTGCGGTGCAGTTTGCCTCTTTGGTGGCCCATTTCTGATTTTGGCTCCACTTCTGAATGCAGTAAGCGAACTCCTGAAATCATGCTTGAATGGAGTCCAACGTCGATGAGCATCAAAGAATGACACTTTCCCACCATGCTTCAATCTGAATGCATCTGTATCATTCATACATATGGGACAGCACAACCGACCATGCACACACCATCCAGACCAATCTCCATACGCCAGCAGATCATGCACTGACCACAAATAAGCAGCGCGCATGGTAAACTCCTTTTCAGTATGGCTGTCATAAGCCTTCACACCTCTCCACAATTGTTTCAACTCTTCAATTAAAGGGCGAACAAACATATTCAGCTTTGGCCCTGGATGCTCGGGGCCTGGGATGACTAGTGCAAGGAACATGAACTCTTCTTTATTGACCAACTCAGGAGGAAGATTATATGGCACAATGAAGACAGGCCAACACGAGTAAGGGCTTGCACTGCTATTGAAAGGTGTGAATCCGTCCGTCAATAGACCAAGCCGTACACTCCTAGGGTCGTTTGCAAATTCGGGATCAAACTCGTCAAATGCCTTCCACGCATCACCGTCCGACGGATGGACCATTATGTCTGGATCAGTGACGAGACGTACACCATTCTTTGGCCACGTCATATGCAGAGCTATTTCCTTGTTGAGGAACAACCTTGAAAGCCGAGGAATGATGGGCAACCGACGAAGTTGCTTAGCTGCGACCTTCGTAACTACCAATTCACCCTCATCATTTGTCACCTCGACATATCTAGAAGCTTCGCAATGCTTACAACGGTCCAACTTGTCATCCTCCTCAAAGAATAGCATGCAACTGTTGGGACACACGTCGATCTTCTCATATGTCATCCCAAGACCAGCCAACATCTTCTTTGCGAAGTACATATTTTTTGGCAACTTATGATTCTCTGGGAGAACCTCGCCCATCAGTTGGACGATGTCGTTGTAAGCACTGTTTGAAATGTTGTGCTTCGACTTTATCGCCATTAGTCTTGTGAGAGTCCCAAGAACTGACATCTGAGTGTGCTCGTGCAGTCTCTCTTCTCCCGCGGCGAGTAGCCGGAAGAATTCCTGAGCATCGCGTGCAAGCTGCCCCGGCTCCTCAGCGTTCATTTCAACATCCCTACCAAGATCATGCAACATGTCGTCCATCCTATCATGATCGTCATCAAGTTCCACCTCCGCGTCAACGTGTCTAATAGACTCTCCATGTCGGTACCATACAAGGTAGTTCGGCATAAACCCACTTTTGCAAAGATGTTTCTCCATTTCTTCCTTCTTCTGAGGCCACTTGTTCTCGCAGCGATTGCAAGGACACTTCACTAGACGACCAGTTGCATCTTTGAAAGCGTGCTCAAGAAAAGCCTTTGTTACACCCATCCATTCATTCGAATGTGCCCCATCCTTTCTCCACCCGTCATACATCATCCTCCGATCACCGTCCATTTCAAAGGCTAAACAAAAGACAAAGAACATCAACGATCGTCCATGGCTTAGGTGAACTCCATATTAGGTAAAGGCCCTAATCCCACCCAAGAGTGTACGCCGATGCTTGTGATTTGTGTCGTGTAGCCTACGATTGCCACGAAATTTCGGCAGCATAACCCCGCTGCTCTCCAAGCACACGCCTGAACATGGTGTGTTGGAGAACAACTGGGTTACACAACCGAAATTCCGCGTCAATCGTAAGGCACATGTCACAAATCACAAGCATCGGCCTACACTCTTAGGCTGTCCAAAATACGTGGACAATTCTGGAACGGCGAACCTCACAAGCCAATGTGACGTTCGCCGTTCTCGAACGGGTGACGCATACGGTTCGCTACGGTTAACTCAGAGACAAATACGAATTAAAAAATAAACATTAAAAAATAATGGTTCGCTACGGTCCAAATACGCGTGTGCCAAAGCGGTCCGACCCCGACCGACCGGCCGGACTCGTCGTCAGTCCCGCGTGTGCGCTGACGGGTCCGCGACGCCGGTCCTCGGCTAGCTGGCGGCAGCCCTCTCCTCCCCATCGCGGCCCGCTAGCTAGCTAGCGCCAAGTCTCTCACTGCCAACCTCTTCGCGACTCATGCCAAGCTCAATCACGACAACACTATTGTTCTCACCAAACTCCAACGAGTGGCATGAAACAAACATATGTGGTAGCACACTTCGGCAAGCAAGGAAATGATGTAGTTGGGTGTGGATTGGAGTCCAAGAACCATCGGTCCTCGGCTGGCTGGCGGCAGCCCTCTCCTCCCCGTCGCGTCCCGCTAGCTAGCTAGCGCCAAGTCGCAGGCCGCAGCCACGTCCCTCCCCCAGCCACTTGGCACAGGCCAGACGGACGAATACCAAAGCAGCGAGCGCCGAAGACAAATTCATTGTACAAGACAGAGGGGGAAGAAGGGAGACGGGGAGGCTCACCGCGGGGAACGAGGGCGTCGTGGACGGACGGCGGGCGCGCGCGACGGAGCTCGGCGTGGACGGACGGCGGGCGCGCACGACGGAGCTCGGCGTGGACTGACGGCGGGCGCACGCGACGGATGGCGTGGACAGTCGAGCTCGGCGTGGACGGACGGGCGCTCGCGACGGACGGCGAGGGCAGGCGGGGCGCGATGGCGAGGGCAGGCGGGCGCACACGACAGCGAGGGGAGGCGAGGGAAGGAGAGTGCGGCGGCGAGGGCAGGCGAGTGCATGAGCGTGCGGCGGCGAGCGCGCGAGGGCGGCGAGCGCGCGAGGGCAGGAGAGCTCGGGCAGTGCGGCGGTGAGGGCAGGCGAGGGCAGGAGAGTGCGGCGGCGAGCGCACGACGCACGGCGAGGTCAGGCGAGGGCGCGCGCGACCGACGGCGAGGGCAGGCGAGGGCGCGCGTGACGGACGGAGTTCAGCGTGCGGCGGCGCTCAAAACAGAGAAAGGTGCGAGTGGGAGAGAGAAGGTGCGGGCGCGCGACCGGGACGATTTAGGGCGTCTATTTTCGTCGGCCGCATTGAGGCCGACGAAAATAAATGTCGTATTTTCGTCGGCCCCCCTAAGGCCGATGAAAATAGATGGCGTATTGTCGTCGGCACAGCCCCGGCCCACGTAAATAACAAATATTTTCGTCGGTTACTAGGCCGACGAAAATAGCGTCCTTATTTTCGTGGGCCTGCCGACGAACATATGCCCGGGCCCACGAAAATACCCTTTATTTTCGTCGGTGCGAGGCCGACGAAAATACCTTCGATATTTTCGTGGGCCGACCGACGAAAATACCCGGGCCCACGAAATTTTGTGCATTTCCTGTAGTGAAAAGGACCGCACCACCACCCATTTTCAAAAGTTTTTAAAATGATGAATTTTTCAATTGACATCGTATTATATTCAAAAGAGGGAGAAAGTAGCACTTTCAAAAATCGGTATCTTAAAACCCTCTTGAACACTAAGAGGAGGATTTTATTAAGGGGGAGTTTTGTTTAGTCAAAGGAAAAGCATTTGAAACAGGGGGAGAAAATTTCAAATCTTGATAATGCTTCTCAAAATCTTATTCATTTACCTTTGACTGTTTGCAAAAGGACTTTGAAAAGAATTTACAAAAGAACTTGCAAAAACAAAACATGTGGTGCACGTGTGGTCCAAAATGATGAAAATATAAAAAAACAATCCATGCATATCTTATGAGAATTTATATTGGCTCAATTCTAAGTAACCTTTGCACTTACAATTATGCAAACTAGTTCAATTATGAACTTCTATATCTGCTTTGGTTTGTGTTGGCATTGAAAGTCGCCTAGAGGGGGGGTGAATAGGGCGAATCTAAAATTTACAAACTTAATCACAACTACAAGCCGGGTTAGCGTTAGAAATATAAACGAGTCCGAGAGAAGGCGCAAAACAAATCACAAGCGAATAAAGAGTGTGACACAAGGATTTGTTTTACCGAGGTTCGGTTCTCTCAAACCTACTTGTAACACCCCAGGTGTTACCCTGGCTGGAGCACACTTTGGCACTCAAGACTATGATCACATGTGGAAGAACTTAAGGAGCAAAAGTATAAGGGGCTTTGGAAACTAAGTTTTTACCAAGAGTTGGGAATGACCAAGGGCATTACTCTAATTGTGTGCAATTATCACCTTGGGAGAGGGGGAAAGAACCCTAGGCCTCTCTTAAACCCTAACTCCCAAACCATGGATAAGAGGGGAAAGAGAGTGAGCAAATGTGCAAAGCATGGGTAATCTTTACCCAAACCCTAAGCAACATTATAACCATCAATTAGGGGAGGGAAACATTACAAAAAGGCCCCTAGGGAAACCCCATTTCAAATCTCCAAGTGGAGAGAGAGCTAGAGCTCTCTAATTCCCTCTAAGTCCCATTTTAGCCCTAAATCAAAGATCAACCGTGTTCACTTCCAAAATGGCGCCAAAACCACTTGGGTTCTATACCAAAAATGTGCAATACCACTTAGGGCACCCACTGGAAAAAGTTGAGCTCGAGACTCGGACGTTTGACATGCCATGGCATGGCTTTTGTCGTGAAGTGCTCAGTGTGACACACCTGATTTGGCACCCGAAGATCTCCCTCCCTAGGCCGTATCTGCCCCGGCGTCTCACAGTTGAGTGACAGCCCTAGGTGCCAGGAAGAGGTCTGCGCCGGACCTTTGCAAAGATTCGCACGGTTGCGACCTCTGGCGACATTTGAACACTGGAAGAAACAAACCGCCACGTGTTCGACGCCGTCTGCCGCGCCAGAGCACGCCCGAGCACGCCCCGCGCCGCGCCCGAGCCAAGCCGGTGCCCTGGTCCGCGTCCGCGGCTATAAAATGCCCAGGAGCTTTGGCCGTACCCGTCCGCACGCGCTCAAGCCTCACCGGAGCTCAGTTCGCCGCCGTTTGCCCATACGCGACGCGCCCGCGGCCACCCGAGCCCCTGCCACCGTCGACCGGCCAACCCAGCCATTCCCAACCCCGTCCAGCCCTCGGAGAAGACTGTGCCCGTCTCCGTGAAGCTCCCCGAGCGAGGAATCGGGCTCTGCTTCACCGGAGAGGCCGGCCCAAGGTCACCGGACTTCAACCGACCGCCGGCAACCGTGGACCGAGGTACACCGTGCACCTCTCTTCGATTCCTTGCACGGTTAGACTCCTTGGACCTCCACGAAGCTCCCTATGCCCTTGGATTGAACTATGCCGCCGTGGATAGGCCGGAGCACACGCCGCCGACGAGCTCGCCCGCCTGCTCGCGTGGACCGGGCGATTCCGGCCATCCCCGACGACGAGTCGTACCTCGACGTGATCGCCAGACCCTCCCCGAGCCAACCCTACACTTCGCCGGAACTCCCTCGCCGCCGGTAAGCCGCGCCGCCCTTTCTTTTTCCGCGGCTACTGTTTCAATGGAGGGAGGGACTGCGGGTGAGAGGGAGAGAAACCCAGGGGGTTAAGTGAAAGGTCAGAGACTCAAGTGAATAGTGCCTTAAGGGTAGATCTGCGAGGTTTGAATTGTTTTAAACCCAGGGGCCTCGGCGCAAACTGTTTTTTCCAGGAAAACTTAACTAAAACCTAATTTAAATTCAAACAGAAACTTTAAAAACCCATAACTCCTGTTTGGTTTATCCATTTTTGGTCAAATCAATTTTGCCAGACTCTAAATCATGTAACCTATTTAGGAAAAATATAAAAACCCTTGGTGCTGTGGAAAACTTAAAAGTTCTGATTTAATATTAACTTAGGCCAAAAGATAAATAATAGTAAGAAAAATAGTTAGGCTATTTGACTAAGGTTAGGAAAATTTGGAGAAGTTTATATTCACCTACTAACCTGTTTAAAAATATTAAACCCCTCTGTCCATTACATTAAGTTAGTTTTAACCCCTTATTCCAAATATGCTTAAAGTTTAAGAAAAATAGGAAAAGTGACACAAATATTGAACCAGAGGGCACCCCTATTTTTGTTAAGATACTTAGTTAATGTAGTTCACTAGAAAAATATATCATACCCTGTTTTAGTATAAAAGAATTAAGATTTTTTTTAAATTAATAAAACAAGGATAACTTAGAAAAACTCCACAAAAATAACCCCAAGGTGAAAACACCCCCACCCTTGGGATAACTATTGTTTTATTAGAAAGAACTTAGGAAAAATATGAAATCTGCTGTTTGACATTTTTCAAATAGTAATGTAGTAGAAAGAGCCTTTTTGACATGAAACTTAAGAAAAGCATAACTAAATAACCACCCCTTAGTTTCCTGTGATTTTTAGCACAAAGACCTATTATCACCAGAGGATGCCAGCAAAAATAACCTTTAGAACAGAACCTACCCCTAACTAGGAGGTGTAGTGTAAAGTGCCCCTTTTTGCCTAACTTTTGTTATTTTTGTTTAAGGCCTAACTTTTATACTCTAAGCCTCAAATTCTAAAAACAAGCTAAAATAGCCAGTGACAACCCACTGTAATTTTTACAGAATTTTTGGAACTTCTTAAAACACTGTCGTAGTTCAAACCTGCACTAGAAACCCCAAATGGAAATTAAAGAAAGGAAAATGAATAATGAAAATTGATGTCATCCTAAGACCTTTGTAAATTTGCCCCCTAAAAATCTATGAAGCAATGCAAATCCACTATGTTATCCCTAATGAAAACCTAAGCTTAAAGGGTAATAAGTCAAAGTCTATGTATACACTAGAAGCCCCACAGAACCAGGAAACCCTAAGTAAATTCTTAACTTACTTTCTTTAGCATAATGTTCTTAAATCTTGCATAACCATGACATACATGTTCATTGCATTTCGATAGACTGTAATCTTGCGGACGGAGAGTACATCCTCGTGCCGGAGCAAGGAGCTGCTCAGGAGGTAGCCCCAGATCCAGCACCAGAGCCAGCACCAGAGGACCTGCCTGCCACTGCTTTGGAAGGCAAGCCCCGGTTTTATGCATAACCTGTTATTTATGCTATTTTACTTCATTTAATGATTGTAGGTTTGATTGTGCACTTAAGTGTAGGAGTTGTTTGAAACCCTAGTTGCATGATCTCAGGAATCCCGTTGAGATGAATACTAGTATGCTAGGTCGAGTAGCTGCTTTATTAATTAGGATCTCGGTAGAAGTCGAGTGATTTTTCTAGCACTCGCGCGAGGTCAGGACATTGATTGTACCCACTTTCATATCGTACTGATGTTGGTGTGTGGGCAACAATCCATGGGGATTGGTTGTCCACGGAATAAAATGTGAATAAGGATTAAGGTGTGGTACCGTGAGTCAAGCGTTTGAATGTACTAAACACATACCGAGAAATATGGTAAATCGGTAAGCCTAGTACCTGAGTGAACCTGCCCGCAGACTTTACCCCTCACGCGACCTGAGACGAGGTCTCCCATTCCGGTTATGGTGGGTACAAGTGCGGCCACTGCACGACGGCCAGTCGGGGTCAGTGGGGCATTGTACGCCAAGGCGGTGAGCCCTGATCTGTTGCCAGGGGATCGATGGGGACGGTTGATATGTATGGGGACGGAGTGCCCCTACATGTCGTGTGTTTAGGTTTACCTTGCAAGGATAAAAACTCGATTCGAATCGTCTGCTTCTCGCAGCTAATGAGACTGCTTGATCCATGCTGCTACATTGAGTAACAAGTGGAATGATGCGGAGATGATATAAGATGTTGATTGCTAAAATGTTTGCTACCTTGTATGAATAGATAGTACATTTTTAGCCTTAAGAGAGTCACACTTAACTTTGACTAAGTTAAAATCTTGATTAGAAACTCAGCTAGTGCTTTTGGCAACCAAACCCCCACAGCCAAACAGCTGCATGTCTAGAGGTAGAGGAGTAGACTCCTCACACCGGGTAAGTCTAGCTGAGTATTAGTATACTCAGCCTTGCTTGTGGCATAATTTTCACAGGTTCTCTGGAGGAGATGGTTGCTGGGATAACTTGGCCGACCACCCTGCCACCGGGTTGGACTGTCGAGTGGGACCCTGCCTCAGCCGAGGAGGAGCATGAGGAGTGATGGGACAGGCTTCCCCATCTCTCTATTTATTTACCGTTAGTTTATTTCCGCTGCACTTCGAACAATGATGGTTACTTTTGCAAAAACTCCGATGATGATGATGGTGATGTAATAATTTAACATTGTGACATGTATGGTTTTATGCTTTATTGTATTTGCTCTGTGACTCACCTTCGAGTGAGATTGTGGTACTTGATCCTGTCAGTGGCCGTGTCGGACTAGATCCGAGGGATTGACGGGTTATTCCCATTTAAGTGTGGTCTAGCCTCTAAGGCGGGACTTGGACACTTAAGTTGGAATAATTCGGGCAGTTCCGCCACAGCTGGTATCGGAGCTTGTACCACCACAGAGGAATCAATAAAATGTAAATACCATCAATTTTCTAAATAAAACTTGATAGAAACAAGTTGGATAGATAGTAGGACGAGCAGGATAGACCTAGGACGCGAAGCCTTAGGGTAATAGAAGGGTAGCTAGGTGGCTAAGTAACTAGGCCCTACAGGCCACTTTTACAGGATGGGAGTTCCTCCCTATTCCTTCTATCTTGTTGTGAGGTCGTTTAGGACGAGCATGCATGCATTCATGATTAAGCAATGGATAATTAAGTAAGGACTTAAAAACAAGATAACAACCAGCTAGGTCCTTAGTGCCTTTTTACTTAACTAGAGAAAGACTGAGTTTTATTTTTCTTGTTCTTTTTATAATTCTTTTCTTTTACTTACGCTTAACCGTACACAGATGACTTCCCACGGATCCTCCGATGACGGGAATGCACTGACCCACACGGACGGGCTTGCACGAGAGGGTTTTCCCCGCATTTTGTGGGAGGTACTTCAGGGGGCTGGATACACGACACCCCCTCAGTACGCGGTGCAGCAGTTCGAGAAGCACCGAGTGCCCCGCTGTAGGGTGAGGATGACCTTGGAGCCTCATCCCCTGCAGCCAGGCTGGCGCTCCTTGGACTCAGAGTCTTTCGGGTACCGGGCAGAGGACACGATCGAGGCGATCGCTCTGCATGGATTGACTACCTTCTGCGGGTTCCATCCCTTGGAGCTGGCTACCCATCCCATTGGCTTGTTCCCCGCTGAAAAGGAGGACGACCCAATGTGGAAGGATCGGGTGGAACATGCCAAGGACATCTGGGCCATCTACCCAGGTCAGACTGCGCACTTGACAGTACGGTGCATGAATGCTCTGTACCGTCTGCAGGTGATGCGCGGTGAGGCCATGTCCCATCTGATGGCACTGCTGGAGGCCACCAAGATCACGTTGGATAACCGAGAGGAGCTTGTGGTCGACTTGTCTCAAGAAATGGTAGAGAAGGATTTGCAAGTGGAGCAGCTGTCTGGTGAGATTCATGAGTTGGAGGAGCTAGTGGGCACCCGGGAGAACACCATTGAGGTCCTAGAGGATCAGCTCCTCAACACTCAGCAGCAGCTGGCAGAAGCAAATGAGCACCTGGACATGCATCACCAGGAGATCCAGGACCAGGAGGACGACGAGGACGTCGACATTGAGGGAGGAGATGAGCCTGCCTCCAGTGTGGACACTGCTGGCTCGGGAAGACCACCTTCCCCCGAGTCCAGTGTTGCTTCGTTCGCTCACTAGGTGTCCAGGGTAGGCTTAGAAGTCGGACAGTCGGACTCCTCGCCGCTAGCTTAGCTTTTGCACCCTAAGGGTACTAGGCTAGGTAGAGTTGAGTCATTTTGGAACAATCTGATGTAATCGTATTAAACTCTCTTGGGAGCTTGATGGATGGATGCTATTATTAGCTTAATCTTGGAAGGAAGAATTTATGCCTCTTAAAGAATCCCTTTTGTTGGAGTTAGATCTTTCATGCCGTTTTTAACTTTTTCCCCGTGTTGAAATCTTGAAATTGGAACTGTGGTGTTAAATATGTATGTGGTTTTTCAGATGGCTGGGAGGCAGCGTCGTGGCCAGAACGAGCACGTTCCACCACCACCCCCACCTCCCACTCTGCAGGAGCTCATGGCTCAGCAGAATGAGATTCTGAGGCAGCTGGCTCAACGTCAGCCACCACCCCAGCATTATGGTGGTGGAGACCACCAGCGTCACCCCGCGGCGGCTACCTATCAGGAATTCCTCAGCACCCAGCCTCCACTGTTCACAAGGGCGGAGGACCCACTTGACGCAGATGTGTGGCTGCGAGTGGTGGAATCCAAATTCCCACTGCTTCATGGAGTGTGTTCAGAGGTCACCAAAGTCAGGTTCGCCACCCAGCAGCTTCGCGGACCTTCAAGGACTTGGTGGGATCACTTTCTTGCTATGCAGCCAGAGGACCGAGAGGTGGAGTGGAGGGAGTTTAAGGCAGCTTTTAGAGGGCACCATATACCAGCCGGGATCATGGACAGGAAACTCAATGAGTTCTTGGCACTCACTCAGGGCAACAGGACAGTGTTGCAGTACGCCCAGGCCTTTAATGACTTGTGCCAGTATGCGGGATATCATGCGGATACAGATGAGAAGAAGAGGGACAGATTCAGAAGGGGGCTCAGCACTAAGCTCCGGGATCGTCTCAACACCGTCAGGGCCAACAGTTACAATGAGTTGGTAAACATGGCTATCTCCCAGGAGGACTACATTTCAGCTCGGCAGGCAGAGAAAAAGAGGAAGACCCCTGTGGCAGGACCCTCAGCTCAGCCACAACGTTTCCGGATTGTGTCTGACACCCAGGGCAGGGGACCCCAACAGCAGCAAGGGCGATGGGTAATCCGACCTCAGCAACAGCAGCAGCAGGCACCCAACCGCAACCAATTTCCAGCACAGCGGAATAATCAGCAGCAGCAGTACCGCCAGGCCAATGACAACAGGTGCTTCACTTGTGGCAATACTGGGCATTATGCCAAGAATTGCCCCAGGAACCAGCAGAGGCAGGGGCAGAATGCTAATCAGGCCCAAGGCAAGAGGCAGAAGGTGCAAGTGAGGCAAGGCAGGCTGAACTTCACCACCATGGCTGATATTCCAGAGGGAGCACCCGTCATGACTGGTATCTTTACAGTTTTGAATTATCCTGCTATTATTCTATTTGATTCTGGTGCATCACATAGTTTTATCAGTGCCAAGTTTAGTGCCAAATGCCAGTTGCCCTTTCACCACACCGATGGGGGCATTACAATTTCAACACCAGGAGGCAGGGTTGCCACCTATCAAATTAACAGACACGTGCCCATAAAGTTTGGTAGTCTAATAATTAAAACCACCCTCCTCATTTTGGGGTTGGATAGTGTGGATATTATATTGGGAACTGACTAGTTAACCAGGCATCGAGCAGTTATTGATATTGCAGCCAGGGCCATTGAGGTGCACTCGCCAACCTGTGGTGAAACTACATTATATTTGCCCGATCAGGGATGCACCCGTTCTTGTGCTTTCGTTATGATAGATTCCCCAGTGGAAAAGATCCCAGTGGTCTGTGACTACCCAGATGTTTTTCCGGATGAATTGCCAGGGATGCCACCTGACCGAGATATTGAGTTCGCCATCGAATTGCAACCCGGGACCGCTCCTATCTCCAAGAGACCCTATAGGATGCCTCCCGCGGAGTTGGCAGAATTGAAGAAGCAACTGCAAGAGTTGTTGGACAAGGGGTTTATTCGTCCCAGCACTTCACCATGGGGATGTCCAGCATTATTTGTGAAGAAAAAGGATGAGAGTTTGAGGATGTGTGTTGACTACCGTCCTCTCAATGCGGTGACTATAAAGAACAAATACCCGTTGCCTCGCATTGATGTTCTGTTTGATCAGTTGGTAGGAGCCAAGGTATTCTCCAAGATAGACCTTCGCTCGGGATACCATCAGATCAAGATCCGTGCCAGCGATATTCCCAAGACGGCTTTCTCTACCAGATATGGACTGTATGAGTTTCTGGTGATGTCTTTTGGTTTGACCAATGCCCCGGCTTATTTTATGTACCTGATGAATTCAGTGTTTATGCCAGAATTGGACAAGTTTGTGGTCGTTTTCATTGATGATATCCTGATTTATTCCAAGAACGAAGCCGAGCACACCAAACACTTGCATACTGTACTTCAGAGGCTGCGTGATCATCAGTTGTATGCTAAGCTGAGTAAGTGTGAGTTCTGGCTGAAGGAAATCAAATTCTTGGGTCATACAATTTCTCAAGATGGGGTATCAGTTGATCCTGAGAAGGTGCAGGAGGTGATGGATTGGAAACCCCCGACTACAGTGAAGCAGATTCGGAGTTTTCTGGGATTGGCAGGGTATTATCGACGGTTTATTCCGGATTTCTCCAGAATTGCCAAACCAATGACTGAACTGTTGAAGAAGGGAGTCAAATTTGAGTGGAGTCAAAAGTGTGAGGATGCCTTCCATACCTTAAGGCAACATTTGACAACAGCCCCAGTGCTAGCTCAACCTGACAACACCAAGCCATTTGAAGTTTACTGTGATGCTTCTGGCACTGGTTTGGGATGTGTCTTGATGCAAGAGAGCAGAGTGATTGCTTATGCTTCCCGAGCACTCAGGCCCCATGAGCAGAACTACCCTACACATGATCTAGAATTGGCAGCTGTAGTTCATGCTCTTAAGATATGGAGACACTACTTGATGGGAGCTCACTGTAACATCTATACTGATCACAAGAGTCTCAAATACATCTTCACTCAGGCAGATCTGAACATGAGGCAAAGGAGATGGTTGGAGTTAATCAAGGACTATGATTTAGAGGTACATTACCACCCAGGAAAGGCCAATGTTGTGGCAGATGCCTTGAGCAGAAAGGCCCAGTGCAATTGCATGAGCATGGATGTAGGAGTGACCACCCTGTGTGATGAATTGTGCAGATTGAACTTGGAAGTTGTTTCTGCGGGTGACCTAAGCTACATCTCAGTGGAGCCCACATTGCAAGAACAGATAGTCAGGGCACAGGTTGAGGATAAGGGTGTTCAGGTTATCAAGGATATGATCAAGCAAAAGGCAGAGAAATACAAGTGTTTCCGACAGGACAGCAAGGGAATTCTATGGTTTGGAGATCGATTGGTTGTTCCTAAGGACCCTGAGCTCAGAAAGAAGATACTAGATGAAGCTCACCTTTCCAAATTCTCTATGCACCCTGGTAGCACCAAGATGTACCATGACCTCAGATCTTTATATTGGTGGACTAGAATGAAAAGGGAAATTGCCAAGTACATATCCGAGTGTGACACTTGTCAGAGGATAAAGGCTAGTCACTTGAAGGCAGCAGGCCCTCTGCAACCCCTTCCCATACCATCTTGGAAATGGGAGGACATTTGCATGGACTTTATAGTGGGATTACCCAATACCTCCAGGCACCATGATTCTATTTGGGTTATCGTGGACAGGTTGACTAAGACTGCTCATTTCTTGCCAGTGCATACCACCCACAGGGCAGAGAAGTACGCGGAAATTTATATTGATCAGATAGTAAGGTTGCATGGTATTCCCAAGACCATTATATCTGATAGAGGAGCACCATTTGTGGCCCGATTTTGGGAGCAATTGCAAGAGTCACTTGGAACCCATGTCATCCGAAGCTCAGCATATCACCCTCAAACTGATGGTCAAACAGAAAGAGTGAATCAAATATTGGAAGACATGTTGCGAGCATGTGCACTACACTACGGGAAGGATTGGGACAAGTGTCTGTCCTTGGCAGAGTTTTCTTACAATAACAGCTATCAGTCTAGTCTGAGGATGGCACCTTTTGAGGCATTGTATGGGAGAAGGTGTGGGACCCCACTCAATTGGTCTCAAGCAGGAGAAAGGGAAATTTTTGGGCCAGACTTAGTACTCGAGGCAGAGGCAAAGGTCAGGGTCATTACCAAGAACTTGGAAGCTGCTCAGGCCAGGCAAAGGAGCTATCATGATAAGAGGCGGAAGCCTCTACAGTTTGAGGTGGGAGATCATGTATATCTTAAGGTATCACCCACCAAGGGTGTTCAGAGATTCGGGATCAAGGGCAAGTTAGCTCCTCGCTATATCGGACCCTACGAGATCAAGGAGGCTTGTGGACCCGTAGCCTATCAAGTGGAATTGCCACCTCACATGTCAGCAGTTCATAATGTGTTCCATGTATCTCAACTGCGGAAATGCGTTCGTCTACCCACTGAAATACTTCCGGAACCAGACATTGAGATAGAACCAGACTTGTCCTATCAAGAGTACCCCGTCAAGGTGTTAGATCAAAAGGAGAGATCAACTCGGGCAAGGTCGGTCAGAATGTATAAGGTTCAGTGGAGTCACCATTCAGCAGAAGAAGCTACATGGGAGACTGAGGATTTTCTACGCTCTCGCTTCCCCGACTTTCTACCCAAAGGAGTCGGTATGTAACCCCAGAACCCCACCCCCACCTGCCCTTTGAAAGCAATTATAAGAAAAACTTAGATAACAAGGATAGTCTAAGTTGTGGATTTAACTTAAGAAGGGCTTCCTTCTGAAGTTGCAAAGAGAATGACATTCGAAGAGCAGTTAACAAGAGAAACTTGAGTATAAAGAAAGAGTAGCACCAACACACCTTCCAGCACCCTCCAAGGGACTCTACCTAAAATCTCGGGACGAGATTCCTTAAGGGGGGAGGGCTATAACACCCCAGGTGTTACCCTGGCTGGAGCACACTTTGGCACTCAAGACTATGATCACATGTGGAAGAACTTAAGGAGCAAAAGTATAAGGGGCTTTGGAAACTAAGTTTTTACCAAGAGTTGGGAATGACCAAGGGCATTACTCTAATTGTGTGCAATTATCACCTTGGGAGAGGGGGAAAGAACCCTAGGCCTCTCTTAAACCCTAACTCCCAAACCATGGATAAGAGGGGAAAGAGAGTGAGCAAATGTGCAAAGCATGGGTAATCTTTACCCAAACCCTAAGCAACATTATAACCATCAATTAGGGGAGGGAAACATTACAAAAAGGCCCCTAGGGAAACCCCATTTCAAATCTCCAAGTGGAGAGAGAGCTAGAGCTCTCTAATTCCCTCTAAGTCCCATTTTAGCCCTAAATCAAAGATCAACCGTGTTCACTTCCAAAATGGCGCCAAAACCACTTGGGTTCTATACCAAAAATGTGCAATACCACTTAGGGCACCCACTGGAAAAAGTTGAGCTCGAGACTCGGACGTTTGACATGCCATGGCATGGCTTTTGTCGCGAAGTGCTCAGTGTGACACACCTGATTTGGCACCCGAAGATCTCCCTCCCTAGGCCGTATCTGCCCCGGCGTCTCACAGTTGAGTGACAGCCCTAGGTGCCAGGAAGAGGTCTGCGCCGGACCTTTGCAAAGATTCGCACGGTTGCGACCTCTGGCGACATTTGAACACTGGAAGAAACAAACCGCCACGTGTTCGACGCCGTCTGCCGCGCCAGAGCACGCCCGAGCACGCCCCGCGCCGCGCCCGAGCCAAGCCGGTGCCCTGGTCCGCGTCCGCGGCTATAAAACGCCCAGGAGCTTTGGCCGTACCCCTCCGCACGCGCTCAAGCCTCACCGGAGCTCAGTTCGCCGCCGTTTGCCCATACGCGACGCGCCCGCGGCCACCCGAGCCCCTGCCACCGTCGACCGGCCAACCCAGCCATTCCCAACCCCGTCCAGCCCTCGGAGAAGACTGTGCCCGTCTCCGTGAAGCTCCCCGAGCGAGGAATCGGGCTCTGCTTCACCGGAGAGGCCGGCCCAAGGTCACCGGACTTCAACCGACCCCCGGCAACCGTGGACCGAGGTACACCGTGCACCTCTCTTCGATTCCTTGCACGGTTAGACTCCTTGGACCTCCACGAAGCTCCCTATGCCCTTGGATTGAACTATGCCGCCGTGGATAGGCCGGAGCACACGCCGCCGACGAGCTCGCCCGCCTGCTCGCGTGGACCGGGCGATTCCGGCCATCCCCGACGACGAGCCGTACCTCGACGTGATCGCCAGACCCTCCCCGAGCCAACCCTACACTTCGCCGGAACTCCCTCGCCGCCGGTAAGCCGCGCCGCCCTTTCTTTTTCCGCGGCTACTGTTTCAATGGAGGGAGGGACTGCGGGTGAGAGGGAGAGAAACCCAGGGGGTTAAGTGAAAGGTCAGAGACTCAAGTGAATAGTGCCTTAAGGGTAGATCTGCGAGGTTTGAATTGTTTTAAACCCAGGGGCCTCGGCGCAAACTGTTTTTTCCAGGAAAACTTAACTAAAACCTAATTTAAATTCAAACAGAAACTTTAAAAACCCATAACTCCTGTTTGGTTTATCCATTTTTGGTCAAATCAATTTTGCCAGACTCTAAATCATGTAACCTATTTAGGAAAAATATAAAAACCCTTGGTGCTGTGGAAAACTTAAAAGTTCTGATTTAATATTAACTTAGGCCAAAAGATAAATAATAGTAAGAAAAATAGTTAGGCTATTTGACTAAGGTTAGGAAAATTTGGAGAAGTTTATATTCACCTACTAACCTGTTTAAAAATGTTAAACCCCTCTGTCCATTACATTAAGTTAGTTTTAACCCCTTATTCCAAATATGCTTAAAGTTTAAGAAAAATAGGAAAAGTGACACAAATATTGAACCAGAGGGCACCCCTATTTTTGTTAAGATACTTAGTTAATGTAGTTCACTAGAAAAATATATCATACCCTGTTTTAGTATAAAAGAATTAAGATTTTTTTTAAATTAATAAAACAAGGATAACTTAGAAAAACTCCACAAAAATAACCCCAAGGTGAAAACATCCCCACCCTTGGGATAACTATTGTTTTATTAGAAAGAACTTAGGAAAAATATGAAATCTGCTGTTTGACATTTTTCAAATAGTAATGTAGTAGAAAGAGCCTTTTTGACATGAAACTTAAGAAAAGCATAACTAAATAACCACCCCTTAGTTTCCTGTGATTTTTAGCACAAAGACCTATTATCACCAGAGGATGCCAGCAAAAATAACCTTTAGAATAGAACCTACCCCTAACTAGGAGGTGTAGTGTAAAGTGCCCCTTTTTGCCTAACTTTTGTTATTTTTGTTTAAGGCCTAACTTTTATACTCTAAGCCTCAAATTCTAAAAACAAGCTAAAATAGCCAGTGACAACCCACTGTAATTTTTACAGAATTTTTGGAACTTCTTAAAACACTGTCGTAGTTCAAACCTGCACTAGAAACCCCAAATGGAAATTAAAGAAAGGAAAATGAATAATGAAAATTGATGTCATCCTAAGACCTTTGTAAATTTGCCCCCTAAAAATCTATGAAGCAATGCAAATCCACTATGTTATCCCTAATGAAAACCTAAGCTTAAAGGGTAATAAGTCAAAGTCTATGTATACACTAGAAGCCCCACAGAACCAGGAAACCCTAAGTAAATTCTTAACTTACTTTCTTTAGCATAATGTTCTTAAATCTTGCATAACCATGACATACATGTTCATTGCATTTCGATAGACTGTAATCTTGCGGACGGAGAGTACATCCTCGTGCCGGAGCAAGGAGCTGCTCAGGAGGTAGCCCCAGATCCAGCACCAGAGCCAGCACCAGAGGACCTGCCTGCCACTGCTTTGGAAGGCAAGCCCCGGTTTTATGCATAACCTGTTATTTATGCTATTTTACTTCATTTAATGATTGTAGGTTTGATTGTGCACTTAAGTGTAGGAGTTGTTTGAAACCCTAGTTGCATGATCTCAGGAATCCCGTTGAGATGAATACTAGTATGCTAGGTCGAGTAGCTGCTTTATTAATTAGGATCTCGGTAGAAGTCGAGTGATTTTTCTAGCACTCGCGCGAGGTCAGGACATTGATTGTACCCACTTTCATATCGTACTGATGTTGGTGTGTGGGCAACAATCCATGGGGATTGGTTGTCCACGGAATAAAATGTGAATAAGGATTAAGGTGTGGTACCGTGAGTCAAGCGTTTGAATGTACTAAACACATACCGAGAAATATGGTAAATCGGTAAGCCTAGTACCTGAGTGAACCTGCCCGCAGACTTTACCCCTCACGCGACCTGAGACGAGGTCTCCCATTCCGGTTATGGTGGGTACAAGTGCGGCCACTGCACGACGGCCAGTCGGGGTCAGTGGGGCATTGTACGCCAAGGCGGTGAGCCCTGATCTGTTGCCAGGGGATCGATGGGGACGGTTGATATGTGTGGGGACGGAGTGCCCCTACATGTCGTGTGTTTAGGTTTACCTTGCAAGGATAAAAACTCGATTCGAATCGTCTGCTTCTCGCAGCTAATGAGACTGCTTGATCCATGCTGCTACATTGAGTAACAAGTGGAATGATGCGGAGATGATATAAGATGTTGATTGCTAAAATGTTTGCTACCTTGTATGAATAGATAGTACATTTTTAGCCTTAAGAGAGTCACACTTAACTTTGACTAAGTTAAAATCTTGATTAGAAACTCAGCTAGTGCTTTTGGCAACCAAACCCCCACAGCCAAACAGCTGCATGTCTAGAGGTAGAGGAGTAGACTCCTCACACCGGGTAAGTCTAGCTGAGTATTAGTATACTCAGCCTTGCTTGTGGCATAATTTTCACAGGTTCTCTGGAGGAGATGGTTGCTGGGATAACTTGGCCGACCACCCTGCCACCGGGTTGGACTGTCGAGTGGGACCCTGCCTCAGCCGAGGAGGAGCATGAGGAGTGATGGGACAGGCTTCCCCATCTCTCTATTTATTTACCGTTAGTTTATTTCCGCTGCACTTCGAACAATGATGGTTACTTTTGCAAAAACTCCGATGATGATGATGGTGATGTAATAATTTAACATTGTGACATGTATGGTTTTATGCTTTATTGTATTTGCTCTGTGACTCACCTTCGAGTGAGATTGTGGTACTTGATCCTGTCAGTGGCCGTGTCGGACTAGATCTGAGGGATTGACGGGTTATTCCCATTTAAGTGTGGTCTAGCCTCTAAGGCGGGACTTGGACACTTAAGTTGGAATAATTCGGGCAGTTCCGCCACACTACTCCCCATTGAGGTGGTCACGAAGACCGGGTCTCTTTCAACCCTTTCCCTCTCTCAAACGGTCCCTCAGACCGAGTGAGCTTCTTCTTCTCAATCAAACGGGAACAAACTTCCCCGCAAGGACCACCACACAATTGGTGTCTCTTGCCTCGGTTACAATTGAGTTGTTCACAAGAAAGAATGAAAGAACGAAGCAATCCAAGCGCAAGAGCTCAAAAGAACACAACAAATCTCTCTCACTAATCACTAAAGCTTTGTGTGGAATTGGGAGAGGATTTGATCACTTGGGTGTGTCTAGAATTGAATGCTTAGCTCTTGTAAGTAGTTGGAAGGTGGAAAACTTGGATTACTTGAATGTGGGGGTGGTTGGGGTATTTATAGCCCCAACCACCAAACTAGCCGTTTGGTGGAGGCTGCTGTCGCATGGCGCACCGGACAGTCCGGTGCGCCAGCCACGTCACCTGGTCGTTGGGTTCCGACCGTTGGAGCTCTGTCTTGTGGGCCCACCTGGCTGCCCGGTGGTGCACCGGACAAGTCCTGTAGACTATCCGGTGTGCCACCCGCGCGTGCTCTGACCTCTGCGCGCGTAGGCGCGCATTTAATGCGTTGCAGTCGACCGTTGCGCGCGAAGTAGCCGTTGCTCCGCTGACATGTCCGGTAAATTTTAGCGGAGCGAATTCCCGAAGCTGGCGAGTTCAGAGTCGCTCTCCCTTGGGGCACCGGACACTGTCTGGTGGTGCACCGGACAGTCCGGTGAATTATAGCCAAGCGCCTCTGAGAATTCCCGAAGGTGATGAGTTCAGCTTGGAGTTCCCTGGTGCACCGGACACTGTCCGGTGGCACACCGGACAGTCCGGTGCGCTAGACCAGGGCACACTTCGGTTGTCCCTTCCTCACTTTGTTTGAACCCTTTACTTGGTCTTTTTATTGGCTTATTGTGAACCTTTGGCACCTGTAGAACTTATAGACTAGAGCAAACTAGTTAGTCCAATTATTAGTGTTGGGCAATTCAACCACCAAAATCAATTAGGAAATAGGTGTAAGCCTAATTCCCTTTCAATCTCCCCCTTTTTGGTGATTGATGCCAACACAAATCAAAGTAAGTATAGAAGTGCATAATTGAACTTGTTTGCATAATTGTAAGTGCAAAGGTTACTTGGAATTGAGCCAATATAAATACTTATAAGATACGCATGGATTGTTTCTTTAATTTTAACATTTTGGACCACGCTTACACCACATGTTTTGTTTTTGCAAATTCTTTTGTAAATTCTTTTCAAAGTCCTTTTGCAAATAGTCAAAGGTAAATGAATAAGATTTTGAGAAGCATTTTCAAGATTTTAAATTTTCTCCCCCTGTTTCAAATGCTTTTCCTTTGACTAAACAAAACTCCCCCTCAATGAAATCCTCCTCTTAGTGTTCAAGAGGGTTTTAAGATATCAATTTTGAAAATACTACTTTCTCCCCCTTTTGAACACAATAAGGTACCAATTTGAAAATCATTAGTTTTTAAAATTAGGTGGTGGTGCGGTCCTTTTGCTTTGGGCTAACACTTTCTCCCCCTTTGGCATGAATCGCCAAAAATGGATATTTTGAGTGAAATATAAGCCCTTGGTAAAACTACTTTCTCCCCTTTTGGCAAATAAAACATGAGTAAAGATTATACCAAAGACGGAGATTTGCTCGGAGCGACGACGAAGGATGAGTTATGGAGTGGAGTGGAAGCCTTTGTCTTTGCCGAAGACTCCAATTCCCTTTCAATACACCTATGACTTGGTTTGAAATTCACTTGAAAATACATTAGTCAAGGCATATAAAAGAGACATGATCAAAGGTATACTTGGGAGCTATGTATGCAAGAAATCAAAAGAAATTCCTAGAATCAAGAATATTTAGCTCATGCCTAAGTTTGTTAAAAGTTTGTTCATCTAGTGGCTTGGTAAAGATATCGGCTAATTGTTCCTTAGTGTTAATATATGCAATCTCGATATCTCCCTTTTGTTGGTGATCCCTTAGAAAATGATACCGAATGGCTATGCGTTTAGTGCGGCTATGCTCAACGGGATTATCCGCCATGCGGATTGCACTCTCATTATCACATAGAAGAGGAACTTTGGTTAATTTGTAACCATAGTCCCTAAGGGTTTGCCTCATCCAAAGTAATTGTGCGCAACAATGTCCTGCGGCAATATACTCGGCTTCGGCGGTAGAAAGAGCTACGGAATTTTGCTTCTTTGAAGCCCAAGACACCAAGGATCTTCCCAAGAACTGGCAAGTCCCCGATGTGCTCTTTCTATTAATCTTACACCCGCCCAATTGGCATCTGAATAACCAATTAAATCAAATGTGGATCCCCTAGGATACCAAATCCCAAACTTAGGAGTATAAACTAAATATCTCAATATTTGTTTTACGGTCGTAAGGTGAGCTTCCTTAGGGTCGGCTTGGAATCTTGCACACATGCATACGGAAAGCATAATATCTGGTCGAGATGCACATAAATAGAGTAAAGAGCCTATCATCGACCGGTATACCTTTTGATCGACGGATTTACCTTCCGTGTCGAGGTCGAGATGCCCACTGGTTCCCATGGGTGTCTTGATGGGCTTGGCATCCTTCATCCCAAATTTGTTTAGAATGTCTTGAATATACTTCGTTTGGCTAATGAAGGTGCCTTCTTGGAGTTGCTTCACTTGAAATCCCATGAAGTACTTCAACTCCCCCATCATAGACATCTCGAATTTCTGTGTCATGATCCTACTAAATTCTTCACATGTAGATTCGTTAGTAGACCCAAATATGATATCATCAACATAAATTTGTCATACAAACAAATCATTGTCAAGAGTTTTAGTGAAAAGAGTAGGATCGGCCTTTTCGACTTTGAAGCCATTAGTGATAAGAAAATCTTTTAGGCATTCATACCATGCTCTTGGGGCTTGCTTGAGCCCATAAAGCGCCTTAGAGAGTTTATAAACATGGTTAGGGTACTCACTATCTTCAAAGCCGAGAGGTTGCTCAACATAGACCTCTTCCTTGATTGGTCCATTGAGGAAGGCACTTTTCACATCCATTTGGTAAAGTTTAAAGCCATGGTAAGTAGCATAGGCAAGTTTCATCGAAATCCAAACCTTTGACTTGTGAATATCCTTTGGCCACAAGTCGGGCTTTGTTTCTTGTCACCACACCATGCTCGTCTTGCTTGTTGCGGAATACCCACTTGGTTCCTACAACATTTTGATTAAGACGTGGAACCAAATGCCATACCTCATTCCTAGTGAAGTTGTTGAGCTCCTCTTGCATCGCCACCACCCAATCCGAATCTTGTAGAGCTTCCTCTACCCTGTGTGGCTCAATAGAGGAAACAAAAGAGTAATGTTCACAGAAATGAGCAACACGAGATCTAGTGGTTACCCCCTTATGGATGTCGCCGAGGATGGTGTCGACGGGGTGATCTCGTTGGATTGCTTGGTGGACTGTTGGGTGTGGCAGCGTTGGTTCTTCATCCTCCTTGTCTTGATCATTTGCATCTCCCCCTTGATCATTGCCGTCATTTTGAGGAGGCTCATCTTCTTGATCTTCTCCTTCATCAACTTGAGCCTCATCCTCATTTTGAGTTGGTGGAGATGCTTGCGTGGAGGAGGATGGTTGATCTTGTGCATTTGGAGGCTCTTCGGATTCCTTAGGACACACATCCCCAATGGACATGTTCCTTAGCGCGATGCACGGAGCCTCTTCATCACCTATCTCATCAAGATCAACTTGCTCTACTTGAGAGTCGTTAGTCTCATCAAACACAACGTCACAAGAAACTTCAACTTGTCCAGAGGACTTGTTAAAGACTCTATATGCCCTTGTGTTTGAATCATATCCTAGTAAAAAGCCTTCTACGTCTTAGGAGCAAATTTAGATTTTCTACCTCTTTTAATAAGAATAAAGCATTTGCTACCAAAGACTCTAAAATATGAAATATTGGGCTTTTTACCGGTTAGGAGTTCGTATGATGTCTTCTTGAGGATTCGGTGTAGATACAACCGGTTGATGGCGTAGCAGGCGGTGTTCATCGCTTCGGCCCAAAACCGATCCGAGGTTTTGTACTCATCAAGCATGGTTCTTGCCATGTCCAATAGAGTTCTACTCTTCCTCTCCACTACACCATTTTGTTGTGGGTGTAGGGAGAAGAGAACTCATGCTTGATGCCCACCTCCTCAAGGAAGCCTTCGATTTGTGAGTTCTTGAACTCCGTCCCGTTGTCGCTTCTTATTTTCTTGATCCTTAAGCCGAACTCGTTTTGAGCTCGTCTCAAGAATCCTTTTAAGGTCTCTTGGGTATAGGATTTTTCCTGCAAAAAGAATACCCAAGTGAAGCGAGAATAATCATCTACAATAACTAGACAGTACTTACTCCCGCCGATGCTTATATAAGCAATCGGGCCGAATAGGTCCATGTGTAGGAGTTCCAGTGGCCTGTCAGTCGTCATGATGTTCTTGTGTGGATGATGAGCACCAACTTGCTTCCCTGCTTGGCATGCGCTACAAATCCTGTCTTTCTCAAAATGAACATTTGTTAATCCTAAAATGTGCTCTCCCTTTAGAAGCTTATGAAGATTCTTCATCCCAACATGGGCTAGTCGGCGGTGCCAGAGCCAACCCATGTTAGTCTTAGCAATTAAGCAAGTGTCGAGTTCAGCTTTATCAAAATCTACCAAGTATAGCTGACCCTCTAACACTCCCTTAAATGCTATTGAATCATCACTTCTTCTAAAGACAGTGACACCTACATCAGTAAATAGACAGTTGTAGCCCATTTGACATAATTGAGAAACGGAAAGCAAATTGTAATCTAAGGAATCTACAAGAAAAACATTGGAAATTGAGTGGTCAGGAGATATAGCTATTTTACCCAATCCTTTGACCAAACCTTGATTTCCATCACCGAATGTGATAGCTCGTTGGAGATCTTGGTTTTTCTCATAGGAGGAGAACATCTTCTTCTCCCCTGTCATGTGGTTTGTGCACCCGCTATCGATGATCCAACTTGAGCCCCCGGATGCATAAACCTACAAAACAAGTTTAGTTCTTGATTTTAGGTACCCAAATGGTTTTGGGTCCTTTGACATTAGACACAAGAACTTTGGGTACCCAAACACAAGGCTTTGACCCCTTGTGCTTGCCCCCAATATATTTGGCAACTACCTTGCCGGATTTGTTAGTTAAAACATAAGAGGCATCAAAGGTCTTGAATGAAATGTTAGAATCATTTGATGCCTTAGGAGTTTTCTTCTTAGGCAATTTAGCATGGGTTGATAGCCTAGAGCTAGATGTCTCACCCTTGTACATAAAAGCATGATTAGGGCCAAAGTGAGACTTCCTAGAATGAATTCTCCTAATTTTGTCCTCGGGATAACCGGCAGGGTACAAAATGTAACCGTCGTTATCCTGAGGCATGGGAGTCTTGCCCTTAACAAAGTTGGACAATTTCTTAGGAGAGGCATTAACTTTGACATTGTCCCCCTTTTGGAAGCCAATGACATCCTTTATGCCAGGGCGTCTCCCACTATAGAGCATACTACGAGCAAACTTAATTTTTTCATTTTCTAGTTCATGCTCGGCAATTTTAGCATCTAATTTAGCTATATGATCATTTTGTTGTTTAATCATGGAAAGGTGATCATGTATAGCATTAACATCAACATCTCTACATCTAGTGCAAATAGTGACATGCTCAGTGGTAGATGTAGAGGTTTTGCAAGAATTAAGTTCAACAATCTTAGCACGCAATATATCATTTTTATCTCTAAGATCGGAAATTGTAACATTGCAAACATCTAGTTCTTTAGCCTTAGCAATTAATTTCTCATTTTCAATCCTAAGGCTAGCAAGATTAATATTTAATTCTTCAATCTTAGCAAGTAAATCAACATTATCATCTTTAAGATTGGGAATTGAAACATTACAAGCATTTGAATCAACCTTAGCAATTAAACTAGAATTTTCATTTCTAAGGTTGTTGATAACATCATGGCATGTGCTTAGCTCACTAGTTAATTTCTCATATTTTTCAACTTCTAGAGCATAAGCATTTTTAACCTTAACATGCTTTTTGTTTTCCTTGATTAGGAAGTCCTCTTGGGTATCCAAGAGGTCATCCTTCTCATGGATGGCACTAATTAATTCATTTAACTTCTCTTTTTGTTGCATGTTTAGGTTGGCAAAAAGGGTACGCAAATTATCCTCCTCATCACTAGCATTATCGTCACTAGAGGACTCATATTTAGTGGAGGATTTGGATTTAACCTTCTTCTTTTTGCCGTCCTTTGCCATGAGGCACTTGTGGCCGACGTTGGGGAAGAGAAGACCCTTGGTGACGGCGATGTTTGCGGTGTCCTCGTCGGAGGAGGAGTCAGTGGAGCTCTCGTCGGATTCCCATTCCCGGCAAACATGGGCATCGCCGCCCTTCTTCTTGTAGTATCTCTTCTTCTCCTTTCTTCTCCCCTTCTTGTCGTCGCCCCTGTCACTGTCACTAGATAGTGGACATTTTGCAATAAAATGACCGGGCTTACCACATTTGTAGCACACTTTCTTGGTGCGGGGCTTGTAATCCTTCCCCCTCCTTTGCTTGAGGATTTGGCGGAAGCTATTGATGACGAGCGCCATCTCCTCATTGTCGAGCTTTGAGGCGTCGATTGGTTGTCTACTCGATGTAGACTCCTTCTTTTCCTCCGTCGCCTTGAATGCGACCGGTTGTGCTTCGGACGTGGAGGGGCCATCAAGCTCGTTGATCTTCTTTGAGCCTTTGATCATCAATTCAAAGCTCACAAAGTGTCCTATCACTTCCTCGGGAGACATTAGTGTGTATCTAGGATTACCACGAATTAATTGTACTTGTGTAGGGTTAAGGAAAACAAGTGATCTAAGAATAACCTTAACCATTTCGTGGTCATCCCATTTCTTGCTCCCGAGGTTGCGCACTTGGTTCACCAAGGTTTTGAGCCGGTTGTACATGTCTTGTGGCTCCTCCCCTTGGCGAAGTCGAAAGCGACCGAGCTCCCCCTCGATCGTTTCCCGCTTGGTGATTTTGGTCACCTCGTCTCCTTCGTGCGCGGTCTTTAGCGTGTCCCAAATCTCCTTAGCATTTTTCATCCTTGCACCTTATTATACTCCTCTCGACTTAGAGAGGCGAGGAGTATAGTTGAGGCTTAGGAGTTGAAGTGTTGGATTTGGGCCACTTCGTCCTCATCATAATCTTCATCCCCTACGGATGGTACCTGTACGCCAAACTCAACAACATCCCATATACTTTTGTGGAGTGAGGTCAGATGAAATCGCATTAAATCACTCCACCTAGCATAATCTTCACCATCAAAAGTTGGTGGTTTGCCTAATGGGACGGAAAGTAAAGGCGTATGTTTAGGAATGCGAGGATAGCGTAAGGGGATCTTACTAAACTTCTTGCGCTCATGGCGCTTAGAAGTTACGGACGGCGTGTCGGAGCCGGAGGTGGATGGCGATGAGGTGTCGATCTCGTAGTAGACCACCTTTCTCATCTTCTTCTTCTTGTCACCGCTCCGACACGACTTGTGTGAAGGGGATTCTTTTTCCTTCCCCTTTCCTTTGTTGTAGGACTCTCTCGATGGAGCCTTCCCGTGGCTTGTAGTGGGCTTCTCGCCGGTCCCCGTCTCTTTCTTGGCGTGCTCTCCCGACATCACTTCGAGCGGTTAGGCTCTAATGAAGTACCGGGCTCTGATACCAATTGAAAGTCGCCTAGAGGGGGGTGAATAGGGCGAATCTGAAATTTACATACTTAATCACAACTACAAGCCGGGTTAGCGTTAGAAATATAAACGAGTCCGAGAGAAGGCGCAAAACAAATCACAAGCGAATAAAGAGTGTGACACAAGGATTTGTTTTACCGAGGTTCGGTTCTCTCAAACCTACTCCCCGTTGAGGTGGTCACGAAGACCGTGTCTCTTTCAACCCTTTCCCTCTCTCAAACGGTCCCTCGGACCGAGTGAGCTTCTTCTTCTCAATCAAACGGGAACAAACTTCCCCGCAAGGACCACCACACAATTGGTGTCTCTTGCCTCGGTTACAATTGAGTTGTTCACAAGAAAGAATGAAAGAACGAAGCAATCCAAGCGCAAGAGCTCAAAAGAACACAACAAATCTCTCTCACTAATCACTAAAGCTTTGTGTGGAATTGGGAGATGATTTGATCACTTGGGTGTGTCGAGAATTGAATGCTTAGCTCTTGTAAGTAGTTGGAAGGTGGAAAACTTGGATTACTTGAATGTGGGGGTGGTTGGGGTATTTATAGCCCCAACCACCAAACTAGCCGTTTGGTGGAGGCTGCTGTCGCATGGCGCACCGGACAGTCCGGTGCGCCACCGGACAGTGTCCGGTGCGCCAGCCACGTCACCTGGTCGTTGGGTTTCGACCGTTGGAGCTCTGTCTTGTGGGCCTGCCTGGCTGTCCTGTGGTGCACCGGACAAGTCCTGTAGACTTTCCGGTGTGCCACCCGCGCGTGCTCTGACCTCTGCGCGCGCAGGCGCGCATTTAATGCGTTGCAGTCGACCGTTGCGCGCGAAGTAGCCGTTGCTCCGCTGGCTCACCGGACAGTCCGGTGTGCACCGGACATGTCCGATGAATTTTAGTGGAGTGGATTCCCGAAGCTGGCGAGTTCAGAGTCGCTCTCCCTTGGGGCACCGGACAGTCCGGTGAATTATAGCGAAGCGCCTCTAAGAATTCCCGAAGGTGATGAGTTCAGCTTGGAGTTCCCTGGTGCACCGGACACTGTCCGATGTCACACCGGACAGTCCGGTGCGCCAGACCAGGGCACACTTCGGTTGTCCCTTGCTCACTTTGTTTGAACCTTTTCTTGGTCTTTTTATTGGCTTATTGTGAACCTTTGTCACCTGTAGAACTTATAGACTAGAGCAAACTAGTTAGTCCAATTATTTGTGTTGGGCAATTCAACCACCAAAATCAATTAGGAAATAGGTGTAAGCCTAATTCCCTTTCAAGAATCAATCACCAAAAAGGGGGAGATTGAAAGGAAATTAGGCTTACACCTTTTTTCCTAATTGATTTTGGTGGTTGAAATGCCCAACACAAATAATTGGACTAACTAGTTTGCTCTAGTCTATAAGTTCTACAGGTGCCAAAAGGTTCACAATAAGTCAATAAAAAGACCAAGAAAGAGGTCAAACAAAGAGAGCAAAAGACATCCCAAAAGGCACCCTGGTCTGGCGCGCCGGACTGTCCGGTGCACCACCGGACAGTGTCCGGTGCACCAGGGCACTCGACGTTGAACTCGCCACCTTCGGGAAATTCCAAGGGCGCTCCGCTATAATTCATCGGACTGTCCGGTGAGTCACCGGACAGTGTCCGGTGCACACCGGACTGTCCGGTGTGCTAGTGGAGCAACGACTACTTCGCGCGCAACGATCGTCTGCAACCGCATTTAATGCGCTACAGTGCGCGCCAGAGTCAGAACACGCGTAGTTGGCGCACCGGACAGTCTACAGGACCTGTCCAGTGCACCACCGGACAACCCAGAGGCCCCACAAGTCAGAGCTCCAACGGTTGAACCCCAACGGTCTGCTGACGTGGCTGGCGCACCGGACACTGTCCGGTGCGCCATGCGACAGCACACTTCCAACGGCTATTTTTGGTGGTTGGGGCTATAAATACCCCCAACCACCCCACATTCAATGGCATCCAAGTTTCTACACTTCTACACCTTACAAGAGCTATAGCATTCATTACAAGACACACCAAAGAGATCAAATCCTCTCCCAACTCCACACAAAGCTTTAGTGATTAGAGAGAGAGATTTGTTGTGTTCATTTGAGCTCTTGCGCTTGGATCGCTTTTTTCTTTCTCATTCTTCTTGTGATCAAACTCAATTGTAACCAAGGCAAGAGACACCAATTGTGTGGTGGTCCTTGCGGGAACTTTGTGTTCCGTTTGATTGAGTAGAGAAACTCACTCGGTCTAGGTGACCGTTTGAGAGAGGGAAAGGGTTGAAAGAGACCCGGTCTTTGTGACCATCTCAACAGGGAGAAGGTTTGCAAGAACCGAACCTCGGTAAAACAAATCATCGTGTCTCGCTCTTTATTTGCTCACGGTTTGTTTTGCGCCCTCTCTCTCGGACTCGTTTATATTTCTTACGCTAACCCGGCTTGTAGTTGTGCTTAGGTTTATAAATTTTAGATTCGCCCTATTCACCCCCCCCTCTAGGCGACTTTCAGGGGGATAGGTCTGTAACACCCTGATTTTGGGGGTATAAATTTTCTTTCTAATTATCACCCAAAATCATGTGTTACTCTTCCTTTTCTCACTCTAGGCTTTCTCTCTCTCTAGATTCTTTTTCTCTTTTTTCTTTTGGTTAGAAATAGCTTAAACTAGTGGAGGTTAATTATTTATTTTTGCCAAAACCTTATGAGTCATGACATGTTGCATCATGCTGAGTTTAAAATATTCTTTGAAGTGTTGCACAAGTTTGAATTTATTTGAATTTGAAACCTAGTTTGAATTTGGATTTGAAAAAACCTATAGAAAAAGAAATGGAAAAGGAATTAGAAAATTCAAAGAAAAAGAAAAGGAGAAAGCAGCCCAAACCAGCCCAGTAAGCCCAGCCAGGCCGTGCGCCCGCGCCGCCTCATAGGCGAACCCCGCCTGTCAGTGGCAATTCTCCCTCGCGCGCCCTCCCTCCCTCGCTCGCTGCCCAGTGCGGCCAGCCGGTCGGCGCTAGTTTTCTTCCCCGCACGCTCCCTCTCTCTCTCAGGCCCGGTCCGCCAGTCGCCGAGCCGTTGCCCCGCACGCCCCTTTCTCCTCTCTCTGCGCCGTGGGCCCTACCTGTCAGTTCCGCCCCCTCCGCGCTCGCCGTGGACTGGCGCGTGCGCACTCGCGCACGTCGCCTGATTTCTCGGCCACGCGCCCATCTCCCTTCTTAGAGCCCCGCCAGTGCCCCGCACACACCCCTCACCTCATTTCGCTCAGCTTCGCCCTCTCTAGCGCTCTGCCCACGCCGCCAGCCGCTGCCGGAGAACCGCGCCCGCGTTCCTGGCCATCCAGCTCGCCGAAGACCGCTCCAAGCCTCCCCGAGCTCTGCCCCGAGGTGAGACACCCGTCCCCGTGCCCAATTTCCTCTATTGTGCCCTGTGTTCGGCCAATTTCACCTTCGCCGGTGCTCGACCGCGGCGGTCCGCCGTGCTCGCGCGGTGGCCGGCCGATTTAGCCCGGTCTAGTTCCTCGGAGTAGGTCCCTGTGTCACCCCTGCCACTGCTGAAGCTAGCCCAGGCCTTAGCGCGCCTTAAGTCCCCTCCCCGTGGTTGGAATGGCTCACCGGAGTTACTCCGGCCCGCGCGAGACCTTCTCACCGCCATTCTCCCTTCTCTGCCCGTGGATTCATGGCTTCTTCCCCGCCATTGAGTTTGTCGTGGTGCCCTCTCCCTCTCTGCCCAACTCAGGCGACCCCGGAGCCACCCTAGCCCGTGCCAGCCTCAACTCTGGCGACCTCACCGCCTCGAAGAGGAGCGGCGCCGCTCGCAGCCGTTTGTTTCCCCCGGTCTGATCCCCTCCGTCCGATCCTGATCACACGGCCCAGACCGAGGGTACCGATTCGCTCACGTGCGCCCTGCGCCCTTGGACTACCTCTGATCCCCTCCATTCGATTTAGATCGAATGGCCCGGACCGTGGGTACCGCTTCACGCACGCGTGCCCTGCGCCCTTGGCCTGCCTCTGATCACCTCCGTCTGATTCAGATCGAACGGCTCGGACTGCGGGTACCGCTTCGCGCATGCGTGCCCTGACGCCCTGGCCCACCTGTCAGCACCCAAGTCCTCTGGCGATGGGCCCTCTCGGTTAGTGCGCCCTCCCCCTCTGTCGTTGACGCCTCTAGGCCCGCTTGTCAGCCGCGCCTGCGCGCACGCGCGCGCCTGTGCGATCTAATCTCAGCCGTCGGTTTCTGATCCAACAGTTGAGGGAGCCCGATACCCATTCGCGTGGCTGTTTTGCTTAAGAAACCCCTTGGTTTTAGGAAATCAACCCGCCGTCCTCTGTTTTAGCGCATAGGTCCCTGGTTTGTTTTAATTAGACCCTTTGACTTTTATTTAATCACAGATTTAGCCCTAATTTCATATTTCAAACTTCAAAACTTGTTTATTTCATATCTTTTTCATATGAACTCCAAATTTAGTGGTTCAAATTGCAAAATGTTCACCAAATTATTCTCTGTTCAAATAAAATATGACCAACTGTAATCTGTACACTTTAAGTTTTACACTTAGAATATAGAATTAAAGTATATGTTGATTTATTTATTTAATGAAATAAATAAAAGGAGAACCCTAGGAATAAAGTATATTCAATCTTGTGAGATTAGTGTTATGCATTACTTGGATTTATTTTTGGCTTAACCTCTAGGCCTTAATGACATAAATAGAATTAGGAATGTAATTATGGATAATACTTAAGAGATAATCAAATTTCTAAATGAGAGTCGTTTATCTTATAATTCTAGCTTTCATTTGTTTTAATCACTACTTAACCTTTTTGAGCTATGTTCCAAACATTTAGAGAGTAATCAATTCCCCAATTAGGATTAGTCCATTTTTGTAACTTGACCTCATTCCTCTGTACTTAATAATGTACCTTCTTGAGTTGTGTGCCAATATTTGTACATGTGTGATGTGATGTTCATTTTTACCTTCCAAATGTATTGAATGTATGCTCGCTTTACTTAGACAACGAGCAGCTCGTGGTTCCTGAGTGTGTTGCCGAAGATCCCTCTGAGCAACAACCTAGTGAAGGCAAGTGTCCTCAGACCTATCATGTCCTACTTTACTTTATAATTCACTGTCCCGCATTACTTTATTGAAACCTAAGGATTGACTGGTTTGTATTTCCCTTACCCTTGTTTACCTTTTTGGGTTAATCATGGTTAACTTATGCTATTGCTTAAACTTAATCAATGAACATGATGTGATCTTTTATGATACGATGATGTTATCCCGATGGGTCCTTGTGATTACTTTAGGGGGCTCAGGCTCTTTCCTGAGTACCTCTCCGTAAGGACCTGTTTAGGGAGTGACAACCCGGGATAACAGTGCAACCATGAGGGTGGAATGGGACGCCCTTAGCTGATTAATTAGAGGAACCAGAGGAGTAGTTGGCTTCGCCGTAGGGCCGTCAATGGGGTCCGGGCACAGTACTTGCTCTGCCGAGGTTGGTTGCAGAGGTTCTTTGATTTGGTTTTGTTTTAGTCACCCTTCCTTTGGGGAGATGTACTGTGTTTATCAAACTGGAGAAACCTAACGGGCGGCTATGACCTCTGGGAAATCTTTGTAAAGGCTACGTAGTGAGACCCTGCTAGGTCACCTTGGTAGTGATCAATGAGGAGGCTAGATCCCCGGGCAGAATGGGAATCATGGCTTGTGGGTTAAGTGTGCAACCTCTGCAGAGTGTTAGAAACTGGTATATCAACCATGCTCACGGTTATGAGCAGCCTTGGGATCCTCTTCGATTAGAAGAACAATGGTTACTTTTATGATGATGATTAACAATGGTGATTATAATCCTGATCTCTGGTATTTCCTCTTGGAGGGAGTGCCTCTGGGTAATAACTGGGTTATTACTAAAATTTGGCTCTACTTATAATAATAAAACTTGACCAACTAAAAGCAACTGCTTAACCTTAACTCCACATACCGCTAGTCCACCTTAGCCAAATGGGACATTTGCTGAGTACGTTGATGTCTACTCACCCTTGCTTTACAAACCACCCCACCCCAGGTTGTCCCCACTGTTCTTAGTGCTTAGGAGGTGAAGTTGGCAACATGGATGACTTCGAGGAGTTCCAGGAATACGACGAGTTCTAGTTTACTTTAGTGGCAAACCTCCAGTTAGCTGCTTGTGTAGGCTTATCTTCTACGTTTCGATACTCCGCACTTTGATGTTAATGTTAAACACTAGGTTTATGTAATAGACTCTGTGGATGTCTCAGACATCTTGATGTAATAAAGTACCTTTCCGCTATTTATTTCGAGCATTGTGTGATGATGTCCAACTACGTAAGTGCTGTGTACGTGAGTTCTGATCCTGGCACGTACATGGTTCGCATTCGGTTTACCTTCTAAAACTGGGTGTGACACGGACAGTCCGGTGTGCCACCGGACAGGTACTATGCGATGTACGGTGCGCCGCTACGACACCCAACCGTTAGGGTTCGGAGCGAAGTTGATTGTTGGAGCTTTGTCTTCTTGCGGCACCGAACAGTCCGGTGCGCTCTGACTTCGCGGCTCTGACTTCTGTCACGGCACTGTTCATGTGGCAGGTACTTTTGAAGTCGACCGTTGGCGCTGGATAGCCGTTGCCCGCTGGCTCACCGGACAGTCTGGTGAATTATAGCGAAGCGCGCCTTCGTTTTCCCGAGAGTGGCTGGTTGATACCTATACAGACCTGGTGCACCGGATATTGTCCGGTGCACCATTCTTCAGCACACTCAAGTCCTTTTGCTCTGTTTCAAATGTGTCCCTAACTTGAATATTTTATTGGTTTGTGTTGAACCTTATGCACCTGTAATAAATGAGTTCTAGACAAACTAGTTAGTCCATGTGTTTGTGTTGACGATCAACCACCAAAATTAATTATGGGAAAAGGTTAACCCTATTTCCCTTTCAATCTTCCCCTTTTTGGTGATTGATGCCAACACAAAGCAAAGCAAATAATAAGTGTAGAAATGTAACTAGTTTTCATTTAGAATGTGCATAGGTTACTTGCAGTTAAACCATTTGGAAATCTCAATAGATATGAATGGATTGCTTTTTCTTTTATTTAACATTTTGGACCACATTTGCACCACTTTTTTGTTTTTGCAAATATTTTTGGAAAATCTTTTCAAAGTCTTTTTTTGCAAATAGTCAAAGGTATATGAATAAGATTGCAAGAAGCATTTTCAAGATTTGAAATTTCTCCCTCTATTTCAAATGCTTTTCCTTTGACTAAATAAAACTCCCTTGAGTTAAAATCTCCTCTTAGCTTTCAAGAGGGTTTTGAAATAGATACCAATTTAAAGATTGACTTTCAAAGATACCAATTGAAGGATTAATTGTAAATTAGATACCACTTTGAAACATACCAATTAAAACTTCATTTCGAAATTTTTTGAAATTTGGTGGTGGTGCGTGCAGTCCTTTTGCTTTGGGCTTAATATTTTCTCCCCCTTTGGCATTAATCGCCAAAAACGGAGATGTCGAGAGCCCTTTGCATCTTTCTCCCAAATGGTAATATAAATATGAGTGAAGGGTAATACCATTGAGAGTTTGTGGAGTAACGACAAATGATACCGTTAGAGTTGAGTGGAAGCCTTGTCTTTGCCGAATACTCCATTTCCCTTTCAATCTACGACTTAGTATAGAAATATACTTGAAGACACATTAGTCGTAGCCTTGGCACAAGAATAATAAGAAATATGCATTTGCACCAAATGAAAGAGACATGATCAAATGTATATAAATGACCTATGTGTGCAATGTTTCAATCAAAGTTCCGATAATCAAGTATATTTAGCTCATTTCTAAGTTTGCTAAAGGTTTTCTCATATAGTGGCTTGGTAAAGATATCGGCTAATTGGTTTTGGGTATTAACATAAGCAATTTCGATATCTCCCTTTTGTTGGTGATCCCTCAGAAAGTGATACCGAATGTCTATGTGCTTAGTGCGGTTGTGTTCAACGGGATTATCTGCCATGCGGATTGCACTCTCATTGTCACATAGGATAGGTACTTTGCTCAATTTGTAGCCATAGTCCCTGAGGGTTTGCCTCATCTAAAGTAATTGTGCATAGCAATGGCCTGCGGCAATGTACTTGGCTTTGGCAGTGGAAAGAGCTACTAAGTTTTGTTTCTTTGAAGCCCATGACACCAGGGATCTGCCCAGAAACTGACAAGTCCCTGATGTACTCTTCCTATCAATTTTACACCCGGCCCGATCGGCATTGGAATATCCTATTAATCAAAGGTGGATCCCTTGGGGTACCAAAGCCCAAACTTAGGAGTGTAAACTAAATACCTCATGATTCTCTTCATGGCCCTAAGGTGAACTTCCTTAGGATCTACATGGAACCTTGCACACATGCATACAAAAAGCATAATATCATGTCGAGATGCACATAAGTAGAGTAAAGATCCTATCATCAATCGGTATACCTTTTGATCTACGGATTTACCTCCCGTGTCGAGGTCGTGATGCCCATTGGTTCCCATGGGTGTCTTGATGGGTTTGCCATCCTTCATTACTAACTTCTTAAGCATGTCTTGAATATACTTTGTTTGGCTGATGAAGGTGCCATCTTGGAGTTGCTTGATTTGAAATCCGATGAAATACTTCAACTCCCCCATCATAGACATCTCGAATTTCTGTATCATGATCCTACTAAACTCTTCACAAGTTGACTTGTTAGTAGACCCAAATATAATATCATCAACATAAATTTGGCATACAAACAAGTCTTTTGCAATAGTTTTAGTAAATAGAGTAGGATCGGCTTTACCGACTTTGAAGCCATTAGTGATAAGAAAATCTCGCAGGCATTCATACCATGCTCTTGGGGCTTGCTTGAGCCCATAAAGCGCCTTTGAGAGTTTGTAAACATCGTTGGGATACTCAATATCTTCAAAGCTGGGAGGTTGCTCAACATAGACCTCTTCCTTGATAGGTCCATTAAGGAAGGCACTTTTCACGTCCATTTGATATAGCTTAAAGCCATGGTAAGTATCATAGGAAAGTAATATACGAATTGACTCAAGCCTAGCTATGAGTGCATAAGTTTCATCAAAGTCCAAACCTTCGACTTGTGAATAACCCTTGGCCACAAGCCGGGCTTTGTTTCTTGTCACCACACCATGCTCATCTTGCTTGTTGCAGAATACCCATTTGGTACCTACAACATTTTGATTAGGACGTGGAACTAAATGTCATACCTCATTCCTTGTGAAGTTGTTGAGTTCCTCTTGCATTGCCAACACCCAATCCGGATCTCTTAGTGCATCCTCTACCCTGTATGGCTCAATAGAGGAAACAAAAGAGTAATGTTCACAGAAGTGTGCAACTCAAGATCTAGTAGTTACCCCCTTATGAATGTCACCAAGGATGGAGTTGATGGGGTGATCTCGTTGAATTGCTTGGTGGACTCTTGGGTGTGGCGGTCTTTGACCCTGAATTTCTTGATCATCTTCCTTATCTTCATTCTCTTCATCTCCCCCTTGATCATTGTCCTCCTCTTGAGGTGGATCATCCTCTTGATCTTTATTTTCATCAACTTGAGCCTGATCCTCATCTTGAGTTGGTAGGGATGCTTGGTTGGAATATGACAGTTGATCTTGTGCTTGTGGAGTCTCTTCGGATTCCTTAGGACACACATCCCCATTGGACATGTTCCTTAGCGCGACGCATGGAGCCTCTTCATCATCTAGCTCATTAAGATCAACTTGCTCCACTTGGGAGCCATTAGTCTCATCAGACACAATGTCACAAGAAACCTCAACTAATCTAGTGGATTTGTTGAAGACTCTATATGCCCTTGTATTTGAGTCATATCCAAGTAAAAAGCCTTCTACAGCCTTAGGAGCAAATTTAGATTTTCTACCTCTTTTAATAAGAATAAAGCATTTACTCCCAAAGGCTCTAAAATATGAAACATTTTTCTTTTTACCAGTGAGGAGTTCATATGATGTCTTCTTGAGGATTCGGTGAAGATATAACCGGTTGATGGAGTAGCAGGCGGGGTTAATCACCTCGGCCCAAAACCGGTCCGGTGTATTGTACTCATCAAGCATGGTTCTTGCCATATCTAGTAGAGTTCTATTCTTCCTCTCCACTACACCATTTTGTTGAGGTGTGTAGGGAGAAGAGAACTCATGCTTGAGGCCTTCCTCCTCAAGAAATCCTTCAATTTGAGAATTCTTGAACTTCGTCCCATTATCACTTCTTATCTTTTTGATCCTTAATCCAAACTCATTTTGAGCCCATCTCAAGAATCCCTTTAATGTATCTTGGGTTTGTGATTTTTCCTACAAAAAGAACACCCAAGTGAAGCGAGAATAATCATCCACAATAACTAGACAGTACTTACTCCCACCGATGCTTATGTAAGCTATCGGGTCGAAAAGATCCATGTGGAGTAGCTCGAGCGGCCTATCAGTAGTCATGATGTTCTTGTGTGGATGATGGACTCCAACCTGCTTTCCTGCTTGGCATGCGTTACAAACCCTATCTTTCTCAAAATGAACATTTGTTAGTCCTAAAATGTGCTCTCCCTTTAGAAGTTTATGAAGATTCTTCATTCCAACATGGGCAAGTCGGCGATGCCAGAGCCAACCCATATTAGTCTTAGCAATTAATCAAGTATTAAGTTCAGCTTTGTTCTCATTAAAATCAACTAAATATAGTTGACCTTCTAACACTCCCTTAAATGTTATTGAATCATCACTCCTTCTAAAGACAGTAACACCTATATCTGTAAATAGACAGTTGTAGCCCATTTTGCATAATTGAGAAACAGAAAGCAAATTGTAATCTAAAGAATCTACAAGAAAAACATTGGAAATAGAATGGTCAGGTGATATAGCTATTTTACCCAAACCTTTGACCAAGCCTTGATTTCCATCCCCGAATGTGATAGCTCGCTGGGGATCTTCATTTTTCTCATAGGAGGAGAACATCCTTTTCTCCCCTGTCATGTGGTTTGTGCACCCGCTATCGATTATCCAACTTGAACCACCAGATGCATAAACCTACAAAATAATTTTAGGCCTTGTTCTTAGGTACCCAAACAGTCTTGGGTCCTTTGAAGTTAGAAACAAGCACCATGGGTACCAAACACAAGTCTTTGGGCTCTTGTGTTTGCCTCCAACATATTTGGCAATTACTTTGCCTGATTTGTTAGTTAAAACATAAGATGCATCAAAAGTCTCAAAAGAAACATTATGCTCATTTGATACAGCAGGAATTTTCTTTCTAGGCAATTTAACATGAGTGGTATGCCTAGAGCTAGAAGCCTCATTTTTTTACATAAATGCATGGTGAGAAAAATTTTGAGGTTTCCTAACATGAATCTTCCTAATTTTATGTTCGGGATAGTTTGCAGGATAGAAATGTAACCCTCACTATCCTGAACCATGGGAGCCTTACCCTTAACAAAATTAGATAATTTCTTAGGGGCATTAAGCTTGACATTGCTCCCCTGTTGGAAACCAATGCCATCCTTAATGCCAGGGCGTCTCCCATTATAGAGCATGCTACGAGAAAATTAAAATTTTTCATTTTCGAGCTCATGCTCGGCAATTTTAGCACTTAATTGAGCTATGTGATTGTCGGAGAGGGAATTCTCCGGCCGGGTGGCAGAGTGCACCCACCCTAAATCCTAAGATGAGGAGGGGGCTTAAGCGTTTTGCCTGTTGGTAGATGAATGATGAACTCAGGAACACGCGAGGATTTAGAGTGGTTCAGGCCACCGGAGCGTAATACCCTACTCCACTGTGTGTTGGATTGTTGTGGAAGCTTGAGAGCTGAGAGTCTAAGTTCAGTCTGTGTGTGAGTGAACCCCCCTCGTAACGTTGCATGCCTCCCCTTTTATAACTAAGGGGGGCACGTACAAGGGTACTGAGCCCTGACATGTGGGCCCAGGAACATAACAGATGTAATACTAGGAGCTACTAATGTTCGCTGCTGGAGCAATCTTCTTGTACCCTTACATCTGCGATCTGCGTGGTATTGGTGTTTAGGGGAAGCTTCCCTGGCAATGCATAAGTGACGGTGGACACAGTGCACCTTGCAGCACGGGCGTACTATTTGGCAATGGACTGGACAGGCACGCCGCCTGTAGGATGGCCTGGACGCCTCCTGTCAGCTGAGTGGACAGGTCACAATAAATGCTGAGGCGGCACATCGCCTGTCAGCAGAGTGGGTAGGCGGCACGTCCTCTCCACAATAAATGTAGAGACCACGCGGCCCAGAGGCCTTACATCAGGCTTCGCTCGTCGGCTTATGTCACGGGCAACAAGCCACGTGGCAGCATCGGACCTCCGCCTAAGCGGGGAGCGCAAGCGTATAGGATAAAGTTTGGACACGTGTCAGTACCAGACCCTTGCTTAGGCTAGGGTATCCCCTATCCCGGGACCTCGCTGTGGGTGGCCTTGACCCCGCTCAGAGGGGTTCGGACCTCACCCAAGGGGTCCGGCTTGCTTGCATGGGAGCCCTAGACCATACTCGGAGATCCGGGTTGTGAGTATATGGGTCCCACGCTTTCTTGAGGAGGTCCAGACCTACTAAAGGTATCTTGGAGTATACCACCTTTTCCGGGCACACGGCGGCCCCAGAGCTGCTCATGAGGAAAGGTTGGGTGCTATTTACCGCGCAACTAGAGGTAGCTACACGGGCACCGTGTCTTTAATGCTATAGTAAGGGGTACCCCTGATTAAGGGTACCAACAGTGGCCCCCGGGCCCACCTTAGGGGAGGGTACGAGCTTGCAGATGGGGCCAAAGCTTCATCGGCGATTGGCGCGCCGCTTCCGTGTGCTTGCTGACATAATTACTGTCAGTCCACCTTCAGTCACGTCAACCACCATGCCTGTTCCCGCGGCTAACTGGTCCATGACCTCCGCACTCGATGGTTTTACTGGGTCACGCGCGGGGTGCCTTGGTACTGCTGCGTTGATTTTGAAATTTCACCTTCACTGCCTTCTGCGGCAGCCCCTAGGGGTGCGGTACTGGCGCGAGCGGCGGTTCGACTTCTCTGCACGCAGGAACTGGCGCCCAAGGAGGATGACTCATGGGCCCAGGCCCCTGTGCCAGGGACTAGGCTGTCGGTTTCGGCGGTGGCGAAGAGGTGCACTACCGCAGGCAGTGGCGCGCTCTTCACGCGTCGGTTCGCCTTCTCCGCACACAGAAACCGGCGCACCAGGTGCATGACATGTGGGCCTGGGCCTCCATGCCAGGGGTTGGACCGCTGGTTGCGGTGAAGACGAGGGGGCGCACTACCGCGGGGCGGTAGCACGCTCCTTGTGCGGTGGTTCGCCTTCTTGATCGTTGGTCGTGGCAAAGATGAAGGGGCGCACTACCGCAGGGCGGTGGCATGCTCTTTGTGCGGCAGTTCGCCTTCTTGACCGTTGGTCGCGGTGAAGATGAAGGGGCACACTACCGCAGGGCGGTGGCATGCTCTTTGTGCGGCGGTTCGCCTTCTTGGCGCTCGAAGACCAGCGCGCCAGCTGTTTGACTCGTGGGACCGGGCCCCCATGTCATAGGATGGATACCCCGGTGTGCATCGGGGGAGACTTCTCCCGACGTTTCGAGGCTTGAGCGGGGGAGTCTGCCTTTAAAGAGGGGTTCATCCTTCGAGTAGTAGCCATGCCTTGGTTCTCTCCCACTCGCGGCGTCCTCTCACCTCCGAGCTCTCTACGCCCCTTTTGCCTTCAAGGTTTATGCTTTGTGTCACCATAGTTTACCATGGACTTGTAAGTTCATCTCGAGCATGCCCAGACTGAGTGGGTGCTCGACATGGTATACCACCTACTTGGATGGGATGCGCCGGCGCCCTCCACCCCGGTGAACTTGCCGCTAAAGAGTTCGTGCCTTTTGTCCTCCCTAGCGGGTTGGTGCTGCCGGTCTTGTCTTTCCTCTGTTGGAGGTGCGCAACCTTGTGGGAACGGTGCTCTTTCACCGGTGCTTGGCTTCAAGGATGTTCATCAGCCTCGCGGTGGTGGAGAGCGAGCTGTGCCGCGGCTCTGCCTCCCACATGGGCTGGTGACCCGCCTCTTCCTCCAGCATTCGGAGGAAAAGGATGATCACCAGCCTTGCAAAGGAGGCGAACTTCGGCTACGTGGTCCTGGCTAGACCGCAAGCACCTCCTGCCGCCGTGCTCCTAGCTCCATGGCTTGGATGGTCTTGTCCTCACCCCCGTAGGAGGGCGGGGGCGAGGGCCTCTTCGTCATGGCGTGCACGCTGAGGTGGTCGCCACCGCTGGGGAGGCTGCCAGGCGTAGAGGTGGTCGCCTCTGCTGGCGAGCCGCTCGGAGCAGAGGTGGCCGCCGCCGCTGACGAACCGTCGGTGCAGAGGTGGTCACCGCCGCTGGTGAGCCACCTGGAGCTAGCTTCCAACGCAACCCTGCTGGTGCAGAGTAGTCCATTCCTGCATAGTAGAGATGGAGCTAGGACTCTGCTTAAAGGCGGATGTAATACTTTTGCTTTTTGTAAGGTACTTTTGAGTACTATTTATCAAGCAGTATTAGCATTTATCTGTGTACCACTTGTCCCTATTGTGTGTGGTGTAACCGATTCCTCCTTGGTACCTAGCCCCCCTTGGATATAGGCTCGGTTTGTCGAGGCTGCAGACCAGCATACCTAAGAAAGAGTTGGCAATGGCCCCCAGGAGGTAGTCTCGACTGGGACCTAGGCCTGCACACAACTTCGGCTAGAGAGCATTAGTAGTACACCCGCAGGACCCGCCATCTTACACTAGCCATCCTTTGATACATGCTCAGGACCTGCACGGTTTAGCCTGGGAAGCTAAGTTGTGCGTCCGGACCCCCTGGACAGTGGTTCTAGATACTAGGACACCCGCCAAAGAGTGGTGGAGCGTGCAGGCCCACGGTATGGGACCAGGCTGAGCGGCTACACGGCTCCGGACCACCCCAGGAGACAAGTGTCCATTCTCTAGTTCCGGACCCTAGGTTGTCGAACCCACAGGACTTATAGCTCCAAATACTTGGGTACCCGTCACGGGGTGGTGGAGTGTGCAGGCTTTCGGGTACGGGACCAGGCTAAGCGGCCACACAGGCTCCGGACCTCCCCATGGAACGGGCTCCCGTTCTTTAGAACCGGCCCCCAGGCTATCGGGCCCTCCTTCTTTCGCAGAGAGGTCCTAAACTGCAAGCCTGGCTATTCAATTCGGATGCCATCATGTCTGATGGGATGGGAACTGATTGGGTGGGTTAGATAAAATAACATCTGGAAAACTGCAAGGTAAGACCATGGAGCAGTAGGATAAAACTATCATAGAGGCACATCTGAGGGGGTAAATCTTTTCTTTATAACCTATCATGCATGGGTGCAGACCAACAGGCCGGGCTTATGAGGGCGGACCTCACCGGGCTAGCGTACACGTATGCGTTACCTAGTTACAAAAGGGAGAAAAATTTGACCCCTCAGACTTGCTCCTATGGATAGAACTTACATAGATGCTCAAGTGGTCAGGAAGAGGTACTCCTTCAGTCATGGCAAGATAGTCACCCTCGGGTCGGCGTATTCCCGTCACCTTGAAGGGTCCTTCCCAGCTGGGGGAGAGTTGTAGAGCCCTTCTTGGTTTGGTACTTGCCGTAAGACTAGGTCCCGATCCTGGGTTCCCATCTGCGTTTGATAACGGAGTCCTCATCCTCGTGCTGTAGCCATTTTTGCATGGATTTGTCAGAAGCCTGGACCCGTGGGGAGTCTAGAAGGGTTTCCGGGGGAAGGTAGGCTTCGGCCCCGTAGACCGGGGAGTACGGGGTCCTTTCGGGGGTCCATCTAGTTGTCGCCACCGGAGGAGGAGCCTCCGGTGAAGACATCCTTCAGGTCCCCCTCAGGAGACTGATACCCGAGGTCCCGTTCAGTCGCGGCCGCCTCGCCGTCGTCGATCCTTTCCTTGCCAGGTCGGCGACGAGGTGGGGAGCCGTCTTTGGAAGACTGCTCGTGCCGCTCGCTGACGCGTTTCGCGAGGTCGATGATCTCGCGACACTCCACAGCGTTGTGGCGACCGTTGGGGTGCACAGGGCATGGGCCGCTGTTACCCCTCTGCTGTTGTGGGCGTTTGTTGCAGTCGCCCTGGCCCCCAGTCGCGACTGCGACGACTAGAACGGTGGACCGCGGCTTCTGGTGGTCGTGGTCCTTCTTCTTTTTCTTTTTACCGTCACGGGGGACGGTACCCGAGCCACCCGTCTGGGTAACCCTGGTCTGCGGGGCCGAATGCCATGCACGGCCCTCGGCGGCTCTAGCGCACTTGTCAGCCAGATCGAAGAGTGTGGAGACAGTCTCCACGTCATGCGTGGCCAACTTCTCCAACATTTTCTCATCACGTACTCCCTAGCGGAAGGCCGTGATGATGGAGGCATCTGAAATGTGAGGTATAGTACCTCGCACCTTGGTGAAGCGGGAGATGAACGTCTAGAGGGTCTCCCCGGGCTCCTGCCTCACTGTGTGGAGGTGGGCCTCCACACCGTGTTGCTGGTAAGCGCTGGCAAAGTTAGCAACGAACCACGCGCAGAGCTCTTGGAGTAGATTGACCCTGGGGTGAGATTCATGAGCCAAGTCTGGGCAGGCCCAGACAAGGCGACATGAAAATATGTCGCCATCACAACGGTGTTTCCACCTGCTGCTGTGATAGCGGTGACGTACACCTGCAGGAATTCCGACGGGTTTGACGTACCGTCGTACTTGTCCGGCAGGTGCGGCCGGAACTTGGGTGGCCATGACGTCGTGCGGAGATGATCCGCGAGGGCGGCGCAGCCCACGCCGGCCAAGGGGACACCCGTTTGGGACTGGGTGCCCATTGGGGCCTGCGCTGCTGATGCAGCAAAGTCTTGATACAGGTTGCGACCCTCGATATTTTGCCGGCGCTCGCGCGCCCTCTCTAAAGAGATCCAGGCGTTCTCTCCTGCACGCCTGCGGTTGAGCTCTGCCCGGAGGTCGTCGGTCTGTGCGCCCCTTACTGAGGGTGAGCGCACAGATGTCGTCGCCTCACGTTGGCGTCGGGATGACCGAGGCTTAGACCTGGTTGAGGTGGAATGCGCCATGCCGAGCAGTCGGTTGACGTCGTCCCGCCACTGCTTCATGGCCCCCAGTGAGGCCGTGGAGCTTGGAGGGTGACGCAGCAACTCCCTGGCTGCAGACAATGCTCCTGACGCCGTCCTCGATGGAGTCCGGGATGTCTGCGCAGTTGTATGCTGCCGTGCAGCGTGCACAGCAGCAGTGCCCGGCACTGGGTGGTTGGGAACCTGTGGCGTGGAAGAAACAACTTCTTCCTCCACCACGAAATCCACCGAAATCTCAGCGCGGTGCTCAACGATTTGCACCATCATGCTGAGCGAGAAAACAAGCAAAAACCTAATGCCAAACCCCCTACCTGGCGCGCCAAATGTCGGAGAGGGAATTCTCCGGCCGGGTGGCGGAGTGCACCCGCCCTAAATCCTAAGATGAGGAGGGGGCTTAAGCGTTTTTCCTATTGGTAGATGAACGATGAACTTAGGAACACACGAAGATTTAGAGTGGTTCAGGCCACCGGAGCGTAATACCTTACTCCATTGTGTGTTGGATTGTTGTGGAAGCTTGAGAGCTGAGATTCTAAGTCTAAGTTCAGTCTGTGTGTGAGTGAACCCCCCTCGTAACGTTGCATGCCTCCCCTTTTATAACTAAGGGGGCACGTACAAGGGTACTGAGCCCCAACATGTGGGCCCAGGAACATAACAGATGTAATACTAGGAGCTACTAATGTTCACTGCTGGAGCAATCTTCTTGTACCCTGACATCCGCGATCTGTGTGGTATTGGCGTGCAGGGGAAGCTTCCCTGGCAATGCATAAGTGACGGTGGACACAGTGCACCTTGCAGCACGGGCGTACTGTTTGGCAATGGACTGGACAGGCACGCCGCCTGTAGGATGGCCTGGACGCCTCCTGTCAGCTGAGTGGACAGGTCACAATAAATGCTGAGGCGGCACATCGCCTGTTAGCAGAGTGGGCAGGCGGCGCGTCCTCTCCGCAATAAATGCAGAGACCGCGCGGCCCAGAGGCCTTACGTCAGGCTCCGCCCGCTGGCTTACGTCACGGGCAACAAGCCACGTGGTAGCATCGGGCCTCCGCCTGAGCGGGCAGCGCAAGCGTACAGGATAAAGTCTGTACACGTGTCAGTACCGGACCCTTGCTTAGGCTAGGGTATCCCCTGTCCCGGCACCTCGCTGTGGGTGGCCTTGACCCCGCTCAGAGGGGTCCGGACCTCACCCAAGGGGTCCGACTTGCTTGCATGGGAGCCCTGGACCATACTCGGAGATCCGGGTTGTGAGTATAGGGTCCGACGCTTTCTTGAGGAGGTCCGGACCTACTGAAGGTATCTTGGAGTATACCACCTTTTTCGGCCACGCGGCGGCCCCGGAGCTGCTCATGCGGAAACGTTGGGTGCTATTTACCGCACAACTAGAGGTAGCTGCGCGGGCACCGTGTCTTTAATGCTGTAGTAAGGGGTACCCCTGATTAAGGGTACCAACAGTGATCATTTTGTTTCTTAATCATGGCAAGGTGATCATCTATAGCTTCAACATTAATATCTCTACATCTAGTGCAAATAGAAACATGCTCAACAGTAGATGTAGATGGTTTGCATGCATTTAATTCTTCTATCTTAGCATTTAGTCTAACATTCTCATCTCTAAGACAGGAAATGGAATCATTTCAAACATTCAATTTTTCAATCTTAGAAACTAAACTAGCATTTTCATTTCTAAGGCTAGAAATTGAATCATGACAAATGCTAAGCTCCTTAGTTAAGTTTTCACATTTTTCTACTTCCTGAGCATAAGCATTTTTCAGTTTAACAAATTTTTTGTTCTCTTTAATTAGGAAGTCCTCTTGGCTATCCAAGAGTTCATCCTTCTCATTAATTGCTTCATTTTTTTCTTTTGGTCCATGCTAAGGTTGGCAAAGAGAGACATTAAATTATCTTCACTATCACTAGAGCTACCCTCATCACTAGATGTTGTATATTTGAGGGTGGCTCTAGAGTGTACCTTCTTCTTCTTGCCGCCCTTAGCCATGAGACACTTGTGGCCGATGTTGGGGAAGAGAAGGCCCTTGTTGACGGCGATGTTGACGGCGTCCTCGTCGGAGGAGGAGTCGGTGAAGCTCTCATTGGAGTCCCATTCCCGACATATGTGGGCAACGCCACCCTTCTTCTTGTAGTATCTCTTCTTCTCCTTCTCCTTCTTCCCTTTCTTGTCATCGTCCCTTTCACTTCCACTAGAAATAGGACATTTAGCAATAAAGTGACCGGACTTACCACACCGGTAGCATACCTTCTTGGAGCGGGATTTGTAATCTATCCCTCTCCTTTGTTTGAGAATTTGGCGGAAGCTCTTGATAATGAGCGCCATTTCCTCATTGTCGAGCTTGGAGGCATCGATTGGAAGCCTACTTGATGTATACTCCTTCTTTTCTTCCGTCGCTTTGAATGCGACGGGTTGCACCTCGGGTGTGGAGCTGGCGCATTGCTCCAAGTTGACAATATGTTTGGAGTCTTTGATCATAAGTTCAAAGCTCACAAACTTGCCTATTACTTCCTTGGGAGAGATCTGTTTATATCAAGGGTCTCCACGGATTAGTTGCACTTGAGTGGGATTATGAAAAACAAGTGATCTAAGAATAACCTTGACCATTTCATGGTCATCCCACTTGGTCCTCCCGAGGTTGCGCACTTGGTTCACCATGGTCTTTAGCCGGTTATACATTGCTTGTGACTCTTCTCCTTTGTTGAGGACGAACCGACCAAGCTCCCCCTCGATCGTTTCCCGCTTGGTGATCTTAGTCACCTCGTCCCCTTCGTGCGTAGTTTTGAGGACGTCCCAAATTTCCTTGGCGCTCTTTAACCCTTGCACCTTATTATACTCCTCTCGACATAGAGAGGCAAGGAGTATAGAGGTTGCTTGGGAGTTAAAGTGCCGTATTTGGACTACCTCGTTCGAGTCAAAGTCTTTATCCCCTACTTGAGGTACCTGCGCTCCATACTCAACAATATCCCAAATACTTTCGTGGAATGAGGTTAGATGGTATCTCATTTTATCACTCCACATACAATAATCCTCACCATCAAAATATGGTGGTTTGCCTAGGGGTACGGAAAGTAATGGAGTGCTCTTTGAAATACGGGGATAGCGAAGAGGCATCTTACTATACTTCTTGCGCTCATGGCGCTTAGAAGCGACGGATGACTCAGAGCTTGATGTGGAGGGTGACGAAGAGTCAGTCTCGTAGTAGACCACCTTTTTCATCTTCTTCTTCTTGTCACCTTTTCGATGCAACTTGATGGAGGAAGATAATTCCTCCTTGTGTTTGTTGCCGGACTCCCTAGAGAGAGTCCTCCCCGAGCTTGCGAACTTGTCACCGGTCATAATCTCCCTCTTGGCGTGATCTCCCGACATCACTTCGAGTTGTTAGACTCTAATGAAGCACTGGGCTTTGATACCAATTGATAGTTGCCTAGAGGGGGGTGAATAGGCAAAACCTGAAATTTATAACTTTAAACACAGACTACAAGATGGGGGTTAGCGTTAGAATTAAATTCAAGTCCTAAAGAGAGGGAAAACAAATCAACCAAGAAATAAGGCGAGTGAACACGGAGATTTGTTTTACAAAGGTTCGGTTCCAAAGAACCTACTCCCTGTTGAGGAGGTCACAAAGACCGGGTCTATTTCAACTCTTTCCCTCTCTCAAACGATCACTTAGACCAAGTGAGCCGTCTTCCTTAATCTCACGGGTCACTAAGACCCCACAAAGACCACCATACGCTTGGTGTCTCTTGCCTCGCTTACAAAGCACTTGAGAATAAGAGAAAGAAAAGAAAAAGGCTAAGCCAAGCAACAAGAGCAACAAAAGAACACAAGAACACCCTCTCTCAAGTCCCTAATGGAATTGAGTTGATTTGGAGGCTTAGAGAGGATTCAAACTATTTGATGTGTCTTGGAGTGGAGTCTTTTGCTCTTGTATTGAATGAGATGTTTAGAATGCTTGGATGGTTATGAATGAGGTGGTTGGGGGTATTTATAGCCCCCAACCACTTCCATAGTCGTTGGGGAGTGTAACACCCTAAATCTCATTTTTGAGAATATAGTAAAATTTTTCAAAGATATTGAATTAGAATATCCTTTTTCCTTTAGAATTCCCATAACATTTGAAGTCACCCCTCCTTAAATAAAAGTTTTATAACAAAAATTCAATAAAGAAAACTTCTTATATAAATTAGCCTTTATGGAAGTTTATAAGTATTAATATGAGAACATTTCTTTTTAATAAGAGATCATACAATATAAACTATTTTTCTTAAAATAATTACATGTGTGCTACATATTCCAAATGCAATTACTTATGTGGAATAATAAATGAATGAATAAATATATATATATACAAATATAATGAAATCTCATGCTGGTTCTTATGATTGTGCTTTTAATTGAATTTGAGATCCAAAACCAAATTTGAAAATGGATTTGAAAATGAGAACTGAACAAAAGAAAAAGAAAACAGTTTTTCTCCTACTGGGTCGGCTACTTCACTCTTGGCCCATTCCACTGCAACTGGCCCACTTCTTCTTCCCCACTCCTCCATTTTCCCCAGCCGCGCTCCAGGCCCAAAACCCTTGCCGACAGCCCTGGCCCACTTGGAATTCACTCACCAGCCGATTTTTGCCACTGCGGGTGGGGCCGTTCCATGGGTACGCTCTCCTCCGCAGCTTGCGTATGCGTGAACGGGCGCGCTCTCCCTGACGTATGGGCCCTAGCTGCAGGTGTCTTCCCCAACTAGCCGTAGATCTCGCGTGGAAGCCCCGTGCTTGACCGAATCCTACTCGCTACGCTTATTTCGGCCACGACTGTTACGCCCTCGCCTTCAGGCTATAAAGCACGCGCACGCCGCCTTCCGAGGACCCGTGCGCATGGCGCCAACGCCGTGGGGCAAGGACACCCACCGTCCGCAGTGGGGAATTCTTGCGGCGGCAACTGGAGGACCGTGCGCGATTCTCTGCCATCGTCGGGAATTGGAGCGCCAGACCGTGCTGGGTGATCGCCGTCTCTTGCTGCGGGTGTTGGACGACTCCTCGGGCAAGGCGGTCAACTTGGGTCGTGGGAATTCGTCGCCGGTGTCCGATTTGTCGCCGTGAACCCGCATGTCTCCGTGGGCGGCGAGTCCCGCTACACGATTCACGGTAAAATCGCTCCCATTTGGTTTGGCATCCCTTCCTCTTCCGTTTGCACCATTTAGCGTTCGGGTTAGGGCTATGGGGGTCGGTCGGCCATGTTGCCGGTGGGCGCACCGCCGGGTGGCTTCTCCGCCGCCGTGGCTAGGATTGAATTGAGGAAGACAGCGCCTCGGCCGTTGATCAGCAAGCGAAGGGCCCAGATTAGATCGGCGAAAATTGATTGTGGGCCATAGATCCTGTGGCGTGCGGCTTAGATATAATATGTACTTACCTCTTCGTTTCATTTAATCCGGGCGGTCGATCCAAGATCTTGCGGTTAGCATTGTATACCGCTTCGGGACAAGCCCTAGTTAATCTGCGCCCTTGATATCAAATCCTGTGGCCGGGGTCGCATACCCCCTTTCATGATCTAATCCTGACCGCAGGTCGTGATCCAACGGTCAGGGCTTATCCGTACCCCTTCGCATGGCATTCTTACTTAAGAGCCCCTGCTCTTTGCCACAATTAACCCTGCATCCACGCGGGGAGAATATGAGTCTGGGGAGAAATTGCGAGTTAGCCCCTGATCTCTTATGAAATATTGTGCCCAGTCCAGAACCCCTAGGAAATTTAGAATTTATAAAGAAAATATGTTTTTAGTATGAAAATAAATCCATAAACTTATTTAATTCATATTTAATTCATTCTAACTCCAAATTCGTCCATTCCATTTGTATTAAATTTGTATTAATATTGTTTATCACCTAGTACCTTTGTTAACCATGAAACTTGAATTAAGATTGCTCAATTAAATTAATCTATTCTAGGTGCTAAATAATTTTAGAAATTCATAACTCAGTATTCGTAACTCCATTTTAATCCATTCTAGTTGCATTAGTCTCACAATAATATTTATTATCATCTGGTAACTTTGTTTTGTCATGAAAAATAGGTTAAAATGTTGCAATTAGTCTATTCTATATTTAACCACGTGGATCTTCGGAAATTCATAACTCGATAACTGTAGCTCTGAATTTAGTGGTTCTTGTTTCTACGTTCTCGTTACGACGAGTAGAATACTATTACACAGTTTATTCTTATGTTTGGTGTGATGTTAATTTTGCCTATACCATGTATGTCTGTATTGCTACCTTTAGCAGTGAGGACACATGTCATCTGAAGATCATCCTGGTACCTGGAATCTCAAGTCTCAGGCAAGTTGTGCCCTTGATCACTTCTTTTTACCCACTCATGTTCTAATTAATCATAATGATCTGCATAGGTTAATTTTGATGGGACCCAATAGGCTACCCTAGTTTGTCTATCTTTATACCTTGTTTACCACTGAACTTTTTGGGTAGTACTTGCTAGTGCTTTATGTGGTTTTGGGTATGAAGATACATTATTCATGATTACACTTTTATTATCTGTTTATTATTACCGTTCATGATAAGATCATTATGTTAATTGGAACATGGAGCGACCACCCGGGAAAACTATACTACCACAAGGGTTTAATGGGACGCCCTTGGCTGATTAATTAGGAAAGCTAGTGGAAGACTACCTTACCCGAAAGGGGCAAGGGCAGTAGGGGAGTGGTCAGTGTAGGGAGGCCCTTGGGATGATTTTGCTGCGATGGCGGTCATGCGAGGGGTCCCTGCATTGGAGCTTCCTATAAACTATAGCGGGTTTTCTGAAGCTAGTGGAACTTTGTAAAGGCCTCGTAGTGTTACGCTGCCGCGCCTCCTCGGTAGAGTTGTATGGGAAGTTGTGATCCCTTGGCAGATGGGTGACATGACTTGTGGGTAAAGATGTGCAACCTCTGCAGAGTGTAAAACTGGTATACTAGCCGTGCTCACGGTCATGAGCAGCTCGGACCCTCACATGATTAACTTATGGAACTAAATTCAATTTGTCATATGCATTGCATCGCAGGTGATGTTGTTACTTCTGTTCTACTATTTAGTTGGGTTGGTATTTACTTATACTTAGTAATTGCTAATAAAATTTTGACCAACTTTAAAAGCAATGCTCAGCTCTAACCATCCTCTTTGGTAAGCCTTACACTTCACGTGAGCTCCCACTATTGGCGAGTTCATGCACATTATTCCCCACAACTTGTTGAGCGATGAACGTATGTGAGCTCACTCTTGCTGTCTCACACCCCCCACAGGTCAAGAACAGGTACCAAAGGATGAGGCGTTTGAAGGATGCTATGATGTGTTCGTGAGAGGTCTAGCCGTCATCTCCCAGTCAACTTTGGGTTGCTGGACCGCTGTCTCCTTATAATGTAATTATTTATTTATTTTGTATAGAACTCATATTATATAGTAAAGTTGTGACATTCGATCATGTGCCATGATTCATCATATGTGTGAGACTTGGTCCCAGCACACATGGTGATTGTTCGCGCCCGGGTCTTGGTGCCCTGAAACCCAGGTGTGACAGAAGTGGTATCAGAGGAATGTTGACTGTAGGACGAAACCTAGATAGAACTGGATAACCAATACTTACTTACCTCTGCTTCTCTGATTCTTTCTAAACTTTTCTTAATCTTTTCTCATCTATTTCCACTTTACTCTGATTATTCTTAGCATTTCCTTCTAAAGACAAAAGTGGATTTAACACTTTGAAATCCTGTGCCTAAAGTGACTTTAGGAATAGGAGACCTCATCTTAGGGACAAAATCAAAACTATTTTTGTAAATATTTGTATGCTTGAATGTTTGTTCTTATGATACTTGTTTGATTTGGATCTTTGATTGAGTGTGATGAGTTGTGGAGTAATGGCCACAATTACATTTACATATACGTATAGACATAAATATAAATAAATAAATCATAAGATGACTATACAAACTAAGAATGTTCCCCATTAAAAGTATATCTAGCCTAATAGCTCCATCTTGTCTTGAAAGATTATCTTAATAGACTCATCGTATCTTAAAAAAAATTCTATCTTATTCTAATAGATCCATCTTATATGAAAGGTTCTCTCTTATCTTAATAGATCCATCTTATCCCGAAAAGATCTTATGTCATCCTAATAGATCTAACTGACCTCAAAAGATTCTATCTTATCCTTATGAATTCATCTTGCCCTAATTCGCATATTTATCCCACTCTAGTATAACAACCATGACCTAGTCGAAAATAAATTAAGTAGATCTCAACTAGACAAATCCAGTCATATCCAACCTAATCTAGATTTTATCTAATCTAGAGTAAGTTACTTAATGCTGGTACAAAGGATAAAACCATACTCCTAATTCACTTAAGCCTAAGTTAGTGCCATATATCAACTCAGCCATACACTCCCAATAGGTTACATAATCCACCTATGTGAACCTATTGAAAAAAATGACCTACCCATAGACCCCAGCTATCTTAACTATATCCCCCCTGCTTAGATGGAGACACCGAGATTGGAGACCGAAGATGATCAACCTCATCAAGAAAGGATAAGCACCAACTCAAGTCTTCAAGGATCAAGCGGGATCACCAGATGAATCAAGATCCACAGTTCTAGATAAAGTCTTACCTTATTATACTCTTCCTTACCACAACCTATACTTGCCATAATCGTACCTCATCTGACATAATAAATGGTTAGACATACATAACCATATAAAAAAAACTCTAAACAAAACTTTGATTCCAAAAAAAACCAAATGGGAAACTAAAATTCTAGACCAAACTTATTGTATCCCTTTTCTTACAAATCTCGAGGACGACATTTCTGTTAAGGGGTGTAGGATTTGTAACACCCTAAATCTCATTTTTGAGAATATAGTAAAAATTTTCAAAGATATTGAATTAGAATATCCTTTTTCCTTTAGAATTCCCATAACATTTGAAGTCACCCCTCCTTAAATAAAAGTTTTATAACAAAAATTCAATAAAAAAACTTCTTATATAAATTAGCCTTTATGGAAGTTTATAAGTATTAATATGAGAACATTTCTTTTTAATAAGAGATCATACAATAAAAACTATTTTTCTTAAAATAATTACATGTGTGCTACATATTCCAAATGCAATTACTTATGTGGAATAATAAATAAATGAATATATATATATATATATATATATATATATATATATATATATATATATATATACAAATATAATGAAATCTCATGCTGGTTCTTATGATTGTGCTTTTAATTGAATTTGAGATCCAAAACCAAATTTGAAAATGGATTTGAAAATGAGAAATGAACAAAAGAAAAAGAAAACAATTTTTCTCCTACTGGGCCGGCTACTTCACTCTTGGCCCATTCCCCTGCAACTGGCCCACTTCTTCTTCCCCACTCCTCCATTTTCCCCAGCCGCGCTCCAGGCCCAAAACCCTTGCCGACAGCCCTGGCCCACTTGGAATTCACTCACCAGCCGATTTTTGCCACTACGGGTGGGGCCGTTCCATGGGTACGCTCTCCTCCGCAGCTTGCGTATGCGTGAACGGGCGCGCTCTCCCTGACGTATGGGCCCTAGCTGCAGGTGTCTTCCCCAACTAGTCGTAGATCTCGCGTGGAAGCCCCGTGCTTGACCGAATCCTACTCGCCCCGCTTATTTCGGCCACGACTGTTACGCCCTCGCCTTCAGGCTATAAAGCACACGCACGCCGCCTTCCGAGGACCCGTGCGCATGGCGCCAACGCCGTGGGGCAAGGACACCCACCGTCCGCAGTGGGGAATTCTTGCGGCGGCAACTGGAGGACCGTGCGCGATTCTCTGCCATCGTCGGGAATTGGAGCGCCAGACCGTGCTGGGTGATCGCCGTCTCTTGCTGCGGGTGTTGGACGACTCCTCGGGCAAGGCGGTCAACTTGGGTCGTGGGAATTCGTCGCCGGTGTCCGATTTGTCGCCGTGAACCCGCATGTCTCCGTGGGCGGCGAGTCCCGCTACACGATTCACGGTAAAATCGCTCCCATTTGGTTTGGCATCCCTTCCTCTTCCGTTTGCACCATTTAGCGTTCGGGTTAGGGCTATGGGGGTCGGTCGGCCATGTTGCCGGTGGGCGCACCGCCGGGTGGCTTCTCCGCCGCCGTGGCTATGATTGAATTGAGGAAGACGGCGCCTCGGCCGTTGATCAGCAAGGGAAGGGTCCAGATTAGATCGGCGAAAATTGATTGTGGGCCATAGATCCTGTGGCGTGCGTCTTAGATGTAATACGTACTTACCTCTTCGTTTCATTTAATCTGGGCGGTCGATCCAAGATCTTGCGGTTAGCATTGTATACCGCTTCGGGACAAGCCCTAGTTAATCTGCGCCCTAGATATCAAATCCTATGGTCGGGGTCGCGTACCCCCTTTCATGATCTAATCCTGACCGCAGGTCGTGATCCAACGGCCAGGGCTTATTCGTACCCCTTCGCATGGCATTCTTACTTAAGAGCCCCTGCTCTTTGCCACAATTAACCCTCCATCCACGCGGGGAGAATATGAGTCTGGAGAGAAATTGCGAGTTAGCCCCTGATCTCTTATGAAATATTGTGCCTAGTCCAGAACCCCTAGGAAATTCAGAATTTATAAAGAAAATATGTTTTTAGTATGAAAATAAATCCATAAACTTATTTAATTCATATTTAATTCATTCTAACTCCAAATTCGTCCATTCCAGTTGTATTAAATTCATATTAATATTGTTTATCACCTAGTACCTTTGTTAACCATGAAACTTGAATTAAGATTGCTCAATTAAATTAATCTATTCTAGGTGCTAAATAATTTCAGAAATTCATAACTCAATATTCGTAACTCCGTTTTAATCCATTCTAGTTGCATTAGTCTCACAATAATATTTATTATCATCTGGTAACTTTGTTTTGTCATGAAAAATAGGTTAAAATGTTGCACTTAGTCTATTCTATATTTAACCACGTGGATCTTCGGAAATTCATAACTCGGTAACCGTAGCTCTGAATTTAGTGGTTCTTGTTTCTACGATCTCGTTACGACGCATAGAATACTATTACACAGTTTATTCTTATGTTTTGTGTGATGTTAATTTTGCCTATACCATGTATGTCTGTATTGCTACCTTTAGCAGTGAGGACACGTGTCATCTGAAGATCATCCTGGTACCTGGAATCTCAAGTCTCAGGCAAGTTGTGCCCTTGATCACTTCTTTTTACCCACTCATGTTCTAATTAATCATAATGATCTGCATAGGTTAATTTTGATGGGACCCAATAGGTTACCCTAGTTTGTCTATCTTTATACCTTGTTTACCACTGAACTTTTTGGGTAGTACTTGCTAGTGCTTTATGTGGTTTTGGGTATGAAGATACATTATTCATGATTACACTTTTATTATCTGTTTATTATTACTGTTCATGATAAGATCATTATGTTAATTGGAACATGGAGCGACCACCCGGGAAAACAGTGCTACCACAAGGGTTTAATGGGACGCCCTTGGCTGATTAATTAGGAAAGCTAGTGGAAGACTACCTTACCCGAAAGGGGCAAGGGCAGTAGAGGAGTGGTCAGTGTAGGGAGGCCCTTGGGATGATTTTGCTGCGATGGCGGTCATGCGAGGGGTCCCTGCATTGGAGCTTCCTATAAACTGTAGCGAGTTTTCTGAAGCTAGTGGAACTTTGTAAAGGCCTCGTAGTGTTACCCTGCCGCGCCTCCTCGGTAGAGGTGTATGGGAAGTCGCGATCCCTTGGCAGATGGGTAACATGACTTGTGGGTAAAGATGTGCGACCTCTGCAGAGTGTAAAACTGGTATACTAGCCGTGCTCACGGTCATGAGCAGCTTAGACCCTCACATGATTAACTTATGGAACTAAATTCAATTTGTCATATGCATTGCATCGCACGTGATGTTGTTACTTCTGTTCTACTATTTAATTGGGTTGGTATTTACTTATACTTAGTAATTGCTAATAAAATTATGACCAACTTTAAAAGCAATGCTCAGCTCTAACCATCCTCTTTGGTAAGCCTTACACTTCACGTGAGCTCCCACCTTTGGCGAGTTCATTCACATTATTCCCCACAACTTGTTGAGCGATGAACGTATGTGAGCTCACTCTTGCTGTCTCACCCCCCCCCACAGGTCAAGAACAGGTACCACAGGATGAGGCGCTTGAAGGATGCTATGATGTGTTCGTGAGAGGTCTAGGCCGTCGTCTCCCAGTCAACTTTGGGTTGCTGGACCGCTGTCTCCTTATAATGTAATTATTTATTTATTTTGTATAGAACTCCTATTATATAGTAAAGTTGTGACATTCGATCTTGTGCCATGATTCATCATATGTGTGAGACTTGGTCCCAGCACACCTGGTGATTGTTCGCGACCGGGTCTTGGTGCCCCGAAACCCGGGTGTGACAGGGAGGCTGCTGGCGATGGGCGCACCAGACAGGTACTGTGCGCTGTCCGGTGCGTCGCCACATCACCCAACCGTTAGGGTTCAAAGCAAAGTTGACCCTTGGAGCTTTGTCTTCTTGCGGCACCGGACAGTCCGGTGCGCTCTGACTTCGCGGCTCTGACTTCTGCTACGGCACTGTTCATGTGGCAGGTACTTTTGGAGTCGACCGTTGGCGCTGGATAGCCGTTGCCCGCTGGCTCACCGGACAGTCCGGTGAATTATAGCGGAGCGTGCCTTCATTTTCCCGAGAGTGGCTGGTTGACACCTGTACGGGCCTGGTGCACCGGAAAATGTCCGGTGGCACACCAGACAGTTCGGTGCGCCATTCTTCAGCACACTCAAGTCCTTTTGCTCCGTTTCAAATGAGTCCGTAACTTGAATATTTTATTGGTTTGTGTTGAACCTTATGCACCTGTAATACATGAGTTCTAGACAAACTAGTTAGTCCATGTGTTTATGTTGACGATCAACCACCAAAATTAATTATGGGAAAAGGTTAACCCTATTTCCCTTTCATTCCCCCTCAAGGCTCGAGCTACGTCCCTAAATCGAATGGGACCCAACTTTTACCCCCTACACGGTGGGTTTCCTGAGCGATTCAGATGTTGCTCAATGGCTCGGGCAGGCCTTAAAGGTTCAAAAGCGTGCAGATGGGACCGGTCAGCCACCCACGCTTTCCATCCCTAAGTGTCCTCCGATGCACCCTGAGGCAGGCTTCGTTGAGTTCGTAAGCATCCTAGATCTGTACCCTTGGTTCTTTTTCTTGGTCTTTGATTTTCTGACGAGCTTCTTCCATTGCTTCTGAAGTCTTTTTCGCTCGTGGAGCCCCCGCTCTGGCTACTGTTGGGGCGCCGTGCAGGGACGATGCTCGACCCTTGCCTCGGATTTCGATCCAAGGTCATTGCCTCTGAGGATCGTGGAGTAGCTAACGCGTCTTAGACTATCTTCAGCGGTTCCCCCTAAATTTCCACCCCTATATCCCACTACCGCGCCACATCAGCACACTCTCTCCCTCTATATCTCCTCCCTCTGCAGCGGTTCCCCCTATACCATTCCTTTATACCCCACTACAACCATAAAACATCAATTTCCATACACATTCATCATCTATTAATATTTTTCCACCACTGATAAATATCGGAGTGCACAAATATCAAGACAAGGGGACTGTTTGGCGTGCCCCTTGATCTGGCAGCCGGCTGGGCATTCCCCCACTACTGTAGCACATGTAGGGGGCACCGTTGAAGTGGATATCGGTGCTCTGTAGCCTCCAAATTCGGTACTGTGCAAGGGGAGGGGCACCGTTGAAGGTAGTCTTAGGGGTCATCATTGGTCCCTGGAAGGGCCCAAGCATTCCCCGTTGATTGTCGCTCAGCCCACATTCTCTCGAAGGGCTGACAGACAAATTTTTCCGTCGGTCGTGGCTTGTAGGGGATCACCGCGATCAGTGTCCCCTCCACTGAGGCCCCCTTTTCTGGCAGGCCCCCTTTCGGAGGCGCTGATACCCTCGCCGTAGTGACCTGTGGTCGAGAATAGGCCATCATGGCAGGGTCAAAAAATTCTAGGGGCAGATTGGCCCTCGATTCATGCGCAGCCACCTCCCGCTAGGGGGTGTTGCCTCCCTGATGTCGCGGGGACCAGCAGGGATTCCACTCCAAGAATGGAGTCGGTCGGCGCAAGACATTAGGGGCCCATGGTCGTTTTAGGGTGGTTGGGGACATTTAATTACCCTCAGACCTAGATGTCGGGGAGCCAAGCCCTCGTGTCCCATGACCGATGTTAGGCATGGCCTCACGATTGTTCAGACGAGCCCTAATGAGGCGCCAGTACCAAAAAGTGGCGCTGAGGGCTGTGCATCGAGGCATTCAACAGGGGGTAAGTTTTGTGTACTTTCCCCTTTAGCTTTCTTGACTTTCCAGGTTTCGGCGACCCTCACGGGATTTTTTGTTTTGCTAGCAGAGATACTAGGAGAGTTTTCGCGTGCGGCAGGCCATCTATATGCTCTTGATGCTAAGCACTCTAGTTTGTGCGCGGCCGTCTCGAGTTCCCGCGATCGGGGGATTCATTTGCCATGATCTCCCTGATGGAGCTCATCGACGACCGCATTCAGGAACTAGAGGCCGACACCTTTTGGCTCAAGGTTCACCACACCCTAGTCACAACCAAGTCTTGTCTCGACGATTCGATCAAGCGGGATCGAGAATGCCATGGCCACACTAACGGTTGGTGAGGCAACGAGACCAGAAGACCTGGGAGTGTCGGCAAAACCCTTCACTCGACGCCTATTAGAGAGTTGTATTTTGCGTTTCCTAATAAGAAATAATCAAGGATTAAGTTTTCCTAAAGCATTTGTAAAAAGGAGAATAAATTAATGACTATCATCAAGGTTTCCCACTCTTTTCCTGGTTCATTCTTGTTAGTGTTCGTCCATTCAGGGCAGGTATCTGTGACTTTAGGACCCAAGATTCCACTGGCGACCGTCACCGTAATCTTCGAGGCATAAGCGTTCACAATCTTGACTAGCTTCCTCAGTGGGCCCCTCCGTTCACGTCACTCGTCCCTTAGGTCCGTTCTAGCAATGATGAAGGCAGGGTCGACCTGCATGCCTTCTCAATCTTAGAGTTTGTTTGCGGGGCCACTAGGTTACATTGTCCTCGGTCCCCTCCCTGTTGAGGGTCTTGTTGGAGGGAGATATGATGTGGTGACGTGTTTCATTGGGCACCCTTTCAATGTAAAATAAGAAAGTTCAGAACGATTGGTCTTGGAAGAGAAAAGTAATGTAGTTGGTTTATTCGTGGGGGTTCCCATTCATTACTCCATTAACTCCTCCATTGATCGCCTCGCCCCTCTAGTGTCCTAGACGTCGCGTTGTCTGCCCTATGAGTTATAGAGAAGAAGAGAGAAAAGTAAAGGAAGAGAGAGAGATAGAGAGGAATGGTGCTAGGTCTAGGCTGGGTTTGCCCCCTTTTCCCATGTCCGACACTGAGAATGGCTTTGGAATCACTTTTTATTGATAATCGTCGAGCAAATTACAATTGGGATGTGGACTCACTCCCTCCGAGGACTACATGGGCTTTGTGGCGGAGACAACAGTGGTGATTCCTTGGGCTCCTACCTCGTGTAGCACCCCAACTAGTCGGTGCTCCGGACGTCGCCTGCCCTTTTGAGGGGACAAGGGTCATGAGGGTCAAGTGTCCTCCATTATACCCATCGTTGGGAGGTCCGCCCTCACTGCTCATCGGGGAGCCAGGGTCCGAGCCTGATCTGAGCGAAGGGCATCAAAAATGAGATCACCCACGTCCTCGACCGTCATGATGAACTCCAAGTCATCGGTGGTGGGGATGTGGCCTTGGGCGAGGGCCGTGATCACTCCTGGTGCATGGCATAGGCTTGGTGGAAACATGTGAGGGCTATAGCCAGAGCCGTCGTGGCGAGACAACCTTTCCTCGTTGTACTGCACAGAAAGTTACACGTTGGATGAGAACAAGGCTCACAAATCGTCATACGACCAGTCGGAGCCCATATGGATTGCAAGCTACCAACTTATCTTGTCGGTCTCAGAGGGCAAGGACAATCCTCGCCCTGCACCTTGCCCATGCAGGGTGAGGCTGAGGCCGCCAAGTGCTTCTGAAATAGCATTCGGTCTCTCAATGGAGAAGAACGGGCATGCGACGTCCGTACCACATTGTCGTCGTTGTTGATAACGAAGTCGAGGCTCACGAAACGGGCGATTGCTCTGGGAGTGAGAATGACACAGGGGCTGCCACGAGCCCTTGCGGTAGCGTTGAGACTCCTAGGAGGAAGGGGTCGGACTTTTAGTGCCCTCACCCTCTTCTCATTACCATCGAGGACGAAGTTGAGGTTCCCAAAGCGAATCACCTCCTTGGGGACCCACTCGACATCACAGTCGACCATCCTGAGCCTAGAAAGTTTGTCAAGAACGCATAAGCCCCTACCTAGTGTGCCAACTAACGGTGTTTCAAACCTCTGCTCTAACAAGTAAATTTATATGTGCACGTTCTGGGCTTCGGACGGTGGGCGCAAGTGTTGGGGACTTGTTCTCAAATGCTATGAGTTAAGAACAAGGCAACACAAAAAATATTAATTGATAGAGTCCTTCGTCCTTCGAAGCATTATTTCCCTTAAGATATAATGGTTTTCGGACGAAGGTTATGAAGGACGTACCTTCATAAACATAGCATACGATGACGAAGAATGAATCATAAAGAATATGAAGGATTAAATAGATAATTATATATCATTATCAACTTATCATTATTGCAGAGAAACAGAAATAATATCGAACTACAAATTTACCTTCAGTTTGGGAAGGGATGAAAGTACAGGTGTGACGCAAAAGCGAATGTCCAAATCAGCGTGAACAGTACGGAGGTACTGTTCACCTATTTATAGGCACGAGACACAGCCCATACAAAATTACATTCATGCCCTTTACATTTGATAATAATTCTATAGTAATCTATCGAGGTCTGAATAGCCTTTTCATCTTTAAGTCGGTTTCATTTTCTGCTACCATGCCGAAGCTTTCCTGTTCACATCTTCGGTGCTGTATCAACCTTCGTACTATTCTGGTCTTCTCCTTCTGTGATACTGACTTGAGTCCGAAGATACCTGCTCACACATTATACTCTAGAAATATTGTTAAATCCTGTTTTTGAGGACCTTCGTAAGCCGAAGGCCCCCAACAGTAGCCCCTCGCAATATTAATTTATTTTAAAATAATAAATTTAGATGGCGACATGGACGAAGGCTTTACGCCGAAGGTCCGAAAAAACACCTTCCCTTTGCTAGAATAGCAACATTCACTGACAAGCGGGGACTTTCAATTTTCAACGCACTGGGCGTATAAATAAGATCATACCGTAAACTTATTTTGGCACGCTCTCTTGCCATCTGCTCCCGCTCACTCAATTTTTAGCTCTTGCGCACCAAGATTTGCTAAGCTTTTAAGTTTTGAAGCTTCGGCTTTTGAAAACAGTTTTTTAGTGTTTCCGAAGATGTCTGAAGATAAGAAGGCTGTTACCGAGATGAAGCTGAGTCTCGAAGAAGAGAAGAATCTGGGGTTTCTTATAGCAATGTCGAAAACCAATACAGAAAAAATCACCAAGGAAATTCTAGAAGGTTTGTCTGAAGATACTGGTGACAGCGACAGTTATGATGTGGATAGTGGTGGTGAAGACTCCGAAGATCGCCCTTGGCGACCAAGCCATGCGGTTTTCGGTAAATCAACTATCAAAGAAAATCATCTTGTCAACATGAGAGGAAGGTATTTCCGGGATTTGTCCGTTGTGAGGGCCGACGAAGGGGAAAAGACTTGTCCACACCCTGAAGAGAATGAAGTCGTAGTGTACCGAAGCTTTTTGAAAGCTGGACTACGATTTCCCCTGAGCAGCTTCGTCGTAGAGGTGCTGAAAATATTCGAAGTCTATCTTCACCAACTTACCCCCGAGGCAATCATAAGGCTGAATATCTTCGTGTGGGTCGTGAGAAGCCAAGGTCTGGAGCCTGATGCGAAAAGTTTCTGCAATATACACGAATTATCATACGAAACAAAACCTTGGGGCAAGGAACAGTATCACAATAATTTTGGTTGCTACAGTTTTGTTTCTCGGTCTAAGTCAAGCTGTCCCGTGCCAACCTTTCGGAAGAGATGGCCCGGCGACTGGATGACAGAATGGTTTTATGTGAAGAATGACCTAGCAGTACGGGAAGATATTAAAGGTATAATTATGCGCCCTATTTAGCAAAGCTTCGGCCTGCGGAGGCCAAAGGTTGAAATGAATGAAGCTACCGAAGAATGCCAGAGAGCCTTCGGTGTTATTTGCTCTTTTATTGGAACGAGAGATTTAGTACAAGAACATATTGCCTTCAGAGTATGGCCACTCGCGGAGAAATGGGAAATGCCGCAAGAAACCATAAAGGAGGCCGACGAAGGTGGACTTATCAGGCTGAAGTATACTTTCAAATTCGGAGATAAATTCGTTGAGCCAGATGATGACTGGTTAAAGAGTATTGAAAATTTAAGTGATGAACTGCTTGGGGCTTATTCGAAGGCCGAAGATACTGCACTGTCAGCAGCCTTCGGAGGCCGAAAAAAGAAAAGGCTGAACCGGGTGTTTGATGCAATCGGGTTTGTCTACCCTGACTATCGTTATCCCATTCGAGGGCAGAAAAGAAAAAACACAACCTCTGCGAAAGAAGAAGCTGCAACTGCTCCTAGCGAGCCAGAACCGAAAAGAAAGAGGATAAAGGTCCTCACACATCGGCCACGCTATATTGAACCAGCTTCGGTGCCTGAGTTCACCGGAGAAACTTCTTCGGCCACCGAAGCTGAAAAGCCAACCAAGCCAACCTTGCTGCCAGAAGTCGCAGAAATGGCCGAAGCGCCAACAAGGATAGAATTGGAAGAACCGAAGATTTTGTTACCAGAAACCAAAGAGATGGCCGAAGCGCCATCCACAGAAAAAATGGAAGAAGTGAAAAAACCAACTGAGGAAAAAACATCAGAAATTTTGAGTCCTGCAGCAAATGTTGAGAAAAAACATCAAAAAGTGTCAGCAGTGACTCCGAAAAGAAAGAGAATGGTCAACGTGCTAGATGTTCTGGAAACAATTAAATCTTCAAGCACACCTCCGAAGAAGACTGTTGCCATTCCCGAAGCGAAAACTGAAATTTCTGATACTAAAGCTCCAGAGCAAGAAACTGAAGCCGAAGCTGGGTCCTCAGAGCCCACGAAGATAAAATCCTTGGAAACCGAGGAAGAGAAAATAACAGAGGCAACTTTTGTTGAAGAAATCAGTGTCATTGCCCCCGAAGCATCCCCCAAAGTCCTTGATTATATTGTTCGTCATGCTTCGGGGAGACAATTATCAGAAAAAGAAAAACAAGAGGCCTAGCTTTACGCCCAAAAACTGAAGTATCCAAAGGTGGCGTTAATATTCAATGGCAGTGGAGAAGAAGACTTTTTGTATTGTCTTCCTGACAGCAAGGAGATTTCTGTCTGTCGGGAGATGAGCAGGAGCTTCGGATACCCAACACTAGAAAACGGGCTTTCGGTGCTGTCAAAAAACGATCTGGCCGACAGCCTGGCCTACAATAGCTTAAAGGTACAAAAAATGAGATCTTTGTACTTTTTCTTGAAACCAAAATTTTTCGTTTGCTTAAATATATTGACATATACATATTGTTCCTTGCAGGGCCTTATACTTAGCAATGCCCTCAGGGCCCAAAAAGATGCCGAAGACGAAGGGTGCGCCTTATACTTAGCAATGCCCTCAGGGCCCAAAAAGATGCCGAAGACGAAGGGTGCGCTATTGCCCTGAGCAACCTTCGTTCTGAAGTAATTGAACTAAGGAACGAAGGTCTTGAAAAAGATAAAATATTACATTCATTGCTAAATAAAATAAAAGAGGACGAGGCTACTTTTAAGGGTCAAGCTGAGGCTCAGAAACGTGAAATTGAAGATCTTTGAAAACAACTGGCCAGAGCCAAAGAAGAACGCATACTTGAAGAAACGAAGCGAGAACTTAGCGACCAATGGGCAAATCATTTAGAGGGAACTGTTGAAGAGCTTCGTTCGTCCAAGAAAAGATGCTATAACAAATCTATGGAGTGTGTCAAGAAGTTGAAAGCTAGCTTCGCCAGCGTCGGCGCTTTCTCGAGCGAAGAAAACTTTACAAGAGGCAACCCCGAAGGTCCCATCGAATGGATCGATCACGAAACTGAAGCCTTCGAAGAGATTTTAAATAGCCGCGGAGACATATGTGCTTTCTCGGGTGCCAGGGGAATTGCGACCATTTTAGAGAAAAAGGGCTGTGAACATGTAAAGATTTTAGCGCAATCCGAAGCTACCTTGTCCTTCGAAGATGCAAAAGATCCTTCGGCCGAAGCTAGCATGGTTGGTGGAAAATTTTTCACCGATGTCTGGGATAATGGTGGCCGAGAAATGGCCCGAGAAATTATTCGAAAAAGCGAAAAGGGCATTCACGATGCTAGAGAAGTAGCTGAGGCTGCTGAGAAGAGCGCAGAGCCCGAAGGGCAACTAGGTATTAACTAATGGTTTTTATTGTGTTGTAATTTTTGGTTTTAAACTTCGTTCGCAATTTGTAATAGCAATGTAGCCGTATCCTGTCCTCCTTCAGATCCTGCTAAAGCATCTCCGGGCTCTCACCCGAAGGGAGACGACGAAATTAAAAAGATGGCTGAAGCTATTATGGACGAAGTTGTCAATCGGCTCCTGAATGAGGCTGCAGAAGTTGTTCTGAGAGAAGATTAAATACTATTGTAAAAAACTTCTGAAATGTAATATGTGTGACATCTTGCAGCCCTGAGTGTAATACACCTGCTTTTATTGTTTAATTCTTTACGGTGCATGAAATTTTACATACGTACCGTTTTTGAGTCTTTGACGAAAAAACACCTTCCCTTCTTTTCATGCTTCGTGAAGAATAATTTTCATTTGTTACAACAATATTCGTAGTGTTCTGATGAATAATATCCAAGCTTCGTGAAGATATTCCCCTTTCAAAACATTCTTCCGAAGATCGATATCATGTCCCCTTCTTGTGCCATATTGTAACGCCCCGAATTTTTGCAGTTGAATTTTTTTTCTTTTCTTTACTCGCCAAAATTCGGGCGTTACCTTTTCTTTTTCTTTTTCCCTCGCTAAACCTTGACCTTTTCCAAAGTTCTAGCGGGATTCGGTTTGGAATTCCCGTATGTATAAAAACCCTAAATACTTTATGTTGTTTGATGCACCATGCCGAACCTTGCATTTCTTTTGATTGCTTTGAAAGTGCAAATGCATTCATGTAGAAAGATCGGATTTCGAAAATGTTTTCTTTCTCTTTTCTTTCTCTTTTCTCTCTCTCTTTCTCTCTCCTTTTTTTTTCTCTCTCTCCCGCGCCGTGGGCCGACCCCGGCCGGCCCAGCCGCCCCCTGGCGCCCCCCTCTTGGGCCTAGTAGGCCCAGCCGCCCCCCCCTCTTTCCCTTATCCCCTAACCCTCTCCCTCTCCCCCCTCATTTTCTCCCTCCCCACCCAAGCCGCCGCCCCCTACCCGCCCCCTGCCCTAGCCGCCGCCCCTGCCTAGGCCGCCGCCCCTCCCCGTCGCCGTTCGGCCGCCCCGCTCGGCCGCCCCGTCCCCGTCGCCGGTGAGCTTCCCCCTCCCCCTCTCCTCCCTCCCCCATCCCCTCCCCCCTTTCCCCATGGCCGGTTCGGCCGCCTCCCTGCCCGCCGGTTCGGCCGCCCCGCCCCCCGGCTCGGCCGCCCCCTACCCGCCCCCCTGCCCCGCCGGTTCGGCCGCCCCGCCCCCCGGCTCGGCCGCCCCCTGCGCCGCCCCCCGCCCCCCGGTTCGGCCGCCCCTGCGCCCAGCGGCTCGGCCGCCCCGCCCCCTGCTCGGCCGCCCCCTGCGCCGCCCGCGCCCGCGCCCCGCCTAGGGCCGGTTCAACCGCCCTAGGGCCGGTTCAACCGCCCCCCCCCCCCTTTCTGTTTTTTTTATTTTTTTTTATTTTATTTTATTTACTTTCTGTGATCATAATTACTGTATTTTAAGTAGGCTAATCACTGTTCATGCTATGGGAAAATAGGAAGTTTAATTTAAAATTCCGTTATGCTATTGACGCACGTAGTTAATTGTTTACCCTGTGCAATGTTGATCAACTAAAAGTGATTAGGTTTCCATTAGTGTATATGTAACAGAATTATTTTGTTAAAAACCAATTGTAATTGATCGTTAGCGCATAAGATTTAACCCCCTGCGAGACCTTTCCCGTTTCTTTCTGACCATAACAAATGCGTTATCGAATGTCATACTTGATGCATATTCGCTTTATTTGTTATCTTGTATGGTGTACTGTTCTTTTGTATTAAATATGTGGATGTATGTATGTATGTTTGCGCTCGCATAGAGAACGATCCGGTCGAAGAGCCCGAGGAATTCGCAGGAGAAGCCCCTGAGCAGCAGTCGTTTGGTGGAGGCAAGTGTCCTTTGACCTATCTATGTCCTATTCATTCTTTAATTCACCCCCCGCATTACACATTTATACCTAAGGATTGACTAGCTTTTGTTATCCATGTCCTTGTTTACCTATTTGGGTCGGATTATTACTACTTAGTCTGATGCTATTGCTCAACTCTAATCAATGAACATGATGTGATTATCTATGATACGCTGTTTTCCCGTTCTTCTTTATGATATACTTGTGGTTTTCAAGGGGACTCGAGCGGTTTCTCGAGTGCCTCTCCGTAAGGACCTGTTCTATGGATGACCGCCCGGGAAAACAGTGCAACCATGAGGGTGGAATGGGGTGCCCTTAGCTGAATAATTAGAGGATCCGGGGTGTAGTTCACTTAGCCGTCGTGCCGTCAATGGGGCTCGGTGTATGCGGCTCGCTCTGCCAAGTTTGGGTTCGCCCCTTGGGGAGGAGTGCGGTGCATTTAGGAAACCTAACGGGTGGCTACAGCCCCGGGGAATCTTTGTAAAGGCTTCGTAGTGATGCCCTGCTGGATCACCTTGGTAGTGATCAATGGAGAGTCATGATCTCCGGGCAGAATGGGAATCACGGCTTGTGGGTAAAGTGCACAACCTCTGCAGAGTGTTATGAAACTGATATATCAGCCGTGCTCGCGGTTATGAGCGGCCAAGGGAGCTCCAGAGATTAGTGGTACTTGATCAGAGACATTGTGGTACAGGTGGTTATGAGATTGATGGTTCTGGTTATGATTATGGTGCTGGTAAGTGGTATTCTTTCCGTTTGGAAAGGGTACATCGGGTTAATAACTTGGGTTAATGCTAAAACCTGGCTTTCTACTAGTAAGTAATAACCTGACCAACTAAAAGCAACTGCTTGACTTATCCCCACATAAAGCTAGTCCACTACAGCCAAACAGGATACTTGCTGAGTATGTTGATGTGTACTCACCCTTGCTCTACACACCAAACCCCCCCCAGGTTGTCAGCATTGCAACCACTGCTCAGGAGAAGATGAAGCTGTGGAAGGAGACTTCCAGGAGTTCCAAGATTACGACGAGTTCTAGGTGTGGGTTAGCGGCAACCCCCAGTCGGCTGCCTGTGAAGGCCGCGCTATCTACGTTTCTTTTCCGCACTTTGATTTATTGTAAGAACTATATGGACGTCTCGGACGTATGATGTAATCGACTATTTCCCTTATTAATACTATTTTGAGCACTGTGTGATGATGTCCATATTATGTAACTGCTGTGTACGTGAATAACTGATCCTGGCACGTACATGGTTCGCATTCGGTTTGCCTTCTAAAACCGGGTGTGACATAAGTGGTATCAAAGCCGTGCTGACTGTAGGACCGCTAACCTAGAGTAGAATGGTCGTTCTAAGGACTATAGACCTCTGTCTCTTCCTTGACTTTGATATCCCTTCAAAAGTTGGTCCTACTGACCAAACCTATGTTCTACTACATATTATACCTTGCTGAAAATTATGTTTTATTCTGATCCTTCATTTACTTATTACTTGCTGGTCATATTAATTCTGTTCTCACCCTTTTGCTTGCGATGTCTTTTGTAGATGGCTCGACTTAGACACACTGCACGAAAGTCAGTCATCCCCTTCTTACCCTCCCGCCTTGCTGAGCGTCCGCTTCGCCGTCCCGTGGCCGGACAGTCCAGCCACTTGGAGAGACTACACCACCGCCTGCGTGAGGAGCAGGAGCGTCGACGACAGGAGCAGCGGAGCTCTTCCCTCTCGCTCCACCAGGAGATAGAGTCTGTGAGGAGCTGCTCCCCTGTGCTTCCTCTGGAGCCGCCCCCTGCACCACCACTGGGCGCCCCAGCTTCTGGAGTAGCTGCTGGAGGAGACCCAGACGACGGAGGAGGCGACGACAGCTCGAGCCACGACACCGACTTCTCTGCTAATCCTGAGCCGGAAGGATGGGTTGCTCGACCCATCACTCGCGACGCTGCTCGCGGGTGTCACTTCCATGATGCGCTCGACACCCTGCTACGTCGGGCATTTGACCGGCATACTTGGTCCGTCGAGTATCGCTGTGTGGTCTACCAGCATAGTCGCGGGGTCTACCCGGACCGCTGGGAGGCGACTTGCTTGGTGCGCTGCCCGGAGGACAGTCTCCAGGGTGCAGAGGCCTGTTCAGAGCACTATTCTATCTCTGAGCGGGACTCAGCTGAGGCAGCCATGCAAGATGCTGCACGGCGTGCGCTTTCGCACTACTGCTCGGTTTTCGGTGGGGCAGCTGACGGTCTTGACCTGAAGTATTACCCCCGCCGTTCATCTGGCAGCACAGGAGGCGTGATTGTCTCACCTGTCGGTGAGGGCAATCCTAGGTTGAGCAGCACAGTCAACCTAGCCGCCGTGCTAAACACGGAGCTGGACCATGCATTAGACGAGCTGAGTAGGGCTCGTGCTGAGATCGCCCTGCTGCGGGCTGAGCGCGCGGAACGTCGTTTTCTGGACGGTGGATCCCCCGCTCCCGTTGGGACTCAGCACCCGTACCGCTCACCTCAGCGTGGACACCAGTCTTATGGCAATCCCGCCTGCAAGACCAAGATAACTCTAGAACCATAGATCGTTAGAGCTGGATCTTGTAATTAATACGAAATAAATATATACATAGAAGCTTCAGTCTTAGCGTTAGTCTCGGTCTTAGTTAGTTTTAGTTAGACAGGGTAGTTTGCTATATCCTGTGCATTTATGCTTGTCATGATGAACTATGTTTGGTTTGGGTCTTTGTAATGATTGTCACCAGAGTGTGGGTATCCCCTGCATTTTGGTTTACATACTATGTCAATAAAGTTAGTTATATAGTTGGGAAACCCATTATTCTCCTTTCCTCTTTATCTGAGAAGCTGTGTGGTCTGTGTTGGAGATCAGTGAAGATGCTCATCTGTTCAGTGCTGTTGGAGAATTCTATACTCTTTTCTCATGCTGCAAGCTTTGCCAGATCAGTTCTGATGTGTGGTTGCGTTCTGCAGATGTCAGAGAACAGGCGTAGAGGAGGAAGGCGTGCTCAGCAGGAGCGAGCCGCTCCGCAGGATGAGGTGCCCCAGCAGCAGCACCTGCCGCCCCCGCCCCCGATGTCGATTGAGCAGATGTTTCTGATGCAGACTCAGGCAGTTCAAGCCATCGGTCAGACTCTGGCCGCCATTCAGCAGCAGCAGCAGCAGCAACAGCAGCAGGCTCCACCCCAGCCTCAGATGCCTCAGATGCCTAGAGATAAGCGTGCTGAATTCATGAGAGGTCATCCACCAACGTTCGCTCATTCTTCTGACCCCATGGATGCTGAAGATTGGCTGCGCACTGTGGAACGGGAGTTGCATACCGCTCAGTGCGATGACAGGGAGAAAGTTCTGTATGGTCCCCGTCTGTTGAGAGGAGCAGCCCAGTCATGGTGGGAGTCTTACCTCGCCACCCATGCCAACCCCGACACCATCACCTGGGAAGAATTCAGAGGTAGCTTTCGTCAGTACCATGTGCCTGCAGGTCTGATGACAGTGAAGAAGGAGGAGTTCCTGGCCCTTAAGCAAGGGTCATCGTCTGTCAGTGAGTATCGAGACAGGTTTCTGCAATTGTCTCGCTATGCTCCTGAAGATGTCAACACCGATGCCAAGCGACAGTACCGTTTCCTGAGAGGCTTGGTTGACCCTCTGCAGTATCAGCTGATGAATCACACCTTCCCGACATTCCAGCACCTGATTGACAGAGCAATCATGACAGAAAGGAAGCGCAAGGAGATGGAAGATCGTAAGCGCAAGATCAGTGGACCGCAGTCTGGAAGCAGCAGTCGCCCTCGCTTTTCAGGCAATCAACCTCAGCAGTTCAGGCAGAACCAGCGTCCACCTCAGCAGCATCAGCAGCGTCAGCAGTATCAGCAGTTCCAAAGGCAGTACCCTCAGAATCAGTACCAGAACCGTCAGAGCAATCAGTCAGGAGGTCAGTTTCAAAGGCAGAATCAGCAAGCACCTCGTCTTCCTGCCCCAGCAAATCAGCAGAACAGTCAGGCAGCACCAGCTCAAGTTGGAAACAGAGCGTGTTTCCACTGTGGAGAGCAAGGCCATTGGGTGATGCAATGTCCGAAGAAGGCAGCCCAGCAGCAGTCAGGCCCCAATGCCCCAGCAAAGCAGAATGTGTCTCAGCCTGGAGCAGGCAATCGCTCTCAGCAGCGCTATAATCATGGAAGATTGAATCACTTGGAAGCTGAAGCAGTTCAGGAGACCCCCGGCATGACAGTAGGTATGTTCCCAGTCGACTCCCATATTGCAGAAGTGTTATTTGATACTGGAGCAACACATTCTTTCATTACTGCATCATGGGTAGAAGCACATAAACTTCCAATAACTACCATGTCAACCCCCATTCAAATTGATTCAGCCGGTGGTAGAATTCGAGCCGATAGCATTTGTTTGAATATAAGTGTGAAAATAAGGGGGATAGCGTTTCCCGCCAACCTTATAGTAATGGGTACTCAGGGAATAGATGTCATCCTAGGGATGAATTGGCTAGATAAGTATCAGGCAGTTATCAGTTGTGATAAAAGGACAATCAAGTTAGTGTCCCCACTAGGAGAGGAAGTGGTGACCGAGTTAGTCCCGCCTGAGCCAAAGAAAGGAAGTTGTTATCAGATGACTGTCGATAGCAGTGAAGCAGACCCGATTGAGAGTATCAAGGTTGTGTCCGAATTCCCAGATGTGTTTCCAAAGGATTTACCGGGTATGCCACCAGAGCGGAAAGTTGAATTTGCCATAGAGCTTCTTCCTGGAACCGCCCCTATCTTCAAGAGAGCTTACAGAATATCTGGACCGGAGTTGGATGAACTTAAGAAGCAGATTGATGAGCTGTCAGAGAAAGGTTACATTCGGCCAAGCACCTCGCCTTGGGCCGCCCCTGTCCTATTTGTGGAGAAGAAAGATGGCACCAAGAGGATGTGTATCGATTATCGAGCTTTGAATGAGGTCACGATCAAGAACAAGTATCCCTTGCCCAGAATAGAAGATCTGTTCGACCAGTTGAGAGGAGCCAGTGTGTTCTCCAAGATCGATCTGAGGTCAGGTTATCATCAGCTCAGGATCCGACCTTCGGACATTCCGAAGACGGCATTCATTACCAAGTATGGTTTATATGAGTTCACAGTGATGTCTTTTGGTTTGACCAATGCGCCAGCGTTCTTTATGAACTTGATGAACAGTGTATTCATGGATTATCTTGATAAGTTCGTGGTGGTATTCATTGATGACATTCTGATTTATTCTCAAAGCGAAGAAGAGCATGCAGATCATTTGAGGATGGTGTTGCAGAGATTGCGAGAGCACCAGTTGTATGCAAAGTTGAGCAAGTGTGAGTTCTGGATCAGTGAAGTCCTGTTCTTGGGTCACATAATCAACAAAGAAGGATTGGCTGTGGATCCGAAGAAAGTGGCAGACATTCTGAACTGGAAAGCGCCAACAGATGCTAGAGGAATCAAGAGCTTCATTGGAATGGCCGGATATTATCGGCGATTCATTGAAGGGTTTTCGAAGATTGCGAAGCCAATGACAGCGTTGCTAGGCAACAAGGTTGAGTTCAAGTGGACCCAGAAATGCCAAGAGGCCTTTGAAGCGCTGAAAGAGAAGTTGACAACAGCGCCTGTCCTAGTCTTGCCTGATGTGCACAAGCCCTTCTCGGTGTATTGTGATGCTTGTTACACAGGTTTGGGATGTGTGTTGATGCAAGAGGGAAGAGTTGTGGCTTACTCGTCCCGACAGCTGAAGGTTCATGAGAAGAATTACCCAATCCATGATCTAGAGTTGGCAGCAGTGGTTCACGCACTGAAGACATGGAGGCACTATTTGTATGGACAGAAATGCGATGTTTACACAGACCACAAGAGTCTGAAGTACATATTCACTCAGTCAGAATTGAACATGAGGCAACGAAGATGGTTAGAATTGATCAAAGACTATGAGTTGGAGATTCATTACCATCCAGGCAAAGCAAACGTAGTGGCAGATGCTTTGAGCAGAAAGAGTCAAGTCAATCTGATGGTTGCTCGCCCGATGCCTTATGAGTTGGCCAAGGAGTTTGACAGGTTGAGTCTCGGATTTCTGAACAATTCGCGAGGAGTCACAGTTGAATTGGAACCTACCTTGGAGCGCGAAATCAAAGAAGCGCAGAAAAATGATGAGAAGATCAGTGAGATTCGGCGATTGATTCTAGATGGCAGAGGCAAAGACTTTCGAGAAGATGCAGAAGGTGTGGTATGGTTCAAAGACCGCTTGTGTGTTCCCAATGTCCAGTCTATTCGGGAGTTGATTCTTAAGGAAGCTCATGAGACAGCCTATTCGATTCACCCTGGCAGTGAGAAGATGTATCAGGATCTGAAGAAGAAATTCTGGTGGTACGGAATGAAAAGAGAGATCGCAGAGCATGTGGCTATGTGCGATAGTTGTCGAAGAATTAAGGCAGAACACCAGAGACCAGCTGGATTGTTGCAACCGTTGCAGATCCCTCAGTGGAAATGGGATGAAATTGGCATGGATTTCATAGTCGGATTGCCTCGCACTCGAGCCGGCTACGATTCCATTTGGGTAGTAGTGGACCGCTTGACCAAGTCAGCCCACTTCATACCTGTCAAGACCAACTACAACAGTGCAGTATTGGCAGAATTGTATATGTCTCGGATCGTTTGTCTTCATGGTGTGCCAAAGAAGATAGTGTCAGACAGAGGAACGCAGTTCACCTCTCATTTCTGGCAGCAGTTGCATGAAGCCTTGGGCACGCATCTGAATTTCAGTTCAGCTTATCACCCGCAGACAGATGGCCAGACCGAAAGAACCAATCAAATTCTCGAAGATATGTTGAGAGCATGTGCGTTGCAAGATCAGTCCGGATGGGACAAGCGATTGCCTTATGCGGAGTTTTCCTATAACAACAGTTACCAGGCCAGTTTGAAGATGTCACCGTTTCAAGCGCTGTATGGAAGGAGTTGCAGAACTCCGTTGCAATGGGATCAGCCTGGGGAAAAGCAAGTGTTTGGGCCAGACATTTTGCTCGAAGCCGAAGAGAACGTCAAGATGGTTCGAGAGAATCTGAAGATAGCGCAATCGAGGCAGCGAAGCTATGCAGACACAAGAAGAAGAGAGCTGAGTTTCGAAGTCGGAGACTTTGTCTATCTGAAAGTGTCACCGATCAGAGGAGTCAGAAGATTCGGAGTGAAAGGCAAGCTAGCACCCCGCTACATTGGTCCGTATCAGATTCTTGCAAGACGTGGAGAAGTGGCCTATCAGCTCAGTCTGCCAGAGAATTTGTCTGCTGTGCATGATGTCTTTCATGTGTCTCAGTTGAAGAAGTGCTTGCGTGTGCCGGAAGAGCAGTTGCCAGTGGAAGGTCTGGAAGTCCAGGAGGACTTGACCTACGTTGAGAAGCCAGCTCAGATCCTTGAGATTGCAGACAGAGTCACCCGAAGGAAGACCGTCAGAATGTGCAAAGTCAGATGGAGTCACCACTCTGAGGAAGAAGCAACCTGGGAGCGTGAAGATGATCTGAAGGCCAAGTACCCGGAGCTCTTTGCTAGCCAGCCCTGAATCTCGAGGGCGAGATTCTTTTAAGGGGGATAGGTTTGTAACGCCCCGAATTTTTGCAGTTGAATTTTTTTTCTTTTCTTTACTCGCCAAAATTCGGGCGTTACCTTTTCTTTTTCTTTTTCCCTCGCTAAACCTTGACCTTTTCCAAAGTTCTAGCGGGATTCGGTTTGGAATTCCCGTATGTATAAAAACCCTAAATACTTTATGTTGTTTGATGCACCATGCCGAACCTTGCATTTCTTTTGATTGCTTTGAAAGTGCAAATGCATTCATGTAGAAAGATCGGATTTCGAAAATGTTTTCTTTCTCTTTTCTTTCTCTTTTCTCTCTCTCTTTCTCTCTCCTTTTTTTTTCTCTCTCTCCCGCGCCGTGGGCCGACCCCGGCCGGCCCAGCCGCCCCCTGGCGCCCCCCTCTTGGGCCTAGTAGGCCCAGCCGCCCCCCCCCTCTTTCCCTTATCCCCTAACCCTCTCCCTCTCCCCCCTCATTTTCTCCCTCCCCACCCAAGCCGCCGCCCCCTACCCGCCCCCTGCCCTAGCCGCCGCCCCTGCCTAGGCCGCCGCCCCTCCCCGTCGCCGTTCGGCCGCCCCGCTCGGCCGCCCCGTCCCCGTCGCCGGTGAGCTTCCCCCTCCCCCTCTCCTCCCTCCCCCATCCCCTCCCCCCCTTTCCCCATGGCCGGTTCGGCCGCCTCCCTGCCCGCCGGTTCGGCCGCCCCGCCCCCCGGCTCGGCCGCCCCCTACCCGCCCCCCTGCCCCGCCGGTTCGGCCGCCCCGCCCCCCGGCTCGGCCGCCCCCTGCGCCGCCCCCCGCCCCCCGGTTCGGCCGCCCCTGCGCCCAGCGGCTCGGCCGCCCCGCCCCCTGCTCGGCCGCCCCCTGCGCCGCCCGCGCCCGCGCCCCGCCTAGGGCCGGTTCAACCGCCCTAGGGCCGGTTCAACCGCCCCCCCCCCCTTTCTGTTTTTTTTATTTTTTTTTTATTTTATTTTATTTACTTTCTGTGATCATAATTACTGTATTTTAAGTAGGCTAATCACTGTTCATGCTATGGGAAAATAGGAAGTTTAATTTAAAATTCCGTTATGCTATTGACGCACGTAGTTAATTGTTTACCCTGTGCAATGTTGATCAACTAAAAGTGATTAGGTTTCCATTAGTGTATATGTAACAGAATTATTTTGTTAAAAACCAATTGTAATTGATCGTTAGCGCATAAGATTTAACCCCCTGCGAGACCTTTCCCGTTTCTTTCTGACCATAACAAATGCGTTATCGAATGTCATACTTGATGCATATTCGCTTTATTTGTTATCTTGTATGGTGTACTGTTCTTTTGTATTAAATATGTGGATGTATGTATGTATGTTTGCGCTCGCATAGAGAACGATCCGGTCGAAGAGCCCGAGGAATTCGCAGGAGAAGCCCCTGAGCAGCAGTCGTTTGGTGGAGGCAAGTGTCCTTTGACCTATCTATGTCCTATTCATTCTTTAATTCACCCCCCGCATTACACATTTATACCTAAGGATTGACTAGCTTTTGTTATCCATGTCCTTGTTTACCTATTTGGGTCGGATTATTACTACTTAGTCTGATGCTATTGCTCAACTCTAATCAATGAACATGATGTGATTATCTATGATACGCTGTTTTCCCGTTCTTCTTTATGATATACTTGTGGTTTTCAAGGGGACTCGAGCGGTTTCTCGAGTGCCTCTCCGTAAGGACCTGTTCTATGGATGACCGCCCGGGAAAACAGTGCAACCATGAGGGTGGAATGGGGTGCCCTTAGCTGAATAATTAGAGGATCCGGGGTGTAGTTCACTTAGCCGTCGTGCCGTCAATGGGGCTCGGTGTATGCGGCTCGCTCTGCCAAGTTTGGGTTCGCCCCTTGGGGAGGAGTGCGGTGCATTTAGGAAACCTAACGGGTGGCTACAGCCCCGGGGAATCTTTGTAAAGGCTTCGTAGTGATGCCCTGCTGGATCACCTTGGTAGTGATCAATGGAGAGTCATGATCTCCGGGCAGAATGGGAATCACGGCTTGTGGGTAAAGTGCACAACCTCTGCAGAGTGTTATGAAACTGATATATCAGCCGTGCTCGCGGTTATGAGCGGCCAAGGGAGCTCCAGAGATTAGTGGTACTTGATCAGAGACATTGTGGTACAGGTGGTTATGAGATTGATGGTTCTGGTTATGATTATGGTGCTGGTAAGTGGTATTCTTTCCGTTTGGAAAGGGTACATCGGGTTAATAACTTGGGTTAATGCTAAAACCTGGCTTTCTACTAGTAAGTAATAACCTGACCAACTAAAAGCAACTGCTTGACTTATCCCCACATAAAGCTAGTCCACTACAGCCAAACAGGATACTTGCTGAGTATGTTGATGTGTACTCACCCTTGCTCTACACACCAAACCCCCCCCAGGTTGTCAGCATTGCAACCACTGCTCAGGAGAAGATGAAGCTGTGGAAGGAGACTTCCAGGAGTTCCAAGATTACGACGAGTTCTAGGTGTGGGTTAGCGGCAACCCCCAGTCGGCTGCCTGTGAAGGCCGCGCTATCTACGTTTCTTTTCCGCACTTTGATTTATTGTAAGAACTATATGGACGTCTCGGACGTATGATGTAATCGACTATTTCCCTTATTAATACTATTTTGAGCACTGTGTGATGATGTCCATATTATGTAACTGCTGTGTACGTGAATAACTGATCCTGGCACGTACATGGTTCGCATTCGGTTTGCCTTCTAAAACCGGGTGTGACACATATGCAACATGATGTATGATGCTTATGCTATGCGGAATGATGCGATGATGTTATGTTATGTAAGATGATGCTTATTCCGAAGATATACACATATTCCTGCGATAAAACACATAATCTTTTTGAATCAACGTTGTCTTTTTACTATAAGCCTCCCTTAGGAGCTTCTTCGCCTTTTACTTCAGCGGAATCAGCGTTTATTTTTCGCTGTAAGCCTCCCTTAGGAGCTTCTTCGCCTTTTACTTTCAGCGGTATTCGCGTTGACTTTTCGCGCTTCGCCTTTTACTTAGGCGGTATCAGCGTTGACTTTTCGCTGTATGCTCTGCATTCCCTTTGGAACGACTTTGGAGCAGAAAACTTACACTGCGCTCCCTTTGGAACGGCTTTTTGTGACTTCGGCAAACTTACTCTGCGTTCCTTAGAACGACTTCTTGTTGCTTCGAAGAATTTTCAATAGTTCGAAGGTCCTCTTTATTATCACAAATCTTTAAACTTCAACAACTTAAGCCTGTGAAGAAAATATATTTTCCTTGTGGGAATCAACGAAACTATTTACATGAAACCTAAACAGTGTCCTTTATTAGACAGAAAATAAAACTGAATGAAAAAGATTGCTATTAAGGTAGGATATTTGTCAATAGATGTGCTTTGACTCTGGCACAGTGCTGTTGACTGTGCGAGCTTCGGACTGTTCTCTGAAGTCCCTTTGGTGTGGAGCATATTGGCTCCCTTCTGGCTGCTGGCCTTGTTGCAGCGGTGGTGGAGGCGGAGGCTGTTGCCAGGAAGCTTGAGGTTGACTCGCCGAAGCAACAGAAACTGCAGGGTGATTGCCTACATACTCTGGGATGTAAGGCGAGTGATACGAAGCAGTGTGCATGACCTGCTTCGGCTGAGCCTGTTGTGCTGCAGCTTCGGCGATTTCCTTTTGCTTCTGGATGGTAACATGGCACATCCTGGTGGTATGGCCTTTGTTCTCACCACAGAACAAGCAAAAAATTCTTCTTGGCTGATCGCCAAATCTTCCGCCGAAGCCCCTGGCACCTCTGCCTCTCGGAGCTGGTGGTCGGAAGGAGCCTTGCTGTTGCCCCGAAGCCTGTGAGGAACACTGTGGCCTTTGCTGTTGGCTCCCTCTATCATCATTTGGGGTAGAGTTATGAATTGATCTAACATGCCTCGGATAGAACCTCCCTCTGAAGCCCCTGGTCATTTCAGAAAACCTGAAAGCCTCCTCCCTTCTTTGGCGAAAATCATTATCAGCCCGAATGTTCTCGTCCATCTTCTGGAGCAGCTTCTCCAAAGTTTGAGGAGGCTTCCTAGCGAAGTACTGAGCTGACGGTCCTGGCCGAAGCCCCTTGATCATGGCCTCAATGACAATTTCATTGGGCACCGTTGGTGCCTGTGCCCTCAAACGCAAGAACCTTTGGACGTACGCCTGAAGGTATTCTTCGTGATCCTGGGTACACCGGAATAGAGCTTGAGCAGTGACCGGCTTCGTCTGAAACCCTTGAAAGCTGGTTAACAACAAGTCCTTCAGCTTCTGCCATGAAGTGATCGTTCCTGGTCGAAGGGAGGAATACCAAGTTTGAGCAACACTCCTGACAGCCATAACAAAAGATTTGGCCATGACTGCAGCATTGCCACCATATGAAGATACTGTTGCCTCGTAGCTCATCAAAAACTGCTTCGGGTCTGAGTGGCCATCGAATATGGGAAGCTGAGGCGGCTTGTAAGACGAAGGCCAAGGTGTAGCCTGCAGCTCAGCGGACAGAGGAGAAGCATCATCAAAAACAAAATTCCCATGATGGAAATTGTCATACCAGTCATCCTCGTTGGGGAAACCCTCCTGATGAAGATCTTGGTGCTGAGACCTTCGGTGTTGCTCATCCTGAGTAAGATGACGAACTTCTTCAGAGGCTTCGTCTATCTGCCTTTGCAGTTCAGCTAGCCTGGCCATCTTTTCTTTCTTCCTCTGCACCTGTTGATGAAGCATCTCCATGTCTCTAATTTCTTGATCTATCTCATCCTCTGGTGGTGTCGGGCTAACAGCCTTCCTCTTCTGGCTTCGGGCCTCCCGAAGAGAGACTGTCTCCTGGTTATGGTCCAGAGGCTGCAGGGCTGCAGCCCCAGTTGCTGAAGCTTTCTTCGGCGCCATAGCGAAGGTTTATGATCGCTGAAGGTGTTCAAAAACTCAAAGAGTGGAAGTGAGTTCACCGGAGGTGGGCGCCAATGTTGGGGACTTGTTCTCAAATGCTATGAGTTAAGAACAAGGCAACACAAAAAATATTAATTGATAGAGTCCTTCGTCCTTCGAAGCATTATTTCCCTTAGGATATAATGGTTTTCGGACGAAGGTTATGAAGGACGTACCTTCATAAACATAGCATACGATGACGAAGAATGAATCATAAAGAATATGAAGGATTAAATAGATAATTATATATCATTATCAACTTATCATTATTGCAGAGAAACAGAAATAATATCGAACTACAAATTTACCTTCAGTTTGGGAAGGGATGAAAGTACAGGTGTGACGCAAAAGCGAATGTCCAAATCAGCGTGAACAGTACAGAGGTACTGTTCACCTATTTATAGGCACGAGACACAGCCCATACAAAATTACATTCATGCCCTTTACATTTGATAATAATTCTATAGTAATCTATCGAGGTCTGAATAGCCTTTTCATCTTTAAGTCGGTTTCATTTTCTGCTACCATGCCGAAGCTTTCCTGTTCACATCTTCGGTGTTGTATCAACCTTCGTACTATTCTGGTCTTCTCCTTCTGTGATACCGACTTGAGTCCGAAGATACCTGCTCACACATTATACTCCAGAAATATTGTTAAATCCTGTTTTTGAGGACCTTCGTAAGACGAAGGCCCCCAACAGCAAGTTTTATACTAGTTCGGACAGAACATCCCTACATCCAGTCTTCAATGGCTCGTGCTACCGGCACCTCTGTTGCTTGATGCTCGTAGTAGGGGTTACAAGCGGGCGAGAGAGGGTGAAAAGGCCCCCCAAGTCTCTTATGAGGGGACTGGCCCTAAAGACTATGGAACTATAGTCCTACGCTAAGCCTTAGCTCCAGCCTCTAGGTCTTTAGGTTTATCCGAGCGTATGTGGTTGCCTTCTATCGAGTGTCTTCTGTCTAGGATCTTTTTCAATATGTCTTGGTCTGTCTGGTTCAGCCAGCTAGCCCCCTTTATCCTTGTGGTCGACCTCCTCCTTTTATAGGCCAACACGGGGGTTAGAGGTCGTTGGCTCCTTTAAGAAGGAACCACTATTCTGTGGTAAAACTGAGTGCCTTTACTGTGGCATGATCGTTAGTCTGTGTCTTCTCTATCCGCTCTCATTATGACGGCTGGCATGGGCGGTGTGGGCCTTGGTGCCATCATTACCATCTCTGTGCCACGCCGACCCCTAGCCTCGATAGTATAGGTCTCGGCGTGGCTCGTCGCGTTGTGGGTCCTTTGGACGGTTCGCGCTCACAGGCCTAGGCTCGATAGGTCATGAGTGCGCCTCTAGACACAGAGTTGTGCAAGTCATGAGTGTGTCGTAAGTTGATAGGTTGCACAGGTCATGCTGGGGGCGGACCGGCTCTCTACTACGACCTAGTGTCAAGCATAGTTAATGTGGTTGGCCACTTATGGCGAGTCAATCTCGGGCCAGGCGAGGAACCCATTCGAGTTGTTTCCTTTCGGTTTGCCCGGCCCTCCTCTGTTGCTTTGCCACGCCCGACCCCAAGTTCAGTGCCTCAGGGTTTATCGGGGCCAGGTGATTTCCTTACCTCCACACTAGCAGGTGGCCCCTGGTAGGTGGAGGTCCTTCCCTCATGCGCTTTCCCTTACTAGAGGGTCCCAGGGATCTTTTCCCCGACAAAGGTCATATCGCTGTGATTCACCCTATGGTGGAGGGTCCACAACTTTCCTTTTCCAGTTTTGTGCTTCACAAAGAAGTGTGTTGTCCACTTGATTCTTATCTATGGGAGTGAGAACAGTACTAACAGTCGTGGACTTCTTTAAAGGCATGACGAAGGTACTCTTGATGTCGTGAGTTCACTAGATGTGGGCGCCAATGTTGTTCCCTTGCTCTTAGTTCCTGAAAAAAACCTAGAACAAGGCAACATAAATGAGAACCTTTTCTTTCTCCCTTTAGTAGAATCCATTCTTCGAAGGGATTGACTAAAGGGAGAAGGTAAGAGAATATTAAAATCTTTAAGTAAATTTTGTATAAGTACATTCATCTATGCAAGAATAGAACAATGGGTCATCAGGAAAGAGCAACATAATGTAACAAAACACTTAAGCAAACCAACTTGGCTTGTCCTTTTCTATTTACAAATGATTACAAAGATACCTTCGACTTTAGAAAGAGAAATTCGAAGGTAGTGAAAAACACCTTCGAAGGCAGAGCTATTATAGAACACACTGTTCAACCACACCCCTAATGCATGGCACTACTCCTCTATATATAGTGATGAGGCACAACTTCATATGAAATTACAAACATGCCCATGAGTCCTAAACAGGATCTATGACATACTTGAGGGAAAAGCTATCTTTCCTTGTATCTATCGCATTGGTCGGGCCTTTTGGAATCCTTCATCACCTGCTTCGTATAATGACGGCATGAAGCCAAAGCCTCTATTTAGCATATAATGTGAGCCCTTCAAAGGTAAAGTTTCTCGGCTTTGCCCCCAATTTACACCACAGTTTGGATGAAGGTTAGCTTCATCATTGGGTAGTACCTAAAACATGTTTTAGCATATAATGTAACACTTAAGAACCTTCAGCAATAGATGTCGCCAACAAGCTTAAGAACCTTCAGCAATAGATGTCGCCAACAAGTGCTAAGGGTCCACAAGAGCAGCAAGCTATCCATCTAGTGTCAGGACGAGAGTAGGTGTGGAGGAGCCTCTATGAGGATGTGGTTGTCAAGGGTGTAGCGCTATAGAGTGAGGAGCACCTAGTCGTGCCACTAGGCATAGTGAGTGGACGTGGGGTTGAGGATGACTTATATAAGCGACCAGATATTCTAGACACCGGTAGCCTAAGCATGGAGGTTGGCAATGATGGCAGACTCAAACTCCAAGGGAGGGGTGGCACTAGGGCTATTATCAGAGAGGGCTCGACGACGAAGGAGGCGAAGAGGTGGCATTCATTCTTCGCTAGCTGGGAGGCAAGGGCATCCATCACAGTGTGCTCATGCTCCCAAGCGAGGGCTACGACAAATTTGTGGTCTCGAGCAATAGCCACAGCGTACTTAGTAGTGAAAAGGGCCTTGGCCAAGGTGGAGTGGGCGGGGATGACGTCGATGGAGGCACTCAGGAGCGATGCGGCCACGATGCATAGCGCGGGCGGTGTAGGTGGAGCCATGACCGATGTAAGGGATGAGAGGGCCAACACAAACGATGGAAGGGACTGCTCATCAACCGCCTGCGCGACAGTGTGGATGTTAGCAACAGATGAAGATTGTGTGGTGTATCGACACCGGATGCCGCTACGAGAACCCACATGGGGCCGCCCGTGTGTGTGGAGACCAAGGAGTTGTCCATGTGAGATGGAGAAGCGCATGGGTAGTGGTGGCCGGCATAGGGCTGCTGGTGGATAGAGTAGAGGCGATGGGGCCTCTTGCGACCTAGGGAATGCTGGCGAGGCAGTCCACATCCCAGGCGGGTGGGGTGGGTTGCGCTGGGTTAGGGTGTTGTTGTGTGCCGTGAAGCAGAGGGCGAGGGGGCACCCATGGTCAGTGGGGCGACATGATGTAGAGAAGGGCCTCCACTAGGGTTTAGCCAGGCACGTCCATCGGGGGGAGGGTCACTAGCGCAAGGCTAGGGGAGGAGGGGCGTGTCCTTGCCGTGGGGAAATCGATGACATTGGTTGGGAGCAGGCTGACACTGAAGAAGAGGCAGACACACTCACTAGAGGAAGTGTCGCCAGTGCGGGGCTAGGTGGAGTCGCCGACGTCTGGGAGGATGGCCGCGTCGGAGGAGGGGCTAGCGGAGCTAGATGTAGCATGGAAGGGCGCGTTTGTACCGAGGAAGGGAGGTTGCGTGACCACGCCAGATGCAGGCACGTCGGCGGCAATCTTATCCCAGGAGAGCCTGGCCATGAAGGGAGGAGAGAGAGGCGGTGGGAGGGAGGGAAGAAGAGAGGCTTGATACTATGTTATGAGAGAAAGCTCTAACCCTAATCAAATAGGGGTTTGTATTAATATATAAGGACATGGGCTAGACCAACTCATTATAGTGGTAATACATACAGTACACTAAGGCTATCCCTAGCAGTGTGCGGATTTAGTCGCGGATGCGTATTTTGTGCATCCGTATTCTACTATTCATGCTTTCAGCAGAACGATGATGAGGACACGTAAATAATTGTTGGGCCGCTTGATACCGTATTTTTATGTGTTTCTGTCTCCTATACCCTATATAGCTGTAGATACACATCCTCATGTGTACCCTGTTAAACACACTCACTTTTTCCACACTCACGTGGAGCCTACGAAGCCACATGTTCCAGATGCATATGTGTATGCTACTGAAGTTAGCGTAAAGTAGACGAGCAGCCTTTTTAGATGATGGCATGATATTCTTCACTAAAATAGGCAGCAGAGTCACCAAACGTACAGAGTCCACCACCGTTTGCTGCGTGGTAGGCAACTGGCTGGGAGGTTGAGATCCAAACACGTCCAAAATCTGAATTCCTAGTGTCCACGACACCACAGGCTCCTTTTGAAAGCAAGGGGTTAATGGACTTGAGCAGCACGTCACTTCAATCAAGCACTGCGCAGCTCCGCATCCTCACGTTGTGCTACTACACAGTGGCGGTCTGCATCCTAGTGTGCTCGCCATGACCTGATATTTCATGGATGACGATGACAGATTTTTAGGACAATGCCATATATACGCAAAATGTTACTAATAGAAAAGAAGTAATAGACAATCTGATGATCAACCTCAAGTTCCCTGATGCCTTCCAAGCCTACAAATATGTAGCCAACGCTATCTACATTGCCATCTTCGCCCTCGCTTGCGTTGCTATTTCTTTGTTGAATGCTAAGACCGTTCATTGCATTTTGTAGCCCAAGGAGTGACATAACCCGACAGTATCTATATATAGAGACTTAGAGAGCACTCTTCTTCCTGACGGCCCCTTGTGACCCAGACCCTTCGGATGGACATTATTTCAGATCGTCCCTTCAACGTTCTTGAGATAGTGATTTCAAATTCAGTACTTTTATTTGGTATCATCACTTACTCACATCCCATGGCTTCTATAGTCAGTAGTGATGATGAAGTCGTCATTTTTCTAAAGGAAACTTTCACTTACTCATAGAACCATTGAACCACCACGCCGTGCAATTAGACAGGTACCAATCTGTATTCATGAAGAAAAAATTTGCCGTATTGGTTCTTAGTCCTTGGAAACTCTGAGGACAATTTTGAAACACTGCATCGTAAAATGGGAGCAAGTTTTCTACTCGTAGTTGGCCTCTTCCATAATCTAAGAGCTAAATAAAGCCAACCAATGAAGCATTTTGGTTCATTCAGCATGGCAAAATATCCTAACGAGACGTTTGGATCCCTTCATTTTAGAGAATTGGAATTCACTTAATAAAGTAACATATTTAGCTTGGAATTTGTCATTCCACCACTTTCTAAAGTTCTGGTATAAGTTTATCTTAAATTCATGGGGTATATGATAAGAAATGATTTTATATATTACTAGAATTTGTTTCTACTCTTTAACTTACAAGACGACCTTCGACTCACTCCTCTATAGTAAAAATGTAACACATAAATATCTCCGACATCCTGCTAATAATAGTATACTGATATATTTTGCATAAAATCGAATTAGTTTAATTGATATATGTCTAAATTACAATTATTAAAATGGAATTCAATTCCAATGATCCAAACTAATTTTCGCCTGCTCATAACTTCTGTCAAGTTCCCTAGTGCTGCATGGCCAAATTTTTTGCCAAGAGTTCGAGAAGAAAATAATTTGTATCCACGGTGTTAACGATACTTAACCAAGATATTCACATTAACTCTTGTATTGGTAACTGCGTCGTCAAGTTTTCTCTAGACGAAACTTTATGAAATATCTCTCTTTATAAATAATTATTCAATTCAACAAATTTGTTGATGCCTCATTGTACTAAATGAGAATGAAACTCATTTGAAACCCATATTGAGAGTTGAGACCGGTAATATGAAACTCGTTGCAAACCAAAAGCCTTCATGATTTCACGAGTCACACAACTAGGCTGACCTGTTTTGGCCTTATAGAATTCAGGACAGATATTTACTTGTTTATTATGAAATTTGCAGCACTGTGATGAGAAACGAGGTCAATGAATATCGTTAAAAAATAGAAGTATGTCCAGTCTTCTGTTCTACATCTTTATCTACTATATAAATCATTAGTTTTCATAGTCCCGAAGGTTCCATCATCGTCACTTTTGCAAAAATTCCCTTGTGTTTTTTAAATCAACCCGGGGTCCAAGCTTCTCATCATGCCTATCTCATCCCATCGCAGCGCCGTCGCAAACGTAGCGACAAATGCTCAGGTTTAGGCGCAGGACCTCGTCCTCCCCCGCCTTGCCTTTGAATGCTTCCACCTCATCTGTCGCTACCGTGGCCCTGCCATGTGTCACATTTCGTGTGCCTCCAGTGTTCTGGCTGGGAGACTGAGATCTACAGTTGATCAGCATGAGCAACTCATCCTTTCAATTTGGCACTGTCGAGTGCCCCATCCTCATGTCATGCTACTACACACTCGAGGTCTGCATCCTGGCGTGCTGGCCATGACCTAAAGTTTCATGGATGATGACGACAAATGTTTCAGTTAAGTGTCATACACATGCAAAATGTTAACGGTAAGAAGTAATAACAGACGATCTGATGATCGACCTCAAATTTCATGATGCCTTCCAAGGCTGCGAGTGTGTTGTAGCTACCGCTATCTACAGTGCCATTCCCCTCGCTTGTGTTGCTATTCCTGTGCTGGATACGTACGCCGTTCATTGTACAGCGTCCTTGTGAGTGACAGAAACTGACAATATATATATATATATAGGCCAGGTATAACGGGAGCTCTGGGCTTCCAATAGTTAAAGGAAGTTCAGGTCGATCATCCCTGTAACCTGGTTTAACCCAGCGCACCGACTGGACCAGCCTGTCGGTTGCACCACCCGCGCCCACGTCTGTGCGCGCAAAAAAGGAATGCATACATGAGTCAAACACGCCCCCTTGCATGCGTATAAATTTAGGAAAGATATGTGTGACGGTTTCTATTTTTAAATGCTTTATTTCCTCCATAAATTTAGGATCGCTGCAACAGCCATACAACTAGACTCGTAAGGACCATTTTATGATATATACTACTACTAAATATGCTACCATGTGTAGATAATTATGCAATTCAGTATACTGCGTAAAAATCTGTTACTAGCTGCATGCACACGAATTTATGATTAAAATAATGTGCAATGAAAGGAAATAAATTGCACGCATAGAAACAAAAAACTGTATTTAATGTTTTATTTCCTTCATAAATATAGGATCCCTCTAACAGCCATGCAACTAAACACATTAGATCTAGTTTATGATATATATTGATACAAATCATACTACATGGTGTAGCTATTTATGCAATTCGTTACACTGCGTAAAAAATCTGGCATATTGTTCGCTGGTGGACGCATCTCCGGGTTGGAGCGTAATAACCTTAAGTTTTGAGCATAAAATCCTTCAATTATAAGCGTAAATACCGATCAAATGTGAGAGGTTGATAGCTCTATTAGGTTGTTATTACGATCCTATTTTTATGACAGATCCGAAAAACATGGCAGCCGCATGCATGCGGTTATACAGATCCAAAAATTATGGCAAAATGCATGCATGAGTCAAACACATTCCCTTGCATGCGCGTAAATTTAGGAAAGATATATGTGGTGGTTTCTATTTTAAATGCTTTATTTCCTCCATAAATTTAGGATCGCTGCAATAGCCAGCAGCTAGACTCGTAATGACCATTTTATGATATATATACTCATATTAAATATGCCACACTGTGTAGGTATTTATGCAATTCGTCACACTGCATAAAAAATCTGGCATGTTGTTCACTGGTAGACGCATCTCCGGGTGGAGCGTAAAAACCTTAAGTTTTGAGCATAAAATCCCTCAATTATAAGCATAAATACCGAATCAATGTGAGAGGTTGATAGCTCTAGTAGGTTGTTATTACTATTCTATTTTTATGACAGATCCGAAAATATGGCAGCCGCATGCATGCGGTTTCTATTTTTATACAGATCCAAAAATTATGGCAAAAATCGTGGGAGTTTCCATTGCATGCGCACAAATTACGAATAGTATAAATCAAGGAATTGCCTTTCCAATGTGCATGCAGTAAATTGATATACGAACTCCGTGTTTAAGCATAAAATCGTACAGTTTTGGCGTAAATAATACATGTGGTAGGCATAAAACACAATAATCGAAAAAAAAATGCGCCAGATCGGAGGATGTCAAGCGCGATCATCGCTGCGCGCATCTCGGGCCTTCCGTGACGCCGCTCGCTCGAAGATCGCGCCTCATGTGTCGCCGTCGCTACTCGCACGTCGACGGGCGTCGCTTGCTCGACGGCCTTGGAAGTGCCGCCTCCTCGGGACCTCGGGGACTTCGCCGTTTGCCCGCACAAGGGCCCCGCTGTCGCTCGCCCTCTGGATCGGGGAGCCGCCGCCACCGACCTGGGAATCGCCGCCACTACTCCGGATCGAGGAACCTCCACCACCGCGCGTCGAGGTCATGGAGTTGCGGCCACCGGCTGGGGGTCCATCGTCGCGCACGCTCTGGGGTAACCGCCGTCGTCGCACGCGGCGTCGCTAATGAATCGGTGTGGAGCGTAAAAAACTGAACCCTAGCAATCTGGGTCCTGTTTTATAGACGTCTGGATGTGGTCCGACTCAACCGGATTGCACCGTCCGACCTGGGCTTTCTCTAGTTATTGGAAGCACAGAGCTCCTAATATATAAACTATATATATATATATATATATATATATATATATATATATATATATATATATATATATATATATATATATATATATATATATATATATATATATATATATATATATATATATATATATATATATATATATATATATATATATATATATATATATATATATAGTGCTTTTCTTCCTCCCGAGGGCCCCTTGTGCCCAAGACCCTTTAAACTGTCATTATTTCAGTTTGCCTCATCAACATTCTTGCGAATTGAGATAGTGCTTTCAAGTTCAGTACTTTTATTTTATATCATCAGTTACTCGCATCACGTGCCTTTTGTAGTAGTTGGTATAGTAGTGATGATGTACTTTTTGTGTAGGATATTTTTTCATGTGATACTATGTTGCGAGACTGCTAGTTGTACTTGTTAGGTACAGCAGTACAACGCGGAACTACTACGCCCTTCAAGTGCAAAGGACCGATCTATATTCATGAAGAAAAAAAAAATATGTACTGCATATTGGTTCTTGGTCCTTGGAAACTCTGAGGACAATATTTCGAAACGATGTGTCGTCAAAAGGGAGCAAATTTTCTACTCGTAGTTGGCCTCGTTCACGGGTATGTACAAGTCTAAGACGGTGGTTCAGATTTCAAATATAAGAGATAATTAAGATTAAGAGATTGTATAATATAATTCTAAGACTATATATAGATCATAAATACGGTTAAAAGATAATATGTATGGAGAGTCGAACAGAGACAGATTCTTCATGAGAAGTATGTCGCTTGTTTTTTAAATTTGACGCCTAAAGACCACTCAAGAGATCCTATATTAAATGAAGTTGTATATGCTCTAAAAGCTCAATAATAAAACCAACCTATAAAGCATTTTGGTCATCCAGCATGAAGGGGCGACGCTAGGGAGGGGCAGAGAGGGCAATGTCCCCCTAATACTCTCCTAATTCTATAAGAGCCACTAATTTTACCAGCTAATCACCATGTAAATAATGTAAAATATCTCTCAACAGTTCCCTTAATTTGATTTGTCCCTCCTATATTTAAATTCTGGCTTCGCCCTTGCCAGCATGGCAAAATGTCCTAAGAATTGGCTGCCTGCTCGTAAGTTCAGTCAAATTCGCTAGGGCCGCACATCCAAAAAAAAATTTTGTCGAGCTCGAGAAGAAAATAAACTATATCTACGGTGTCGGTGTCAACGTGCAATGTCGTTATTAGGTCAGTCTCAGTAGAGAATTTTAGGACATAATTATCAAGATGGTCGCATTAACTTTTGTATTTGTGACTGTGTCAACAAGTTTCATCTAGACTAAACTCTATGAATTATCTCCTCATAAACAATCTGTCAAATCAGCTGATTTGTTGATGTTTCATTGTATTAAATTATAATTGAACTCTTTTTTGAAACCCCTATTGAGACTGATCTTACGAAACTCGTTGCGAGACAAAAGCCTTCATGCATGATTTCACAAGTCACAAAACTAGGCTGAGCTGTTTCGGCCTTATCTAGATAGTTAAAACCTCAACGTGATTCAAGCGCTCTCCGTGTTTGGCGCATCTTCAACCCATCGCGCGTGGACACGTGCCCCATGGCTCGGACCCAAAATTTTCATAGGTTGTGCACGTCGAGCTTCGTCACATCCGCCCATCCCTCCTCGACAGCAACCACCCCTCTGTCTACTTGTCCTCCATGTACCCGCCCCCTCTGCCCACTCGTCCTCCACCTCCTCCGTCGAGCCGTCCCTACCGCGCCTCCCCTTCCTAGATCCCCCAATCGCAAACCCTAGCGCCCACAACGTCCTCTACCTTGCCCTCCTTCTTCGCATCTCGCATGCCAGATAGGTGGGAGCAGCCATCGTCGCAGATGCTGGAGGAAGGCCCAAGTGGCGGTGACATGTGGGAGACGAATATGAGGGGTGGCAACAGCGAGGGCAAGAGGTGGGTGTAGTCAGACCAGGTGCTGGGGAACGTGACACTGTGGAAGAGAATTCTGACTCGCCGACGATGTTGATGTCGAGGGACAACCCCGACGACGAGGACATGTGGGAGCCAGAACCGCCTGAGGACCCTCTTCTCCTCGGCCAAGAGACCCACGCCGCAACTGGAACCCTCTTCTCCTCATCCGACGACAGTGGTGGCCACTACTCCGGTCAGGCATAGCATAGGCAGCTTGCAGCTTCTTCTGCGCTTGGCCATGGCCTGGCAACCTGCTACTCAAGAGCTTCTCCTTGTTACACAAGCCAAAAAGGTATCCCATACCCACAGCTACTAGCTACACCTACGAAACCTGTTTATCCTGCTGCAATTTCTGCTTACTTTGTGGCTAAATTCAAAGAATGGTAGTGTGAAGTGGAATCAGAATGGGAACTGGGTACGGACTGCCTCAAAGGATTAGATTATTAAGGTCCGTGGCTTGTGCCTTTTGTATTTCCTTATCTTCATCAAAGAATTGTTGGATTACAGTGTGTACTCTATAACCAGAATTCTATACTATCTATGGAGATGGCCCAATCCATCCTTGTGATCAAATGATTGATAAGTTTGTTTTCTGATGCCAGTAATGTATTAATTTTGGTCCATTTGCTAATTCATTTTGCAGCTATATGACTTTAGATCCATGAAAGAGCAGCAATCCTTCTGATGGGACGTCGTTGGTTAGATAGCTATTACAGTATCAAGATTTTTATATGTTCCTTTACATATCTTAAGGTTCACAAATTGACACAGGTTTTATATGTAGCAGTTCATTTGTTCACTATAACCATACATTCTATGATTGTTAGAACACCAAAAGCAATGCCTTTTGGTCCCAAGCAACTTGGAGTAGGCTAGAGTTGAAACCACATTCTAGATTGTTAGAACAATGGCTAGACCGCTAGAAATTTTCTAGGAAAGTATGATGCCCACACTTGTATGCCAAGGTTGTATCGAATATGTATTTGGTTACTCCTTTCCTACATTTTTTCAGCACTGATGTGGCACCCGTTTCATGAACAATATTTTGTTAGTGTGAGCTTTGATGGAGCTATATTTCATTGGTTCGTCGAGTAAGATATATGTAGCATAATTGAAATTACTCATCTTGGTTAGACTAGGACTTTGCTACTTTGTGCTAAGTTCTTCAATTCTTTTCACCGTCCAAAATCAACACACAACTGTTACGTATTTTGTTGTCTGAAAATGATGTCTCGAGTGTCAATTTGATGAACTAGCGGTTCCATTTATTTGGCAGCCATGAAGCTCCACATATTGAAACAAGTAACACACATGACAGTAGTGTCTATGATCTTTCATGGCATCCTGTGGGCTATCTACTTTGTAGGTACTTAGCTACTTTCGCCAACCAAATAAGAGGAAGCAATTTGGTCCTATCTGACCTTTCATGGCTAAAAAATGTCAATGCCTTTTTCAAGTCCTGTATCAGCAACTCATGATGCCAATTCGACCTAACCATATATGGTCACCTTGGAGTCTGAATGCATAGCCTCATCTTGTTGGTGATAGAAGAACAATTATAAGGCCCCCTCATGTTCTCACGGAAGGAACAAAAACGACAATGTTGGGGTCATGCTTCGGTGCGCCGAAGGTCTCACACGAAGAAGCAGCTTCGGCTGAAGTCGTCTCCAAGAGATGGCCGAAGGTCCCTTTTCATGGAGCTTCGGCGTTTTAAACCGACATAGAGATAGAATGACCTTTTTATACATATAGGTCTGAGTCAATGCTGTAAACTTTCGCAAGGGGCATAATTGTAATTTGTCACAGGCTGCGACCTGTGCCTATAAATAGATGAACAGTACCTCTGTACTGTTCACGTGAACCTGTCATTTGCTTTCGCATCACGCTTGTACTTTTGCCTTCCGCAGGAACGAAGGTACATTTGTAATTCAAAGTCATTTATATTCATTAATACAAGTAGAGATAACTCTATGACAATATTTAAATGTTTATTTCATATTCTATGATTTATGTGAATGCTTCATTCTTCGTTGTTATGCTTACGAAGGAATGTCCTTCGTAACCTTCGTCCGAGATGCTTTATATCCCGAAGGGATATATCGTTATGGAGGACGAAGGACCTTAACACTTAACATTTTTTGTGTTGCCTTGTTCTTAATTCTTAGCATTTGAGAACAAGTCCCCAACATTGGCGCCCACCTCCGGTCAACTCACTTCCACCTTTCTGAGCTGATGGCTTCGATCAACACTCAAGCTGGAGCCGCTTCGGCTTCGAAGCTGGTGCTCCCGATAACAGGCGGTTCTTGCTCAGAGCCAGCTAACAAAAAGCAGAAGAAGGAGGCTCAGAGAAGGGTACAGCATGTTGGAGTGCAGGGACCCTTCATTAAGTCAAAATGGTCTCACATTCCGATTACCTTCTCTCAGGAAGATCTTCAGCTCAAGGACTATCCTCACAATGATGCTATGGTCATTTCTTGTGTGATCAAAGGGTTTCTGGTTCACAATGTCCTAGTTGACACAGGCAGTGCAGCTGACATTATATTTGCCAAAGCCTTCAGACAGATGCAAGAGCCTGAAGACAAGATTCATGATGCTACGCACCCTCTTTGTGGCTTCGGAGGGCGGCAGATTGTGGCACTCGGGAAGATTACCATGCCGGTAACCTTCGGATTTGTTAATAACACAAGGACTGAGCAAATTGTGTTTGATATTGTTGACATGGAATACCCCTACAACGCCATCATTGGTCGTGGTACCCTAAATGCTTTTGAAGCAATTCTTCACCCAGCTTATCTCTGCATGAAGATACCTTCGGACCAAGGGCCTATTGCTATTCATGGGAGTCAGGAAGCTGCCAGAAGGGCCGAAGGAAGCTGGACTGATTCCAAGGCAATCCATAATATAGATGGAGTTGAAGCTTGTGAACAGTACAGGTTCAGGAGGGAAAAAGCAGCTTCGGCCGATCAGCCGAAGCCCATGCTGCTGTGTGAGGATATAGCAGAGCAGAAGGTGCTATTGGGCTCGCAATTATCTGAAGATCAAGAGAAAACCTTGATAAGGTTTTTATTCAACAATAAAGATGTTTTTGCATGGTCAGCCAATGATCTTTGTGGAGTGAATCGGGATGTTATTGAACATTCGCTCAATGTTGACCCATCCTTCAGACCCCGCAAGCAGAGGCTTCGGAAAATGTCTGATGACAAGGCCGAAGGGGCTCGCAACGAAGTAAAAAGACTCCTAAGTGCAGGAGTTATCAGAGAAGTGAAGTATCCAGAATGGCTAGCTAACACTGTTATGGTGAAGAAGGCCAATGGAAAGTGGAGAATGTGTATTGATTTCACAGATCTCAACAAGGCTTGTCCGAAGGATGAGTTCCCGCTGCCAAGGATAGACTCTTTAGTTGATGCAGCAGCTTCTTCGGAACTCATGAGTCTCCTGGATTGTTACTCAGGCTATCATCAAATCTGGATGAAAAAGGAGGATGAGCCGAAGACTAGTTTCATAACCCCAAGTGGTACATATTGCTATCTTCGGATGCCTGAGGGGCTTAAGAATGCTGGAGGGAGTTTCAGCAGGATGACTGCGAAGGTTCTCCAATCTCAGATAGGCAGAAATGTGTTGACCTATGTTGATGACATTATTGTAAAAAGCACGAAGCAAGAAGACCATATTGCTGATCTGCAGGAGACCTTCGCCAGTTTCAGACAAGCTGGTCTGAAGCTGAATCCAGAAAAATGTGTCTTCGGAGTAAAGAAGGGTAAGTTCCTTGGATGCTTGGTTTCAACAAAGGGAATTGAAGCTAACCCAAATAAAATCGAAGCTATACTTCGAATGGAGCCACCAACCACAAGAAAGGGGGCCCAAAGATTGACAGGAAGACTGGCATCTCTTAACAGATTTATATCCAGATCAGCGGAAAGAAATCTACCCTTCTTCGAGGTGCTAAAATCAGCTGAAGTCTTTCAATGGGGCCCAGCTCAACAAAAAGCTTTCGAAGAACTCAAGCAATACCTGATAGATCTAACAACATTAACTCCACCAATGCCAGGGGCTCCTCTGTTGTTGTATGTGGCAGCTTCGCACTCAGCAGTAAGTGCGGCACTTGTGCAGGAGAAGTTTGATGGACAAATCAAGAAGCAGGTCCCAGTATATTTTGTATCTGAGGTCCTTAGTGTCTCAAAGAAAAATTATACAGAACTGGAGAAGGTGTTGTATGCCGTTCTAATGGCATCCAGGAAGCTTCGGCATTATTTTCAGGCATATAATATTATTGTTCCTTCTTCGCAGCCGTTGAAAGATATCATGAGAAATAAAGAAGCTACTGGCCGAATTGGAAAATGGGCTGCGGAGCTTAATGAATTTTACATTGATTATGTGCACAGATCCTCGATCCAATCTCAAGCATTGGCAGATTTTATTGCCGACTGGACGCCAGGGGCTCAGGGCGAAGAAGCGAATAAAGATGCCGAAGCTTGGACAGTGTTTTGTGATGGCTCCTGGGGAACCTTCGGAGCAGGAGCAGCTGCTGTTTTGGTTTCACCGTCCAAGGTTAAAACTTGCTATGCAGCAAGACTGGACTTCAGCTGCACAAATAATATTGCTGAGTACGAAGCCTTGCTCCTGGGTCTTCGGAAACTAAAGGCGATGGGGATCAGGAGGGCGATCCTTAAAACTGATTCTCAGATTGTTTCGGGTCATATTGACAAAAGTTGCAAGGCTAAAGACCCGAAGCTTGAAAAATACCTAGACACAGTCCGAAGGATCGAAGCTTCCTTCGAAGGATTTTCTGTTAAGAATATCCCTCGAGGGCAAAATGAACATGCTGATTTGTTAGCCAGGTCTGCAGCACAGGGGCTGCCGCTACCTTCGGATGTATTCTTCGAAACAATAAAGGCACCTTCAGTAGAGTTACTTGAAAGAGCAGTTCTTACTATTTCTCCTGTGTACAGTGAAGATTGGAGAACTGAAATAATTTCTTACCTTCAGGGCAACTTCCTATCAGATGACGAAGCTTATAATAAAAGAATAGAGGCAAGAGCTCGCCCGTATATCATTATAGAAGGGGAGTTATACAAGCATGGAGTTTGTGCCCCGCTGCTCAAGTGCTTGTCTAGAGCCGAAGGTATAGAGTTGATGAAGGAGATACATGCAGGCCTTTGTGGATCCCACATCGGATCCAGGCCGTTACTTGGAAAAGTGTTCCGTCAAGGATTTTATTGGCCGAAGGCAGCTTCGGATGCAGCTGAGTTAGTTCAAAAGTGCGAAGGTTGTCAGAAATGTGCAAGAGATCAAAAACAACCTTCGTCTTTGACACAGCTAATACAACCCATCTGGCCATTGCAAAGGTGGGGCCTCGATTTGCTGGGCCCATTACCACCGGCTCAAGGCAATCTGAAATATGTTGTAGTTGCTGTGGAATATTTTTCCAAGTGGATTGAGGCGAAGCCATTAGCTACAATAACTTCGGCCACTGTCCAAAAATTTTTCTGGCAGAATATTGTCTGTCGCTTCGGAGTGCCGAAGGCTATAACTGTAGATAATGGAACACAATTCGACTCCGAAGAATTCAGAAATTTTTGTGATCAAATTGGCACGAAGATCCACTTTGCGTCAGTCAGGCACCCGGAGTCGAATGGGCTTGTTGAAAGGGCCAACGGCATCATAATGACAGGAATAATGAAGCTAATCTTTAATCAACCAAGGGGAAAGTGGCCAGATCAGCTTACCAAAGTGGTATGGAGCCATAACACAACAACATCAAGATCTACAGGCTTTACCCCATTTAAGTTGTTATTTGGTGACGAAGCAATAACCCCGGAAGAAGCCAAAGCTGGATCAATAAGAGTGGTAGCTTCGGCAGAATCAGGTCCCGAAGATACTTGTCTCGTGGAAAAAGATGCCTTAGAAGGGATCAGGCTTCAGGCCGTGGAGAATATCAATAAGTACCAGGCTGAAACAGTTAAATGGCGAGATAGAAAGGTCCGGCTAAAAAATATTGAGCCAGGACACTTGGTGCTTCGGAGAGTGGCCAATCCGGATACAGTGGGCAAATTGCAACTGAAATGGGAAGGGCCTTTCTTAGTAGCATCTTCGTCAAGGCCTGGTTCGTACAGACTGAAGGACATGGATGGCAATGAAATTCCAAGATCTTGGAATGCGGATGAGCTTCGGCGGTTTTATGTATAACTCGATGTAATTTTGACTTTTCTTTTCTTTTTCATGGCACCCTTTTCCTTTCTAAAGGGGGAGAAAGGTTTTTAATGGGGCCATCTTATGTAATTTCCTTTTTAGTTTTATAAGAGCAAAATCCCCCAAAGAATGTAAATGTAAAAGCTGAGAGCGCACCATCGAGTGCCGAAACTAAAAAAGAGAAGAAGCTCCAAAGACGTCCCTAAGGGGATGCAGAGCTTACAGCGAAAAGTCAACGCTGATTCCGCCGAAAGTAAAAGGCGAAGAAGCTCCAAAGTCGTTCCTAAGGGAATGCAGAGCTTATACCGTCTAAGTAAAAGACGAAGAAGCTCCAAAGACGTCCCTAGGGGGATGCAGAGCTTACAGCGAAAAGTCAACGCTGATACTGCCTAAGTAAAAGGCAAAGATGCTCCAAAGTCGTTCCTAAGGGAATGCAGAGCTGACGTGTGTTTGCTCCTAAGAAAATGATGGATGAGTGTGGTTTCGGACATACGCTTCGGACATTCATTTGCACATTTCATCATGGCATTTGCATGCATAAGCATTCATTCATAGCATTTGTGTTCCTAAATGGTTGCTTCGGCACAGAGAAAAGTTTCGGATAAATGGTTTGTAATGATTCGTTATGTAAAAGAAAGGTTTCGAAGAAGTGGTTTTTTATGAATCGTTGTAGCAGTCTTTTATGTAAAAGCTTCGGCAGAAGGAAGAAGTAGTCTTTTATGTTTTGCTATGTAAAAGCTTCGGCAGAAGGAAGAAGTAGTCTTTTATGTTTTGCTATGTAAAAGCTTTGGCAGAAAGAAGAAGTAGTCTTTTATGTCTTGCTATGTAAAAGCTTCGGCAGAAGGAAGAAGTAGTTTTTTATGTTTTGCTATGTGAAGAAAAGCTTTGGCAAAAAGAGGAAGCGGCCGTTTAGGCTTCGTTGTGTACGAAAAGAAGGGAAGGTGTTTTTTCGCCTTCGGCTCAAAATACTGATTTCGTCCACATCAAAGCGACTCAATCGAAGGGTAAGAATATATTACAAGGTATGTACAAAGTTCCTTGAGAACAGTTCAATTGTATTTACAAAACTTGTTACAAAAGTATCCTGAGTTTTTTCCTATAGTACATTTCTACTGATCTTCATTAAGCTTCAGCTTCGACGACAGTTTCGGCGACATAACTTAGGCATCATCTTCACCTTCGTCATCCTACATAAATCAAGGAATCGTGAGTAAAAATCAAGTGCAAAGAAAAAGGTAAGTACGAAGTATTATCTCTTACTGGTTCAAGATGACTTCGTGCTTCATCTCCAGCCTTCTCCCGCCCGCCTTTTGTCCATATCATTTTTATAAATCTATTGGAGATACTTCGGGCAAGGTCAGGCATATCATCCAGGATTGATGGAGATAAGGTGAAGTTGGGCCTGTTGACAACTTTTCCATGTTCGCAGCCGGCCTTCAGAAATGCAGCAGCCGTACCCCGAGAAGCCACCCAGGCACAGAAGTCGCCGTGCCCGGCTATAACTTCGTCAAGCTCTTCGATTTCAGCTTCAATATGATCGAAGGCCTGGGGTAAATTTTCCGCCGAAGGGTTAAATTTCCCACTGCTGGCTCCAACAGAGTAAAATATCTTCTTTAATCGTCCAATACAATTATTGCCAAAGTTCAAGCATTTGTCTTGAAGGCTTGTTAATGCTTTCTTCAATTCTGAGCTGGTCTGGACTTCGGCTTTAAGCTTCGAATTCAGTTCTAGCTTCTCCTGATCAAATTGTTTTGATTGATTGATAAGCTTCGAATTTAACTCTAATATCTTAGCCTCAGTTTCAGCCAGCAAGCCTTCGGTCGATTGGAGCTCGAAGTCTTTCTTTTCAATGATGGCAGATTGCTCTTTTATTTTGCTTTCCAAGTTTTCAATTATAGCTTCGTGCTTTTTGTCCTCCAAGTCTTGTTGCATCTTCAGAGCTTTGCTCAGTAGCATGCTCTGAACAGAAACAACTTATGTTAAGTAATATTTTCATTGTTAACGGCAATAAAAACCAGAGAAAAAGGTTGTTTACCTTGAAGTTAGAATAAAACAAGCTGCCGACGATATGTTGTCGTCGGTAGCGGCTGATGTCTGTCTCTAGCTTCGGAAAACCGATACTCTTCGATAGAGTACCGATTACCTTAGCTCCAGTCTGGTCTCGAATACAGCCTAGTTTTTCATCATCTACACCCCCAAATAGAAGGGCTCCTGGCTTGTAGCCGCAAGATTTGGCATAGTCTTTGAGTTCTTCTATTTCGTCCTTCGTCAGTTTCTGCCCAATTAGATTCTGGAAAGAATAGGCTTCGTCGTCCGAAGTTTCTTCGACTATTTCTTTCCCTTTCCCTGGCACTGTGGCCAGGATTTCTTCAGTAACGGTGGCAGCTTCTTCAATGTTTTCCGTCAAAATTTTGTCAATATTTTCAAGAGTAGTTTCTAAATTTACATCTTCGGGTGTGGCAGCTTCGGTAGCCGCGACTTCCGAAGCTCTACCTTCGGCAGCTGCCGTTTTTTGGATTGACGCCCTTGGCGGCGTCTTATCGATAACTTCAGTTACCGCAATAATTCTTTGCCGTTTGGGTTTGCTTGTCTTCGTCTGATCCGCCTCGTCCACCTTTTGAAAAAGCTTCGTCAGTTGGAGCCCTAGTGGACTTAGCTTCGTAGGCATGGGTTCAGTCATTACCTTTAAAATTTCATCCACGTCGCTGGTAGAAGGCGGTGTGGGGGACCCCTCTTCTTCGGGTGATTTGCGCTTCGGAGTGGATATTGTTCTTTTCTTGATAATTTTCTTTTTCTTTGCTGGTCCTTCTTCATCTCTGATCAGAGTTTCGGTTTCGGCTACTCTTTTTCTTTTATGGCCCTCGGCACCCTTGTTCAACTGCTCGTAGTCTGAATACTCGAAGCCCAGGGCATCAAATACTCGGTTCAGTCTTCGTTTCGGTCGGGCACCGAAAGCTGCTGTCATTAATTGATCCTCTTTTTTGGAGTAATTCCCCAGGATCTCATTGCACATCACCTCAATTGATTTTAACCACTCTTTGCAGGGTTTTTTGAAGTACTTTTTAAACTTGAAGTGATAGGGAAGCCGGACGAGTTCACCCTTCTTCTTCTCTCCCTCCAGCTTCGGCATCTCCCACTCTTTTAGAGTAGGGAAAACTCTGAATGCCAAGAACTCTTGAACTAGATCCCTGGTGCCAATATGTTCTGAGATAATTTCAAATTCACCCAGAGCAGCCCAGGTGGGACCTTTTAGGTCGCCAATGTGGCATCGTGGCCTTGTCTCTCCGAAGATTAACTCCAAAGGGCTTTGTACCAGTTTTTCTTTGTCTTCGTCAACTTTTACATAAAACCACTCAGATTTCCAACCTGCTGGCCATTTGCTTCGGTAGCTGATGACAGGACACTTTGTTGTCTTCCGGTAGGCAAAATTATAGCAACCGAAATTATCATGTAGCCCATCTTTTCTGGCCTTTGTTTGGTAATGTAATTCGTGAGCTCGGCAGAAGCTGTCAGCAAATGGTTCCACAGCTTGGCTTCGGAGGGCCCAGATATAAACATTGAGCCTAACGATGGCGTTAGGAGTCAATTGATGAAAATAGATACCAAACCTCCTTAGTATCTCCGCAACAATACCGTGGAGAGGGAATCTAAGCCCGGCTTTTAAAAAGCTCTTGAAAATAACAATCTCATCCTTCCTTGGCTTCGGGGTGGTTTCTTCTTCCCCGAAGCGGAGTAGCTTCTTCTGGTCCTCATTGAAATAACCTGCTTTCACCATCTTCGAAAGGTCAGCTTTTGAAACAGTTGATTTCCCAAAATCCAGGTGACTGGGCTTGCTGGGCATAGCAAGGTCATAGTCATCTTCGGAGTCAGTCCCTTCAATGTTTTCTTTTCCTTCGGCAGTTGTTGGGCCTGCTTCAGCAGCAGGCATTTCTTCCGTAGTCAGTAGACCGGAACGCTGCATTGCTTCGGAGATGGGCACAGTGTCTGAATCTTCGGCTTCGTCTCCCTCACGTACAACTTTGGCAGTAGATCGTATTCTCGCCATTTGATTCTAAGTTTGGGAAGTCAAAAACTTTTTACTTTTTTCTTTTCTCCGAAGCTCTTCTTTCTGACGAAGCGGACGTTGAGAAGCACCTTCGTTCGATTTTGGGACTTAAGCTTCGGCTATGATGGAAAATTTCGGCAGCAAAACAGTGCAAATAGCAATGAATGCTGTGGTAACTTCACAACTACTTGTCAGTTTATATAGTGCTGCAGGTAAGAAGGCGAAGCGGCGGAATTGTTACACCAGGCGCGCAGTAACTTGTACCCGCTGCGCAGTGGACCGCAAGGATCAAACAGTAACTCTGCAAGGTGGGACCGACACGCGCTCGGAAGTCGGATCGTTTCTCCGCAACGAGCTCAGGGAAGGTGTTTTTTGGACCTTCGGCTTCCCGAAGCTGAAGAGGCTTTTTTCACGGGTCAAGCTCGTTACGAAGAGCGATCTAGCACCGCGAAAGGGGCTACTGTTGGGGTCATGCTTCGGTGCGCCGAAGGTCTCACACGAAGAAGCAGCTTCGGCTGAAGTCGTCTCCAAGAGATGGCCGAAGGTCCCTTTTCATGGAGCTTCGGCGTTTTAAACCGACATAGAGATAGAATGACCTTTTTATACATATAGGTCTGAGTCAATGCTGTAAACTTTCGCAAGGGGCATAATTGTAATTTGTCACAGGCTGCGACCTGTGCCTATAAATAGATGAACAGTACCTCTGTACTGTTCACGTGAACCTGTCATTTGCTTTCGCATCACGCTTGTACTTTTGCCTTCTGCAGGAACGAAGGTACATTTGTAATTCAAAGTCATTTATATTCATTAATACAAGTAGAGATAACTCTATGACAATATTTAAATGTTTATTTCATATTCTATGATTTATGTGAATGCTTCATTCTTCGTTGTTATGCTTACGAAGGAATGTCCTTCGTAACCTTCGTCCGAGATGCTTTATATCCCGAAGGGATATATCGTTATGGAGGACGAAGGACCTTAACACTTAACATTTTTTGTGTTGCCTTGTTCTTAATTCTTAGCATTTGAGAACAAGTCCCCAACAGACAATTTTTTTGAACTTCATGGACTTAAGCAAAAACATATGATCCTATGATATTGTGTGTTATGAAGTGCATCCCTCTTGTGTATTTTAGAACAAATTAGGTTTTTGTGTGCAGCAATGCTTGGTGTGTGTCCTTCGATTTGTGATCTATAGTTGACATGGCTGAAAGCATGTTTCGTAGGAGCTCTTAGTAATGTCTTAGACATACCACTGCCAGTACTAGTTGGTATTTATGAATTTTCTTACATATATGTGACAGGATTGATGTGTTTCTAGATTGGCAAATAAATAGCACCTCCAATGTTAGGGTCCCGTCAGCACATTTGTGCAGAGGTTCTGTTAGGTTGGGTTGTCCAAGCTATTAGTAGATCATGACAGTGTGGAGAATTCTTCAGTGAAAACTGATGCACATGGTAGTAGACAACTTGCTGTCCAATTTCACAACACTATAAACAGAATGATATGAATCAAAGAAAGAGAAAAATGTTTACTTCCAAGTTTTTTTGTTCACAAATCCATGAAGTACATTAAGAAACATAAAAAATGTTTACATCCAAGTTTTCTTTTGTAACCCGGGATCCTCAAACACCCAGAATGCTACTAAACTACACATCTAACATTCATATATAAAATTTCGACAGCATCCCCTTTGAAAATTACATAAACGGGGAAGCAACAAAATATAAATATATATCATGATAAGAGAACATAATAGACATTAATAATCTGCTAGCAATGGAAAGACAACCATAACGGCATGAACTAAATCAACCAGTGCGCACAACTAGCTAGAAACAACATCCTTTGACAAGAAGTTTCTAATTAAATTATGACTGCGCCTAAGCAGCGTTATTATGAGAGTGAAGGTGGATGTGCTGCTACTTCCCACTTCCCTTGATGAGCAACAAGCACCTGCATTGAGTAATGCAAGAGTGAGATGAAACATATCAGCAAGCGAATTGTTTTGACAAGATATTTAAACCACAAATTGAATTAATCAACATTTTAAAAGAATCACAATTAAGATCAGAAATTCTTGTAGACATAGAACTCAGTAGTCTCAATATAACCAATACCATCTCATTTCCTTAAACAACCACAATAGTTTGTATAACACTTCCCTGCGTCAACAATACCTGCAAATATCACTTCAATGTATGCATAGGAACACAAAGTGTAGGTACTCTGTCTTCATACCTCTGAGGGTATAAAACCACATCATATGCAAATATCACTTCAATGAATGCATATGAATGCAATGCATATGTCCTCTGCCTTCATACCTCTAAGGGTATGAAGCCGCATCGTACCCCTCCTCGGGCAACGTACGATGCTAAGTTGTACCAGTACGGTCGGACCATAGGTCATGACCCAACTTCAGATGCAAGTGAATCATGCAATGTATATGGCATGCTGCATTTATCAATATACTTCACTTCCTTCACATACAATACAACCTCAAATAATACTTCATTTACCTTCAGATACAATACCAACCTCAAATAATACTTCATTTACCTTCAAGGGTGTGAATTAATCTCATGAGTCATACTCGAATCATAATCATCATCAATATATGATTGAGGATCAGTATAATGCACGCAAGTAAAGCATCACCATAGAGTCCAATTATGAAAGAATCCAATACTTCTGAATATTAGAGTGTAGGCAATAGAAATAACAGGTCAGAACGGAAGCAACCACCGCTACATTCACTTGCCTTCATCGAAGAAGAAAAATGTACTAGGCATGGTATGGAGTGTAGCCACCTGCTAGCGGGCATAAAACTTAGTACAAATATTTCACAAACATTTGCCAACAATCAACAAATCGATCCTACACCTGAAACCAAGACCTGGTGGAAAACCTCCCACTCTGAACCACATGTCATACAACAACAATGTTATTTGTTAATTTTGTATCTTTAAAATTATAACAGTGGTGATATCAAACAAATACTCCATGAGTATCTACACAAAATATTCTACAACTTCGGTATTCGATGGATAATTAAATTCTGCCATCTATAAGTTCTAAAACATCTAACAAGATAACTGACTGAATCTGTTTTAGACAGCAGCATAGTTAACTTTCAAAATTTGATATCTCACAAACTACTCAACCAAAAATCATGAAATTCTGCTGAAAGTAAGAAATTTTATCCCTCTCCAAAAGTCTCCATAGCTGGGAGAACCAATTCGGCCATTTACTTGATGAAACCTACCATTGAACAGACCCGCTCATTTCTGTCAGGCTAACAGAAACAGCCACAGTAAAACAAACATAACTGGAGTTTCATAATTCATATGAATGCACTCTTTAACAATATGGAAAGCTTATGAAATTATCTACATCTTTTCTTACAAACCCAAGGTTTAATTCTGTTGATAAAATTGCCTAAATCTTAAGAGAACAGATGCTGCACAGAATTAAGAGACTGAAAAACTGCTATAATCAAACTGCAATAACTCTCTGATCTGATGTCCGATTGAGGTGTTCTTCGCGGCCACGGAAAGATCTACAAATTATCTACGACTTATATATAGTCGTTTTATTTTTTTGAGGCCTCTAAGACCACGGAAAACTGGGATTAACAGAAACTGTCGAATCTGCCATTCTGCAGAAAACTAAATTCGAGATCAAAACCTAACCCCACATCTAATCCAACGTCTAATCCTTTAATTCCCATGATCCACAACCTCCAAAAGCACATAATTACAGGGAGGAACAAGGATCTCATCCATACCTAGGGTTTCCCCAAGAAATTCTGCAAGAAAAGATGGGGAAGAACATCTCCTTGATCCTCTCTTCTCCTTCAACTCAATGTGCTCCTCCTCTTCTCGATCCTTGCTGCGCGGGGGGAGATCTAGAGGGAGGAGGAAGCCATGGAGAGGGGCTGCCATGGGAGGAGAGGACAGCCAGCCCAAGGGAAAAGGAGAGAGGGGCGGCCAAGTGTGGGAGGGGGGCAAAGGGGTGGCGGCCAAGTAGGGGCAAAAGGGGGAAAATGCCATCACTAGGGTTTTCTTTACGGGAGAAAAGAAGCGACGCCACAAATGACTCCGACTTAGCATCCAACGGCCCACAACCCTTTTCCCACATCCACGCACCGAAGATCAACCTTTGGCAACATTTTTTTGGGATATTACATCTTTTTTGTTCACAAATCCATGAAGCACATTAGGCACACTTATGTGTTCATTCATGTCGAGCAAAGGTGATCTGTAGCTGACATGGCTGAAAGCACGTTTCGTAGGAGCTAACCTTATTGTTTTAGAGGGGTTTGGGTGACTTGGGAGATAACTTGGATAATGATCTTTTAGTTCTCAAGGTAATTATTTCTGTATTTTCTCTCTCTGTTTCATTTAATCATGTCTATTTATCAATTTGGGCTTATGAATTTCATTCAATATCTCAAACTCATTTAAACTGAATCATTGCTTATTGCTGGTTACAGGCTGTAAATTACCTTTTCCTGCACCAAGCTGTGAAGTTGTTTCCTCTGAGATGAAGCAAAACCAATAAGTATCTTTTCAAATTTCAGGAATCACACTGAAGCCATGAGTGCTTCATGGAATTCAGTCATCTGTTGGGGTACAAGTATGAACTGTAGTTTGCCCCCAAATTTTTCTCTCTTTATTTTTTCAGTGCATTAACATTGATAGTATTGTTTTTTTCTAGGAAATTATGTCTAAATAGAAGTTCATAACTAATTATGTAACTTTGATATTCAGGTGGGTGTTCGCCTGATGTCTGATGATTTTTAAATGGAAAAGGAGAATACGATGAGTTTTAAAATCATTAGACTTCATTTTCAGTGCACAACTTATGTCGTCTATAAATACATAGTGCTGCATTATCCCATTTTTTTAGATAATCAGATTTGCCAACATGTGTCAAACTTGATCAGAAGAATCTACAAGCTCGCTTTCATAAATGATACATAAGGTCCAGCAGTTTCGAAATAAACACCACTTAGGTTTATCCATGTAAAACATCCTCTAATAGTCAAGTGTTTTCCTTTCCAAGTACTCATGCTTTTCTAAGGGTTTCTCTATGCTTTTTCAGTCTACATTTTTCTTATTTTCCTATAATGTATAAGAGTACCTAGATAATGCATCGGGGAAGCACTAAACTTGCAGTGAAATAGTAATGTACTAATGTGCAGTGTTAGATTTCTTTTTGGGCATCTCCAAACATGAATATATCACCTTTATGGAAGTTGCTATTTAGACTTGAGACTTGCTCAAAAGTACACAATATCAGTTCCAATTTTTGTGCCTTTTTCCAGATCATGATCCAAAAAAAGAATTGCATCATATTAAAGGGTAGACAAACCACTAATAATAACATGTGGCACTACTCCAGTGATATGACCCTTCTTCCCTTCTTATTAGAACTGCAAACATATAAGTTACAATATTAAAGAGCAAAGGAGAGAGTGTATCCATTTATAGGAGGCCCTTTTTGCTTTGGAAGATGGTGTTATCTCATGGGGCACTTATTCTAGCCCTTTCCTGAATAATTTGAACATATATTTCTAGCGCTTGGCATGCCAGTTTTAATAGAGGTGTAGAATGTCAGTACTCCCATGATAGTGGAGGGCTACCTGTTTTAATGTAGGTGTAGAATGTCAGTTGTTGTAAATACCATAAACAATTTGAGTTTGGCATAGCATCATAGTTAGCTAACACACATAGAATTTGACTTTGGTCGATCCATGTTTGTTGTTTCTCACTAAAAACGTAGAAACACATGACCGGTGTTATACTTTTCTAACAAAGCTTCCTGCCAAAGTCATACATTAGATTCAAAACATCACATGTTTATGTTCGTATCCCATAAGTGCATCAGCTTTGTTTTGTGTATATCGTGTTTTGTATACTACTATCTTCTTTTTAAATTATAAATTCATTGTGTGATGCACGTTCTAATACTGTCACTAATGCATGTCTACATGTCATCGATTGATCATGCTGCTCCATTAATGCCTGGCCGCTCCACCCTTGAAGTATTAGCCTCTGTAAATTATTCTATGTGTGACAATATCGAGTGGATATGCATGCAGACAGCTCCCGCCTAGACCGGTGTCTTGTGTACATGTAATGCCCACTGTATAGACCTTCTGTCTTCAGACTGCATAGCTGCAAAATTGTGTTGTTTAAGAATTTGTGTAACAGTCGTCACTTACTGAACAAAACATGTATTATGTTTCGTAATTGCATGTTATTCATGAGTGGTGTGCTCTATGTGTCATTGTTGAGTTTGTTGACAAACTCCTCTATCTCAAAATGTCGTTTTAATGGTGTATTGTTCTGTTGGGTATACAATATAACTTTACATGATTCTATATATTTTACTCTACTATAGCGCCCGATAGGGCTCTTTTTTCTAGTCTAAAGTATTAAAAGGTGCTCGGGTTTCGAACGCTGCCCGCGTTTCACGCGCTTTGGCGATCGCTCGTGCCGACGTGTGCCTACAGCCTCGGACCCAAAAATTTAGTTCAATTGGACTCTGAGCCTCTAAGCGGTCCACGCCCTTGACGTCTCGACGTCGTCACTCCCGCCACCGTCCACTCCTGACCTCACCGCCAGTCGTTGTTTTTATCGATGCGCTCGCGGGACGCGCCCCATCCTCTCAGTAGCAGCCCGCCACGCGCCGTCTCGTTCTCCTACGTAGGCTGCCATTCCCGCGTCTTCACCGCACCTGCCCCCACGTGTGAGGCCCTCCATGTCACTGCCCTCTCTCACTCCCACCCATGGCTGCGAACAGAGAGGATTCCCGGGGCCCTCTCCTTGCAATGCGAGACGACAGAATGGCCTGGTGGGACCAGGGCGATGATCCTCCGCGAGGCTGTCGGATCAAGCCTCCCTTGGACGACGTTGTCCATACTCCATCGTCGTGGCGCTCCTCGCCCTAGCGGGCGTCGTCTTCCTAAGCTCCGGCGCTGATGCTGGCCATCACGGTCTCGACGTCTCCCGCACCGCCGCGCCGTGGAGCCCGCACGAGGTGGAGTCCGTTGTGGGCACGGTGGAGGCGGACGACATGCGGTGCTCGGAGGTGGGTGTCATGGCATTGCGCGCCGGCAGCCATGCGGTCGCACTCTGCCTTGGGGTCGTGCACCCCATGTACAGCAGCGTCGGTGAATCAACCAACCACATGTTGCATCTTTTATCGGCTAGCATCGAGCTCACAGTATGGTTCGTCAGCCATCCACATCTGATCGGTCACAAATGTCATGTCGGCAAGGCCCATATGAGCAGAGAAGTCAGGTCAGTGTGAATTAGGTAGCATTGAGCACAAAGTTATTTCATGACATTAGTATTCATGGTGAATAGAGAGAGATAGATTACTAGCACTATTTCTCTCTGTGGTTTGGGGATCAAAAACTATTCACTATTTACCAACTATTTACTAGGTGAGAGATGAGCTTAACCAATTATTGGATGATGACGACCTGACTGATCTTTATATGTCTAGAAAGTTGGCTAGGGTATCTTCCCCTGTTAGGCTTGTTCGGTTATGTCTGGATTGAAGATCCCCTTCGATCCAGGCGCAACCGATAGTATGTTGCTATTTCATGACATTCTTTTTGCAGAATACCAAAGACCATTGGGGTAGCTATACCAATGAAAGCCACATTTTTCATGACATACATGATGGTAGATGGGTGGGCTGATATTGCTAACGAGATCATTCAAGTGAAGGATATGGTGATATAGCATCTGAGTAACATGTTTATCGTGAAGAAGGAGAGGGACATGGAGAGGGTGATGGATGTGATGGATGCACAAACATATGAATCATATGAATGGTTGCTACGTCAGACGCTATACACTGCTATTTTAGTGCGCATATATATGTGCCTGGGTTATGCTTTTATTGCACTTTTGTTTGTGGTTATATGTCTGAGTTATGCTTTTATTGCACTTTTGTTTGTGATCTGCTTGCTACATCAGATGAAGGTTTTCCTGCAATTCCAATCTGATAAGCATCGTTATATTCATTCTCTTTCTATGTGTTTGGTTTAATCATTGCATTTGAATATGTCATGAACAATTATTATCTTCTGGTTTTCTCTTGATCTGGATAGGGCGCCCGAAGGGGCGCCCATTGATCTAGTAGAATTCAAGACAGCAGCTATTTACTTATTTATGAAATTTACAGCATTGCGATGAGAAATGAGGCCCATAAATATCCCTGGAAAACGAAAATATGTCTACTCATCTGTTCTAAAATACTCGATGTTCTTGTTCTTTAGAAATCAAACATTTTAACTTTAGTCAAATATATACTCGAAGAAATTAATATTTATAGTGTATCATCGTACAAATATTTGAATCTATTTCTATAACAAACTTATCCAGATATATAAATGTTGCTAATATTTTTCTGTAAATCTAATCAAACTTTAAAAAAATCACTGGCATGAATGTTATAGCGACAACTATTTTAGGAGTAAGAAAATAGTTGGTTTCTTGGATCGAGCTTTGGTACACAAAAAAACCATCTCATTTCCTTCTGTTCTCAAAAGGGAAAAAGGAAATTTCTATTTATTGCACTGTAAAAATGGATGCTATCGCAGAAATGAAAGGCGTGAAAATCATTTGCACTTCTCATGTACTGTGGCGTTATCACTAGGGCCTTTAATCCTCTAGCTCCAAGTCTCCAACACTGAATTAGCAATGCTTGATAGGAATTCAAACTTTCAAAACGTGTGATTTCTTAATGACATCACCAATCCACAAGCGAAGGTACCGTCTGCGTCCTACCTAACTACAGATGTCTGAGGACAACACCAATTGTACGCAAAATGTGACTAGTAGAGGAGAAGTAAAAGATGCTATGATGGTCAATCTCAATTTCATGATGCCTCCGAAGCCTATAACCAGTGTGCATCGAGCGCTACCTACACTACCATCTCCTTCTTCTTGTGTCGTCATTTCTGTGTTGGATGTGAGCACGGTTCATTGTATTTTTGCATCCACACGAGTGATACAACCGACGGTATCTATAGAGTGTTCTTCCTCATGTTGATCCCTTGTGTCCTGATGGCCTGGTCCCTTCAAATTGATATGATGCAGGTCGTCCTTTCAGCGTTCTTGAGATAGCATCATATCATTGCTTTCAAGTTCAATACTTTTCTTTGGTATAATTGGTTACTCACGCTACTATGGTTTATTGTTGACATTAGAAAATATACGAATCACATATCAACAAGGGATAGCACGTTGAGGTCGATAACCGACTTTAAACACAACAAAGAACATAGTGGACCTACAGAACCAGTTTATAGACCATTTAATCCTATGTTGATCTTATTATTCATCGATTTACTCTCGAACATCATCATGTGGACTGAAAGGGAATTAGGCTTACACCTAGTTCCTAAATAATTTTGGTGGTTGAATTGCCCAACACAAATAATTGGACTAACTAGTTTGCTCTAGTGTATAAGTTTTACAGGTGCCAAAGGTTCACACTTAGCCAATAAAAAGACCAAGTATTGGGTTCAACAAAAGAGCAAAGGGATAACCGAAGTGTGCCCTGGTTTGGCGCACCGGACTATCCGGTGCACCACCGGACAGTGTCCGGTGCACCAGGGGACTTCACGCTGAACTCTTCACCTTCGGGAAAATCCAGAGGCGCTCCGCTATAATTCACCGGACTGTCCGGTGCCCCAAGGAAGAGCGGCTCTGGAACTCGCCAGTCTCGGGAATTCGCTCCGCTGTAATTCACCGGACTGTCCGGTGAGCCAGCAGAGCAACGGCTACTTCACGCCAACGGTCACCTGCAGGCGCATTTAATGCGCGCCAGAAGCGCGCAGAAGTCAGGCACGCGCGAGACGGTGCACCGGACAATCTACAGTACTTGTCCGGTGTACACCGGACAGCCAGGCGGGCCCAGAAGTCAGAAGCTCCAACGGTCGAATCCCAACGGCCTGGTGACGTGGGTGGCGCACCGGACATGTCCGGTGTGCACCGGACTGTCCGGTGCACCATACGACAGTCAGCCACCACCAAACAGCTAGTTTGGTGGTTGGGGCTATAAATACCCCCAACCACCCCACATTCAAGTCATCCAAGTTTTCCCACTTCAACTACTTACAAGAGCTCTAGCATTCAATTCTAGACACACCCAAGTGATCAAATCCTCTCCAAACTCCACACAACGCCCTAGTGATAAGTGAGAGAGATTTGCTTGTGTTCTTTCGAGCTCTTGCGCTTGGATTGCTTTCTTCTTTCTTTGATTCTTCATTGCGGTCAAACTCACTTGTAATTGAGGCAAGAGACACCAATCTTGTGGTGGTCCTTGTGGGAACTTTGTGTTCCAAGTGATTGAGAAGAAAAGCTCACTCGGTCCGAGGGACCGTTTGAGAGAGGGAAAGGGTTGAAAGAGACCCGGTCTTTGTGACCACCTCAACGGGGAGTAGGTTTGCGAGAACCGAACCTCGGTAAAACAAATCCACATGTCTCACTCCTTATTCGCTTGCGATTTGTTTTGCACCCTCTCTCGCGGACTCGATTTTATTTCTAACGCTAACCCGGCTTGTAGTTGTGATTATTTTTTAGAATTTCAGTTTCGCCCTATTCACCCCCCCCTCTAGGCGACTTTCAATTGGTATCAGAGCTGGTGCTTCATTAGAGCCTAACCGCTCGAAGTGATGTCGGGAGATCACGCCAAGAAGGAGATGGAGACCGGCGAAAAGCCCACTACAAGCAACGAGAAAGCTCTATCGGGAGAGTCCCGCAACAAGGAGAAGAAGAAGGAGAAGAAGGAGAAGAAAACTTCTTCTCACAAATCGCATCGGAGTGGCGACAAAATAAAGAAGATGAGGAAGGTGGTCTACTACGAGACCGACACTTCATCACCTTCTACCTCCGGCTCCGACGCGCCCTCCATAACTTCTAAGCGCCATGAGCGCAAGAAGTTTAGTAAGATCCCCTTACATTATCCTTGTACTTCTAGACATACTCCATTACTTTCCGTTCCATTAGGCAAACCGCCAACCTTTGACGGTGAAGATTATGCTAGGTGGAGTGATTTAATGAAATTTCATCTAACCTCACTCCACAAAAGTATATGGAATGTTGTTGAGTTTGGAGCACAGGTACCATCCGTAGGGGATGAGGATTATGATGAGGACGAGGTGGCCCAAATCGAGCACTTCAACTCCCAAGCCACAACAATACTCCTCGTCTCTCTAAGTAGGGAGGAGTACAACAAGGTGCAAGGATTAAAGAGCGCCAAGGAAGTTTGGGACGTGCTCAAAACCGTGCACGAGGGTGATGAACTCACCAGGATCACCAAGCGGGAAACGATCGAGGGGGAGCTCGGTCGCTTCTGTCTTTGCCAAGGAGAGGAGCCACAAGATATGTACAACCGGCTCAAGACCTTGGTGAATCAAGTGCGCAACCTCGGGAGCAAAAAGTGGGATGACCACGAGGTGGTTAAGGTTATTTTAAGATCACTTATATTCCTTAACCCTACTCAAGTACAATTAATTCATGGTAATCCAAGATATACACTAATGTCTCCCGAGGAAGTAACCGGGAATTTTGTGAGCTTTGAATTTATGATCAAGGGCTCACGAAAGATCAACGAGCTTGACGGTCCCTCCACGTCTGAAGCCCAACCGGTTGCATTCAAGGCGACAGAGGAGAAGAAGGAGGAGTCTACACCAAGTAGACAACCAATCGATGCTGAAAGGGAATTAGGCTTACACCTAGTCCCTAATTAATTTTGGTGGTTGAATTGCCCAACACAAATAATTGGACTAACTAGTTTGCCCAAGTGTATAGATTATACAGGTGTAAAAGGTTCACACTCAGCCAATAAAAAGATCAAGTTTTGGATTCAACAAATGGAGCAAAGAGTCAACCGAAGGCACCTCTGGTCTGGGGGCACCGGACTGTCCGGTGTACACCGGATTGTATCCGGTGCACCACCGGACAGTGTCCGGTGCACCAGAGGACTCCAACTCGAACTCGTCACCTTCGGGAATTTCTCAGGCCGGCGCGCTATAATTCATCGGACTGTCCGGTGTACACCGGACAGTGTCTGGTGCTCCATGGAAGCGCGGCCTCCAGAACTCGCCAGCCTCGGGAACGCGCAGCAGCTGCTCCGCTATAATTCACCGGACATGTCCGGTGTGCACCGGACTGTCCGGTGAACCAGCGGAGCAACGGCTATTTCGGCGCCAACGGCTCTCTGCGGCGCATTTAATGCGCACTCTGCGCGCGCAGAAGTCAGGCGCACCCATACTGGCGCACCGGACAAGGAACAGTGCATGTCCGGTGTGCACCGGACATCCAGGCGGGCCCAGAAGTCAGAAGCTCCAACGGTCAGAATCCAACGGCATTGATGACGTGGCGGGGGCACCGGACATGTCCGGTGTGCACCGGACTGTCCGGTGCGCCATCGAACAGACAGCCTCCCAACGGCCACTTTTGGTGGTTGGGGCTATAAATACCCCAACCACTCCACCATTCATTGTATCCAAGTTTTCCACTTCTCAACCACTTACAAGAGCTAGGCATTCAATTCTAGACACACCAAAGAGATCAAATCCTCTCCAATTCCACACAAGGCTTTAGTGATTAGCGAGAGAGATTTGTCGTGTTCTTTTGAGCTCTTGCGCTTGGATTGCTTCTTTTCTTTCTCACTTGTTCTTGAGATCAACACTCAATTGTAATCAAGGCAAGAGGCACCAATTGTGTGGTGGCCCTTGCGGGGAAGTTTTTGTTCCCGGTTTTGATTTGAGAAGAGAAGCTCACTCGGTCGGAAGGACCGTTTGAGAGAGGGAAGGGTTGAAAGAGACCCGGCCTTTGTGGCCTCCTCAACGGGGAGTAGGTTTGCGAGAACCGAACCTCAGTAAAACAAATCCACGTGTCACACTCTTTATTTGCTTGCGATTTGTTTTGCACCCTCTCTCGCGGACTTGTTTATATTTCTAACGCTAACCCGACTTGTAGTTGTGTTTATACTTGTAAATTTCAGTTTCGCCCTATTCACCCCCCCTCTAGGCGACTATCAATTGGTATCAAAGCCCGGTGCTTCATTAGAGCCTAACCGCTCGAAGTGATGTCGGGAGATCACGCCAAGAAGGAGATGGAGACCGGCGAAAAGCCCACTACAAGCCACGGGAGCACTTCATCGGAAGAGTCCCGCACCAAGAGGAAGGAGAAGAAGAAGAGCTCCTCCAACAAAGGGAAGGAGAAGAAATCTTCTTCTCACCACAAAGAGAAGAAGGAGAAATCTTCTTCTCACAAGCCGCATCGGAGTGGGGACAAGCACAAGAGGATGAGGAAAGTCGTCTATTACGAGACCGACACTTCATCAACATCCACCTCCGGCTCCGACGTGGCATCCGTCACTTCTAAGCGCCAAGAGCGCAAGAAGTATAGTAAGATCCCCCTACGCTACCCTCGCATTTCCAAACATACACCTTTACTTTCCGTCCCATTAGGCAAACCACCAACTTTTGATGGTGAAGATTACGCTAGGTGGAGTGATTTAATGCGATTTCATCTAACCTCACTCCACAAAAGTATATGGGATGTTGTTGAGTTTGGTGCACAGGTACCATCCGTAGGGGATGAAGACTATGATGAGGATGAGGTGGCCCAAATCGAGCACTTCAACTCTCAGGCAACAACAATACTCCTCGCCTCTTTAAGTAGAGAGGAGTATAACAAAGTTCAAGAGTTGAAGAGCGCCAAGGAGGTTTGGGATGTGCTCAAAACCGCGCACAAGGGAGATGAGCTCACAAAGATCACCAAGCGGGAAACGATCGAGGGGGAGCTCGGTCGGTTCCGGCTTCGCAAAGGGGAGGAGCCACAAAACATGTACAACCGGCTCAAGACCTTGGTGAATCAAGTGCGCAACCTCGGGAGCAAAAAGTGGGATGACCACGAGGTGGTTAAGGTTATCCTAAGATCTCTTATTTTCCTTAACCCTACTCAAGTTCAATTAATCCATGGCAACCCAAGATATACACTAATGACCCCCGAGGAAGTAATCGGGAATTTTGTAAGTTTTGAGTGCATGATCGAAGGCTCGAGGAAGATCAACGAGCTTGATGATCCCTCCACATCCGAAGCTCAACCCGTCGCATTCAAGGCGACGGAGGAAAAGAAGGAGTCTACACCAAGTCGACAACCAATAGACGCCTCCAAGCTCGACAATGAGGAAATGGCGCTCGTCATCAAGAGCTTCCGCCAAATCCTCAAACAAAGGAGAGGGAAAGATTACAAATCCCGCTCCAAGAAGGTTTGCTACAAGTGTGGTAAGCCCGGTCACTTTATAGCTAAATGTCCATTATCAAGTGATAGTGACAGGGGCGACGACAAGAAGGGAAGAAGAAAGGAGAAGAAGAGGTACTACAAGAAGAAGGGCGGCGATGCCCATGTTTGTCGAGAGTGGGACTCCGACGAGAGCTCCACCGACTCCTCCGACGACGAGGACACCGCCAACATCGCGGTCACCAAAGGACTCCTCTTCCCCAACGTCGGCCACAAGTGCCTCATGGCAAAGGACGGCAAAAAGAAGGTTAAATCTAAATCCTCCACTAGATATGAATCCTCTAGTGATGATAATGCTAGTGATGAGGAAGATAATTTGCGTACTCTTTTTGCCAACCTCAACATGCAACAAAAAGAAAAACTTAATGAATTGATTAGTGCCATCCATGAAAAGGATGATCTCTTGGACACCCAAGAGGACTTCCTTATTAAAGAAAATAAGAAGCATGTTAAGGTTAAAAATGCTTATGCTCTAGAAGTAGAAAAATGTGAAAAATTATCTAGTGAGCTAAGCACTTGCCATGGGACTATAGACAACCTTAGAAATGAAAATGCTAATTTACTAGCTAAGGTTGATTCTATTTCTTGTAATGTTTCAACTTCCAATCCTAGAGATGTTAATGATGATTTGCTTGCTAGGATTGAAGAATTAAACTTATCTCTTGCTAGCCTTAGAAATGAAAATGAAAAATTGCTTGCTAAGGCTAAAGATTTTGATATTTGCAATACTACTATTTCCGACCTTAGAAGTAAAAATGAAATATTGCATGCTAAGGTTGTAGAACTAAAATCTTGCAAACCCTCTACATCTACCGTTGAGCACACTTCTATTTGCACTAGATGTAGAGATGTTAACATTGATGCTATACATGATCACATGGCTTTAATTAAACAACAAAATGATCATATAGCTAAATTAGATGCTAAAATTGCCGAGCATAACTTAGAGAATGAAAAATTTAAATTTGCTAGAAGTATGCTCTATAATGGGAGACGCCCTGGCATCAAGGATGGCATTGGCTTCCAAAGGGGACACAATGTCAAACTTAGTGCCCCTCCTAAAAGATTGTCTAATTTTGTAAAGGGCAAGGCTCCCATGCCTCAGGATAACGAGGGTTACATTTTGTACCCTGCCGGTTATCCCGAGAGCAAGATTAGGAGAATTCACTCTAGGAAGTCTCACTCTGGCCCAAATCATGCTTTTATGTATAAGGGTGAGACATCTAGCTCTAGGCAACCAACCCGTGCTAAGTTGCCTAAGAAGAAAACTCCTAGTGCATCAAATGATCATGACATTTCTTTTAAAACCTTTGATGCATCTTATGTGTTGACTAACAAATCCGGCAAAGTAGTTGCCAAATATGTTGGGGGCAAGCACAAGGGGTCAAAGACTTGTGTTTGGATACCCAAAGTTCTTGTGTCTAATGCCAAAGGACCCAAAACCATTTGGGTACCTAAAGACAAGAACTAAATCTGTTTTGTAGGTTTATGCATCCGGGGGCTCAAGTTGGATCATCGACAGCGGGTGCACAAACCATATGACAGGGGAGAAGAAGATGTTCTCCTCCTACGAGAAAAACCAAGATCCCCAACGAGCTATCACATTCGGGGATGGAAATCAAGGTTTGGTCAAAGGTTTGGGTAAAATAGCTATATCTCCTAACCATTCCATTTCCAATGTTTTTCTTGTAGATTCATTAGACTACAATTTGCTTTCTGTATCTCAATTATGCAAAATGGGCTACAACTGTCTATTCACTGATATAGGTGTCACTATCTTTAGAAGAAGTGATGATTCAATAGCATTTAAGGGTGTGTTAGAGGGTCAGCTATACTTAGTAGATTTTGATAGAGCTGAACTCGACACATGCTTAATTGCTAAGACTAACATGGGTTGGCTCTGGCACCGCCGACTAGCCCATGTTGGGATGAAGAATCTTCATAAGCTTCTAAAGGGAGAGCACATTTTAGGATTAACCAATGTTCATTTTGAGAAAGACAGGATTTGTAGCGCATGCCAGGCAGGAAAGCAAGTTGGAGCCCATCATCCACACAAGAACATCATGACGACCGACAAGCCGCTTGAGCTACTCCACATGGATCTATTCGGCCCGATTGCTTACATAAGCATCGGTGGGAGTAAGTATTGTCTTGTAATAGTGGATGATTATTCTCGCTTCACTTGGGTATTCTTTTTGCAGGAAAAATCTCAAACCCAAGAGACCTTAAAGGGATTCTTGAGACGGGCTCAAAATGAGTTCGGCTTAAGGATCAAGAAAATAAGAAGCGACAACGGGACGGAGTTCAAGAACTCTCAAATTGAAGGCTTCCTTGAGGAGGAGGGTATCAAGCATGAGTTCTCCTCTCCCTACACGCCACAACAAAATGGTGTAGTAGAGAGCAAGAATAGAACTCTATTGGACATGGCAAGGACCATGCTTGATGAGTACAAGACTTCTGATCGGTTTTGGGCCGAGGCGGTCAACACCGCCTGCTACGCCATCAACCGGTTATATCTACACCGAATCCTTAAGAAGACATCCTATGAACTCCTAACTGGTAAAAAGCCCAACATTTCATATTTTAGAGTCTTTGGTAGCAAATGCTTTATTCTTGTTAAAAGAGGTAGAAAATCTAAATTTGCTCCTAAGACTGTAGAAGGCTTTTTACTTGGTTATGACTCAAACACAAGGGCATATAGGGTCTTTAACAAGTCCACTGGACTAGTTGAAGTCTCATGTGACGTTGTGTTTGATGAAACTAACGGCTCTCAAGTAGAGCAAGTTGATCTTGATGAGATAGGTATTGAAGAGGCTCCGAGCATCGCGCTAAGGAACATGTCCATTGGGGATGTGTGTCCTAAGGAATCCGAAGAGCCTCCAAATGCACAAGATCAACCATCCTCCTCCACGCAAGCATCTCCACCAACTCAAAATGAGGATGAGGCTCAAGTTGATGAAGTAGAAGATCAAGCAAATGAGCCACCTCAAGATGACGACATCGATCAAGGGGGAGATGCAAATGATCAAGAAAAGGAGGATGAGCAAGAACCAAGACCGCCACACCCAAGAGTCCACCAAGCAATCCAACGAGATCACCCCGTCGACACCATCCTCGGTGATATTCATAAGGGGGTAACTACTAGATCTCGAGTTGCACATTTCTGTGAGCATTACTCTTTTGTTTCCTCTATTGAGCCACACAGGGTAGAGGAAGCACTCCAAGATTCGGATTGGGTGGTGGCGATGCAAGAGGAGCTCAACAATTTCACTAGGAATGAGGTATGGCATTTAGTTCCACGTCCTAACCAAAATGTTGTAGGAACCAAATGGGTCTTCCGCAACAAGCAAGATGAGCATGGTGTGGTGACAAGGAACAAAGCTCGACTTGTGGCCAAGGGATATTCCCAAGTCGAAGGTTTGGATTTCGGTGAAACCTATGCACCCGTAGCTAGGCTTGAGTCAATTCGCATATTATTAGCCTATGCTACTTACCATGGCTTTAAGCTTTATCAAATGGACGTGAAAAGTGCCTTCCTCAATGGACCAATCAAGGAAAAGGTCTATGTTGAGCAACCTCCCGGCTTTGAAGACAGTGAGTATCCTAACCATGTCTATAAGCTCTCTAAGGCGCTTTATGGGCTCAAGCAAGCCCCAAGAGCATGGTATGAATGCCTTAGAGATTTTCTTATTGCTAATGGCTTCAAAGTCGGAAAGGCCGATCCTACACTCTTTACCAAAACACTTGAGAATGATTTGTTTGTATGCCAAATTTATGTTGATGATATTATATTTGGGTCTACTAACGAATCTACATGTGAAGAGTTTAGTAGGATCATGACACAAAAGTTCGAGATGTCTATGATGGGGGAGTTGAAGTATTTCTTAGGATTTCAAGTGAAGCAACTCCAAGAGGGCACCTTCATTAGCCAAATGAAGTACACTCAAGACATTCTAAACAAGTTTGGGATGAAGGATGCCAAGCCCATCAAGACACCCATGGGAACTAATGGGCATCTCGACCTCGACACGGGAGGTAAGTCCGTGGATCAAAAGGTATACCGGTCGATGATAGGTTCCTTGCTATACTTATGTGCATCTCGACCGGACATTATGCTTTCCGTATGCATGTGTGCAAGATTCCAAGCCGACCCTAAGGAAACTCACCTTACGGCCGTGAAACGAATCTTGAGATATTTGGCTTATACTCCTAAGTTTGGGCTTTGGTATCCTAGGGGATCCACATTTGATTTGATTGGATATTCGGATGCCGATTGGGCGGGGTGCAATATCAATAGGAAGAGCACATCGGGGACTTGCCAGTTCTTGGGAAGATCCTTGGTGTCTTGGGCTTCAAAGAAGAAAAATTCCGTCGCTCTTTCCACCGCAGAAGCCGAGTACATTGCCGCAGGCCATTGTTGCGCGCAATTGCTTTGGATGAGGCAAACCCTGCGGGACTACGGTTACAGATTGACCAAAGTCCCTTTGGTATGTGATAATGAGAGCGCAATCAAGATGGCGGATAATCCCGTCGAGCATAGCCGCACTAAGCACATAGCTATTCGGTATCATTTTCTTAGGGATCACCAACAAAAGGGAGATATCGAGATTTCATACATTAATACTAAAGATCAATTGGCCGATATCTTCACCAAGCCTCTTGATGAACAAACTTTTAACAAACTTAGGCATGAGCTAAATATTCTTGATTCTAGGAACTTCTTTTGTTAACTTGCACACATAGCTCATTTATATACCTTTGATCATGTCTCTTTCATATGCTATGACTAATGTGTTTTCAAGTGAATTTCAAACCAAGTCATAGGAATATTGAAAGGGAATTGGAGTCTTCGGCGAAGACAAAGGCTTCCACTCCGTAACTCATCCTTCGACGTCGCTCCAAGAGACTCTCCATCTTTGGGGGAGAGAGCAAAAGGACTTCGTCTTTGGTATAATCTTAACTCATTTATTTATGACCAAAGGGGAAGATAGCACTTCAAGGGCTCTAATGATTCCGTTTTTGGCGATTCATGCTAAAGGGGGAGAAAGTAAGAGCCCAAAGCAAAAGGACCGCACCACCAATTTCAAAAACTTCGTGTTTCCAAGAATATTATCAATTAAGTTTCCTATTGTGTTCAAAAAGGGGAGAAAGTAGTATTTCAAAATGATATATCAAAACCCTCTTGAACACTAAGAGGAGGATCTCATTTAGGGGGAGTTTTGTTTAGTCAAAGGAAAAGCATTTGAAACAGGGGGAGAAAATTTCAAATCTTGAAAATGCTTTGCAAAATCTTTTTCATTTACCTTTGACTATTTGCAAAAGAACTTTGAAAAGGATTTACAAAAGAGTTTTGCAAAAACAAAACCTGTGGTGCAAGCGTGGTCCAAAATGTTAAATAAGAAAGAAACGATCCATGCATATCTTGTAAGTATTGATTGGCTCAATTCCAAGCAACCTTTACACTTACATTATGCAAACTAGTTCAATTATGCACTTCTATATTTGCTTTGGTTTGTGTTGGCATCAATCACCAAAAAGGGGGAGATTGGAAGGGAATTAGGCTTACACCTAGTCCCTAATTAATTTTGGTGGTTGAATTGTCCAACACAAATAATTGGACTAACTAGTTTGCCCAAGTGTATAGATTATACAGGTGTAAAAGGTTCACACTCAGCCAATAAAAAGATCAAGTTTTGGATTCAACAAATGGAGCAAAGAGTCAACCGAAGGCACCTCTGGTCTGGGGGCACCGGACTGTCCGGTGCACCACCGGACAGTGTCCGGTGCACCAGAGGACTCCAACTCGAACTCGTCACCTTCGGGAATTTCTCAGGCCAGCGCGCTATAATTCACCGGACTGTCCGGTGTACGGTGCTCCATGGAAGCGCGGCCTCTGGAACTCGCCAGCCTCGGGAACGCGCAGCAGCTGCTCCGCTATAATTCACCGGACATGTCCGGTGTGCACCGGACTGTCCGGTGAACCAGCGGAGCAACGGCTATTTCGGCGCCAACGGCTCTCTGCGGCGCATTTAATGCGCACTCTGCGCGCGCAGAAGTCAGGCGCGCCCATACTGGCGCACCGGACAAGGAACAGTGCATGTCCGGTGTGCACCGGACATCCAGGCGGGCCCAGAAGTCAGAAGCTCCAACGGTCAGAATCCAACGGCATTGATGACGTGGCGGGGGCACCGGACATGTCCGGTGTGCACCGGACTGTCCGGTGCGCCATCGAACAGACAGCCTCCCAACGACCACTTTTGGTGGTTGGGGCTATAAATACCCCAACCACTCCACCATTCATTGTATCCAAGTTTTCCACTTCTCAACCACTTACAAGAGTTAGGCATTCAATTCTAGACACACCAAAGAGATCAAATCCTCTCCAATTCCACACAAGGCTTTAGTGATTAGCGAGAGAGATTTGCCGTGTTCTTTTGAGCTCTTGCGCTTGGATTGCTTCTTTTCTTTCTCACTTGTTCTTGAGATCAACACTCAATTGTAATCAAGGCAAGAGGCACCAATTGTGTGGTGGCCCTTGCGGGGAAGTTTTGTTCCCGGCTTTGATTTGAGAAGAGAAGCTCACTCGGTCGGAAGGACCGTTTGAGAGAGGGAAGGGTTGAAAGAGACCCGGCCTTTGTGGCCTCCTCAACGGGGAGTAGGTTTGCGAGAACCGAACCTCGGTAAAACAAATCCGCGTGTCACACTCTTTATTTGCTTGCGATTTGTTTTGCACCCTCTCTCGCGGACTTGTTTATATTTCTAACGCTAACCCGACTTGTAGTTGTGTTTATACTTGTAAATTTCAGTTTCGCCCTATTCACCCCCCCTCTAGGCGACTATCAGATGCCTCCAAGCTCGACAATGAGGAAATGGCGCTCGTCATCAAGAGCTTCCGCCAAATCCTCAAACAAAGGAGGGGGAAGGACTACAAACCCCGCTCCAAGAAAGTGTGTTACAAATGTCGTAAGCCCGGTCATTTTATTGCAAAATGTCCTATATCTAGTGACAATGACAGGGGCGACGACAAGAAGGGGAGAAGAAAGGAGAAGAAGAGATACTACAAGAAGAGGGGCGGCGATGCCCATGTTTGTCGGGAGTGGGACTCCGACGAAAGCTCTAGCGACTCCTCCGATGACGAGGACGCCGCCAACATCGCCGTCACCAAGGGCCTTCTCTTCCCCAACGTCGGCCACAAATGCCTCATGGCAAAGGACGGCAAAAAGAAGAAGGTTAAATCTAAATCCTCCACTAGATATGAGTCTTCTAGTGATGAAAATGCTAGTGATGAGGAAGATAATTTACGCACTCTTTTTGCCAACCTAAACATGCAACAAAAAGAAAAGTTAAATGAATTAATTAGTGCCATCCATGAGAAGGATGACCTCTTGGACACCCAAGAGGATTTCCTAATCAAGGAAAACAAAAAGCATGTTAAGGTTAAAAATGCTTATGCTCTAGAAGTTGAAAAATGTGAAAAATTATCTAGTGAGCTAAGCACTTGCCATGAGACTATAGACAACCTTAGAAATGAGAATTCTAATTTGTTATCTAAGGTTGATTCTATTGCTTGTAATGTTTCAATTCCCAATCTTAGGAATGATAATGATGATTTGCTTGCTAAGATTGAAGAATTAAACTTATCTCTTGTTAGCCTTAGGAATGAAAATGAAAAATTAATTGCTAAGGCTAAAGATTTTGATGTTTGCAATGCTACTATTTCTGACCTTAGAACTAAGAAATTTATATTGCATGCTATGGTTGTAGAATTAAAATCTTGCAAACCCTCTACATCTACCGTTGAGCACACTTCTATTTGTACTAGATGTAGAGATGTTGATGTTAATGCTATACATGATCACATGGCTTTAATTAAACAACAAAATGATCATATAGCAAAATTAGATGCTAAAATTGCCGAGCATGAAATTGAAAATGAAAAATTTAAATTTGCTCGTAGTATGCTTTATAGGGGGAGACGCCCTGGCATTAAGGATGGCATTGGCTTCCAACAGGGAGGCAATGTCAAACTTAATGCCCCTCCTAAGAAATTGTCCAACTTTGTTAAGGGCAAGGCTCTCATGCCTCAGGATAACGAGGGTTACATTTTATACCCTGCCGGTTATCCCGAGGACAAAATTAGGAGAATTCATTCTAGGAAGTCTCACTCTGGCCCTAACCATGCTTTCATGTATAAGGGTGAGACATCTAGCTCTAGGCAACCAACCCGTGCTAAGTTGCCTAAGAAGAAAACTCCTAGTGCATCAAATGAACATAGTTTTTCATTTAAAACCTTTGATGCATCTTATATTCTAACTAACAAATCCGGCAAGGTAGTTGCCAAATATGTTGGGGGCAAGCACAAGGGGTCAAAGACTTGTGTTTGGGTACCCAAAGTTCTTGTTTCTAATGCCAAAAGACCCAAAACCATTTGGGTACCTAAAGTCAAGAACTAAACTTGTTTTATAGGTTTATGCATCCGGGGGCTCAAGTTGGATTATCGACAGCGGGTGCACAAACCACATGACAGGGGAGAAGAAGATGTTCTCCTCCTACGAGAAAAACCAAGATCCCCAAAGAGCTATCACATTCGGGGATGGAAACCAAGGTTTGGTCAAAGGATTGGGTAAAATTGCTATATCACCTGACCATTCCATTTCCAATGTTTTTCTTGTAGATTCATTAGATTACAATTTGCTTTCCGTATCCCAATTATGTCAAATGGGCTACAACTGTCTATTTACTGATGTAGGTGTCACTGTCTTTATAAGAAGTGATGATTCAGTAGCATTTAAGGGAGTGTTAAAGGGTCAGCTATACTTGGTAGATTTTGATAGAGCTGAACTCGACACTTGCTTAATTGCTAAGACTAACATGGGCTGGCTCTGGCATCGCCGACTAGCACATGTTGGGATGAAGAATCTTCATAAGCTTCTAAAGGGAGAGCACATTTTAGGATTAACCAATGTTCATTTTGAGAAAGACAGGGTTTGTAGCGCATGCCAAGCAGGAAAGCAAGTTGGTGCCCATCATCCACACAAGAACATCATGACAACCGACAGGCCACTGGAGCTCCTACACATGGACCTATTCGGCCCGATCGCTTACATAAGCATCGGTGGGAGTAAGTACTGTCTTGTTATTGTGGATGATCATTCTCGCTTCACTTGGGTGTTCTTTTTGCAGGAAAAATCTCACACCCAAGAGACCTTAAAGGGATTCTTGAGACGGGCTCAAAACGAGTTCGGCTTAAGGATCAAGAAAATTAGAAGCGACAATGGGACGGAGTTCAAGAACTCACAAATCGAAGGCTTCCTTGAGGAGGAGGGCATCAAGCATGAGTTCTCTTCTCCCTACACCCACAACAAAATGGTGTAGTGGAGAGGAAGAATAGAACTCTATTGGACATGGCAAGAACCATGCTTGATGAGTACAAGACTACAGATCGGTTTTGGGCCGAGGCGGTCAACACCGCCTGCTATGCCATCAACCGGTTATATCTACACCGAATCCTCAAGAAGACATCTTATGAACTCCTTACCGGTAAAAAGCCCAACATTTCATATTTTAGAGTATTTGGTAGCAAATGCTTTATACTTATTAAAAGAGGTAGAAAATCTAAATTCGCTCCTAAGACTAGAAGGCTTTTTACTAGGATATGATTCAAACACAAGGGCATATAGAGTCTTTAACAAGTCCTCTGGACAAGTTGAAGTTTCTTGTGACGTTGTGTTTGATGAGACTAACGGCTCTCAAGTAGAGCAAGTTGATCTTGACGAGATAGGTGATGAAGAGGCTCCGTGCATCGCGCTAAGGAACATGTCCATTGGGGATGTGTGTCCTAAGGAATCCGAAGAGCCTCCAAATGCACAAGATCAACCATCCTCCTCCACGCAAGCATCTCCACCGACTCAAAATGAGGATGAAGCTCAAGTTGATGAAGTAGAAGATCAAGCAAATGAGCCACCTCAAGATGACGGCAATGATCAAGGGGGAGATGAAAATGATCAAGACAAGGAGGATGAAGAGCAAAGGCCGCCACACCCAAGAGTCCACCAAGCAATCCAACGAGATCACCCCGTCGACACCATCCTCGGCGATATTCATAAGGGGGTAACTACTAGATCTCGTGTTGCACATTTTTGTGAACATTACTCTTTTGTTTCCTCTATTGAGCCACATAGGATAGAGGAAGCACTATGTTGGGGGCCTTCGTCCTCCGAAGGTCCTCAAAAACATGATTTGACAATGTTTTCCAAGTGAATTATATGAACAGGTATTTTCGGATTCAGAATTATGGATATGGAGCACGACCAGGACGAAGGCTGAGCCAGACGAAGGTCGAGGGCAGCCGAAGCTGTACGCAGGGAAGCTTCGGCGCGATGGCACAAGGGGGAACCGACTTAAAGATGAAAAGACTTCGGGGGCCTCAATAGATTTCCATAAACCGTTAACAAATGTAATGGACATGGATGTAATTTTACGTGGGCTGCGTCCCGCGCCTATAAATAGGTGAACAGTACCCCCGTACTGTTCACGCTGGCTTGGCATTTTGCTTTTGGCATTACGCTCGTACTTTTCACCTTCCCTCAGGACCGAAGGTACATTTGTAATTTGGAATCATTTCTGTTTTTCCATGTCAATAAAATAGAAATGATTCTATGGTGATGCTTATATCATATTTCATGCTTTATGTGAGTCCTTCGTCATTACTTATTATGTTTACGAAGGTATGTCTCTCATGACCTTCGTCCAAGACTCATTATTTCCCGAAGGGGCATAATGCTTCGAAGGACGAAGGATTTTAACACTTAACACTTTTTATGTTGCCTTGTTCTTAACTCTTAGCACTTGAGAACAAGTCCCCAACATTGGCGCCCACCTCCGGTGAACTCACTTCCACTTCGAGTCTTCGTGAACACCTTCGGAAGCTATAGACCTTCGCTATGGCGCCGAAGAAAGCTTCAGCGACTGGGGCTGCAGCACTACAACCGCTGGACCACAACCAGGAGACCGTCTCTCTTCGGGAGGCCAGAAGCCAGAAGAGAAAAGCTGTTAGCCCGACGCTTGAGGAAGAAGAGCTAGATCAAGAAATCAGAGAGATGGAGATGCTACATCAACAGGTGCAGAGGAAGAAGGAGAAGGTGGCCCGCCTAGCTGAGTTGCAAAGGCAAATTGACGAAGCTTCTGAGGAAGTTCGCCATCTCACTCACGATGAGCAGAACAGAAGGCCTCATCAGAAAGACCTTCATCAGGAGGGCTTCGTCAACGAAGACGACTGGTATGATAATTTCCATCAGGGAAATTTTGTTTTTGATGATGCTTCTCCTCTGTCTGCTGAGCTGCAGGTTACACCTTGGCCTCCATCCTATAAGCCACCCCAGCTCCCCATGTTTGACGGCCACTCCGACCCGAAGCAATTCTTGATGAGCTACGAAGCAACAGTGTCTTCGTACGGGGGCAACGCTGCAGTCATGGCGAAGTCTTTCGTCATGGCCGTCAGGAATGTTGCTCAGACCTGGTATTCCTCCCTTCGGCCAGGAACAATCACTTCATGGCAGAAGCTGAAGGATATGTTACTGACCAGCTTTCAAGGATTTCAAACGAAGCCGGTTACAGCTCAAGCTCTCTTCCAGTGTATTCAGGATCACGAAGAATACCTTCAGGCGTATGTCCGAAGGTTCTTACGATTGAGGGCGCAGGCACCAACGGTGCCCAATGAAATCGTTATCGAAGCCATGATCAAGGGGCTTCGTCCTGGACCTGCAGCTCAATACTTTGCTCGGAAGCCTCCTCAGACCTTGGAGAAATTGCTCCAAAAGATGGATGAGTACATTCGTGCCGACAATGACTTTCGCCAAAGAAGGGAGGAGGCCTTCAGATTTTCTGAGATGACCAGGGGCTTCGGAGGAAGATACTACCCGAGGCATGTCCGTTCCATTCACAGCACTCAGAATGATGACAAGGGGAGTCAGCAAAACAGGCCGCAGTGCTCCTCACAGGCTTCGGGGCAACAACAAACTTCCTTTCGGCCACCAGCTCCAAGAGGCAGAGGCGCCAGGGGCTTCGGCGGAAGATTCGGAGATCAGCCAAGGAGACTGTTTTGCCTATTCTGTGGAGAGGGCAAGGGCCACACCACTAGGACATGCCATGTTACAATCCAGAAGCAAAAGGAACTAGCCGAAGCTGCATCTCAACAAGCTCAGTCGAAGCAGGTTTTGCATACTGCTTCGTTTCATCCACCTTATGTCCCACAATACATAGACAACCACCCTGCGGCTTCTGTAGCTTCGGCAAGTCAACCTCAAGCTTCCTGGCAGCAGCCTCCGCCTCCACCTCCATTGCAGCAAGGTCAACAGCCAGAAGGGAGTCAATACGCTCCACAGCAGAGGGACTTTAGAGAACAGTCCGAAGCTCGCACAGTCAACAGCACTGTGCCAGAGTCGAAGCACATTTATTGACATATCCTACCTTTGATAGCAGTCTTTTCTATTCAGTTTTACTTTCTGTGAAGCAAAAAACATTGATAGTTTCCATGTAATAATTTCGTTGTTTCCACGAGAAAAATTTATTTGATTCACAGGCCTAAGTTGCCGAAGCCTAAAACTTCTTCTGTTACCAAGAAGGACCTTCGGACTAAAAATCCTTAGGAGTAACAAAAAGTCGTTCTAAGGAACGCAGAGTAAGTTTATAAAGTCACAAAAAGTCGTTCCAAAGGGAGCGCAGCGTAAGTTTTCTGCTCAGAAGTCGTTCCTAAAGGAATGCAGAGCTTACAGCGAAAAGTCAACGCTGATACCGTCTAAGTAAAAGACGAAGAAGCTCCTAAGGGAGGCTTACAGCGAAAAGTCAACGCTGATACCGTCTAAGTAAAAGACGAAGAAGCTCCTAAGGGAGGCTTACAGCGAAAAGTCAACGCTGATGCCGTCTAAGTAAAAGACGAAGAAGCTCCAAAGACGTTCCTAAGGGAATGCAGAGCTTACGAATATATTTTATGTGTATCTTCGGAACAAATGTCACATGCATAACATAACATCATCACATCATTTTGCATAGCATAAGCATCATACATCATATCGCATTCGGCAAGAGAAGGGGACACTCTCAACCTTCGAAGGGATGCTTTGCAAAAGTGACATTGAAATTGTATAGCTTCGGAATACAGTTTCGGGGAATATTTTCACGAAACATGGGCGAACTTTATCAGATCAATATCAAAGTTGCATAGCTTCGGAAAATAGCTTCGGAAAATGTTTTCACGAGGCATCGATGACATTCATCAGAATAATTTTGACGAAGGCTATCTTCTTCACGACGCATGAAAAGAAGGGAAGGTGTTTTTTCGCCGAAGGCTCAAAAGTGGTATGTATTTAAAGTTTCATGCATCGTAAAGAATTCAGTAATGAAAAGAGACTTGTATATTACATTTAAATGTACAAAGTGTTGCATAGATTACACTTTAAATGTTTTTTCCAAATAGCACCTAATCCTCCCTCAACACTGCTTCGGCGGCTGCATTCAGGAGTTGGTCAACAACCTTGTCCATGATAGTTTCGGCCATTTGATTAATTTCTTCATCCCCTTTTGTGTGGGGGACGGCAGATCGTTCAACAGTTTCTGAGCGAAGAGAACACTTCTTCAGTACTTTTACAAATCGCGAGCAAAGTTTAAAATGAAAATTACAACGCAACAAGAACGACTAGTTGGTACCTAACTGTCTTTCGGGCTCCCTACTCTTTTCGGCAGCGTCTGCTACTCTTCTAGCATCGTGTATGCCTTTTTCGCTTCTTTCAATGATCTCTCGCGCCATTCCTCGGCCGCCGTCGTTCCAGATATCAGTAAAAAATTTGCCTCCAACTACGCTCGCTTCGGCCGAGGGGTCTTTGATGTCTTCGGAAGACAAGGTAGCTTCGGATTGAGCTAAAAATTTTACATGTTCGCAACCTTTCTTCTCTAAGACGGAAGCAATTCCTCTGGCACCCGAAAAAGCACATATGTCGCCACGACTGTTCAGAATCTCTTCGAAGGCCTCTGCTTCGTGGCTAATCCATTCCAGCGGACCTTCGGGATTGCCTCGAGAGAAATTCTCTTCGCTGGAAAAGGCGCCTACGCTGGCAAAGCTGGATTTAATTTTATTCACACATTCTACAGATTTGACATAGCATTTCCCCTGAGATGTGCGAAGCTCCTTAACTTTTGATTCCAATTTGTTGACCATAAAATCACTAAGTTCTCGTTTCGTTTCTTCAAGCGCGCACTCCTCTTTAGCTCTAGCCAGCTGTTTCTGAAGATCTTTAATCTCGCGCTTCTGAGCTTCGGCCTGGGCCTTTGAAGCAGCTTCGTCTTTTTTCACTTTATCTACCAGTGTAAGTAGAATTTTATCTTTTTCCAAAGCTTCGTTTCTCAGTTTGATAACTTCGGAGCGTAAATTATTAAACGCAATTTCATAGCTTTCATCTTCGGCGCTCTTTTGGGCTCTTAGTGCGTTGCTTAGGATCAGGCCCTATACGAAAAAGAATTCATATAAGAAAAAAGGAATGAGTTGCGTAAAAATAAGGGGATTTTTCAAGTGTTTAATTCCTATACCTTCAGGCTGTTGTACGCGAGGCTGTCTGCGAGATCCTCTTTCGTCATGGCGCTTAACCCAGCTTCAAGCTTCGGAAAGCCAATACTTCTGGCCATTTCTCGGCAGACAGATAGCTCTTTGTTGTCAGGCAGACAGTATAAGAAGTCATCTTCATTCGTTCCATTGAATATTATTGCCCCCTTCGGATATTTTAGTTCCTTTGCATAATGGATGGCTTCATGAGTTTCTTCTTCAGATAGCTTTTTCCCCGAAGCATGTCGTATCATGTAATCACGCATGCTGGCAGGTGCTTCGGGGATGGCGGTGTCAGTTTCTTCAACTAATACTTGTTCTGGAATTTTTATTGCTTCGGCTTCAAAAGGTTGCTCCTTGCAGGGCTCTGAAGGCCCAGCTTTAGCTTTAGCTTGTTGAGCCGAAGCTTCAGTAGAAGCTTCAGCAATTTCAACACTTTTTTTTGGAGTTGTGCTTGAAGACTTAATTGTCTCCAAGACATCTAGTACATTTACCATTCTTTTCCTTTTTGGGGTCACCATTGGAGCCTTTTGGATTTTTGCTGCTTCAATATTTATTGCAGGACTTAAAGTTTCTGAGGTTTTTTCCTTAGTCAGATTTTTCGCTTCTTCCATTTTTTCTGTCGATGGTGCTTCGGCCATCTCTGCAATTTCTGGCAATAAGAGTGGCTGTTCAGCTTCAGCGGCCGAAGGAGTTCCTCCAGTATACTCAGGCACCGAAGCTGGTTCAATGTGGCGTGGTCGGTGTGTGAAGACCTTCAACCTTTTTCCTTTTGGGTCTAGCTCGCTAGGAGCAGTTCCAGCTTCTTCTTTTTCAGATGTTATGTTTTTCCTTTTTTGCCTTCGGATGGGATAACAATAATCAGGGTAGAAGAACCCGATTGCATCAAACACTCGGTTCAATCTCTTCTTTTTTCGGCCTCCGAAGGCTGCTGATAGTGCAGTATTTTCAGCCTTCGAGAATGCCCCAAGTAATTCATCACTTAATGTTTCAATGCTTTTCAGCCAGTCATCATCAGGTTCAATAAATTTATCTGCATATTTGAATGTGTATTTTAATCTGACTAGTCCGCTTTCGTCGGACTCTTTGATGGTTTCTTTCGGCATTTCCCACTTTTCCGCAAGTGGCCATATCCTGAAGGCAATGTGCTCCTGGACCAAGTCCCTTGTCCCAATGAAGGAGCAGACTGCGCCGAAGGCTCTTTGGCATTCTTCGGCTGCCTCATCCATTTCAACCTTCGGCCTTCGAAGTCCGAAGCGTTGCCAAATTGGGTACATAATGATACTTTTGACATTATTTTGCGCTGTTAGATCATTTTTCACATAAAACCATTCAGACATCCAGGCCCCGGGCCACCTCTTCCGAAAGGTTGGCACAGGGTAGCTTGACCCGGAGCGGGCGCCGAAGCTGTAGCACCCAAAGTTGTTGTGGTATTGCTCCTTTCCCCAGGGCTTCGTCTCGTACAATAACTCGTGTATGTTGCAGAAGCTTTTAGCGTTTGGTTCCAAACCTTGGCTTCTCACAGCCCAGACAAAAATCCCCATTCTTATAATAGCTTCGGGAGTAAGTTGATGAAGGTAGATTTGGAATGTTTTCAGTACCTCAACAACAAAATTGCTCAGGGGGAATCGAAGCCCGGCCTTGAGGAGGCTTCGGAAAATCACAACTTCATCCTCTTCAGGGGTGGGAGAAGTCTTTTCCCCGGCATCAGCTCTCACAATAGATATGTCTCGGAAGTATCGCCCCCTCATATTATCAATGTGACTCTGCTTGATGGTTGTTTTCCCAAAAACTGAGTGACTTGGTCGCCACGGTCGATCTTCGGCCTCTTCCCCATCACTTTCCACATCATAGCTGTCGCTGTCATCAGTATCTTCGGACAAACCTTCGAGAATCTCCTTCGTGATTTTCTCTGTATTAGTCTCTGCCATCGCTATCAGGAACCCCAGATTCTTCTCCTCCTCGAGACTCAGCTTCGTCTCGGCAGGGATCTTCTTGTCTTCAGACATCTTCGGAAACACTAAAAATTGTTCCCGAGGCTGAAGCTTCGAAATCAAAAAGACCAGCAAATCTTAATGAACAAGAGCTAAAAATTTTAGTGGGCCGAAGCAAAAGGCAAGCGTGTGTACCAAATGAATTCACGATGTGTTCTTATTTATACGCCTAGGGCGTTGAAAATTAAAAGGCCCCGCTTGTCAGTGAATGTTGCTATTCTAGCAAAGGGAAGGTGTTTTTTCGGACCTTCGGCTTAAGGCCTTCGTCCATATCGCAATCTGAATTTATTATTTACAAATTAATATTGCGAGGGGCTACTGTTGGGGGCCTTCGTCCTCCGAAGGTCCTCAAAAACATGATTTGACAATGTTTTCCAAGTGAATTATATGAACAGGTATTTTCGGATTCAGAATTATGGATATGGAGCACGACCAGGACGAAGGCTGAGCCAGACGAAGGTCGAGGGCAGCCGAAGCTGTACGCAGGGAAGCTTCGGCGCGATGGCACAAGGGGGAACCGACTTAAAGATGAAAAGACTTCGGGGGCCTCAATAGATTTCCATAAACCGTTAACAAATGTAATGGACATGGATGTAATTTTACGTGGGCTGCGTCCCGCGCCTATAAATAGGTGAACAGTACCCCCGTACTGTTCACGCTGGCTTGGCATTTTGCTTTTGGCATTACGCTCGTACTTTTCACCTTCCCTCAGGACCGAAGGTACATTTGTAATTTGGAATCATTTCTGTTTTTCCATGTCAATAAAATAGAAATGATTCTATGGTGATGCTTATATCATATTTCATGCTTTATGTGAGTCCTTCGTCATTACTTATTATGTTTACGAAGGTATGTCTCTCATGACCTTCGTCCAAGACTCATTATTTCCCGAAGGGGCATAATGCTTCGAAGGACGAAGGATTTTAACACTTAACACTTTTTATGTTGCCTTGTTCTTAACTCTTAGCACTTGAGAACAAGTCCCCAACACACTACAAGATTCGGATTGGGTGGTGGCGATGCAAGAGGAGCTCAACAACTTCACTAGAAATGAGGTATGGCATTTAGTTCCACGTCCTAATCAAAATGTTGTAGGAACCAAATGGGTCTTCCGCAACAAGCAAGATGCGCATGGTGTGGTGACAAGGAACAAAGCTCGACTTGTGGCCAAAGGATACTCCCAAGTCGAAGGTTTGGATTTCGGTGAAACCTATGCACCCGTAGCTAGGCTTGAGTCAATTCGTATATTATTGGCCTATGCTACTTACCATGGCTTCAAGCTTTATCAAATGGACGTGAAGAGTGCCTTCCTCAATGGACCAATCAAGGAAGAGGTCTATGTTGAGCAACCTCCCGGCTTTGAAGATAGTGAGTATCCTAACCATGTCTATAAGCTCTCAAAGGCGCTTTATGGGCTCAAGCAAGCCCCAAGAGCATGGTATGAATGCCTAAGGGATTTCCTTATCACTAATGGATTCAAAGTCGGAAAGGCCGATCCTACTTTATTCACTAAAACTCTTAAAAATGACTTGTTTGTATGCCAAATTTATGTTGATGATATTATATTTGGGTCTACTAATGAGTCTACATGTGAAGAATTTAGTAGGATCATGACACAAAAATTCGAGATGTCTATGATGGGGGAGTTGAAGTATTTCTTAGGATTTCAAGTGAAGCAACTCCAAGAGGGCACCTTCCTAAGCCAAACGAAGTATACTCAAGATATTCTAAGCAAGTTTGGAATGAAGGATGCCAAACCCATCAAGACACCCATGGGAACCAATGGGCATCTCGACCTCGACGAGGGAGGTAAATCCATCGATCAAAAGGTATATCGGTCGATGATAGGTTCTTTGCTATATTTATGTGCATCTCGACCGGATATTATGCTTTCCGTATGCATGTGTGCAAGATTCCAAGCCGACCCCAAGGAAGCTCACCTTACGGCTGTAAAACAAATCTTGAGATATTTAGTTTATACTCCTAAGTTTGGGCTTTGGTATACTAGGGGATCCACTTTTGATTTGATTGGTTATTCGGATGCCGATTGGGCGGGGTGTAAAATCAATAGAAAGAGCAGATCGGGGACTTGCCAGTTCTTGGGAAGATCCTTGGTGTCTTGGGCTTCAAAGAAGCAAAATTCCGTAGCTCTTTCTACCGCCGAAGCCGAGTACATTGCCGCAGGCCATTGTTGCGCGCAACTACTTTGGATGAGGCAAACCCTTAGGGACTACGGTTACAAACTAACCAAAGTTCCTCTTCTATGTGATAATGAGAGTGCAATCCGCATGGCGGATAATCTCGTTGAGCATAGCCGCACTAAACACATAGTCATTCAATATCACTTTTTAAGGGATCACCAACAAAAGGGAGATATCGAGATTTCTTACATTAATACTAAAGATCAATTAGCCGATATCTTTACCAAGCCTCTTGATGAACAAACCTTTAACAAACTTAGGCATGAGCTAAATATTCTTGATTCTAGGAACTTCTTTTGTTGATTTGCACACATAGCTCATTCATATACCTTTGATCATGTCTCTTTCATATGCTATGACTAATGTGTTTTCAAGTCTATTTCAAACCAAGTCATAGGTGTATTGAAAGGGAATTGGAGTCTTCGGCGAAGACAAAGGCTTCCACTCCATAACTCATCCTTCGCCATCACTCCGAGCAACTCTCCATCTTTGGGGAGATAAGGACTCCGTTCTTTGGTATAATCTTCACTCATTTATTTATGACCAAAGGGGGAGAGAGTATTTCTAAGGGCTCTAATGACTCCGTTTTTGGCGATTCATGCCAAAGGGGGAGAAAGTATTAGCCCAAAGCAAAAGGACCGCACCACCACCTAATTTTAAATAGAGTTTTTCAATTGGTATGATTCTCAATTGATAAATTTCAAATTGGTATCTTATTGTGTTCAAAAGGGGGAGAAAGTAGCATTTCAAAATTGATGTATCAAAACCCTCTTGAACACTAAGAGGAGAATTTTATTTAGGGGGAGTTTTGTTTAGTCAAAGGAAAAGCATTTGAAACAGGGGGAGAAAATTTCAAATCTTGAAAATGCTTCGCAAAAACTTATTCATTTGCCTTTGACTACTTGCAAAAGAACTTTGAAAAGAATTTACAACAGAAATTGCAAAAACAAAACATGTGGTGCAAGCGTGGTCCAAAATGTTAAAAATGAAGAAACAATCCATGCATATCTTATAAGTATTTATATATTGGCTCAATTCCAAGCAACCTTTGCACTTACATTATGCAAACTAGTTCAATTATGCACTTCTATATTTGCTTTGGTTTGTGTTGGCATCAATCACCAAAAAGGGGGAGATTGAAAGGGAATTAGGCTTACACCTAGTTCCTAAATAATTTTGGTGGTTGAATTGCCCAACACAAATAATTGGACTAACTAGTTTGCTCTAGTGTATAAGTTTTACAGGTGCCAAAGGTTCACACTTAGCCAATAAAAAGACCAAGTATTGGGTTCAACAAAAGAGCAAAGGGATAACCGAAGTGTGCCCTGGTCTGGCGCACCGGACTATCCGGTGTGCCACCCGACAGTGTCCGGTGCACCACCGGACAGTGTCCGGTGCACCAGGGGACTTCACACTGAACTCTTCACCTTCAGGAAAATCCAGAGGCGCTCCGCTATAATTCACCGGACTGTCCGGTGTACACCGGACAGTGTCCGGTGCCCCAAGGAAGAGCGGCTCTGGAACTCACCAGTCTCGGGAATTCGCTCCGCTATAATTCACCGGATTGTCCGGTGAGCCAGCAGAGCAACGGCTACTTCGCGCCAACGGTCACCTGCAGGCGCATTTAATGCGCGCCAGAAGCGCACAGAAGTCAGGCACGCGCGAGACGGTGCACCGGACAATCTACAGTACTTGTCCGGTGTACACCGGACAGCCAGGCGGGCCGAGAAGTCAGAAGCTCCAACGGTCGAATCCCAACGGCCTGGTGACGTGGCTGGCGCACCAGACATGTCCGGTGTGCACCGAACTGTTCGGTGCACCATACGACAGTCAGCCACCACCAAACGGCTAGTTTGGTGGTTGAGGCTATAAATACCCCCAACCACCCCACATTCAAGTCATCCAAGTTTTCCCACTTCAACTACTTACAAGAGCTCTAGCATTCAATTCTAGACACACCCAAGTGATCAAATCCTCTCCAAACTCCACACAACGCCCTAGTGATAAGTGAGAGAGATTTGCTTGTGTTCTTTCGAGCTATTGCGCTTGGATTGCTTTCTTCTTTCTTTGATTCTTCATTGCGATCAAACTCACTTGTAATTGAGGCAAGAGACACCAATCTTGTGGTGGTCCTTGTTGGAACTTTGTGTTCCAAGTGATTGAGAAGAAAAGCTCACTCGGTCCGAGGGACCGTTTGAGAGAGGGAAAGGGTTGAATAAGACCCGGTCTTTGTGACCACCTCAACGGGGAGTAGGTTTGCGAGAACCGAACCTCGGTAAAACAAATCCACGTGTCTCACTCCTTATTCGCTTGCGATTTGTTTTGCACCCTCTCTCGCGGACTCGATTTTATTTCTAACGCTAACCCGGCTTGTAGTTGTGATTATTTTTGAGAATTTCAGTTTCGCCCTATTCACCCTCCCCTCTAGGCGACTTTCATGGACCATAGCTCAATCGCAACTTAATGAAGACATTAGTTCACTAGTTGTCACTCACTCACTCAGTCACCAAAACTTATAGCAGGGCGCTTAAGAAAGTTTTATATGTTCGTAATCTATACTACTTATTAAGACAGTAAGGGGTAGGCTGCCATTCCGTGTTCTGCCATTCTCATTCCCTGTTCATTCTCACCATTCTCTGTTCTGCCTTTCCGACGATTCCCCCAGTTTCCTTTCTCATTCTCCCCTCCCCCACAAAGCTCATTCTCATTCCCATTCTCATTCTGCCCTCCCCATAAAGCTCATTCTCATTCCCACGTATATCCCACGCCTAGCTAAAATTAAATTAAAAAAATAGGCCCTAAGGGGATTCAAACCCGCAACCTCTCAAGCAAATGTGCTCGTAGCTACCACTACACCACATGTGTGTTTATGTCTACATTTATTATAGTAAAAACATATACTACATCTCTCCCGAAACCCATCTTCTACCTTTGCACAATGTGTAGTAGTAGATAAGTATCACCAAGATTATTAAATTATATTTTTGGATTGAGGGAGTAGTATTTAAAGAAGAGTCTTGCATGCAATTTCTTTTGTTTGAATAATGTTTTCAACTTAAATTCTTTTTTTGCATGTGTGACATTTATTCTCTGTAATATTTTTTCCATGGATCTGACTTATGAGTCATTTTCATAAATCAATGCCAAAGATGAATCCATGTTTCTTACTTGGAAACCCCGAACAAACACCACTAGCACGAGGCGCTCGCGTTGGCGTCGCTCATCGACGACGAGAAGAAGCTTGACGACTGTCGGTTCAACCTCTGAAAGCAATCCTACGTGGCCCATGCGCCGCTGTGTATGGCAAGCTCCGGCGCAGCCGCCGCTTGGACGCGGTCTAGAGCGACTGCACCCCGATGTCCATCGTCAAACAGGGGGACCTCATGATCGTCGCCAATACCGATGACTCTCGGGTTGTTCTGGGCATTGCAACCGACGATGGCGTCATCACGTCGTCCAGCTCATCATCCACCTGAAGCCCAACCTGCCACGTAAGTCGCTACTGACCGGCCATGAATTCTTGTGCGCTGGGATGACAGCCATTGTTGCTATTGTGTGAGTGTCCTCGAACAAGATGTATGTAGTGGAGTAGCACATCCGGTGGTGCAACGACCAGATGTACTACCTCGCTGATGAGCCCGGGGTGCACTTCATTTTGTAGCCTAGCCAAGAGTCATCGGTACTCACCATATCGCGCGTGTTCGACGACTACTATATCAAGGATTGTGGCGTCATCTCGGCGCTGGAGGTGACGCAGAGGAGGACTAACAACAATGACCACTCGCCATCGCCGGGGTAGCTTTTGTGCCGTCTGCCTTTAATTCTCTTCGCAAACACACACTTCCCTTTTTATTTAAGCAAGCGTGTATGGTGGTGCGTGCCTGATGACTAACGATGTACGACGGAACTTCTACCGGCAGGTGTGGTACGTGCTCTACAATGATGAGAACATGCAAATCATGATATATATCGAAGTCTGTATGATACTGATGGTTGCAATGTAGTAGTGAAACAACTAAATTAAAATAACAAAATTTATGTATGGCTAGGATCATAAATGGATTATGAAACATTTTCTTATAACAATATAAGACATATTTTGTATACAAGTTATCATGGTATTATATGTTCCCGTGGCAACGCACGGGTACTCACCTAGTGAAAGAAGAAAAAAACAAGCTATTTGTGTGGGTCACATTAATTGCCATTAGTCGTCTAATACATGTAGTAAATGTTGTCGCTGATCCTTGAGTTTATGCGTAAATAAATAAACGTAACCGCGTGCCATTAGTTAAACTGAGCTGAAGGCACCTGTGCTGTGCATATGCCCCCAAGAAATCGTTTCTTGGGCCCGCACCAAAAAGGCTGCACTACCGGAATCGCAGGCTTTGCCGAGTGCCGGCGGCTTTGCCGAATACTTTTTATCGGGCACTAGGCAAAGAAGATTGTTGCCGATGTACAGTTCGTCGAGCGTTCTTTGCCGAGTGTAAAATATCCTTTGCCGTGTGTCTCAGACACACGGCAAAGGAGCTGATTCCGGTAGTGCTGCGCGTGGGCACGGCGTCTCCGGGATGATTGCCGGAGCCACATACATGAGCCGCACCACCACCGCGAGATTTGGTTGGGGTGCTGCTCGCTGGACTGAGGACGACCATGGTCTTGTATATTCTTGCTTCGTGTTAAGCTGTTTGGTTTGTTCGATCGTTCCTCTGTAACTTTATATCAATATGGGACGCTTTACCAATTATCATGTCACAAATATGGGAGTAGTAATGGAACTTAGAGAGGGAATTACGTGACTTCATCTAGAGATCAACACACATGCCACCTCGGCTCCTCCTCAATTCTTCATCACCGCGCCTCCCATCGCTATGGATGGCGATGGCAGGGCTATTTGACTCCTCAATCACTCATTGCTCACGCATTTTTCATTGTATTATGGTGGATGCGTGACACTAAAAAATGTCCAAAACGAGTCTTCCTGCAAAAGTGAAATTGACCTGTTCACACTCTTACGACCATTAATGTACCTAAGGTGGTGCTCGAAAAAATTGACAAATTTAGGAAGCGTTTCCTCTGGGCAGGGAATGAGAACCTCACTGGTGGCAAGTGCAAGGTTAACTGGCCGACGGTGGCGAGGCCGTTGGATCTTGGGGGGCTCGGCGTACTTGACATCCATCGCTTTGCAAGGGCGCTGCGGCTCCGCTGGCTGTGGCGGGAGTGGGAGGTCCCAGAGGCCCCTTGGGCAGGGTTACAGACCCCTTGCAACGACACTGATAAACTACTCTTTGCAGCAGCCACGAGAATCGCAATTGGCGACGGCGCCAAGACCTCCTTCTGGCATTGCGCCTGGGTCAACGGTCGACGACCCAAGGACATTGCGCCTGACATCTTCGCTGCCTCCTCTGACTGCAGGCTCTCTGTTCGGGAGGCCTTGACTGACAGCACGTGGGTCAGCCGCATTGATCTTCACGCGATCCACACGGCGGATCATCTAAAACAGTTTGTGGAGCTCTGGTCCTTCGCCCATTCGGTCTCCTTGGTGCAGAACACAGAGGATCGCATCGATTGGATCTACAACGCCTCCGGTGAATATTCTGCAGCCTCTGCTTACCGGATTCAATTCATGGGTCACACTTGTTCCAATCTCAAAACCCTTATTTGGAAGCCATGGGGGCCATCGAAATGCAAACTATTCGCTTGGCTTATCATCCGCAACCGGGTTTGGACCTATGATAGGCTCGCAGCTCGTGGATGGCCGCACAGTCCTTCTTGTCCGCTTTGCAAGCGGCACCCTGAGACAGCTCATCACATTATTGCTGGTTGCCGCTACTCGAGGAGAATTTGGGACGCCCTAGCATCTTGGCTCTCCATTGGCCCTTTAGCTCCAGCTACCTGGCCGGACTCTACTTCCATCAAGCAGTGGTGGTTTATGGTCGGCTCAGTCGCTGTGCCCAAAAAGGGAACGCGCTCCCTGCTCCTACTGGTGGTCTGGCACATTTGGCTGGAAAGGAACAACCGCACCTTCCAAAGGCAAGAGAGGTCAGTGGCAGATCTGCTAGCAGCAATTAAGGCAGAGGCAAGGCTGTGGGGTGTCGCAGGTGCTAAGCACCTTCTTGCGCTTTTACCTATGCTGTAATTACGTAACCTCTATGTACCCTTCCTGCGGTGTCTCTTGGGCACTGCTTCACTCTCTTCTTTATTAATAGAAACGTGCACAATCTCGTGCCGTTCGTTCAAAAAAAAAAGACACTAAAAAATGTCTCTGATTCCGTTAGGCGACATGAGAAATTTTATCTCCTAAACATCTCTAGAACTGAATTAATAATGTTTTTAAAGACTGATTTGCTACGAGCTGCATGGCGTGAGGTGATATTGTTGTCTAACACAGACAGCAGACGACGCTCTAGAGGCCAGAGCCCACGATCGTCCGCTACAACTGGTTTGGAGGCTGACATCCAAACACACTCCTCTTGGTGGTTGGTCTGGCTGGGAGGCTGACATCCAAACACGCTCTTCTTAAAACTGTCCGTACACTTGAGGTCTGCATCCTAGTGTGCTCGCCATGACCTGATGTTTTATGGATGACGACGACAAATGTTTTAGGAAATGCCATATGCACGCAAAACATTAACAGTAGAAGAGAAGTATCAGATGATCTGACGATCAACCTCAAGTTTCATGATGCCTCTGCTGCAAGTGTGTTGCAGCTAGCGCTATCTACATTGCCATCGCCCTGGTTTGTGTTGCCATTTCTTTGTTGGATGCATACGTCGTTCATTGCATTTTGTAGCCTCAGGAGTGATAAAACCGATAGTATCTTTATATACAGAGCACTCTTCTTCCTAACGGTCCCTTGTGCCCCGGACCCTTCGAATGGACATTATTTTAGATCGTCCCTTCAACGTTCTTGAGATATTGCTTTCAACTTCAGTACTTCTTTGGTATCACCAGTCACTCACACATCACATGCCTTCTGTAGCAGTCGGTAGTGATGATGAAGTACTTTTCTATAGGAAACTTTTTCCCATATAATACTTGTTGCGAGTAGGGCTGAACAAAATACTTGTGGCTCGTGAGCTCGCTCGGGTCGTTTCAATCGAAACAATTCGAGCTAGCATCTCAGCTCGGTTTGTTAACGAGCCAGCTCAAGACGAGTTCAAGCCAGCTCGTTAGCTCAAACGAGCTACTATTTGTCAGCAAAACAAAGCTTGTACTTATGTTGGATAAACTAATAAGTGATGAACTATATTAATTTGGCGTTGAATTGGTGTAATATGTGAAATTGCAAGTATTATTATTGTTTTCTAATGTTAAATTAGTATGCAATTAAATAATAACTTATTATATTGTTGTGTATATACTTTTATATTGTCTTTTGTTCTCGATCTCGAGCTAAATGAGCCAAACCGAGCTGATTCTCTGGCTCGATATCCTGCTCTAGCTATGAGACATCTAGTTGTACTTATCAGGTACAGAGATACTAACTAGTTGTTCACGAAACCACTACACCCTGCAAGTATAGAGGGACCAATATGTATTCATAGTTGGCCTCTTCCATAGTCTAAGACACAGACAGATCTACAGGGTATGCCCGGTATGTCATGGCAATTGGCATACCCTCTAATCCAAGGTAGTGTGTGTGTTTATATATATTATAATATTTTATATGTTTCGTAATTTTAAATGCCAACTTGCATGTGCCTTATTTTCTGAGTTGGGATCTCAAAGGGCAGACGTCATGTTGTGTCGCTTAACTATTATAGAAAAAACCATCGCTCATCCATTCATATGCGCAGACTTACAGAAGTGTTGTTCTAGTAGTGATAAAGATACCTTTTCTAAACTATAGGTGAACAAAATAATGACCTAGACTAACTTTCTTCTTAATTGTTATTTCCTCGACATTAGGTAGCAAACTAGGGACCTTTTGTGAGCAACACACAAGGCTCACAAACTGTTACAAGTATCTAAATCTATACTACTATATTAAGGTTGCAAGGGGTAGCCTCCTCTGATTCTGCCTCCCGTAAATCTACAATGTCCATCTTTTCCCTGCTCGATCCTTGCCCTCGGGCCATCGCGCCCACCACGGCCCGTGCAACCTCCCCTCGCATGTCCTCGTCCAACCGCGCTCTGCTCCCCCTGGCCCTCAACAACCCACTGCCTCCGCCCCAACAAGGCGTCCCCACCCCCATCCTCCCAAGCCCTCGACCCCCGCCGCGCGTGCCCCACTCGCGACCCAACAACCCCCCTCCCCCCGTCAGATGCTCCGCCCACTCTACACGGATCTCACTAGCTCGGTACCCGTCGGCGACCCGCCTCGACCTGACTCTCTGCGTGCCCCTGAGACACTTATGTCGCCCTCGCCTCCGTCATCGTCTTTGAGTCCTCTCGGCTCCTTCTCTGTCGCCACGGTCCCGCTGTGTCACACCCAGATTTAAGGGATAAAGCTTGGTGCGTCTCATATATGTGCGCCAAAGAAGAACATCACATATAATGACAAAGTGTATAGAGATAAATGTCACAATAATTATTACATAACAGAAGTATCTTACAAAAATAAATGATAACAATAAAGCGAACTAAATATTATTTCTTGGTGCCATAAAGCTGACTGGGAGACGCCACCTAGATTAGCTCATACTCCTCATTGTAGGCCTCCTCCCAGACCACATGTTCTTCTCCTGTGGGGGGTTTGTATATCGCAAGAGTGAGCTCACAAAAGATCACACCTCAACAAGTTGTGGGGAATAATGTGCATGAACTCACCAAAGGTGAGAGCTCATGTGAAGTGTAAGGCTGATCAACAAATAAGAGTTAAAGTTGAGCATTGCTTTTAATAAGTTGGTCAAATTTTATTAGCAGTTATTAAATGTAAGTAGATACCAAACCAAAGTAATAATATATCAAAATTAATAATAAAATCACAATACGATGAAAATTACAAATTGATTTTAATTCCATAAATTAATCATGCGAGAGTCCTGAGCTGCTCATGACCGCGAGCACGGCTAGTATACCAGTTTTACACTCTGCAGAGGTTGTACCCTGTACCCACAAGTCATGTTACCTATCTGCCAAGGGGTCATGAATCCCATACACCTCTACCAAGGAAGCGAGACATGGTAACACTACGAGGCCTTTACAAAGTTCCACTAGCTTCAGAAAACCCGCTACAGTTTCTAGGGAGCGCAATGCAGGAATCCCCCGTCTGAAAAGCCATCGCAACAAAATCAACCCGAGAACCTTCTGAGAGCACCTAGAGGGGGGGTGAATAGGTGATCCTGTGAAACTTGAAAACTTAAGCCACAAAACTTGGTTAATTGTTAGCACAATAGTTGCCAAGTGGCTAGATAGGAATCCTCAACAAAATACAATAACCAACAAGGATCAATCACAGAGATGACACGGTGGTTATCCCGTGGTTCGGCCAAGACCAACACTTGCCTACTCCACGTTGTGGCGTCCCAACGGACGAGGGTTGCAATCAACCCCTCTCAAGCGGTCCAAAGACCCACTCGAATACCACGGTGTTTTGCTTTGCTTATCTTTATCCCACTTGCGAGGAATCTCCACAAATTGGAGTCTCTCGCCCTTACACTTAAAGTTCACAAAGAAGCACGGAGTAAGGGAGGGAAGCAACACACACAAATCCACAGCAAAATGCGCAAACACACGGCCAAGAATCGAGCTCAAAAGACTATCTCAAAGTTCTCACTAGAACGGAGCTCGAATCACTGAGAATGACAAACGAATGCGCAAAGACTGAGTGTGGATGATCAAGAATGCTCTAAGGTTGCTTGGTGTACTCCTCCATGCGCCTAGGGGTCCCTTTTATAGCCCCAAGGCAGCTAGGAGCCGTTGAGAGCAATTCTGGAAGGCTGATCTTGCCTTCTGTCATCGGGCGCACCGGACAGTCCGGTGCACACCGGACACTGTCCGGTGCCCGATCTCCTTCCTAAAATGGCGCAGCCGACCGTTGCAGATCTGGGAGCCGTTGGCGCACCGGACATGTCCGGTGCACACCGGACAGTCCGGTGCCCCCTTCCGACCGTTGGCTTGGCCACGTGTCGCGCACGGATTCCGCGGCCGACCGTTGGCCCGGCCGACCGTTGGCTCACCGGACAGTCCGGTGCACACCAGACAGTCCGGTGAATTTTAGCCTTACGCCGTCGGCGAATTCTCGAGAGCGGCCACTTCGCCCGAGGCAGCCTGGCGCACCGGACACTGTCCGGTGCACTACCGGAGAGTCCGGTGCCCCAGACCAAAACATCCTTTTGGTTGTACACAGCCAACTCTTCTCTTTTCTTCTTCTTCCTGTTTCTAATACTTAGACAAGTATATTAGTACACAAAACCAATGTACTAAGACTTAGAAACATACCTTTGCTCTTGTTTTGCACTTTGTCCATCCATAAGCATGAATTCACATTTAAGCACTTGTGTTGGCACTCAATCACCAAAATACTTAGAAATGGCCCAAGGGCACATTTCCCTTTCAATCTCCCCCTTTTTGGTGATTTATGCCAACACAACATAAAACAACTAGAACAAGTGCAATATCACTTCAAATAAAACTCAAATTTCTTTTGATTCAATTTTGGCATATATGGATCATCCTTTGCCACCACTTGGTTTGTTTTTTTTGCAAATCAACCTCAAATCTCTATCTCTAAGTCAAACACACATGTTGAAGCATAAAGAGAGTCATTCCAAAAGAGATTGATCAAAGATTTCAAAAACTCCCCCTATTTCCCATAATCAATACTTCTCCCCACAAGAAGCCAACTTTTGACAAGAGAGACAACAAAAGAGTTTTGAAAAAGCTCTATTCTACTATTTTCAAAATCTCTATTTTCAAAATCTCTCAAGTGGTAGCTGATCCATTTATCGCTTTGGAAAATCTCTCAAGTGGTAGCTGATCCATTTATCGCTTTGGCCTTTATTTTCTCCCCCTTTGGCATCAAGCACCAAAACGGGATCAATCTTGGCCCCAGAACCCCATTGCCTCACCAAAATCGTCAATAAGAATACAAAGGCAATATAAGAGTACATGAGATGAACTTGGAATAAGTTACCCTCTCATCGGAGTGCAGTGGAAGTCTTTCATGGTCCAAGTCCACCTTTTCCCTTTTAATTCTCCTTTGAGACTAAAACAAGCAAACTCACGCATACGGTTAGTCTCAAAGGGTCAAGTTGTAACACATCTCCCCCTAAAACTGTGCATCACTTTGCAACGGACTTGTGAGGTCCAGGGAGTGTTTGTACAACTTGAGCACCACAATAAGCAACAAAATGCAGAATGAACATGATCAAAGGCATAAACACATGTATGCTACAATTCAATCCAAGTTCCACGAATCTAAGACATTAAGCTCACTACGCAACCTGCAAAAGGTCTTCTCATCTAGAGGCTTGGTAAAGATATCGGCTAGCTGGTTCTCGGTGCTAACATGAAACACTTCGATATCTCCCTTTTGCTGGTGGTCTCTCAAAAAGTGATGCCGGATGTCTATGTGCTTTGTGCGGCTGTGTTCAACAGGATTTTCCGCCATGCGGAGAGCACTCTCATTATCACATAGGAGTGGGATTTTGCTCAGATTGTAGCCAAAGTCCCGGAGAGTTTGCCTCATCCAAAGTAGTTGCGCGCAACACTGTCCTGCGGCAACATACTCGGCCTCAGCAGTGGATAGGGCAACGGAGGTTTGTTTCTTAGAGTTCCACGACACCAGGGACCTTCCTAAGAATTGGCACGTCCCTGATGTACTCTTCCTATCGACCTTACATCCAGCATAGTCGGAATCTGAGTATCCAACCAAGTCAAAGGTAGACCCTTTTGGATACCAGAGCCCGAAGCAAGGCGTAGCAACCAAATATCTTAGAATTCGCTTCACCGCCACTAAGTGACACTCCTTAGGATCGGATTGAAATCTAGCACACATGCATACGCTAAGCATAATATCCGGTCTACTAGCACATAAATAAAGTAGAGACCCTATCATTGACCGGTATGCTTTTTGATCAACGGACTTACCTCCTTTGTTGAGGTCGGTGTGTCCGTCGGTTCCCATCGGAGTCTTTGCGGGCTTGGCGTCCTTCATCCCAAACCGCTTTAGCAGATCTTGCGTGTACTTCGTTTGGGAGATGAAGGTGCCGTCCTTGAGTTGCTTCACTTGGAACCCAAGGAAGTAGTTCAACTCGCCCATCATCGACATCTCGAATTTCTGCGTCATTACCCTGCTAAACTCTTCACAAGACTTTTGGTTAGTAGAACCAAATATTATGTCATCGACATAAATTTGGCACACAAACAAATCACCATCACATGTCTTAGTAAAGAGTGTTGGATCGGCTTTCCCAACCTTGAAAGCATTAACAATTACTCCCTCCGTCTCATGATATAAGGCGTAACCACTTTTTATTCTTGTCCCACAATATAAGGCGTGCTCTCTCTATGCATACGTATATCGATGCAGTGGTATAGAGACAATTAAATGTATTTCTTGGTCTTTGAACCAGAGGTGGTTACGCCTTATATACTGGGACGGAGGGAGTAGAAAGTCTCTAAGGCATTCATACCATGCTCTTGGGGCTTGCTTAAGTCCATAGAGCGCCTTAGAGAGCTTACACACGTGGTCGGGGTACCATTCATCCTCGAAGCCAGGGGGTTGCTCCACGTACACCTCCTCCTTGATCGGCCCGTTGAGGAAAGCGCTCTTCACATCCATTTGGTACAATCTGAAAGAATGGTGAGCGGCATATGCTAGCAAGATACGAATTGATTCTAGCCTAGCCACAGGAGCAAAAGTCTCCTCAAAGTCCAAACCTGCGACTTGGGCATAACCTTTTGCCACAAGTCGAGCCTTGTTCCTCGTCACCACCCCGTGCTCATCCTGTTTGTTACGGAACACCCACTTGGTTCCCACAACATTTTGCTTGGGACGAGGCACCAGTGTCCAAACTTCATTGCGCTTGAAGTTGTTGAGTTCCTCCTGCATGGCCAATACCCAATCCGGATCTAGCAAGGCCTCCTCTACCCTGAAAGGCTCAATAGAAGAGACAAAAGAGTAATGCTCACAAAAATTAACTAATCGAGATCGAGTTGTTACTCCCTTGCTAATATCACCCAGAATTTGATCGACGGGATGATCCCTTTGAATCATCACTCGAACTTGGGTTGGAGGTGCCGGTCGCGCTTCTTCCTCTATCACATGATCATCTTGTGCTCCCCCTTGATCACACGCCTCCTGTTGATGAACCTGTTCATCGTCTTGAGTTGGGGGATGCACCGTTGTTGAGGAAGAAGGTTGATCTCGTTCATCTTGTTCCTGTGGCCGCACTTCTCCAATCGCCATGGTTCGTATAGCGGCCGTCGGAACATCTTCTTCATCTACATCATCACAATCAACAACTTGCTCTCTTGGAGAGCCATTAGTCTCATCAAATACAACGTTGCTAGAGACTTCAACCAAACCCGATGATGTGTTGAAGACTCTATACGCCTTTGTATTTGAGTCATAACCTAACAAAAACCCTTCTACAGCTTTGGGAGCAAACTTAGAATTTCTACCCTTCTTCACTAGAATGTAGCATTTGCTCCCAAATACACGAAAGTAAGATACATTGGGTTTGTTACCGGTTAGAAGCTCATAGGACGTCTTCTTGAGGAGGCGGTGAAGGTAGACCCTGTTGATGGTGTGACAAGCCGTGTTCACGGCTTCCGACCAAAAGCACTCGGAGGTCTTGAACTCTCCAAGCATTGTCCTCGCCATATCAATGAGTGTCCTGTTTTTCCTCTCTACCACACCATTTTGCTGTGGTGTGTAGGGAGCGGAGAACTCGTGCTTGATCCCCTCCTCCTCAAGAAACTCCTCCACTTGAAGGTTCTTGAACTCGGACCCGTTGTCGCTCCTTATCTTCTTCACCTTGAGCTCAAACTCATTTTGAGCTCTCCTGAGGAAGCGCTTGAGGGTCCCTTGGGTTTCAGACTTATCCTACAAAAAGAATACCCAAGTGAAGCGGGAAAAATCATCAACAATAACTAAACCATACTTACTTCCTCCTATGCTCAGATAGGCGACGGGTCCGAAGAGGTCCATATGTAGCAGCTCCAGAGGTCTTGATGTTGTCATCACATTTTTGGTGTGATGAGAGCCTCCCACTTGTTTCCCTGCTTGACAAGCTGCACAAGGTCTATCTTTTTCGAAATGAACATTGGTTAGTCCTATCACGTGTTCTCCCTTTAGAAGCTTGTGGAGGTTCTTCATCCCCACATGTGCTAAGCGGCGATGCCACAACCAGCCCATGCAAGTCTTAGCCATTAAGCATGCATCTAGACCGGCCTCTTCTTTTGCAAAATCAACTAAATAAAGTTTGCCGTCTAATACACCCTTAAAAGCTAGTGAACCATCACTTCTTCTAGAGACAGACACTTCTACATTTGTAAATAGACAGTTATATCCCATATTGCATAATTGACTAACCGATAGCAAATTATATCCAAGAGACTCTACTAAAAACACATTAGAGATAGAGTGCTCATTAGAAATTGTAATTTTACCTAACCCTTTTACCTTGCCTTGATTCCCATCACCGAATATAATTGAATCTTGGGAATCCTTGTTCTTGACGTAGGAGGTGAACATTTTCTTCTCCCCCGTCATATGGTTTGTGCATCCGCTGTCGATAATCCAGCTTGAACCCCCGGATGCATAAACCTGCAAGGCAAATTTAGGCTTGGGACTTAGGTACCCAACTCTTGTTGGGTCCTACAAGGTTAGTGCAAATATCCTTATGGACCCAAATGCAAGTTTTGTCTCCCTTGCATTTTGCCCCTAACTTCCTGGCAACAATTTTCCTATCCTTTCTACAAATAGCAAAGGAAGCATTTAAAGCACAATAAATTGTAGAGGGTTCATTCACTACTTTCCTAGGAGTATGGATAATATTCTTTCTAGGCACATGATGAATAGCATTTCTCCTAGACATATTTCTACCATGCATGTAGGAAGAACTAGAAACAAACATGGCATGAGAGTCAAAATCATCATAAGCATTATAACTCCTATAAGCATTTCTAGTTTGTCTCCTATCATGATACATAAAAGCATGGTTCTTTTTAGCACTACCAGCCATAGGGGCCTTCCCTTTCTCCTTGGCGGGAATGGGAGCCTTATGGCTTGTTAAGTTCTTGGCTTCCCTCTTGAAGCCAAGTCCATCCTTAATTGAGGGGTGTCTACCAATCGTGTAGGCATCCCTTGCAAATTTTAGTTTATCGAAATCATTCTTGCTGGTCTTAAGTTGAGCATTAAGACTAGCCAACTCATCATTAAGCTTGGAAATTGAAACTAGGTGTTCACTACAAGCATCAATGTCAAAATCTTTACACCTAGTACAAATTACAACATGTTCTACACAAGAATTAGATTTATTTGCTACTTCTAATTTAGCATTTAAATCATTGTTGACACTTTTTAAAGTAGAAATGGTTTCATGACAAGTAGATAGTTCAAAAGAAAGCATTCCATTTCTCTTAATCTCTAATGCAAGTGATTTTTGTGCTTCTACAAATTTGTCATGTTCTTCATACAACAAATCCTCTTGCTTTTCTAAAAGCCCATTCTTATCATTCAAGGCATCAATCAATTCATTAATTTTATCTATCTTAGATCTATCTAAGCCCTTGAACAAGCATGAATAATCTATGTCATCATCATCACTAGACTCATTATCACTAGAAGAAGCATAAGTGGAGTCTTGAGTACTCACCTTCTTCTCCCTTGCCATAAGGCATGTGTGATGCTCGTTGGGGAAGAGGGATGACTTGTTGAAGGCAGTGGCGGCGAGTCCTTCATTGTCGGAGTCGGACGAGGAGCAGTCCGAATCCCACTCCTTGCCGAGATGAGCTTCGCCCTTTGCCTTCTTATAATTCTTCTTCTTCTCCCTCTTGTTCCATTGGTCTTGATCACTATCATTGTCAGGACAGTTAGCAATAAAATGACCAAGCTTACCGCATTTGAAACATGAGCGCTTTCCCTTGGTCTTGGTCTTGCTTGGTTGTCCCTTGCGATCCTTTAGCGCCGTCTTGAATCTTTTGATGATGAGGGCCATCTCTTCATCATTAAGTCCGGCCGCCTCAATTTGCGCCACCTTGCTAGGTAGCGCCTCCTTGCTCCTTGTTGCCTTGAGAGCAATGGGTTGAGGACCATGGATTGGACCATTCAATGCGTCGTCCACGTACCTTGCCTCCTTGATCATCATTCGCCCGCTTACAAATTTTCCAAGAACTTCTTCGGGCGACATCTTGGTGTACCTAGGATTTTCACGAATATTGTTCACCAAATGAGGATCAAGAACGGTAAAGGACCTTAGCATTAGGCGGACGACGTCGTGGTCCGTCCATCGCGTGCTTCCGTAGCTCCTTATTTTGTTGATAAGGGTCTTGAGCCTGTTGTAAGTTTGGGTTGGCTCTTCTCCCCTTATCATTGCGAATCGTCCAAGCTCGCCCTCCACCAACTCCATTTTAGTGAGCATGGTGATGTCGTTCCCCTCGTGAGAGATTTTGAGGGTGTCCCATATCTGCTTGGCGTTGTCCAAGCCGCTCACCTTATTGTACTCTTCCCTGCACAAAGATGCTAATAGAACAATAGTAGCTTGTGCATTTCTATGGATTTGTTCATTTATAAGCATAGGGCTATCCGAGCTATCAAATTTCATTCCATTCTCTACAATCTCCCATATGCTTGGATGGAGAGAGAATAAGTGACTACGCATTTTGTGACTCCAAAATCCGTAGTCTTCCCCATCGAAGTGTGGAGGTTTGCCAAGAGGAATGGAAAGCAAATGCGAATTCGAACTATGTGGAATACGAGAATAATCAAATGAAAAGTTCGAATTGACCGTCTTCCTGTAGTCGTTGTCGTCGTCCTTTTGGGAAGAGGTAGACTCATCGCTATCGTCGTAGTAGACGATCTCCTTGATGCGCCTTGTCTTCTTCTTCTTCCCGTCTTTGCGCTTGTGGCCCGAGCCCGAGTCAGTAGGCTTGTCATCCTTCGGCTCGTTGACGAAGGACTCCTTCTCCTTGTCGTTGATCACGATTCCCTTCCCCTTAGGATCCATCTCTTCGGGCGATTAGTCCCTTCTTGAAGAGAACGGCTCTGATACCAATTGAGAGCACCTAGAGGGGGGTGAATAGGTGATCCTGTGAAACTTGAAAACTTAAGCCACAAAACTTGGTTAATTGTTAGCACAATAGTTGCCAAGTGGCTAGATAGGAATCCTCAACAAAATACAATAACCAACAAGGATCAATCACAGAGATGACACGGTGGTTATCCCGTGGTTCGGCCAAGACCAACGCTTGCCTACTCCACGTTGTGGTGTCCCAACGGACGAGGGTTGCAATCAACCCCTCTCAAGCGGTCCAAAGACCCACTCGAATACCACGGTGTTTTGCTTTGCTTATCTTTATCCCACTTGCGAGGAATCTCCACAAATTGGAGTCTCTCGCCCTTACACTTAAAGTTCACAAAGAAGCACGGAGTAAGGGAGGGAAGCAACACACATAAATCCACTGCAAAATGCGCAAACACACGGCCAAGAATCGAGCTCAAAAGACTATCTCAAAGTTCTCACTAGAACGGAGCTCGAATCACTGAGAATGACAAACGAATGCGCAAAGACTGAGTGTGGATGATCAAGAATGCTCTAAGGTTGCTTGGTGTACTCCTCCATGCGCCTAGGGGTCCCTTTTATAGCCCCAAGGCAGCTAGGAGCCGTTGAGAGCAATTCTGGAAGGCTGATCTTGCCTTCTGTCATCGGGCGCACCGGACAGTCCGGTGCACACCGGACACTGTCCGGTGCCCGATCTCCTTCCTAAAATGGCGCAGCCGACCGTTGCAGATCTAGGAGCCATTGGCGCACCGGACATGTCCGGTGCACACCGGACAGTCCGGTGCCCCCTTCCGACCGTTGGCTTGGCCACGTGTCGCGCACGGATTCCGCGGCCGACCGTTGGCTCACCGGACAGTCAGGTGCACACCGGACAGTCCGGTGAATTTTAGCCTTACGCCGTCGGCGAATTCCCGAGAGCGGCCACTTCGCCCGAGGCAGCCTGGCGCACCGGACACTGTCCGGTGCACTACCGGACAGTCCGGTGCCCCAGACCAAAACAGCCTTTTGGCTGTACACAGCCAACTCTTCTCTTTTCTTCTTCTTCCTGTTTCTAATACTTAGACAAGTATATTAGTACACAAAACCAATGTACTAAGACTTAGAAACATACCTTTGCTCTTGTTTTGCACTTTGTCCATCCATAAGCATGAATTCACATTTAAGCACTTGTGTTGGCACTCAATCACCAAAATACTTAGAAATGGCCCAAGGGCACATTTCCCTTTCACCTTCCTACACCGACAACTCCCCTACTGCCCTTGCCCCTTTCGAGTAAGGTAGACCTCCACTAGCTTTCCTAATTAGTCAGCCAAGGACGTCCCATTCCACCCTTGTGGTGGACTGGTGGCACGTGTCTCTCAAGTTAAGCTCAATGTTCCAATTAACATAATAGTCTTATCATGAACAGAATAGAACAATAATAATAAAGCATGACCATGTGTAGGAATTATCTTAACACCCAAAACCACATATAGCAATAGCAAAGACTACCCAAAAGTTCAAGGGTAAACAAGGTGTAAAGATGACCAAACTAGGGTGACCTATTCGGTACCATCAAAATTAAGCCTATGCATGCCAAAATGATTATAGAGAACATTATTGAGTAAATAAAAGTGGTCAAGGGCACAACTTGCCTTCAACGAGCTCCTGCTCAGAAATTTCCACCTGCTGAACACCTAGGTCCTCGGTCACTTGTTCTTCTACTCGAAGCAATGTAAACAAACATGATATAGGAAAAATTAAAATCACATCAAACATTAGAACATGATGCATGATAATATTCTATGCATCGTAACGAGATCGTAGGTTCGATAATCACTAAATTTGGAGTTACGGTTATCGAGTTACGATTTTCTGAAGTTATTAAGTGGTTGATACAAAATATACTAGGTGAGTAATTTTAATCAATGTTTCATGATAAAACAGAGTTACCAAGTGATAAACATTATTAATACAAAATTAATGCAACTGGAATGGATAAAAAGGAATTAAAATGGATTTTATATGAATTAAACAAGTTATGGATTTATTTTTACACTAGAAAATCATTTTCTATATTAAATTATCCCATTTACTAGCTCTTTGTACTGCGCACATAAATTCCAGGGAGTTCAGGGTTCCATCGGTAAAAACTAGGGCCTATGCGTAATGATTTTATTAAGGACCAGGACTGCGGGTTGAGTTCGATAAGACTTAGGGACGCTTATGTAAAATCCACCTAGACGAAGGGGTATCGGTTGATCAGATCTGTCCGATCGACTTCGGATGCTCAAGATTAAATCAAGTACTAGACTGAACCGTTACGCAATCGCGACCATCGGATCGACGATCAGTGGTCCAGTTTTAATGAAACGCGATCTATCCCACACCGTCCATTGCCCGATTGACGGCTAGGATCACAGGCACCGAAGAGGTATCACGACCTAATCATAACCGCCCATTCATGATCTAATGGCCAGAAGCCTTCTTCTCCCCTCCTAACGCTGACGAGAACATACCAATCCTCCCACAGCGGCGCCATTGCAGTGCATGGCCTAACCTCGCCCTAGCGTTCCCCATTCGCTGAAAACCTTAAATACATAATGCTCACGGTAAAATGGTTTGGGTCTCAAGGTTTTACCGGTGGATGATTCGGCGACTGCTCTGGGTCAAGGCACCCGGTTCCCTGTGTCTACGGTGAGCTTGCGCGGTTCCCGCGTACGACTGATGCCCGACGAACCCCACTGGCAAGGTATGGCAGGGCACAGTGTCACGACCCGTGGCCTAGGGTTCGCCAAACCCTAGACGTGAGCCGCGACAGCAGGAACCGACAGCTACTGTGGTAAGCTTCGGTGGCGAGGAAGAAGTAGACAGGTTTGTGGCTAATCCTTTCTTATTCAATTCGTAATCTCTGATGGTTTATCGGTACAAGTATTTATAGGCCATTAGATGGGCCAGATTACAATCAAAGAAAAGCCACACAATGGCCCAGATTAACCCTAATGCTTCTAGAACCACATAGATCTCTAGATCTACTACTACACCGAACTCACCTCTTCTTCGGTCGTTACATTCCCCCCCCCCAACAGAACTCGCTTGTCCCCAAGCGAGGGCATCAGGAAACCTGTTTTTGACCACATAAAAATCTTCCCAGGTTGCTGAAGAAACAGGCAAACCTAACCATTTAATCATCACTTGAGGTACTGCATGATTCCCCCTCCGAACCAACCTTCTGTCCACAATTTTCTCAGGCCAAATGCCTGGACCAGACAAATCTGCCACCTTGGGAAGCTCAGCAAACACTGGAGTATGTTTAGGGTGAAATGCCTTTAACTGGGATACATGAAAAACAGGGTGTATCTGTGCATTTTCTGGCAATTCCAACCGATAAGCCACAGCACCAATTCTTGCCACAATTTTGAAAGGACCAAAGAACTTAAAGGATAACTTTGTATATGGCATGTTAACCACTGTCTTTTGAGCATAAGGTTGTAACTTGAGAAGCACAAATTCTCCAACCTGGAATTCCCTAGGAGTTCGCCCTCTATCTGCCATTTGTTTCATTCTATTCTGAGCTTGTGCCAACCTCTCTCTGAGCACTTCAGAGGCCACTTTTCTTTCCTGCAACCAGGTAGTAACATCCTTGTCCCCTTCCTCTCTCAACCAAGGAACAGCCATCACAGGAGGTGTATAACCATACAGAATTTTACAAGGAGAACAGTCTAGAGCAGTATGGTAGGTGGTGTTATACCAAAACTCTGCTAAAGCCAACCACTGCCTCCATTTGTGAGGATGATCATGGACTGCACACCTAAGATATTGTTCCAAACACTGATTCACCCTCTCAGTCTGCCCATCTGTCTGAGGATGATAAACAGTAGAAAACAACAACTTCAATCCCATAAGCTGAAACTAATGTGTCCAGAAAGAACTTGTAAACACTTTATCTCTGTCTGACACAATAGTTTTAGGAGTCCCATGAAGCTTAACCATAGTGTCCATAAACACCTGAGCTACTCGGCCCCTTGAGCAGTGTATGGATGTAAGAGGGAAATAAATTGAGCATATTTGGAGAATCTGTCCACCACTACCAAAATAGTGTCAAAACCTTCAGATTTAGGCAGCCCCTCCACAAAATCCATAGAAACATCCTCCCAAGCACCTGTAGGGATAGGCAGAGGTTGTAACAGTCCTGGTGGATGCACTCTTTCACTTTTAGCCTGCTGACATACTTGGCACTGCCCCATAAACTGAGTAACATCATTCTTAAGTCCCTTCCACCAAAACATTTTTTTCACCCTGTGATAAGTAGCATGCACTCCTGAATGCCCTCCAACAGCACTGTCATGTAAAGCTGTGATCAACTTAGTCCTTAGAGCAGACTTGTCTCCAATCCAAATCACCCCATTCCTCCTTATAATTTCCTGATGCAAACTGTAGCCCTGCTCATTAGGACTTTGAATCAAAAGCTAAGTCTTCAACTCTTGAGCCTCCATATCAGTTTCATATGAATTTAAAACCTCTTGAACCCAAAGAGGTTGTACCTCAGACACTTGGGAAAAGGCCATGAGATAACTCACTCTGGACAGAGCATCTGCCACAGCATTTTTGAAAGGGAATTAGGCTTACACCTATTTCCTAATTGATTTTGGTGGTTGAATTGACCAACACAAATAATTGGACTAACTAGTTTTCTCTAGATTATATGTTCTACAGGTGCCAAAGGTTCATCTACAACTATACTAAATCGACTGTCTGGAATACCATAGATTATTCCGGACAGGAGAAGCTTTTTGGAAAAACAGGCCAAGCGCGGACCGTCCGGGCCCTTGCGGCGGACCGTCCGCCACACCAGGATGACCCTCGGACAGAACCAATGCAAAAATACAAGTCTACACTACGGACCGTCCGGAGGAAAAGCAAGGACCGTCCGAGACCTCGCGCGGACCGTCCGGCCTCAGGCGCGGACCGTCCGGTAGGTAAGGAACCGAAAAACCCGAAGGTGACGGGTTCGGAAAAATGAATTATAGCGTCCTCGCGGACCGTCCGGGGTGCACGACCGGACCGTCCGCGACTGGCTTTATCTGACATCTGACGACACATTAAATGCAATACAGCTGTTGATATAGCCGTTACTGCTGACCGTTGCATTTTCAGCCGTTGATCTACAGGGGCGGACCGTCTGGACCAGGCGGGCGGACCGTCCGCGCTCGGCAGAATGGAGCAACGGCTAGGAAGTGGTTGGTGGCTATAAATACAACCCCAACCACCTCCATTCATAGAAACCAAGCATTCCAACCTTCAACATTCAATACAAGAGCTAGCAATCCATTCCAAGACACATTCAAAGCCTCCATCTCTCCAAGTTTCACAATTGAGAAAAGAGATCATTAGTGATTAGTGACTTGAGAGAGAAAGTGATCCGTGTGTTATTTGTCGCTCTTGTCGCTTGGCTTTTGCAATCGTGTTTTTTCTTTCAATCTTTCTTGCGATCAACTCAATTGTAACCAAGACAAGAGACACCAATTGTGTGGTGGTCCTTGCGGGGAAGTTTGTTCCCGTTTGATTGAGAAGAAGAAGCTCACTCGGTCCAAGGGACCATTTGAGAGAGGGAAAGGGTTGAAAGAGACCCAGTCTTTGTGACCACCTCAACGGGGAGTAGGTTTGCAAGAACCGAACCTCGGTAAAACAAATTCTTGTGTCACACTCCTTATTTGCTTGAGATTTGTTTTGTACCCTCTGTTGCGGACTCGATTATATTACTAACGCTAACCCAGCTTGTAGTTGTGTTTATATTTGTAAATTTCAGTTTCGCCCTATTCACCCCCCCCCCTCTAGGCGACTATCAATTGGTATCAAAGCCCGGTGCTTCATTAGAGCCTAACCGCTCGAAGTGATGTCGGGAGATCACGCCAAGAAGGAGATGGAGACCGGCGAAAAGCCCACTACAAGCCACGGGAGCACTTCATCGGAAGAGTCCCGCACCAAGAGGAAGGAGAAGAAGAAGGACTCCTCCAAAGGGAAGGAGAAGAAATCTTCTTCACACCACAAAGAGAAGAGAGAGAAATCCTCTTCCCACAAGCCGCATCGGAGTGGGGACAAGAAAAAGAGGATGAGGAAGGTGGTCTACTACGAGACCGATTCTTCATCAGCATCCACCTCCAGCTCCGACGCGGCGTCCGTCACTTCTAAGCGCCAAGAGCGTAAGAAGTATAGTAAGATTCCCCTACGCTATCCTCGCATGTCTAAACATACACCTTTACTTTCCGTCCCATTAGGCAAACCACCAACATTTGATGGTGAAGACTATGCTAGGTGGAGTGATTTAATGCGATTTCATCTAACCTCACTCCACAAAAGTATATGGGATGTTGTTGACTTTGGTGCACAGGTACCATCCGTAGGGGATGAAAACTATGATGAGGATGAAGTAGCCCAAATCGAGCACTTCAACTCCCAAGCCACAACCATACTCCTCGCCTCTCTAAGTAGAGAGGAATATAACAAGGTGCAAGGGTTGAAGAATGCGAAGGAGATTTGGGATCTACTCAAGACCGCGCACGAGGGTGATGAACTCACCAAGATCACCAAGCGGGAAACGATCGAGGGGAGCTCGGTCGCTTTTGTCTTCGCCAAGGGGAGGAGCCACAAGATATGTACAACCGGCTCAAAACCTTGGTGAACCAAGTGCGCAACCTCGGGAGCAAGAAATGGGATGACCACGAGGTGGTTAAGGTTATTCTTAGATCACTCATCTTCCTTAACCCCACTCAAGTTCAATTAATTCGTGTTAATCCTAGATACACACTAATGACTCCCGAGGAAGTTATCGGGAATTTTGTGAGCTTTGAATGTATGATCAAGGGCTCAAAGAAGATCAACGAGCTTGATGATCCCTCCACATCCGAAGCACAACCGGTGGCATTTAAGGCGACGGAGGAGAAGAAGGAGGAGTCTACACCAAGTAGACAACCAATCGACGCTTCAAAACTCGACAACGAGGAGATGGCTTTAATCATCAAAAGCTTTCGCCAAATCCTCAAGCAACGGAAGGGGAAGGATTACAAATCCCGTTCCAAGAAGGTTTGCTACAAGTGTGGTAAGCCCGGTCACTTTATAGCTAAATGTCCAATTTCTAGTGATAGTGACAGAGGTGATGACAAGAAGGGAAGAAGAAAGGAGAAGAAGAGATACTACAAGAAGAAGGGCGGCGATGCCCATGTTTGTCGGGAGTGGGACTCCGACGAAAGCTCTAGCGACTCCTCCGACGACGAGGACGCCGCCAACATCGCCGTCACCAAGGGACTCCTCTTCCCCAACGTCGGCCACAAGTGCCTCATGGCAAAGGACGGCAAAAGGAAGAAGGTTAAATCTAAATCCTCCACTAGATATGAGTCCTCTAGTGGTGATAATGCTAGTGATGAGGAAGATAATTTGTGTACCCTTTTTGCCAACCATAACATGGAACAAAAGGAAAAATTAAATGAATTAATTAGTGCTATTCATGAAAAGGATGACCTTTTGGATTCCCAAGAGGACTTCCTAATTAAGGAAAATAAGAAACATGTTAAGGTTAAAAATGCTTATGCTCTTGAAGTAGAAAAATGTGAAAAACTGTCTAGTGAGCTAAGCACTTGCCATGAAACTATTAACAACCTTAGAAATGAAAATGCCAAATTAATTGCTAAGGTTGATTCTCATGTTTGTAATGCTTCCAATCCTAGAGATGATAATGTTGATTTACTTGCTAGGATTGATGAGTTGAATGTTTCGATTGCTAGCCTTAGGATTGAAAATGAGAAATTGCTTGCTAAGGCTAATGATTTTGATGTTTGCAATGTTACTATTTCTAACCTTAGGAGTGAAAACGATATATTACATGCTAAGGTTGTAGAATTAAAATCTTGCAAACCCTCTACATCTATCGTTGAGCATGTATCTATTTGTACTAGATGTAGAGATGTTGATATTAATGCTATTCATGATCACATGTCCTTAATTAAACAACAAAATGATCATATAGCAAAATTAGATGCTAAAATTGCCGAGCATAACTTAGAGAATGAAAACTTTAAATTTGCTCGTAGTATGCTTTATAATGGGAGACGCCTTGGCATCAAGGATGGCATCGGCTTCCAAAGGGGAGACAATGTCAAACTTAATGCCCCTCCTAAAAGATTGTCTAATTTTGTAAAGGGCAAGGCTCCCATGCCTCAGGATAGCGAGGGTTACATTTTGTACCCTGCCGGTTACCCCGAGAGCAAAATTAGGAGGATTCACTCTAGGAAGTCTCACTCTGGCCCTAACCATGCTTTCATGTATAAGGGTGAGACATCTAGCTCTAGGCAATCAACCCATGTTAAGTTGCCTAAAAAGAAAACTCCTAGTGCATCAAATGAACATAGTCTTTCATTTAAAACTTTTGATGCTTCTTATGTTTTGACTAACAAATCCGGCAAGGTAGTTGCCAAGTTTGTTGGGGGCAAACACAAGGGCTCCAAGACTTGTGTTTGGGTACCCAAAGTTCTTGTTTCTAATGCCAAAGGACCCAAAACCGTTTGGGTACCTAAAGTCAAGAACTAAACTTGTTTTGTAGGTTTATGCATCCGGAGGCTCAAGTTGGATCATCAATAGCGGGTGCACAAACCATATGACAGGGGAGAAGAAGATGTTCTCCTCCTATGAGAAAAACCAAGATCCCCAACGAGCGATCACATTCGGGGATGGAAACCAAGGTTTGGTCAAAGGATGGGGTAAAATTGCCATATCTCCTGACCATTCTATTTCCAATGTTTTTCTTGTAGATTCATTAGATTACAATTTGCTTTCCGTATCTCAATTATGCAAAATGGGCTACAACTGTCTCTTTACTGATGTAGGTGTCACTGTCTTTAGAAGAAGTGATGATTCAATAGCATTTAAGGGTGTGCTAGAGGGTCAGCTATACTTGGTAGATTTTGATAGAGCTGAACTCGACACATGCTTAATTGCTAAGACTAACATGGGCTGGCTCTAGCATCGCCGACTAGCACATGTTGGGATGAAGAATCTTCATAAGCTTCTAAAGGGAGAGCACATTTTAGGATTAACCAATGTTCATTTTGAGAAAGACAGGGTTTGTAGCGCATGCCAGGCAGGAAAGCAAGTTGGAGCCCATCATCCACACAAGAACATCATGACGACCGACAGGCCGCTTGAGCTACTCCACATGGATCTATTCGGCCCGATTGCTTACATAAGCATCGTCGGGAGTAAGTATTGTCTTGTAATAGTGGATGATTATTCTCGCTTCACTTGGGTATTCTTTTTGCAGGAAAAATCTCAAACCCAAGAGACCTTAAAAGGATTCTTTAGACGGGCTCAAAATGAGTTCGGCTTAAGGATCAAGAAAATTAGAAGCGACAACGGGACGGAGTTCAAGAACTCTCAAATTGAAGGCTTCCTTGAGGAGGAGGGCATCAAGCATGAGTTCTCTTCTCCCTACACCCCACAACAAAATGGTGTAGTGGAGAGGAAGAATAGAACTCTATTGGACATGGCAAGAACCATGCTTGATGAGTACAAGACTTCAGATCGGTTTTGGGCCGAGGCGGTCAACACCGCTTGCTACACCATCAACTGGTTGTATCTACACCGAATCCTCAAGAAGACATCCTATGAACTCCTAACCGGTAAAAAGCCCAACATTTCATATTTTAGAGTCTTTGGTAGCAAATGCTTTATTCTTGTTAAAAGAGGTAGAAAATCTAAATTTGCTCCTAAGACTGTAGAAGGCTTTTTACTAGGATATGATTCAAACACAAGGGCATATAGAGTCTTTAACAAGTCCACTGGACAAGTTGAAGTTTCTTGTGACGTTGTGTTTGATGAGACTAACGGCTCTCAAGAAGAGCAAGTTGATCTTGATGAGATAGGTGATGAAGAGGCTCCGTGCATCGCGCTAAGGAACATGTCCATTGGGGATGTGTGTCCTAAGGAATCCGAAGAGCCTCCAAATGCACAAGATCAACCATCCTCCTCCACGCAGGCTTCTCCACCAACTCAAAATGAGGATGAGGCTCAAGTTGATGAAGGAGAAGATCAAACAAATGAGCCACCTCAAGATGACAGCAATGATCAAAGGGGAGATGCAAATGATCAAGACAAGGAGGATGACGAACCAAGGCCGCCACACCCAAGAGTCCACCAAGCAATCCAACGAGATCACCCCGTCGACACCATCCTCGGCGATATTCATAAGGGGGTAACCACTAGATCTCGTGTTGCTCATTTTTGTGAACATTACTCTTTTGTTTCCTCTATTGAGCCACACAGGATAGAGGAAGCACTTCAAGATTCGGATTGGGTGGTGGCAATGCAAGAGGAGCTCAACAACTTCACTAGGAATGAGGTATGGCATTTAGTTCCACGTCCTAATCAAAATGTTGTAGGAACCAAATGGGTCTTCCGCAACAAGCAAGATGAGCATGGTGTGGTGACAAGGAACAAAGCTCAACTTATGGCCAAGGGATACTCCCAAGTCGAAGGTTTGGATTTCGGTGAAACCTATGCACCCGTAGCTAGGCTTGAGTCAATTCGTATATTATTAGCCTATGCTACTTACCATGGCTTTAAGCTTTATCAAATGGACGTGAAAAGTGCCTTCCTCAATGGACCAATCAAGGAAGAGGTCTATGTTGAGCAACCTATCGGCTTTGAAGATAGTGAGTACCCTAACCATGTTTATAAACTCTCTAAGGCGCTTTATGGGCTCAAGCAAGCCCCAAGAGCATGGTATGAATGCCTTAGAGATTTCCTTATCGCTAATGGCTTCAAAGTCGGAAAGGCCGATCCTACTTTATTCACTAAAACTCTTGAAAATGACTTGTTTGTATGCCAAATTTATGTTGATGATATTATATTTGGGTCTACTAACGAGTCTACTTGTGAAGAGTTTAGTAGGATCATGACACAAAAATTCGAGATGTCTATGATGGGAGAGTTGAAGTATTTCTTAGGATTTCAAGTGAAGCAACTCCAAGAGGGCACCTTCATCAGCCAAACAAAGTATACTCAAGACATTCTAAACAAGTTTGGGATGAAGGACGCCAAACCCATCAAGACACCCATGGGAACCAATGGGCATCTCGACCTCGACACGGGAGGTAAATCCGTAGATCAAAAGGTATATCGGTCGATGATAGGATCTTTACTCTATCTTTGTGCATCTCGACCGGACATTATGCTTTCCGTATGCATGTGTGCAAGATTCCAAGCCGACCCTAAGGAAGCTCACCTTACGGTCGTAAAACGAATCTTGAGATATTTGGCTTATACTCCTAAGTTTGGGCTTTGGTATCCTAGGGGATCCACATTTGATTTGATTGGTTATTCGGATGCCGATTGGGCGGGGTGTAAAATCAATAGAAAGAGCACATCGGGGACTTGCCAGTTCTTGGGAAGATCCTTGGTGTCTTGGGCTTCAAAGAAGCAAAATTCGGTCGCTCTTTCTACCGAAGCCGAGTATATTGCCGCAGGCCATTGTTGCACGCAATTGCTTTGGATGAGGCAAACCCTGCGGGACTACGGTTACAAATTAACCAAAGTCCCTTTGCTATGTGATAACGAGAGTGCAATCAAAATGGCAGATAATCCCATCGAGCATAGCCGCACTAAACACATAGCCATTCGGTATCATTTTCTTAGGGATCACCAACAAAAGGGAGATATCGAGATTTCATACATTAATACTAAAGATCAATTAGCCGATATCTTTACCAAGCCTCTTGATGAACAAACCTTTAACAAACTTAGGCATGAGCTAAATATTCTTGATTCTAGGAACTTCTTTTGTTGATTTGCACACATAACTCTTTTATATACCTTTGATCATGTCTCTTTCATATGCTATGACTAATGTGTTTTCAAGTCTATTTTCAAACCAAGTCATAGGTGTATTGAAAGAAAATTGGAGTCTTCGGCGAAGACAAAGGCTTCCACTCCGTAACTCATCCCTTGCTGTCGCTCCGCACAACTCTCCATCTTTGGGGGAGAGAGCATCTCTCCTACTTTGGTATAATCTTCACTCATATTTTACTTTACCAAAGGGGAGAAAGCTACTTCAAGGGCTCTAATGACTCCGTTTTTGGCGATTCATGCCAAAGGGGGAGAAAGCATGAGCCCCAAAGCAAAAGGACCGCACCACCACCTAACTTTAAAATTTAAAATTGGAAATTTTCATTGGTAAATTTCAAATTGATATCTTATTGTGTTCAAAAGGGGGAGAAAGTAGTATTTCAAAAATGATATATCAAAACCCTCTTGAACACTAAGAGGAAGATCTCATTTAGGGGGAGTTTTGTTTAGTCAAAGGAAAAGCATTTGAAACAGGGGGAGAAAATTTCAAATCTTGAAAAGGCTTCGTAAAATCTTATTCATTTACCTTTGACTATTTGCAAAAGAACTTTGAAAAGGATTTACAAAAGAATTTGCAAAAACAAAATCTATGGTGCAAGCGTGGTCCAAAATATTAGAAATGAAGAAACAATCCATGCATACTTTATAGGTATTTATATTGACTCAATTCCAAGCAACCTTTGCACTGACATTATGCAAACTAGTTCAATTATGCACTTCCATACTTGTGGGGGATAGATATCCCCCGGGTCCACTAAAAGAGTAAAAGACCTCACGAAAGGCCCAAGGGCCCAATAAATCGTGAGGTCATTCTTTCATGGGCCTGGGGAGAAGCAACCAGCAAAGCAGATCGACATGAGGCCGAATTGGAGCAAACCCGGATGGCCCACAACGTCGAGCGAGTAACCACAACAGAGATCCGACTTTCCCGTGCTGGAGCCCCCATGCAATGGAGCCATGCAAGGATAAGTCGGCGAGGGTTACGCAGGGATAAACTCAAGAGGTTCACTATCTTTTAGCTACTTGTTGTTATCATACCCACATGTATTGCCCCACGGTCGAGTATATAAGGCCTAGGGGGCACCCCTTCAGAACGATCGACCCTATTACTTAGTCACCCACGTCAACTCTCTGTATTCCCAGTCCAGAGAGCTCTCTTGTAATCACATTCGCCAAGCATACTCACTAGGACGTAGGGTATTACGCATCTCTAAGCGGCCCGAACCTGTAAATCTTGTCCACTGTCCCTTGTGCAATCGGCACGAACCATTTTGCTACAGTTGTCGACACCGTCCTACTCCTAAAAACACCTCAAGGGGCAACCCCGGGTGTGCGGTCGGACCCAAAACACCGACAGCTGGCGTGCCAGGTAGGGGGTGTGTCGACGATCCAAGCTAGCTCAATGGTCGTCACCTTCTACAGCAAGATCACACTGCGCCCCGGATCCGTATTCTGCTTCGGAACGATCTCATCTGTAGCGGATGAAGAGGGAATTCTACACCGTATCGCGGATCCGCCGGAAAGGAAGTCTCCTCCAACGAACTCCAAAAATACCGGAGAAGCGCAACCTCCAGCTCTTCGGAAAAAGATCGTCTCCGGAAAGTCGGGGGCCGAGGGCTCGCTGACCCGGAAAACTCCACTGTCTACTTCCCCGACAAAAGAATGGACACGGATCGCGAGGAAGAAGGAGACCAGGGAGAAGCAGATTGTTCTTTCCGTTCCTCCGGCCTCAAAGGAGAACGGAAAGAAGGTCGCCACGACAGCAGCACCATTCTACCCCGACATCCTCTTCATCGGGAGAGTGGAGTCGCCTACCGTCTCCGACGACGAGCCGACCGCACCTGGAGAAGAACCGCCTCAACGAGAATCCCGCCGACGGAGGAATCGGCGCAGGAATGTTCGACGACATCACGCGGCCGGAGAACAGGATCCAGAGCAGCCTGTCTCGCGAGACGAGGTCTCGGAGATAGGAGAAACTCCAGAAGAACGTGTCTTCAGAGAACGAAGGAACTCCCGACGACGTGATCGCCGACGGGCTCAGGAACAAGCCGGGCAAGATGCAAGGCAACGCCGGGAGAATCCATTCTTCGGGCGCAATCTGAATCCCGATTTCGCCCGAGCTATGAACACGCCGAGCGAAGTCGGAGGGGTACTAGCTCGGATAGCTGATGGACTTCCTCGAACTCCCGACGCTGAGGGCTATCGACGCCTGTTCACCCAGGCAGCCAACCATCTTCTACCGCTTGCTCACCCGCCGAACGATTTACGACACGCCATCAACAGTCGCCGAGATGCGCGAAGCTCCATCAACGCTTCGCGCGAACGGCGGCATGAGAACGAGATTCGTCGTCGGGAGGAGTACGACAGGGATCATGGCGTCCCAGCTCAGAGCCAGGCCACCAGAACTGAGTCGGCAACGGCCTCAACTGGCGGAACCACCCGGGGATGGTCGAGGAACCACAACCACAACTCCCCTCCCCGGGACAGACATCATCCCCGACGATAGGAGGACACGTGCGGAGTATCCGCTCTTACCCCGCGCCTTAGGGCCATTCAATGGCCTCCCAACTTCAAGGTATCCAATGTCGACAAATATGAACCTAAGCAGGATCCAGGGGGTGACTTCTATATCCCGCAAACAAATCTCATAATCATCGTGCGTCGTTTCATTACCGCAAATTTACGAACTGATGAATTCTGATACAATAAGAGAGTAATTATATCATTCGAACGCTGAACTGATGTCCTCTAACAAATACTCGATCATGCTAACCGCGCGCTCAAAGCACGCAAAATGTTTCTCTATTTCGCAATGTCTTTCTCAGGGGCGACCGACGAAGAAGGGCGACTCGAGGAATCGGGGGCAGCATTCACGTCAGCCCTTATGTCTTCAGGAACAACCACGCCGGGTCTCCTCATCAAGATTCGTCCTGCCCGAATAGCCTTGTCCATGGCTCTGTCGCGCTGGGCTTTGAGAGTAACAGAAGTTTCTTCGGCAACTTTAGCAGCCAGTCGAGCAGTCTCTAACTCCTGGGCAATAGATTTCTTGGAAGCTCAGAGTTCTTTGATGGTGGCATCCTTTGCTGATATCAACTGTTTGAGGCGGGTCACTTCGTCCGCAGATTCCTGCAGCCTACAACGTTGATTGTCCAATTCCTCCATTGTAAAGCGGTGACTCCTCTCCAAGATGATCAGCGAGTTGCTAGAATCACGATACAATCTGTCAAGATTGTCGCGAGAAGCAGCAAGGATACACTTTTCATCCTGCAAACAAAAATCAACTCCTTCAAAAAACCAAGCAAGTAATAGGAATACAGCAAGACAAGGCACAGTTTTGTAAATTACCTTTTCAGAATCGAGTTGAGCATGAAGAGAAGAACTCAGTGCATTGGCGTCATCCAAGGCAGAAGAAACCTGACCCAGTTCAGTTTGGCTCTGAGAGTACTTCTCCTCGAAGTCAGCACACCGCTGGACCAATTCAGAGTTGAAATCTGCCGAATCATTCCTAGCAAGAGATAATCAAACAAAACGGGGTCGGAAGATAAAGCAAGTCCACAGTGAAGGCAAAGAGAAGCAAAAAGGCACTAACCAGCGTTGGTTGCCTCCAATTCAGAGACGCGATGTTGAAGTGGCACTGGATTCCAACATACAAGAGACGAAGCCACTTCTGGGACGGAAGCACCCTGCAATCTCAACTGGCTGGCCATCCCATCCACCAAAGCCTGATGAGGAAAACAGATGAGAGTGATGACAGCAGTTCATACAATGTGAAAATCAAGCTAAAACACATCACGGTACCTGGAGGTTGGAAAAGAACGAAGGGATCCCCAAATCAGGGGAGATCAGTTGATAAGCAGGCGTAAAGCCATCACCCGAAGCAGCTTGCAACGAACCAGCAGAGATCAGCTCAGTACCTTCAACAGAGCCCAACACTCGGTCAGCGGGGACGCTGCCCTCTAAAGCAACTCCCTGATTCAAAGTTTGGGCTACCACCATACAGCCAGAGTGTGGAGGAGATCCCGCGTGAACGTCCATGGAAGTACAGGAAGGAGACCCTGCTTGGGCACCCTCGGGGGCTGGGTCATAGTTGGCACTGCCCACTTGAGCCGGATCATCCCCGGCAGCACCCTCGGGGGCTGGGCAGTGGCTTACACTCTTCACCCGAGCTAAGTCATCCCCGACGACATCCTCGGGGGCTGAGTTAGTGTTAGCACCATTCTTGAGGTCCAAGCTCTCCGCAGTAACCACCTCTAAGGTTGACGGGCCCTCAGCCACTTCCATAGGACCAGGACAATCTAAGTCAGCTTCCCGACCCTCGAGATCGCGCTCTAAGGTCGACGAGGCACGGGATGACCTCAACCCAGCATCAGGCACGTCGACGCAAGCCTCCATTGCACCATCATCCACTGGCTCCGATAACAAGTCTTCTGGAACCATATCTTCGAGAGTCTGATCAAAGTTGGCTAGGGACAGTTCTTGCAGACCAATGAGGGCAGACAAAGCAGGAGAGGGAACTCCACTACTTTCGCCGCTGGCGATGAACCGCCGACTGTTTTTCCGAGTCAAAGGAGCTTCAGTCTCTTCTTCCTCATCATCCACATTGGCAACACAAACAGCACACCCATTGGGGTCAGCAACAGATGGAGCACCCACATTGGGATGAGCAGCAGATTGGGGACACCCATTGGGGTCAGAATCAACAAGTCCAGTCGCAGGCATTTCTTCAGTAGCAGGAACCAAGGTACCAACGTCCTGACCAAAGCTGGATACTCTCCGGAGGCGTCTCCTTTTCTTCTTCTGCTCATCAACAGAAGGATCAGGCTGATTGGCTCGGCAAGGGCGCCTCGGACGAGTATTGACAGGTTTCTGAGCATCCAAAGTCGAATCAACCTCTGGGAGGGGCACCACTGCCGACGTCCCAGCAGGAGCAGCATCGGATGAATCTTCAGCTAGCAAATCAAGCATAGCGCTTATATCTGCATCACTAGGGTTCAGAGGCACCTCAAAATGAACCTGTCGTTCGTCATCAGGAATCTCCCCAAGCGAAGCAACCAAAGCATTGACTTCTTCAGCAGAGGGTCGCACTCTTAGGCCAAACCGCCATCAGTAATGGGTGGATTCGACACGAAAAGGGTGAAGGCTTTAGGAGGAGGCAAGTTCCAGGCTGAGTACGCCACTGGAGCACCAACATTTGACACCTTGCCCCTGAGGATCATTTCAAGTCGGCTCACCAAGTCTGCAGAAGGAATTCTCCTATTGGTAACTCGAGTTGAGTCGGCTAGCCCTCGATACAGATAAGCTGGATAGGCCCTGTCTTTCAGTGGCTGAATATTCTTGAAAACAAAGTCAGTAACCACAGCTTCAGCAGTCAGACCCCTCTCTTTCAGCAGTCCAACTTCAGCAAGCAACACACCTGCCTCGGCTACCTCCTGATCTGTGGGAGACTCGGTCCAGCTTGGGGTGCGAACGTCCGGTTGCCTTCCCGACCGGGAGGGGAGAGAATTCCCATAATTCTCAAGTATGAACCACTCTAGGCGCCATCCATTAATACTGTCCTTGAGGGGGATCTCAAGATATTCAGTTTTCCTCCCGCGGCGCATCTCCAAGCTGGCACCCCCGACCAACTGATGTTGTCCCCCGGCCATCCCAGGGCGACAATGATACAAGTATTTCCATAAACCGAAATGCGGCAGCACGCCAAGAAAGGCTTCGCATAAGTGAACGAAAATGGAGATTTGCAGAATTGAATTGGGGTTCAAATGGGTCAAGTTAATATGGTAGAAATCAAGGAGGCCGCGGAAAAAGGGAGAGATGGGAAGGCCGAGGCCGCGAAGAAGAAAAGGGGCGTAAACAACAGACTCATGGGTATCCTCTGTCGGAACAGTAAACCCATGGCAAATCCGCCAAGAACAGAGTTCTTGCGGAGGAAGAACCCCGATAGATACGAGGTGAAGAAGCTCAGTTTCAGAAATGATGGACATGTGGTTACCTGCGAAAGGCAACTGGCTGTTGGGGTCGATTGGAGGAATCACCACAGCAGACGAGCTCGCGGTCTTCCTCTTGGGTGCCATCTCGATTCTACCAGCAAGCAGAGCGGAAGGCGAATGGCAGAGAGGATTTGGAAGCGGAAAAACAAGAACTAGGGCACGGAAAGCAAAGGCGGCTAAAAGCGCAGCTCTTATGGGATATTCTCGAGCCAGATACCGTTTCAAAAAGTGCCCAGTCATCACCCGGCGGTTATTTCCAAAACCCCAGCATGCCACGTGGAAACCCGGCAGTTATATCCAAAACACCGGTGCGGCACCTCATCACTCGGCCATCGTCCTCAAATTGGCTCGCGCGGCCTGCTATCACTCGGCGTTGCCTCCAAAACGCCGATTTCGTTTCAGTCGCTCGGCATTACCTCTAAAATGCTGACGTCGCTTTCAAATCACTCGGCGTTGCCTCTAAAACGCTGATATAGTGTTCAGTCGCTCGGCATTACCTCTAAAATGCTGACGCCGCCTTCCAGTCGGTCGGCGTTGCCTCCAAAACGCCGACTTCGCGTTCAGTCGCTCGGCATTACCTCTAAAATGCTGACGTTGCTTTCAAATCACTCGGCGTTGCCTCTAAAACGCTGATATAGTGTTCAGTCGCTCGGCGTTGCCTCTAAAACGCCGACATCGCCTTTCAGTCGCTCGGTATTACCTCTAAAGCGCTAACGTCGCCTTCTGACATCATCTTAAGTCGCTCGGCATTACCTCTAAAAATGCTGACGTCGCTTTCCAATCACTCGGCGTTGCCTCTAAAACGCTGATTTAGTGTTCAGTCGCTCGGCATTGCCTCTAAAACGCCGACATCGCCCTTCAGTTGCTCGGTGTTACCTCTAAAACGCCGACACCGTCTACAAAGTTACTCGGCAGCTACTTCTGGAAGCGTCAGTGTGATCCCCAAGTTACTCATCTACTGTCTCAAAGGAATCAATTTTACAAACAAGCACGACGAGTTACCAAGGATAAGCCAACGCCATTCTTTCATTAAAGGGAAGATAATAAACTTACAAATCAACTCTTCACGAGTTGATACTTCCCTACTATTACTACATTACATTACTACTACTAGTACTACACTACACTATACTACTCTACACTACTAATACTACTACATTATTTCACTATACTACTTCTAATCTATACTAATATCTAAAAACCAGTGGCATTTAGCCACTGGCCTTGTTGCTGCCCTTGCTGCTGCCCCCGTCGCCGCTGCCCCTGCTGCTGTCGCCGTTGCCGCTCCTGCTGCCGTCGTTGCCGCCCCTGCTGCCGCCGTTGCCGCCGCTGCCGTCACCGTCACCGTCACCGTCGTCGCCGCCGCCGTCGTCGTCGTCGTCGTCGTCGTCCTCGTCCTCGCCGCCGCCGTCCGAGTCCTCCTCATCCGAGGAGTACTCTGACTCATCCGAGCCCTCGAGCCCGGAGCGCTCGACGGCCCGGATGTACGTCCAGACCTCCGCGGCAATCCCCTGAGAGTCGTCCGAGTCATCGGACGACGCTGGGGGAGAGACGGGAGCCGGAGACCCCTCGGACTCAGAGGAGAACTCCTCCTCTGAGTATTCCGAGTCGCCAAAGTCCTCTGACGGAGGAGTCGGCTCGCGTTTGCGTTTGTTGTTCTTGCCCATGGTGGATATGCAAGGAGAGGAAGAAAGCAAGCAGCGGAGAACAGCAAGAGATGAGAAATAACCAGAGAGGCAAAGGCACTATTTATAGAAGAAGAAGGCAACCGCTCACCTCCAACCGCGGTCACTGAACAGTCGCAAAGCATTCAATAAGCACTTCAACCCGTCTGAAGACACATCAGGCGGCTGACGCCGTTTCACGCAACACTACACCCATTGGGACTCCAGTCAACAGCGCGGAGGATATGATTACACCCGCCGTCACATCACATTACTACTCAGAAGCAGCCGACTAAAACACTCAGCGTACCAAGCCGTCCCTTGCCCACACCCATTGGGGGGGACGCCCAGGAAATATCAGTATATTTTTCAAAACGGTCACATCTGTGCAGGGCACGCAGTGAATACCTCAAGACAAAAATGAGATATCAGTAAGGTTCAGAGGAAAGCCAAATATAGCCAGTGAAGTACAAAATATGACCGACAGAAGCGACGTAAAGACTAGACAGAGAACGTCCATCAGGTGTCCAATCAGTCGCAGAGCAAATAAATTGTACTACCCAGCAAGATATGGATGGATTGCGAACTCGGCTGCTAAAGACAAAATATGTGCTGACCTCTGAAGCAAAATATTGATGACATAATGCTGACCTCCAAAGCATAATGCAAATAGCTCCATGCCAATTTCTACAAGTGGAAAGGATAATTTTCAACAAAGAGGCACGAAAGGAAGACCTTCGAATGGATTATCCTCAAAAATCCATTTGAAGGTCGGGGGCTACACCCATTGGGTGCACCTCCGGTGCACCCCATGGATTATCATTCCAAGCCAAGATAGTGCCGACTCCTAAAGAGCGTGGAACAAGATTAAAAGACCAGCTCTCAACTAAAACGCAGGAGTACAAATGGAAATAATTTCTGGGAAGACCTTCGAGTAGATTATTCTCTAAAATCTACTCGAAGCTCGGGGGCTACACCCATTGGGTGCACCTCCGGTGCACCCAATGAAGTTCAGAATCCTACAAATTGGAATGCCGACCTCTAGGGCACAAGCACGAAACAAGGTTTCGGTCTACGAGTGATCAAAGCAGGAGAAGGCAACAAGAGGTCACTTTCTTCAAATCACCTACAAGCTGGACCTGAGATCTTTGGGCTGATTACCTCTAAATTAACCCAAAGATCGGGGGCTTGTGGGGATAGATATCCCCCGGGTCCACTAAAAGAGTAAAAGACCTCACGAAATGTGACAGAACCTCCCAAGTAATTAGGCCCACCTACAGTTGTCCTTGTCCCACGGACATCAGACACCCTGTAGATGTTCCTAAGTCACTTGACAAGTTCGGTATCCTTCCTTACCTTACCAGGAACGTTTCACCCGTCTTGCAGAAATTACAGAACATCGGAGATAAAGAAATGCGGAAGCGAATTACGTAAACTTACATTTATTTCGAAAGCAAGCTTGAGTTATTTTATTACAGACCAGACTAAAAGTGAGTGCAGAGTAGTAATATTATACAAACCAGGGGAGGCACGAACTCCTCCCGAGAAGTTTAATAAACAAAAGATCCTAAGTGGAGGACCGAGTCCTCCCGCACTTCAGTCTTGTTTTTCTTCTTTTGGAATCACCTTGGCACAGAAGCAGCAAAAGTCTGCTACTTCCTCACCTAAAAACAACGAAGGGATAAACCCTGAGTATGGAATTACTCAGCAAGTCTTACCCGACTAAAGAAAAGACTCTCAAGGGTATGCTGGTTATAAGGGAGTCAAGGTAAGGCTTTTCAATCATCAATGACTCTGTTTTTGCAGAAATGCTTACTAAAGTGGATCCTTAAAAATCCAATTTTATTTGTCAAGTTAAGTAAAATTACTTGCACTAGAGTTCTTTCTACCCTAGTTAAATCACTGGTCCTACACTAGCCAATTTCTTAACAAAAGCCCATCGTCTTTAGTGGAATGCTACGTGTAGGGCAGTGACCAAGTCTTCATAACCGCGAAGGTACGGCGATCCGAATCGATTATACTCAGCTGAGGATCTCCAATCACACGACATATGTAGCACTTAACCCTTGCATATGTCAACCCGCCACCGGGGTTCTTAAGACCGGATCAGGTTCACGCAAACCGAGAGCACAGATACACCACCGTCCAGCCTCTTGCCACGGAGGGTACACGCTACTCTCGCCACCGCTCCACGCCCATTTCGTGTTATCTTATTCCGGCCTTAGTCTGCCCGAGGCAAGGCTTACCCATGACGAGGCATGTGACCAGTTAAAGGGTCCTCGATCATCAAGCCTACATCGACAAGGTCCTTAATCGACTCAGACGGAGACACTACACCGAGACTCTCTTCTCGTGCAAGTCACCCGCCCGGTCTGAACTTAATTATTTCAAACCCAAAGTTTGGTACCTGGCAGAGGTACATCTTTTCCGATGTTGAATCCATCAAGGCCTTTGATAGATCCATCATCAAGTTTTATTTTCGAAAAACATCCCACCCACTTTTGCCACATCATATTTTGTAAAAACAAAACCTTTTGTTTTTCTAAAGCCAAGCTAAGCATCAAAAAGCTTTTATAAAACAGGTGATTAAGGAAGGTAATCAAATTCAAGGAAGGTAATGCAGGAATGGTTTTATCAAGCAACTCCTATCACCTAATGCAGCAATCAAGTGAGAAAGATTTTAAAATAGCAAGGAAGGTGGCAAATGCACCGGGGCTTGCCTTCGTTTACAAGTGATTCGGGTTCGGATCCACAGATATCGAAGTAGAAACTATTCCCGGCCTGGGATTCCGAAGGTGGTGGTGTCCTGTCTTCGGGGACTTCTACCTCTTCTTCACGTTCTAATCATAACCATACATAAGTATAAGAATGGATGCCATGGGATGCTCATGAGGATGCAAAGATAGCATAAACTTATTATTTATGTCTTGAATACAACTTTCCTTCACGGAGTTCCGGGAACTTAGGGTTTCCGGAGTCGGTAAAGGAGTTCATAGGGCAGGGGGTGGTTTTGGGTTTGGTGATCAAACAAGGTCCAAATCAATTCAAACTTTACCCAAGGTCTCTAAATAGTGTATAACACTCATATAAAAATTTTGGGCATTTTTGGAATTACCATTTGTTTTCTAAAAATCCATAACCAACTTTTTTAACCACTTTAATTACCCTAAAATTTCTTACTTCCACTAAAAATCACAAAACTATTTTTACTAAATTCTATGGAAAATAACAAGTCTAGGAAAATTGGTTTCACAATTTTAGCATTTTTCTACATTTTTCTACATATTTCTAAAGCTCTGCTGAAAAAGAAAAAGAAAAAGGTTTCAACAGTAATGGGCTAGATTCAGCCCAGGCGGCCCAGATCCACGCGGAATCGCGCGCGCGTCCGCGCCCGCGGGGCGAGTTTGCGCAGAGGCCCTCGGCGTTTTGGCTAACTGGAGATGGGTTCGGTTACTGTTTTTCTGAGTCACTGACGATTTGCACAGAGATCCCTCAAGTTCTAATTCTTCACAGTGCTACGCCCCGATGTCGCACGGCGGAGGTCCGATCACCGACGAGGTTAGGCCGGCCGGATTACGCAAGGATTGGCGCTCTCGAGCGGTAGACACCAAATCAGACCCCCTCCGAGCATTTCCCCTAAGTTAATTGCACGATTGGTGACCCATTCCGCTCTGCCCACGAGGACAGCGAAGGTTATGGACACATGCTCGTGTTCCCGGTGATGGGTGGCGGTCTGGTCAAATTAAAGGGGTCGGGGAGCATCACAGATGTATGAGAATGCTCAAACAAGGGAGCAGAGGACGGGAACTGACCGGAGTTGGGCTGGTGACGGTGAGCTCGGTTTCACGGTGGCGGAAATCGGATTTGGGGGAAACTCCGAATTCGAGCACACGAGTGGATGATTGTGGCCGATTAGCGGTGGTTAGCTAGTTGACTACCTCACGGAGCTGGACACGGGCTCAATTTATAGGGAGGATGGGCGGTGGCCGTGAATTTCGAGCAAGACGCGCGGCGGTCGGAGGTGGAGAAGAACACTGGCGCAGTGAATACGTGTTCAACGTCGTGGCAGCTATTCCGGTGAGCAACGGGGAGCTAAAGTGAATCGTGGCGGTGCAGTGGCGAGGCTCGGACACGCGGCGCAAGGCCGAGGGGCGGTGATCATCGGCGTAATTATCCAGTTCCGCCGCGGTGAATGCTTGTACGGTGGCCGGAATACTTTACTGGCCGGAGTTATCCACGGCGATGATCTCCAAGTGCTATCCAGTTGATTCGGTCACGAGTCACGGCGGTGATGGCACGAATCTTTGCGCAGGGAGGTCGCCGGCGGTGAAGTTTGCTGCGCTGGCGATCTGATCCATGGGACACTGTACCATGGAGAGCACCCATCAGATGAACTGACAGAGCGACTTGGAGCACGATTTTCTCTCAATTTTCAATGGTAACATACTCCATGCTCTGCAGCAAAATTGTAGAGCTATAGATCAGCTACAGGTTTGTCACAGCAGCCATGGGCAGATTCTTGCTGGATCATAGTTGAATTTATGCTCAAAGTCGTAGTGATTGCACTGTCTGTCTGAAAATTCAGACCTTAGTAACCTGACAGTCCAACTTTAGACTTAATTATCACTAAATTCTTCTTAACAACTGATCTCACATCCTTAAGCAAAGTTGTTCTCCTATGATTGGTCTTCAACTTTGATGTGGTGACCTAGGGCAAAAACCCTATGCTTTGAAAGTTACAAGGGCTCAAAGTTGTGCTCACAACACTAATTTCAGACTTAGGCTATATAGAGGTCAAGTGGTACTTTTTGCAAATAAACCCAAAACTTAGGGTTTGGCTTTCAAGTCCACATATTTGTGAACCAAATGACTTCAAATACTTATTTGGCTTGTTTTTTTTGCACTTTAGCCCAAGAGTGGACTAATTTTGCACATAAGCCCCTAGGGTTTGGTTTTAGGGTTTTCCAGGGTTCCCATTAGGGTTTCTGGTATCCCAGGGGTATAAATGTGATTCAAATTTATTCTTAGGGTCATTTTATGACTTTTACCCTAAAGTCTTTGGGTTTTCTTAACTTGGGTTAAGTTTTACCCCTTTAACCACTATTTAGGGTTAAGTCCATTAAATTAACCAGGGTTTCATTTGCAAAAACATTAAAACAATACAACTTGTTTGAAATTTTTACCTAGTGAATGCACTCTAGGTGTGTCAAACATATGCAAATGCTAATGTTCATGATGTCATGCTCGAGTTTTAGTTACAGTAACACCAGGGGTGTTACATCCTTCCCCCCATAAAAGAATCTCGTCCCGAGATTAAAAATCCTAGGGTAGGGAATGGTAAAGGAAACACATCACATTTTTATTTCCTAAGTTTTGGTACAAGACAGGGGTGATGTGGGGGTTACTTCTTTATTACACAGCTATACAGACTTTACAATTTACATGAGGCTAGAAAGCCTGGGAAATTCTTATCCAAGAAGTCTTGAGTTTCCCATGTAGCCTCATCTTCAGAATGCTGGTTCCACTGTATCTTGTAGAACTTGAGAGTCTTTCTTCGGGTAACCCTGTCCTTTTGATCCAGAACTCGAATAGGATGTTCCGAGTAGGTTAAATCTGGTTCCAGGACAACATCAGTTACTTCAACGGTTCGATCAGGAACCCGAAGACACTTCTTCAATTGTGACACGTGGAACACATTATGCACAGCAGACAATGTTTCGGGGAGCTGAAGTCGGTATGCCACTGGTCCACATTGCTCAAGCACCAGGAATGGACCAATGTACCTGGGTGCAAGTTTCCCTTTAACCCCGAAACGCGATACACCTTTCATTGGTGAGACCTTCAAGTAGACATAGTCTCCTTCCGGGAAATATAAGGGCCTTCGTCGTGTGTCTGCATAACTCTTCTGACGAGCCTGTGCCTTCTTCATATTATAAATAATTTTCTGAACCTTATCCTCGGCCTCTTTCACCATATCAGGCCTAAAGAAGCATCTTTCTCCAGGTTCAGACCAATTTAGCGGAGTTCGACACCGTCGTCCATATAGCGCTTCGAAGGGTGCCATCTTGATACTTTCTTGATAGCTATTGTTATATGAAAACTCCGCCAAAGGCAAACATTCATCCCATTTTGGTGAGAAGTCCAGAACACATGCCCGCAGCATATCTTCAAGTATTTGGTTCACTCTCTCAGTTTGTCCACTGGTTTGAGGATGATAGGCCGAACTGTGGAGCAATTTGGTACCCAAGGATTTATGAAGTTCTTCCCAAAACTTGGATACGAACTGAGGTCCACGATCCGACACTATGGTCTTTGGAACACCATGCAAACTGAGAATACGGGCAATGTATAACTCCGCATAGGTAATGACGGGATATTTTACTTTGACAGGGAGGAAGTGGGCGATCTTGGTTAGGCGATCAGTGATAACCCAAATAGAGTCATACCCTTTTGCGGTTCTAGGCAATCCCACAATAAAGTCCATACTGATGTCTTCCCATTTCCATGTTGGGATTGGCAAAGATTGTAATGGACCAGCAGTTTTCATGTGTATGGCCTTGACACATCTGCAAGTGTCACACTTAGCCGCATAGCGTGCAATTTCAATTTTCATCTTTGTCCACCAGAAATGTTGCTTTAAGTCTTGATACATCTTAGTGCTTCCGGGATGAATAGAATAGCGACTAAGATGTGCCTCATCAAGAATTTGCTGGCGGAGTTCTTCGTTCTTTGGCACTACTATGCGGTTTTTAAACCATATCACACCTTGATCGTCTTCCTTGAAACACTTTGCTACTCCAGCCTTTATCTTCTCTCGAATGTGCTTCATACCCAGATTATCCTTTTGAGCATTAATTATCCTTTGCAAAATGATTGACTCAAGCTTTAGTTGATTTAGAGTCCCTTGTTGGATGATCCCCAGGTTTAACTTCTCCATTTCTTGACACAAAGTGTTCTCGGAGATCTTCGCCATAAGACAGTGGCAGGAGGTCTTACGACTTAGTGCATCTGCCACCACATTGGCCTTGCCTGGGTGATAATGGATCTCCAGTTCATAGTCTTTAATGAGCTCAAGCCATCGTCTTTGCCTCATATTTAACTCTGACTGGGTGAAGATGTACTTCAAACTTTTATGATCTGTATATATGTGACAGACATTACCCAGCAGATAGTGACGCCAAATCTTCAGGGCATGAACCACAGCAGCTAGCTCCAGATCATGAGTTGGATAGTGCTCCTCATGTCGGCGCAACTGCCTTGAGGCATACGCAATCACTCGGCCCTCTTGCATCAGTACACAGCCGAGCCCACTGCCAGATGCATCACAATAAACGTCAAAAGGCTTAGTGATGTCCGGTTGAGCGAATACCGGAGCAGGGTCAATAGTGTCTTCAATTGCTCAAAGGCTTCATTACACTTAGAAGACCAATTGAACTTAATGTCATTCTTTAATAAACTTGTGATTGGCTTCACAAGTTTAGAAAAATCTGGTATGAATCTGCGATAATACCCAGCTAGTCCAAGAAAACTCCGGACGTGGTGAACAGTTGTTGGGGGTTTCCACTCCAGAATATCTTTGACCTTGCTAGGATCTACCGCAATTCCTTTAGCCGATAACACGTGCCCCAAAAATTGAATTTCTTCCAGCCAGAACGCGCACTTGCTGAACTTGGCATATAGTTGGTGTTCCCTTAGGCGCGTCAATACAATCCGTAAATGCTGAGCATGGTCTTCTTCATTCTTGGAATATATCAAGATATCATCAATGAAGACTACCACGAACTTGTCCAACTCGGGCATGAACACCGAGTTCATCAAGTAAGTGAAGTGGGCAGGAGCATTTGTGAGCCCGAAAGACATTACCAAGTATTCAAACAATCCATACCGCGTAGTAAACGCGGTTTTCGGTATATCCTCGGGCCGAATACGGATTTGATGATAGCCCGACCTGAGATCAATTTTGGAAAATACCCTCGCCCCAGTCAGTTGATCAAATAAGATGTCGATCCTTGGAAGAGGGTATTTATTCTTGATGGTGACCTCATTTAGGGGTCGATAATCCACGCACATTCTCAAGGTTTGATCCTTCTTCTTAACAAAAATGGCGGGACAACCCCACGGGGACGAGCTTGGCCGGATGAATCCCTTATTCAGTAGATCTTGTAATTGAATCTTCAATTCCGCTAATTCATTAGGGGGCATACGGTACGATCTTCGGGAGATGGGAGCCGTACCGGGCTTTAGCTCAATTACGAATTCTACATCTCTTTCAGGGGGCAGTCCAGGCAAATCTTCCGGAAATACATCTGGAAACTCACATACTACCGGAATGTTCTTGATTTCCGGTACAATGGCTTCATAGACTCTACCAGAAGCTTTGGCCGGATTGGTTGCGGGGAGAGTCAAGAGAATCTCTTCTTGATTATAGCTCAACCTGACGGTTCTAAGTTCAGTGTTGAGAATTGCCTTGTGTTGGGTTAACCAATTCATACCCAATATTACATCTATATCCTGGCCCTTCAGAACAATCATGTTAGCAAGAAAGTTCCGTTCGGCCATTGTTACTGGCACTCCATAGGCCACTTCTCTAGTATAAATGTGTCCCCCAGGTGAATGAATTTTAAATCCCTCCTTTGATTCATGGTATGCAATATGATGTTGCTCCACAAATTTCTTGCTAATGAATGTATGTGAAGCACCAGAATCAAAAAGAATAATTGCTGGGTGACTGGCCACGGGAAACGTACCCATCATCACCGGCTCTCCTTCCAGTGTAGTAGCCACTTGAGTGTAATACACACGCCCTGTCTTCTTTGTATTCTTCCCCACAGCATTTCCTTTAGGCTGAGCTGATTTCCCAGATCCTTGCGAAGCATTAGATTGATTTTGCCTAGGATATGGGCAGTCTTTGATAAAATGTCCCGACTTGCCGCAATTAAAGCACCCAGTTGAAGAACTAGGCAAGGCAGGAAATCGAGTGCCTGGGGCACCCGGCTGTTTTGGGGTAGTGGGGGTATTGTTGGGGCGGATAATGATAGGCTGTTTGAAGGGGAATGAGGGTGGACGAGAAAAAGGGCGATTTTGGCTTGAAGGTCGAATCACAAACCGTGGTTTCTTCGCCTGGCCCTGATTAGGCCTCTCACCACCGAATCCCTTATTCTTCCCAGAATTTGTGTATTTTGCTTCAACAGATAAGGCTGTGCTGACAGCCTTTCCATACGTGAGATCTATGCATGTGGCCATTTTCCTTTGTAGCCGATCATTCAGTCCCCGCATAAAACAGTTCTTCTTCTTTAAATCCGTATTCACCTGGTTGATGGCATACTGCGACAGGTGATTGAATTTGTTGAGATATTGGTTGATGGTATCTCCACCTTGTTGTAACTTCATAAATTCCTCTTGTTTCGTATGCAGCACTCCTTCAGGGATGTAGTGTTCACGGAAGGCTGCTTTAAACTCATCCCAGGTGACTTGATGGTTGACAGGTTGAATAGCCACGAAATTTCCCCACCAGGTACTGGCAGGACCACGGAGTTGTTGTGCTGCAAACAACGGCTTCTGCGTCTCTGAGCAACGGAGAAGACCAAACTTTTGTTCAATAACCCGAATCCACTCATCAGCTTCTAGGGGATCTTCTGCCTTGACGAATAGAGGTGGACGAGTTTCAGAGAAGTCCAGATAGGTGGTCTCACGGGGGCCTTGCTGAAAACCCCTTCCCGCCTGCTGCTGAAATTGCTGCTGACCCGCCATTTCCCTAAGGAAGCGGGTATTGTCTGCGGTGGCATTCACCAAGGCGGCGATCGCCTCGGCTAACGTGGGAGGAACCGGAGGTGGGTTTGGGGTAACATCCCTGCCCCCAGAAGTTCCTGCTGTGTCCTGACCTCGAGTCCTGGTCGGCATCTGTGGCAAAAACATTTGAAGTAAACATAATGTGCCAGAGAAAACCTTCCATTTTACATTACTATAAAAAGTAATGATACAGACTCGATATTACATAACAGGATACAATACCCATTATACAAAAGTTCAACCTATTATACAACAGTACACCCTACAATACCCTACTCTACTTTTACTTCTATTACACCCTTATTCCTGCTTTCCATTAGTCTTGGCGGCCTCATCGTCAGGTGTGGGAGTCCAGACGTCAACCAACCTCAAAGAAGGAGGGGGCTCAAAAAGGTCTAACTCCCCACCCAGCGCACGTCCCGCAACGTGAGATGGTCCGGCTTCCGCCTCAGCAGGTTGTGCAGGCTCACTTGGGTGTAGTTGTGAGTATAGTATATGGACTTCCTCGTGCAACGTATTGCAGTAAACCTGCAGGTTATCAACAGTCGAGCTAAGTTCTTTAACTCGGGCCTGAGCCCTTGCTTCCTTAGCACACATTAGCAAACGAGACTGTACGGCCCAGTCAGGTGCTAAGTCTCGATCAGCGAGTTGATCCTGTAAGTGTCGGATGTCCCTTCTCAGTTCATTGATTCTATCTCCGTCAGCGACCCAAGCATCAGTCCTGTGTTGCAGCGCTGCTTGAAGTCGACTCACACGGGCTTCAAGGTCTCCGATGGGGTCGTTACTTCCACTGCTGCTGCTTTCATGTCGGGGAGCCAATTGATGCCGAGGCACCCCAATGGGTCCCGTAGACTTGCGTGCCGTTAGCCTGGTGCGTGGCGGCATCTTTTCTAAGGGGGAAAATGTTATTAGTAAGATTCTTAGCATGATGCATGTATAATTATAGAATCAACCTTAGTCGATTCAACCTTCTATACGTTGCACTCTTCCTATCTGGTCTTTAAGATAGACTCTTCAGAATACTTAGGTAAGAAGAGAAAAGAATTTTAGGTAAGACTTTTTGAAAATCCTTTTGAAGATGCCTCATAATATCTGCAAAGAAGGGCTACGCTCCGATACCAGCTGTGACAGAACCTCCCAAGTAATTAGGCCCACCTACAGTTGTCCTTGTCCCACGGACATCAGACACCCTGTAGATGTTCCTAAGTCACTTGACAAGTTCGGTATCCTTCCTTACCTTACCAGGAACGTTTCACCCGTCTTGCAGACATTACAGAACATCGGAGATAAAGAAATGCGGAAGCGAATTACGTAAACTTACATTTATTTCGAAAGCAAGCTTGAGTTATTTTATTACAGACCAGACTAAAAGTGAGTGCAGAGTAGTAATATTATACAAACCAGGGGAGGCACGAACTCCTCCCGAGAAGTTTAATAAACAAAAGATCCTAAGTGGAGGACCGAGTCCTCCCGCACTTCAGTCTTGTTTTTCTTCTTTTGGAATCACCTTGGCACAGAAGCAGCAAAAGTCTGATACTTCCTCACCTAAAAACAACGAAGGGATAAACCCTGAGTATGGAATTACTCAGCAAGTCTTACCCGACTAAAGAAAAGACTCTCAAGGGTATGCTGGTTATAAGGGAGTCAAGGTAAGGCTTTTCAATCATCAATGACTCTGTTTTTGCAGAAATGCTTACTAAAGTGGATCCTTAAAAATCCAATTTTATTTGTCAAGTTAAGTAAAATTACTTGCACTAGAGTTCTTTCTACCCTAGTTCAATCACTGGTCCTACACTAGCCAATTTCTTAACAAAAGCCCATCGTCTTTAGTGGAATGCTATGTGTAGGGCAGTGACCAAGTCTTCATAACCGCGAAGGTACGGCGATCCGAATCGATTATACTCAGTTGAGGATCTCCAATCACACGACATATGTAGCACTTAACCCTTGCATATGTCAACCCGCCACCGGGGTTCTTAAGACCGGATCAGGTTCACGCAAACCGAGAGCACAGATACACCACCGTCCAGCCTCTTGCCACGGAGGGTACACGCTACTCTCGCCACCGCTCCACGCCCATTTCGTGTTATCTTATTCCGGCCTTAGTCTGCCCGAGGCAAGGCTTACCCATGACGAGGCATGTGACCAGTTAAAGGGTCCTCGATCATCAAGCCTACATCGACAAGGTCCTTAATCGACTCAGACGGAGACACTACACCGAGACTCTCTTCTCGTGCAAGTCACCCGCCCGGTCTCAACTTAATTATTTCAAACCCAAAGTTTGGTACCTGGCAGAGGTACATCTTTTCCGATGTTGAATCCATCAAGGCCTTTGATAGATCCATCATCAAGTTTTATTTTCGAAAAACATCCCACCCACTTTTGCCACATCATATTTTGTAAAAACAAAACCTTTTGTTTTTCTAAAGCCAAGCTAAGCATCAAAAAGCTTTTATAAAACAGGTGATTAAGGAAGGTAATCAAATTCAAGGAAGGTAATGCAGGAATGGTTTTATCAAGCAACTCCTATCACCTAATGCAGCAATCAAGTGAGAAAGATTTTAAAATAGCAAGGAAGGTGGCAAATGCACCGGGGCTTGCCTTCGTTTACAGGTGATTCGGGTTCGGATCCACAGATATCGAAGTAGAAACTATTCCCGGCCTGGGATTCCGAAGGTGGTGGTGTCCTGTCTTCGGGGACTTCTACCTCTTCTTCACGTTCTAATCATAACCATACATAAGTATAAGAATGGATGCCATGGGATGCTCATGAGGATGCAAAGATAGCATAAACTTATTATTTATGTCTTGAATACAACTTTCCTTCACGGAGTTCCGGGAACTTAGGGTTTCCGGAGTCGGTAAAGGAGTTCATAGGGCAGGGGGGTGGTTTTGGGTTTGGTGATCAAACAAGGTCCAAATCAATTCAAACTTTACCCAAGGTCTCTAAATAGTGTATAACACTCATATAAAAATTTTGGGCATTTTTGGAATTACCATTTGTTTTCTAAAAATCCATAACCAACTTTTTTAACCACTTTAATTACCCTAAAATTTCTTACTTCCACTAAAAATCACAAAACTATTTTTACTAAATTCTATGGAAAATAACAAGTCTAGGAAAATTGGTTTCACAATTTTAGCATTTTTCTACATTTTTCTACATATTTCTAAAGCTCTGCTGAAAAAGAAAAAGAAAAAGGTTTCAACAGTAATGGGCTAGATTCAGCCCAGGCGGCCCAGATCCACGCGGAATCGCGCGCGCGTCCGCGCCCGCGGGGCGAGTTTGCGCAGAGGCCCTCGGCGTTTTGGCTAACTGGAGATGGGTTCGGTTACTGTTTTTCTGAGTCACTGACGATTTGCACAGAGATCCCTCAAGTTCTAATTCTTCACAGTGCTACGCCCCGATGTCGCACGGCGGAGGTCCGATCACCGACGAGGTTAGGCCGGCCGGATTACGCAAGGATTGGCGCTCTCGAGCGGCAGACACCAAATCAGACCCCCTCCGAGCATTTCCCCTAAGTTAATTGCACGATTGGTGACCCATTCCGCTCTGCCCACGAGGACAGCGAAGGTTATGGACACATGCTCGTGTTCCCGGCGATGGGTGGCGGTCTGGTCAAATTAAAGGGGTCGGGGAGCATCGCAGATGTATGAGAATGCTCAAACAAGGGAGCAGAGGACGGGAACTGACCGGAGTTGGGCTGGTGACGGTGAGCTCGGTTTCACGGTGGCGGAAATCGGATTTGGGGGAAACTCCGAATTCGAGCACACGAGTGGATGATTGTGGCCGATTAGCGGTGGTTAGCTAGTTGACTACCTCACGGAGCTGGACACGGGCTCAATTTATAGGGAGGATGGGCGGTGGCCGTGAATTTCGAGCAAGACGCGCGGCGGTCGGAGGTGGAGAAGAACACTGGCGCAGTGAATACGTGTTCAACGTCGTGGCAGCTATTCCGGTGAGCAACGGGGAGCTAAAGTGAATCGTGGCGGTGCAGTGGCGAGGCTTGGACACGCGGCGCAAGGCCGAGGGGTGGTGATCATCGGAGTAATTATCCAGTTCTGCCGCGGTGAATGCTTGTACGGTGGCCGGAATACTTTACTGGCCGGAGTTATCCACGGCGATGATCTCCAAGTGCTATCCAGTTGATTTGGTCACGAGTCACGGCGGTGATGGCACGAATCTTTGCACAGGGAGGTCGCCGGCGGTGAAGTTTGCTGCGCTGGCGATCTGATCCATGGGACACTGTACCATGGAGAGCACCCATCAGATGAACTGACAGAGCGACTTGGAGCACGATTTTCTCTCAATTTTCAATGGTAACATACTCCATGCTCTGCAGCAAAATTGTAGAGCTATAGATCAGCTACAGGTTTGTCACAGCAGCCATGGGAAGATTCTTGCTGGATCATAGTTGAATTTATGCTCAAAGTCGTAGTGATTGCACTGTCTGTCTGAAAATTCAGACCTTAGTAACCTGACAGTCCAACTTTAGACTTAATTATCACTAAATTCTTCTTAACAACTGATCTCACATCCTTAAGCAAAGTTGTTCTCCTATGATTGGTCTTCAACTTTGATGTGGTGACCTAGGGCAAAAACCCTATGCTTTGAAAGTTACAAGGGCTCAAAGTTGTGCTCACAACACTGATTTCAGACTTAGGCTATATAGAGGTCAAGTGGTACTTTTTGCAAATAAACCCAAAACTTAGGGTTTGGCTTTCAAGTCCACATATTTGTGAACCAATTGACTTCAAATACTTATTTGGCTTGTTTTTTTGAACTTTAGCCCAAGAGTGGACTAATTTTGCACATAAGCCCCTAGGGTTTGGTTTTAGGGTTTTCCAGGGTTCCCATTAGGGTTTCTGGTATCCCAGGGGTATAAATGTGATTCAAATTTATTCTTAGGGTCATTTTATGACTTTTACCCTAAAGTCTTTGGGTTTTCTTAACTTGGGTTAAGTTTTACCCCTTTAACCACTATTTAGGGTTAAGTCCATTAAATTAACCAGGGTTTCATTTGCAAAAACATTAAAACAATACAACTTGTTTGAAATTTTTACCTAGTGAATGCACTCTAGGTGTGTCAAACATATGCAAATGCTAATGTTCATGATGTCATGCTCGAGTTTTAGTTACAGTAACACCAGGGGTGTTACACGAAAGGCCCAAGGGCCCAATAAATCGTGAGGTCATTCTTTCATGGGCCTGGGGAGAAGCAACCAGCAAAGCAGATCGACATGAGGCCGGATTGGAGCAAACCCGGACGGCCCACAACGTCGAGCGAGTAACCACAACAGAGATCCGACTTTCCCGCGCTGGAGCCCCCATGCAACGGAGCCATGCAAGGATAAGTCGGCGAGGGTTACGCAGGGATAAACTCAAGAGGTTCACTATCTTTTAGCTACTTGTTGTTATCATACCCACATGTATTGCCCCACGGTCGAGTATATAAGGCTTAGGGGGCACCCCTTCAGAACGATCGACCCTATTACTTAGTCACCCACGTCAACTCTCTGTATTCCCAGTCCAGAGAGCTCTCTTGTAATCACATTCGCCAAGCATACTCACCAGGACGTAGGGTATTACGCATCTCTAAGCGGCACGAACCATTTTGCTGCAGTTGTCGACACCGTCCTACTCCTAAAAACACCTCAAGGGGCAACCCCGGGTGTGCAGTCGGACCCAAAACACCGACAATACTTGCTTTGGTTTGTGTTGGCATCAATCACCAAAAAGGGGGAGATTGAAAGGGAATTAGGCTTACACCTATTTCCTAATTGATTTTGGTGGTTGAATTGACCAACACAAATAATTGGACTAACTAGTTTTCTCTAGATTATATGTTCTACAGGTGCCAAAGGTTCATCTACAACTATACTAAATCGACTGTCCGGAATACCATAGATTATTCCAGACAGGAGAAGCTTTTTGGAAAAACAGGCCAAGCGCGGACCGTCCGGGCCCTTGCGGCGGACCGTCCGCCACACCAGGATGACCCTCGGACAGAACCAATGCAAAAATACAAGTCTACACTACGGACCGTCCGGAGGAAAAGCAAGGACCGTCCGAGACCTCGCGCGGACCGTCCGGCCTCAGGCGCGGACCGTCCAGCCTCAGGCGCGGACCGTCCGGTAGGTAAGGAACCGAAAAACCCGAAGGTGACGGGTTCGGAAAAATGAATTATAGCGTCCTCGCGGACCGTCCGGGGTGCACGACCGGACCGTCCACGACTGGCTTTATCTGACATCTGACGACGCATTAAATGCAATACAGCTGTTGATATAGCCGTTACTGCTGACCGTTGCATTTTCAGCCGTTGATCTACAGGGGCGGACCGTCCGGACCAGGCGGGCGGACCGTCCGCGCTCGGCAGAATGGAGCAACGGCTAGGAAGTGGTTGGTGGCTATAAATACAACCCCAACCACCTCCATTCATAGAAACCAAGCATTCCAACCTTCAACATTCAATACAAGAGCTAGCAATCCATTCCAAGACACATTCAAAGCCTCCATCTCTCCAAGTTTCACAATTGAGAAAAGAGATCATTAGTGATTAGTGACTTGAGAGAGAAAGTGATTCGTGTGTTATTTGTCGCTCTTGTCGCTTGGCTTTTGCAATCGTGTTTTTTCTTTCAATCTTTCTTGCGATCAACTCAATTGTAACCAAGACAAGAGACACCAATTGTGTGGTGGTCCTTGCGGGGAAGTTTGTTCCCGTTTGATTGAGAAGAAGAAGCTCACTCGGTCCAAGGGACCATTTGAGAGAGGGAAAGGGTTGAAAGAGACCCGGTCTTTGTGACCACCTCAACGGGGAGTAGGTTTGCAAGAACCAAACCTCGGTAAAACAAATCCTTGTGTCACACTCCTTATTTTCTTGAGATTTGTTTTGTACCCTCTCTTGCGGACTCGATTATATTACTAACGCTAACCTGGCTTGTAGTTGTGTTTATATTTGTAAATTTCAGTTTCGCCCTATTCACCCCCCCCCCCTCTAGGCGACTATCAATTTTCCACCCCCTTTTTGTATACTATCTGAAAATGCAACCCCATCATTTTAGCCATAGCCTTTTTCTGAAGTTCGGAGTGTAACTGTTGTTCTCCCAGAGAACTAAGGGACTGGTGGTCAGTCCTGATGATGAAAGGAGCTCTCTAAAGATAGGGTCTCCATTTGTCCACAGCCAAAATCAAAGCCAAGAACTCCTTCTCATATATAGACAAGTGCTTGTTCTTTTCACCTAAAGCTTTGCTTAGAAAAGCAATAGGTCTCCCTTCTTGCATCAAAACAGCCTCCATTCCTATATCACAAGCATCAGTCTCCACAATAAAAGGAATATCAGATCTGGGCAGAGCCAACACTGGAGTAGTAGTCATTGCTTGTTTCAGAGCCTCAAATGCCTATTGTGCTTCTTCTCCCCAACTGAACTTGTTTTGCTTTTGCAATAACTTGGTCAAAGGTTTGGCTAAGACTCCATAGCCTTTCACAAACTTTCTGTAATAACCAGTGAGACCTAGAAATCTCCTTAGTTATGTAATATTTCGAGGTATAGGCCAAGCTTGTATAGCTGCAGTTTTGGAAAGGTCAGTAGCTACCCCTTCTCTGGATATTACATGACCAAGGTACTGCAGCTCTGGTTGGACAAAGGAACACTTCTTCTTCAAGAAAAACTGATGTTCCTTGAGTTCAGTAAACACCAACCTCAAATGACCCAAGTGTTCTGCCAGACAGGAGCTATACACTAATATATCATCTAGAAAAACCATGACAAACTTCCTGAGGAAAGGTTGTAGTATAGCATTCATTGCACATTGGAAGGTAGCAGGTGCATTAGTGAGACCAAAGGGCAATACCGTGAACTGATAATGTCCCTGATGTGTCTTAAAGGCTGTCATATACTCATCCTCCTCCTTCATTCTTATTTGAAGGTAACCCGCTGTCATATCCAGACTAGTAAAATACTGAGTCCATGCTAACTCATCCAGTATTTCATCTACTAGGGGCATAGGAAATCTGTTCTTGATGGTCATGTCATTGAGTTTTCTGTAGTCCACATAAAAACTCCAACTTCCATCTTTTTTTGAACCAACAAGACTGGAGATGCAAAGGGACTCATGCTAGGCACAATTAGACCAGAAGTTAATAGTTCAGAGACCTGCTTCTCTATCTCTGTTTTGTGCAATGGTGAGTACCTGTAGGACCTTGAGTTCACAGGTATATGTCCTGGTACCAAAGAAATATGATGATCATAATCTCTGGAAGGAGGCAAACCAGTAGGGACAACAAAAATATCCTCAAACTCCACCAGCAACCTTTGTAACTGCTCAGGGACTACTGCTTCTTTCTTATCCACCACTTGCTCCAGCATAACCAAAGCCCAAACCTCATTGCCTTTCAACCATTTATTCACTTGTAGACTGGAAATTTGTGGAACCTCCTTCTGCTGACCCGCATCTCCTCTTAGCTGAACAGTCACTCCCTTGTCCACAAATGTGAGCACATTCTCCAGCCAATCACATTGCATAGGACTATGCTTTTTCAGCCAATCAAAACCCAAAATCAGGTCATACACATCCAACTCCAATACCCTCAGAGTATTAGTATAGGTATGACCCCCAGACCACCACTCTAGATCAACCACCTTCTTGTCACTCCTCATCTTTTCTCCATTAGCCACCTTCACCTCCACTGCTGCACACTTTTGCATAGGCAAGCCCATTTTATCCACTAAGTTTAGACTGACAAAACTCAGAGAACTGCCAGAGTCTATCAGAACGACCAACATTTGGTTATGCATAAAACCTTGCACTCTCATACATCCATCACTTTCCATTCCACTGATAGCATTTAGAGACAGTTTATACAATTCTTCAACCTCCTTGTCTTCGGACTCCAGATGCTCCAACACAGGATCAGTCCACACCATGCCCAGACATGCAACTGAGGCACCACCCTCTTGGGACACTTCCCTTGGTGACCTAGCTCAAACTTTTCACCACAAGTGAAACAAAGTCCATTAGCTCTTCTAAACTCCCTGAGTTGCCTCTCCTTTGTTAGATCACCCAGAATAAATCCTCCCTTATTGTCAGTCTTCAGATTACTGCCCACAACCTTATTAGCAGTAATACTCCTCTGCATCTTCAACCTATTCTTCTCTAATATTTCCTGCTGCATGTGAGCTAAAATAATTGCTCTATCCATAGACTGTGGCAGATGACACATTACACCCCCTTGTAATTATCTCTTTAGTCCCTTCACAAACTGATTGACAAAAATATCTCATCCATCCTTGGGTTGTGAACAGCAGTGGCATACCTTGCTTCTTCAAACTCTTGAGCGTACTCTTCAACTCCATTCTTCTGATACAGGTTCAAAAGATGTATCATGGCCTTGGGATATTCTTCCACTCCAAATTTGGCCCTAACAACTCTGCCAAACTACATCCAGTTTCCCAGTCCCTGCCTCATCTTGTACACTTGAAGCCACCTCGCTGCATTCCCCTCCATGTGCATGGATGCTGATATTGCCCACAAAGCATCAGGAACCTGATAAATGGTGAAGTAGTCTTGGCACTTGGCTAACGATATTCCAGGTTCCTTCCCTTGAAATCTAGGAAACGAATATTTGGGCAGAGATGGATGTCCTCGCCCTCCCATCACCTGATCTTCTTCTTCTCTTACTCTCTCCTGTTGTGGTTCTCTTCTTCTTCGGTTTGGATCACCTTGATCAGCACCCTCCCTTGATGATCCAGCACCATCGCCCTCCAAGTCCTTCGCCATCATCTCCAAACGCAACTGCGCCACCACTTTGCCCATCTTCTCCATTTGCCTTGCCAATATAGTACGCTTTTCTTCTGCCTTCCTTGCCACCGTAGCTGAGAGCTTGGCTTGTCCTTCCAGCCGATGTTGTCCAGCTTCCACCGTATCCAACTTCTCCGCCACTTGATCCATCATCTTCATCATCTGTTCCCACTTCTCCTCTCCCTTCTGCTCCACAGTCGCCATAGCCTCCAGCACGAGACGCGTCTAGACAGACGGTTTCACCACCGGCGCCGTCTTGACAGCTCCGGAGTCGACCGCCCTCTGATACCAAATTGTCACGACTCGTGGCCTAGGGTTCGCCAAACCCTAGACGTGAGTTGCGACAGTAGGAACCGACAGCTTCCATGGTAAGCTTCGGTGGCGAGGAAGAAGAAGTAGACATGTTTGTGGCTAATCATTTCTTATACAATTCGTAATCTCTGACTGTTTATTAGTACAAGTATTTATAGGCCATTAGATGGGCCAGATTACAATCAAAGAAAAGCCACACAATGGCCCAGATTAACCCTAATGCTTCTAGAACCACATAGATCTCCAGATCTACTACTACACCGAACTCACCTCTGCTTCGGTCGTTACACACAGCAAGTCGTTCCGCCCCCACGGTAGAGTCCCCCCTGGCATCGATGGCGTGGCTTACCAGCACTGACCTGAGGTCTTCTCTCTCTCCCACGCAATCTCCGTTCCGACGAACTCGCGAGGTCTTTCTAAGGTTGTGGTCGCGAGGAGCAGAAAGGAGTAGAAAGAGAAGAATTCGGGTCGTGGTTTCCTAAATAGGCGTGGAGTAGGACCAGGCGCAGCAACGGATCGCGTGACATCGGTGCTACTCCGCCATGCACGAAGCTCGTTAGGAGGAAGAGAGCTAACTCCCAGGGCCCACCCGCCAGCGGCAGGGAGACACGAGCATGGCGCGACTGTGACCGACCCGTTGGCCCTTCTTGACCGTGCCGTGCGCGCGCGAATGGCCAGTCATGATGGGCTGCATAGTGCGGCTGTTTGGGCCGAGCAGCATGTGGATAAATGGATCGAGCGGCACATGCGGCCCAGGCGCAGGTGTATCTTTTGTCCTTTTCTTTTATATTTTCTTTTCTATTTTCCAAATTTAAGATGTCAAATGAATTTTAATTGCTAGTTTGAACCTCATACTTTCAAATATCAAATACAATTATAATATGAATGATACTACCCATTTTTGCAATAATCTATACTACTATGAAGAAGGTAAGGGGGTAGGCTGCCTTCCTGGTTCTGCCTGTTCTGCCTCGTGTCAATCTTGGTCGTTCGTTTCACCTGATCGATCTACACGGTCAGTTTCACTGTCACCCCCACGCCCGCCTCCCCATCTCTGAAACGCGCCACGCCCGCCTAGCAATTCCCCTCCGCTCGCCTCCTAATTCCCCTCATCCCGCCAACCCACCCTCCTTCGCTCGCCAGGCCGCCGTGAAAGTCGCGTTTCCCCCATCGTGCGTCTCCCACCCACGTGTGTCGTCCCCTCGCAACCACCCCTCTCGCGATCCGCCGGCACCATCGCTCGCCATCCGCCCGCCGCGAAGCAACCGCAAATGTGCATGCCCCACCCACGCTCCCCTGCATCGCTCGCAAACGCGACCGCCCCCCAGACCAATCCAACCTTCTTCCTCAGTGAAATCGTAATAATCCCTGTCCATGAGGAAGCCACGCCAGCGACGGAGCCCTATCTGGTGGTCGCGTCCTCACCAGCATCAAGGGCCGAGTGGGAGGGACGGTGGTAGAGGGCTGAAGGAGCTCCAGTCGAGCCAAGATGGAGATGGAGATGGAGATGGCGGTGGTGGTGGTGACGATTTCGAGCACGGACGCGGCTGTGGTCTGCCGACCTCTGGGCAGCCGCGCGCTCCCGTGAGATTTTTTGCTCATTTCTATACTACTTATTAAGAAGGTAAGAGTAGTCTGCCTCCCTTACGTTCTGCCGTTCTGCCGTCCCTCAATCTCCACCGTCCATCCACATCCATGTTTTTCGTGCGTCGTCCATCAGCCGTCCGTCGCCTCCCGTCCGCCCCTTCCCCGTCCGCGCGAGCAACCTAGCTCCCTCTGCCCCCTCCCGTTCGCAGTTCTCCTCCGCGCGCTGGCAACCGCTCCCTCCCTTCGCCTCCACCTCCACCGTCGGGCGCACCCTCCCCCTCGCTCTGGACCTCCCCAAGGCGTTGGAGTCCTTCGTCCCCATGCCTCGCCGGACCTGCCATCACCGCCTCCCCATTGGGCCATGAAACCCTAGCGCCCCCGCCGCGCAGGCGTCTGGTGCTCGCCATCTCCTCGCACCCGCTCCCCACGCTCGCGGCCTTCCTGGCCTCCTGCCACGACGAGCTCCTCCGCGCCATGGGCGAGTCCAACCTCGAGGTTGCTCCATGTACCAGCGCCCAGATCCCACGCTTGGCGAGATGAACTTGCTGGGGACGGGGTCTGAGCCTCGGCCTCGACCTCGACCCGGATCTCCCCCATCCTCTCCCCCAACTCTGGTGAGGAGGACTCTCGCCCATGGTTGCCGGCTCCCCGTACAAGGCAGTTGGTATTCCTCTCGCGTTCTCTGTGAAGCTAACAAGGTGGGCGGCGATAGGCACTTCTTCGGTGTAGGCAAGGCTGGATCCAGGGGCGGTGCTCGAGGACGAAGGGTATGTGCAGGAGGTGTCACTGCTGTGAAGTCCGTACCGAAGCGCAGAGCTAGCGTTGGCCATCGTCGTCGCCTTGTGCTACAGGTTCATTCACAACCGCATAAGAAGCCTCGCTTCATGGAAAGGTAGCTCCAGTTCTTCTTGTCTGCTCAACCTTGTTATATCTGTGATTGCCTTGCAAAGAGGAGGCACAATGGTAACGACTTAGCAGATTAGTCGATTGGTTAGGGATAGTTAGCTCCAGATTCAATTTGTTTTTGACCATGAAATCTCAGATATCCTTGTGGACGCTATTTGTATTGCATAGTTTTAATTCGCCGAGGAAGGACGAGGAGGGGGAGGAGGTGGTGCGAAGGGAGAAGGAGGAGAAGGCGGTCACCGTCGCTTCTGATGAGAAGCCAGAAGTACGCCATGCTAAAGCAGCAGCTCGCCGTGGCCGCCCAATTTGAGGTAAAGGCTGAAATGAAATTTTGCAATATCAGCATTCGCCGAAATCTGGTCTCTTCGTTGACCTGTACCTTGGGATTGGTCTTGCAGGATTACAAGGAAGCAGCGAAGTTGAGGGACTCGCTGAGGTCCTTCGAGGAGAAGGAGCCCATGTTGTGCCTCGCAGGTTGATGAAGAAGGCCATTGAGGAGGAGAGGTTTGAGGTATTGTACTCATGCCTTGTCGTTGTTCCAAGCAATTCAATTACTTTTATATAATTTCTTTAGCATGGTTGGATGATGAATGACTGATGGATTATTCCAACCTCCAACCATTCTTATTGATGGTAGCTAACTGAGACAGACTTTGGGAAGACTATGTGTGTAGCAAGTCTTTATGATGATGACTGACTTGATCATATGTTGATTGAACTACCAACATTGAATGCATGCTTCCTTTTCACCAATTGTTGGCACTAAAAATTCAGAGGAAGTCTTACGGACACAAGGCATTTTAATATTTTTTAAGCGAGGCATGTGCTTTTACCTTCTCATATCTGCTGCATTCTCATTCTCATGGCCAGAATGGCATTTCCACTATTCCAGCCTCATGGTTGGGACTTTGAACTTCCAATTGTACCGCTTGCCATGTAGTGCAGTTTTGCTTTGCAGTCACATCATATCAGACATGTTTTTCTGTTTAGGTTGCTACTATACTAATTGTGGACTGATACATATTTGAAAGGGGATGCTGGAACTTTTTCCCATTGTCTGAAAACACTCTCACCATGTTTATTTTTCATGCATTCATCCTTCCAGGATGCTGCTAAATACAGAGATGAATTAAAGATTTTGGCTCCACACTCCCTCCTCAAATGTTCTAGCGATGCAACTACTTTGGTAAGTTTTTTTCAGCACCTCCCTTTCAGTTTGGAAAGTACTTTGGAAGCACATTTGTTTTCCATGGCAAAGTATTGAGTGAAGTATTGTCGTTTTCCATGTGAATGTATGAAGTGTTGAAAAGTCCCCAACTTACTATCTGAGGATGAATCTGCTAAGAAACAGGTCTGAGTTTTTTCCCTGAGAATGTGGAAATGGTCTAATAGTACGAGGAAGTAGTTGTGTTGTGGCTCACAAAGAAAAGAAGTGATTAATGGGGTCAAAGTTATCACTGAATTATGTTCAATCTTATCTGGTCAAAACTGCACACCTTTGACATGTTTTATCTCTTCACATGTTGTGCTTGTAGTTGTAGCAAATGAGCACGTGAATGGGTCTGGTGGCTTTTCAATAAATTAGACCATGTGATATTTTGAGACTGGAACTTGCATATTAGTGACAGAAAACTTCTAGAGGTATTGAAGAAAAAGATCATTCACCTATAAATATTTGTGGTGCTTTGTCACACGTGAATTTGAGATACCGAAGAAGTTTTGCTATCAAAGCAAAGCTGAAACAGCAGCCTAGGAATCCTAGGTTACCCGTTAATGCGTGTGACTGAGAAATGACCAAACAGACTTTGCTTTTTCACAGTCATGTCAGCCTTATTATGTTTAGTTAACTTAGGTCAACTATTACTTTATATCTTTTGGTGCAACGTTATTTTCTGATATAGTTGTAATGAAAATTTTAGGGGATAAGAGTTCAAGTCAGGAGCGTCTATATTGAAAGCCGGAGCCAACCATTGAAAGGGCAATTCTTTTTTGCTTATAGAATTAGAATTACGAATAGTTCTCAGCGCCCTGTTCAGCTTCTCAAAAGGCACTGGATTGTTACAGATGGAAATGGAAGGACAGAAAACATTTGGTTAGTGTTTATTGTAACAAACTCTAATTTCATTATCGTAAAGGATGTGCTAATATGATTGACATCATTGTTGTGTTAGGGGAGTTGGAGTAGTGGGAGAACAACCTGTCATATTCCCGAAGACTGGTTTTGAGTACTCTTCTGCATGCCCATTGAGCACTCCAAATGGGAGAATGGTAACTCGATGGATGTTCTTTTCTGCAAAAAGTTTCATCAACAGTTTCCTGTTTTGTTTAGTATGTTAAATAGGAGTAAGTAATTTGAACCCATTTTGAATTGTAGGAAGGTGACTTTGAGATGAAGCACATCGACAAGGCTGGATCATCAACATTCAATGTTGCATTTGCGCCATTCTCTCTGTCAATTCTTGGTGACGATAATGATGTTCTGCTATGAACTACACCGAGGGCTTGCTTGGGAGCAAATGGATTGAAGGGAATTAAGGGGGGTTACAATCCCTTACTATTCAATTTTGAATAGTAAGGGATTTTAGCTCACAACCCCCTTCTGCAAACAAGCCCTGAGATTTAAACTAGACACACAAACACAAATATTTATTGTAAGTAATGTAATTGAGCGCAAGGTTCAGGTGGAACTACTATGGTTGACTTATGGCTGGAGCCAAGTGCCCTGGTGCAAGGTCAAGTAGTGTTTTGGTTTAGGGTTGTCATTGGTTGTTCATGCTTAACATATGTGTTTTTTTGTCCTATGATGTTATTACGGTCAGAACTATCATGATGTAGGAATATAACCTGAAGTTTGTAGCACAGAGTGAGCTGACATTGGGTACCTTTTCCTGGAGGATCTCGTTGGTAGCTTTCAACATGTCTTCCTTCACATACAGAGATACTTTTAGGACATATTCGGTTGCAAGGGATTAATTACACCGAGATTGAGTGGATCTCTCCACTGTCCATCGCCACTCAATTCTCTTGGGTGGCAGGGGAAATGTTGGATTGGCCTAGGTTAAAGTCTAGGCAATGCTTACACGAAGTCACGAACACATGTTTCTCTATGGGTGGGGTTCTTAAGTACAGGGTTTTGACATGCCTTGCTTTTTAGAGCTTGGATCTCTTGAACCATTTATCTGCATCTGTTAGGCAGGGTACGGTTTTAGCGATGTCTGAAATCAATTTTTTTCTTTTTAAAGATACAGTTTTTTGGTGATTTACCTTTGCAAAGCGGATGTTGTACATCCATATCTCCAAGTACCTCTCTAGGGGCATTCAGTTCGTCAACATTCATGTGCTCGTTCGCCCTGTTCCCGTAGATGTACCTACCCAAACCAATGCTTCCTTTTTTTGTCAGCATTATGTTTCTGGAATGAATCCTTTTTGTCTTGTTCATACTTTATTCATACAGTTCATTTTTCTTGTTCAGTAGTCCGCACATTGGTCTAAAATTCCAGTTTCAGTAAAGCTGCATTGTCTCATTTATTTGATCTCTACATCAATACTTCACTGATTTACATATCGCCATGATATAACTTGAATTTTAAACATCTTAACAGGTATATGCATGTGCATAATGTTGGAATACTTGTTGAACTGAAATTGAAAACTGAATACTTGTAGCAGCTGTTCTGTACATTGGATGGGAGCATGTTTCTAATAGACAGCTAATTATTTGGCTTCAGTTGAGTATTACGATTATTTGAAATACTGGATGGGAATGGATGTTTCTAACAGTCCGTTAACCCTCCTCTTCAGTTCAAGATTGTGATGATTTGTAGTACTAAATTGGAGGCTTCGATCCCCTGCAATTTATGTGGTACAAGTAAGGGTTTTGTTTGAGAAGGCGAATGAGATTCTAATGGAGGAAATAAATGTTCAGGTTTGGTATTTTGATCACTTTGACTTAATATTACCAGCAATTCCATTCTATGACCATTTGAGATATCATCTTGTTTGGATAAAATACATAACAAAATGAAATGTACTTTATGAATTAGTATCGAATGACGATGTCAGGTCCAGCATATATATGAACTATACATTAAAAAGGATGTTATTAAACTCATATTATGTTTGCATGATACTAGGAATGTAGTACAGAACATGGATTGCGCCCAAATCGGATCCGCTGAACATGGATTGCGCCCAAATCGGATCCGCGCCTATAAAATATCAAGCAGGCACGCCACAACAACCCAAGATCATTCCTGGCGCTCTCCATACATCTACTGCTGCCAGGTACATCTAGCTGTTTGTGCAGATATTTACTTCGATCAGTGCTATATTCAGAGCGATTCACCTTCCTGTCCTTGCTCTCGGGCGTGTAAATCTTCAGGAGAAGCGCGTCAGGGCAGTACTAGCTCACGCTTTCCGGTTTCAGCCACCTCAAAAAATCAAGCTCGACGCAATACGCTTGACTGACCAATGCAGACGATCGATCGTTCGTGCCGTCGCTGTCTACTCGTTACCCCTGCTTGTTTCTTTGTTACCAGAGGGATCCAGGAGACTGTTCTTTTATGTTGCATTTGCATGTATATACAGTGTGTTCCCGTTGCTAAGTTTTTTTATTATTGGTATACTCAGATCAGCGCGGATAAAATATCACAGACTTAAATTACATCCTATAGACTTATATTCAGAGCAGCAGATGCTTTTTCCTAATTTTTAGTGGAAGTGTTTTTTATATGTTGTGGTTGTGCATTAGGTTCAGGTGCTTGTGGTCGATCTGTGTGATCCTGTGCTTGAACTGTAGAGGGTTAATCAATTTAGTGGAAGTGGATATTGAATATGTTTAGTCGATCTGGAAGTAATAGTTTTTTTGTAGGATGTTCTGGACCTGCACAAACACTATCCCACTTGTTGTAAGTCCCACGACTACTCTTAGTCCACTTGCTATAGTCCATTCTGTTGGCAGTATGAAAATGTTTCGGTATCCAGGAACCTTGAAAATGTGCAGCATAAGGAAACGAGAGTAGTAGACAGTAGAAACCTTACTCACCCTACAACCCAGAATGCATATCCATCAATGTGGTAGGTCTAGACAGTTGAATCATTGTTCTGAAATACAATTTCCAAAAAGTTCTTGTATGTGGAGTTAATGACAGATGTTCTGATCACTAGCGGTCCATCAATTGGCATTGTAGGGAAGTCGAGTGTGTAGACATCTTTCTTGTCGTACAGATCTGCCAACCTCAGAGGAGTGTCGGGTGGGGAATAAGAGATACCACTCAGTGTAGTCTGTTTCTTCCCATTGATGATAACAGGTGGTTCATTCCTCATCTTGTAAACTTGGCTCACATTGATAGATCCATAGTGAAATGATCCTTGAGGATTCGGACGAGCAGCACCAGTGCTCACGTTCATCCTGTGAGACAAGAAGGTGCTATGTGAGGCCAAGGCATAGAGACATACATGATTTAGGGTGCACATGAAAATTTGGTTAGACATTGCTACATGTCTGTACTCCATGTTGCCTGCAAATACTCCATGTACTCCATGTGCTTGTGGTCGATCTGTGTGATCCTGTGCTTGAACTGTAGAGGGTTAATCAATTTAGTGGAAGTGTATATTGAATATGTTTTCATTAAGTACAGTGTTGTGTGGATGTTTTATTAGATTAATTCTATCAAGTACAGTGCTGTGTGGAGCAAGTTAATTTTTTTAACATGCCTCAACATAGATGGCGTCCCTTTACTACTGAAGCAAAAAAAATATTGCAAGGCTAAACACTTGGGTTAATTGCTATGTTTGGGTAATCATTTTTTGTTTAAGTTTCATTTAGTCTATATGTTTGATTTTTTCCCCTTGCCTACAGACCAGCCTAGGTATTCATCACTGGTGAAAAAAAGAATATCAGTGTTGATGGTAAAAAAGTTATGGATGCTTAAAAGTCTTGCTCATTTCTTGGCAGGTCGAATTCTTTGGAGGTGGTTTTTTGACAACAGAAGTGATAGTAAAAAATATGATTTTCCCCCTGGCCTACAGACCAGCCTAGGTATTCATCACTGGTATCCACTCCTTGCAGTATGCTTTAATTTTATTCTTGCTACTGCTATAATTGATCTTTCTTAATTTATTTTTCTTTTTGCTTTTTCTACAAATTAGGAAGGCACCTGAGAAAAAGGGGTGGTACATGTTTGGACATACTAGGAAGTCTCAGATCTTTTTAGCTATTGATAGAAAAAAGTTATTCCATGTTTTGCTCTTCAAAGTACTTGAACCTCAATTCCCTTGTCATGCTTCAACTCTGGCTTACAATTTCTGCAGATACTAATGGTTTGGATAGTTGTTTTGCATTGGCTTCATACTTAGCAAAAAAACAAATTGTTGATAGGTCTTAGTATAACTAAGCTTGTAATGCAAGACCAGCTTCATTTTTTAGCTCAAAGGTACTCTAATTACTTATTTGAACTTTCTCAAGTTCACAATTCGAAAATTGGAAATTGTAGGTTGTTTCCTGTATTTTCCCTTTCTAGGTCTTAGTATAACTAAGCTTTTATAATGCCTCAGCAATGGGAAACACTCCAAACCCATACGAGCAAGCCATGTCCAATAGGGAGAACCCTCACACGATTTGATGATGACAACCTCATACTATGCTTTGGATTTGGCGACAGTCAGTTCTTAACCTGCCTACATTTAGTTTTTTACATAAAGAAAAAAATGCATATACTTAATAATATATATCGTATTCATTTTATCGTGATAACCAATCGTGTGATGGCTTTGAGCAAGCACTAGCTCGGTAGAGGGAACTTGTACAACAACTTAATTTGGCACTTGTCATCACTTGTGACTTCACATATGACCATTGTAAGATTCATTGTTATGAATAACGCCTAACACGTCCGACTTCATTTGCATCAATTATCGAGACTGCTACTGGATTGTTGACAGTAGTGGTGGCCAGTATCATGTCCTGCTTATAGTAGCAGACGTATTGGTTCTTCACTTTCTGTTATATCATTGTAATCTCTGTTGTATCAGCATAATGTCTACTCATATTCATTTTACATCATCATTGTTTTTTTCTAACTAACCATTAGTTGTTGTTTCAGTTCTGTAGGTTTAAGGAAGTCATGGATGGACTGTTTTCCGCAGTTCTGGAAATACACTACTACGCTAGAGAGATGAGGATGATTGTTGACTCGCTATGGACAATGAATTTGAATGAAGTGTCGTCGAGACTTCAAGAGATGGCTATGTTTCTCTAAGATGCAACTGATCGTGGTCATATGGCTGCTAAGGACTTAATTCTCTCTGATTATGCAAAGAAAAACAATGTTAATACTTCTGCACTGACACAATCTGAAATGCGAGATGTCATCCTTATTGCTTAATTGCTCCACCATCACATTAGAGGCAACAAATTGGTGAAATTGAGAAACAGGTAAAGCATAAAGATGTTGCTCCACCAGCTCGGCCTCCCTACTTCCTCTACTGCTGTGGCTACTGCTACATCATCTATCGTGCCTGTTTTTCTAGGACTCTTAATGCCATCATGTCGGCATTCTGTTATCATCATCTCGGGGTGCCTTTGACGGAGATGTGGAGGTGCACTCGCTAACCACACGGTTCTACCATACTCCTAATACAGTGATGGCTATCATTTTCCGCATGGTTGGATAGAAAATGCATGGGTGCCACATCTGTTCCATCTTACCTATTTTTTGTTTTGAGAGATACTTTTGTCAGTTTGCTCACTCATGATTTAACCTTGTTTTGCAGTCAAGAGAGATTATGATCCATTATGATTCTAGGTTATTACCAATTTCAGAGATAAACTCAAACATATCATAGAAGCAGGTAAATTAGTTTTCGTTCAACGTCATCTGTAATTCTGCATACCATTGATACATTGTTCCTAATAATGATAGGTCCTACCTACTGTTAAAGTCAAAAGGGGAAGAAGAGATTGTACAATTAAGAAAGCGTCTTGCTGATTACTCTATGAAGGTAAAACATTTTTTACATGTAAAGGTCACTTTAATGTATTTTCCTTCTTGAGCTTCTGTTGACCCTAAACATCTCCTCATAGGAATCACAAATACTCGATGATAAATACAAGTTAAGGATTATTTTTGGGCTCCAAGCTGCAGCTACCCTCTCCATCCCCATTCTGATTCCAAGAAAAGCACTGGTGGCCACGAGGAGGAAGGGCATTGCCAACTGGCACGCTAAGAAGCTAGCTAAGCAGCACAGGGTGGACCTTGCCAAGGTTACTAGCACCGGGACATACGATCGAATTACACTGACAGCCGAAGTCTAAGCCCGCTCCTGGTGGTGTTCATGGGTATTACAGTCTTGTAGAAGATAAGTATGATATACAATGTGGCTCAAGATTTTAGGTTTTAGAATTAGTTTTCGAGCTGTCCATACCACTATTTTGTTGGCAAAATGAAGCCTTCAATGAAATAGATGGCTGCTCACTTCTATTGTTACCGCTCTCACAAATCCAATTTCTACTTGTGTGAATGATCAAGCGATGATGCTATCGCATATGGTGTGACATGAGCCTACAATTTCACTGTAGTTATGAAAATTGATCGGTCAATGATGAATCATACAAGCCTTTTTTATTTTAGCATGTTCTTTGATAAGGGACAGATTTGCATGAGTTGATGGTGCCTAGCAACAACGATAGCCTGTCATCGACTTGGAGAGCCATAGATCTCCCTCAACAACGTATGTGCCGTCGCAACGCACGGGCACCTACCTAGTTAGTATAGAAGAGTAGAAGACGGTTGTGAGAGTCCTTTCCCTTGGCTGCCTCTGTGTCTTGTCCATTCCATGGCTCCGGCCAGCAAAGAGCCGGATTCTTCCTATCCCCTACCAAACCCCACCACCACGAGCGGCTGCCGCGCGGGAGACCAGGACGCATGGTGACTGCCTCCTCCTTCACTGCCATCTTCTTCAGAAGTGCCTTCGTCGCCTGCTTCGCGGAGGTACCGTCCGCGCACCCGCGTTCTTTAGTTTCTTTTTTACAACCTCTCGCAAGCATCGCATGGCATCCATCCTTCTGAGAGGCAGAGGAGGAGCCACTGAAAAGCCACTGAAATTGGGACTACTCCCTCGCTCCCTACCTCAAGCATAGTGAGTAGTGACTGGGGCTTGCAGTAGCTTTGTTTTGATGAGCCATTGAGGCAAATTGAAGAGGGATTTGTTTGTCTTGCAAGTGGCATGATATTCGTATTTTATTTTTTTCAACTTAAGAACTATTAGTTCGGGGCTACTAGCTAGGCTAACGTTGCCATTTGCTTCTTCAAAGAAAGTTGGAGGATGTTTATTTGATCTCAAATAGAAGTGTCAACGATTTGGGCTTGGAGCCAGCTTTGATTTACCATTCCTTTGGACATAGCCAAAGTGCAGATCCAGCTGCAAAGGAAGGCACCATTAACGCCACCACCTGTGGCTGCAACAGCCACAACTGCTGCTGGTGGAGGGACACTAGCCACAATAACGTGCATCGCCAGAGAGGAAGGGGTTGCCACGCTCTAGAAGGGCATCATCCTTGGCCCCCACTGTCAGTTCCTCTATGATGGCCTCCACATCGGCCTGTATGATCCTGTCTGTACCCCTCCACATTCTTTCAGTTGTCTTCTCCTTCGATTCAATGTGACTTTCTCACAACAATAAATGGGAATTTCCCTTCTATAAACTTGCAGGTGAAGGCTTTCTTCGTCAGAGGTGCTGTTGTGGGTGATGTCAGTTTACTAAGCAAGATTCTTGCTGCGCTTGCCACAGGTTGGTACATTTTGCTCCCTCCACTTCAACTTCAATTAACTACACATCTTTCTGATTGCCGCACATAGCAAACTTGTATCTTATCTGCCAGACTGCCACACACAACTTACTATGTAGTTTCAATGCAACATAATAAGTCATGTGACCCATGACATATGTCTGTTCATATTTGCATGCTTAGCTAAACATGGCTGCATATGTTCATCTGAGTTTTATCGTGTCAAAATGTGGTTCGCTCTTTTTAACTGTGTATCTACAAACCAGGTTGATTCACATTTAGGCGTCAAGCTAGCTCTGTCAAAGTGTCAACGTTAAGAACCATATGCACCCTAAATGTGGATGCAGAATAAATCATGTGAACCTTACATCTATTTTCTTTTTTGGAACTATTGTTTAAACCATTCGTCTTGTTTACTGTTCATGTCCAAAACATGATACCTTTGGTTCATGTCTGGTTTGTCCTATGCCCAAGTTTTTTTTCCTGTTTTTAGTATTGTACTCCCTCTGTTCTTTTTTATTTGTCGCAGTTTAGTTCAAAAATGAACTAGCGGGCGAAAAATATTTGAGAACAGAGGTAGTAGTTCATAAATCTGGTCAGTTCACGTTAAGACCTTGTTTGGTTGCACATGGATCGAGGGGGATTAAATACCTTTTCTATTCAATTTTGACTAGAAAGAGATTTAATTCTCTCCAATCTCCTTCCATCCCTCCTAAATGAACAAGCCCTAAAGGTGACAGGCTCGACAAAGTGGAGAACCATACATTGTTTAATGATCTTTTTTGGTCTATTTTCAGGTGTGATAGCTATTGTTGTGGCAAATCCAACTGATCTCGTTAATGTTAGGTTGCAAGTTGATGGAAAGGCTAACACTGTCAAGAGGAGTTATTCTAGAGCCCTTAATGTATATGCTATAATAATCAGACATGTTACTTTAACCATCATGGGCAGTAAGTGTACAAGACTATTTCTTTTTTCGTTGTCCTTAAAATCTTTCATGTTTCCAAGAAGGTATTGGAGCTTTGTGGACTGGCCTTGGCCCAAATGTCGCACGCAATGTCATAATTAACGCTGCCGAGTTGGACAACTATGATTAGTTCAAACATGTACCTGTTGACTCTAATGTCTTTGTGGTGCGCATTATATTTCATTATCATTATTCATTCCTTTGTTCTGTTCATGTAGATGTTTCTAAAACTTCCTAGGTATACTGATAACGTTTTACCCATATTTTAGCTGGACTTGGTGCTCATTTTTTTACTATTTGCATTGGCTCTCCGATGGATGCAAATAAGCTTTGACTAAATATCTTACTAGCAGTTCACAAGGTTCAACAAAAAAACTAAAACAACACAATTGTTTTGTATTCTTTACTTCAATAGTCATCGAGTGATTCATCCTCCATATTTTGCACAAAAACTAAGGGAACACCTAGCCTACCTACCGTGGACAAATACCATATGAAGAATTGTCAGATAATTTCACACATGTATTTACATTTTTTTCCTAATGTGTACGTGCAAGTGTATACTATATATTAATCTACCATATATCTATACACTTAGACGTGACTAATTTTCGACTGAAATTAGCTGCAATCATAGAAAAATCGTCGAACATTGGTTTTTTAACTTTGGGGAAATCATGTATCTTAAGAACCCTTATTTACATTGCACATTTGAAGCCATCTATTAAAAAATCAAACAAATTATAAATTAGGATGGATGGAATATTTGTTTACATTTTCCCTAGAGGGGGTGAACATTCTGAAGCATTAACGAACTACAGCCTAGGGAGAATTTTAGGTATTGGTACATTTGGAAAAGTGAAGATTGCAGAGCATAACCTTACATGACATAGGGTTGCTATAAAGATCATCAACTGCTACCAAATGAGAAATATGGAAATGGAAGATAAAAATATGGTTTCGGGTGAAGGAAGTTGTTAATATTAACAAATTGTTATCAACATTTGGTTTGTACTTGCCACTCAAACTTTTATCTCTACTACTATGAAGAAGGTAAGGGGTAGGCTGCCTATCATGGTTCTGCCTACCCCTTGTTCTGCCTCCTGCGCCTCCACGCTAGGCAACCAAGAATGTTCTTAAATGAGCAAGTTTTCATGCAATCAAGAATCAGAAGTCTGTGTTGGTTTACATCTTTTCTGAAAGTGATTTACTGTTTTATACTTGAGTAACTTTGTCCTATGATATGAGATATCCAAATTCATCTAATAATTAGTTATTTTGAGATGAGTTGGTCCTACAAGGGTCCGTAACTCTATTGTATGCTCTTGCACCCACATATATCTAATAAGTGAGTCTGAGCAGTGACATAGTCCATTGGTACCATGGGCTGTATGGATATAGGTCACTGCATTGCTGATAGTGAGGAGCAGAAAGTTCATGTTATTGCTGGTGTGATGACCCTTACCACTCCAATTTTAGTCCACCCCTATTGACCACATAGTTCAAATGAGTATTATGGGTGTGATTACATGAGTCATATCTGCAACATGGCTCATTTTTTAATGTTTGCTGGTGGGAGGCTCATCTCTTCTATGTCTACAAGAATATTTTGCCAGTGATGACATGTGTTTAGAGGATGGGATCCTTGCAATTGTCAAACAAGGCAAGTGAGATGTACATGTAGCGTTCGGATTGTCGGTGTTCAGTGTTTATCATCTTTGCTTATCGTGGCTTCTTTTTCTATTAGCAGATGAGAGACCCCTTGAATTGCTTGCTAAAGCATATGCTATCAACTCTTTTGACATAGATCCTCAGAACCCCTCTGTAAGCCCTTGTCTTCACCTGCTCAAGTGAACAATTTTTCTTATTTATATATAATGTTAATATTGTTATGGATTTGTGTAGGATGTTGTTTTCACGTTAGAATGGGAATCAGTCGGTGTCCTACCTTGTGGCGAGAAGAAAGATAATTTTTACTACCGAGGGACTTCAGAATTTTAGGCTCATTCATACATTCACTACAATGCCTTCGAACTCATGAACATTTATCTCTGGCTCTATTGTGGTGGGTTACATAAATAGAGTTTTTGCATGTTCTTCGTTTTATATGGTGACATACTTGTTACTATGTGACATTGTTTGATGAAACCCTTGCGGCATTGTATTATTTATTTTGTTCTATATAGTCTTAACATTTTATCAAATAAGAATTTATGTGACGTCACAACACATTGTACTATCATATATAGAAGTTGACATTGTATTGATGGTTGCAATGTAGTGGCCCCGTTGCAACGCACGGGCATCCACCTAGTTATTACTTATTTATCGTTATAATTATTATTTATTCTCCCTTCTTTAACTCTCTTGCTTCCATATTATTTAGTGCTCTAATTTGAATTCAAAGCTAGACTTGTTTTAATTATAATTTTGTGTTTGATGCACAAACAAAAAGAAGTCCAGTATGATGCATAAGTTTATGTGTTTTTATTTGGTATTTATTTGAAAGAAAATGTGTATCATGCATAAATCACCTCCTCAAAAGAGCTCCTTTATTAATTTCAATGACAAATGTCATGAGTACTCTATAATAGGGTTTACACGCTGGACTTCTCGGTCACGCCACTGAGCGGGTGGTACACTGACCCTACCTTCCTCCAGCTCAAACTCGACGTCGTCTTCCTCCGCGGGTGGTAGGCTGTCGGTACGCTCGATTTCCAGGACCTCCATGCCACCTCGCAGTCACCGCCAAGTACCCAAGCTCGACGCGCAGGTACGAGAACGAAACACCAGCCAATGGGATCTCGCTGGCGAGCTCCATGTAGCAGAAGGACGAGAGCAGCACCGATGAGCAGAAGGACGAGTGTAGCGCCGCTAGGTCCCCTTGCTTGATTGGTGCAGATGTGCAACCAATTACTTTTGTCCCTGACCCACTTTCTGCTTCTGAATAGGTGTCATTTTACTCTTATTGACGTCTGCCTGTTTCTGTTCATATTGTGAAGCTACTCTTAAGACTTGCATTTATCTAAACATCCCTAAATCCCCCAAAGTTTTAAATTTTCATTTGTTTTATCCTTTTTTCTTCCATTACAGAATATAAGATTAGTGAAAGCTAAGTCCAAGTTCAAGAGAGAAGTACAAGCGGAGTGAACTTCTTCACTTAATTGCTCTCCACAAGATGAGTATTAAACTTAGAGCAATTATGCAAGTGAAGTGAAGAGAGAATCGCATAAGAATAAAGACAAGTGACACAACGATTTTTATCTCGTGGTTTGGTCAAGTAGAATACTTGCCTACTCCACGTCGTGGCGTCCCAACGGACAAGGGTTGCACTCAAACACTTTCAAGTGATCCAAAGATCAACTTGAATACCATGGTTCTCTTTATCTCAACAATATCCTGTTGTGAGGAATCTCCACACTTTGGAGTCTCTCACGCCTTACACAAATGATCTCAAGTAAACACAAGAGTAAGGGGGAATAGCAACACACACAAGAGCGAGAGTTGCAACAGCAACACACGCGCAAGATAAGAAACGAGCACACGAAACAGCACAGCGGAATTACAGCTCAGAAAAGTGCTCAAATCTCTAACACGATGAACCAAATGTGTGTATGCGAAGTCTCGACGTCTTAGGATGTTCAATGGGTGCTTGATGTACTGCTCCATATGCCTAGTGATCCCTTTTATAGCCCCAAGGCAGCTAGGAGCCGTTGTAGCTCCATTTGGAAGGCCATAGTTGCCTTCTGTCCGTGGGCGCACCGGACAGTCTAGTGCACCACCGGACAGTGAATAGTGCGTGATTTCCTTCCTTTTCTAGAGAAGCCGACCGTTGCAGCCACGGCCCTCGTGGGTGACCTTCTGACCGTTGATGAAGTCCACGTGTCGCCCACTGATCATGCGGCCGACCGTTGGCGTGGGCGCGGCTGACACATCAGACAGTCTGGTGCACACCGGATAGTTCGGTGAATTATAGCCGTTGCGCGCCAGCCTGAGTACCGGACAGTCCGGTGAACCGCAGGCTGGTGCAAATTTGGCTGGGCGTAGCCGAACTTCTCCAATCTGGTTGCTTTTGATTTGACAAGGTTCCTACCACTTAGTAGAATAATGTAGGGCTGGGCAAAAAACCCGTAACCCGAAACCCGAACCCGTAATAACCGAACCTGAACCCGAAATACCCAAAACCCGAATTTTGTTCGGGAATTTCGGGTAGCAACTTGCAAAACCCGAATTTATTTCGGGTAATTCGGGTATCACAATCGGGTACCCGATATACCCGAATTACCCGAACTTTCATGTGTCATGTACTCATGTCATGTTTAATTATTAATTTGTACATATATAATTATGTGTAAGTGTGCATAACTTGTGATTGTAGATTGCTTGTGTTTTATATGTCCATGTCTATCATTATTCAAACTATATTTTTATACTAATTTAATAGGGTGTATGTGTTTTTATGAAGCCAACACAACAGTTCGGGTAGTTCGGGAATACCCGAACCCGAAATTTCGGGTACCCGAATTTTCGGGTATTGTAAAACCCGTTGTAATTTCGGGTATCGATTCTCAAAACCCAAAATTTTAAATACCCGAATTACCCGACCCGAAATTTTCGGGTAACCCAGACGCCCACCCTGGGAATAATGTTAGTACCAAAAACAATTTATTAAGGCTCAAATCATACCTTTGTTTTCCATTTGCATCTCTTTGATACTTAGCTTATATCAACCAAAACAATATGTGTTGGGCATCTAATCACCAAAACATTTATAAAAATGGCCCAAGGGAACATTTCCCTTTCAATCTCCCCCTTTTTGTGATTTATGCCAACACATCAAAAGCAACTAAAAATGCAACAACATTTTCAAAGATGAGCTAAAGAGTGCAAATTGAAGACCAATTCTTCTCACATAGGATTTGGCATATTTGGATCACTTTTGCCACCACTTGGTTTATTTTCGTAAAACAAATTCATTTTCCTATCTCTATGTCAAAAAACATTTGTTTTGGCAAATCAAAAGATCTTTCAAGAGTAAGTGCCAAAAACTCCCCCTTTTCCCATAGTCAAATTTCTCCCCCGTAAGAGGACAGTTTTTGCAATAAGAGGATTTTGGTCAAATACCAAGAGTTCTAACTCTAAAATTTTGAAATGTTAAAATTCGCAAGTGGTTGGCTGATCCAGTTGCTTTAGCCTTAATTTCTCCCCCTTTGGCATTAAGCACCAAAACACAAGAACTATTTAGCCCATTAACCCCATTGCCTCACAAAAAATGTCAAATAAGATCAAAGGCAATGAGAAAACACGAATAAGAACTTGGGACAAGATACATTGATACCAGAATGCAGTGGAAGCCCTTTCTTTGGCCAAGTTCACATTTTCCCTTTCAATTCAACTTTGAGACTATATCAAAAGTACTCAAGCAAACACGTTAGCCTCAAAGGATCAAGTTGTAGTACATCTTCCCCCTAAACATGTGCATCATGTGCATAGGGACTTGGGAGGTCCAAGGATGACTTGTACAACTTGAGCACCAAGAATAAGCAAGTAAAGACATTAATGCTTAAAGTAACACGATCAAAGACATAAAACACATGTATGATATAGATCAATCCAAGTTCCACGAATCTAAGACATTTAGCTCACTACACAGCCTACAAAACCTTTCTCATCTAAAGGCTTGGTGAAGATATCAGCTAGCTGGTTCTCGGTGCTAATATGATAAATACTGATATCTCCCCTTTGCTAGTGGTCTCTCAAAAAGTAATGTCGGATGTCTATGTGCTTAGAGCGGATGTGTTCAACATGATTATCCGCCAAGTGAATTGCACCCTCATCATCACATAGAAGTGGGACTTTGATCAGATTGTAGCCAAAGTCCCGGAGGGTTTGCCTCATCCAAAGCAGTTATGTGCAACACTGTCCTGCGGCAACATACTCGGCCTCAGCGGTGGATAGGGCAACTGATGTTTGTTTCTTAGAGCTCCAGGACACCAGGGACCTTCCCAGATACTGACAAGTCCCTAATGTGCTCTTCCTATCAACCTTGCACCCGACATAGTCGGAATTTGAATATCCGATTAAGTCAAAGGTAGACCCCTTTGGATACCAGATCCCGAAGCAAGGCATAGAAACTAAATATCTAAGAATTTGCTTAACGGCCACAATGTGACATTCCTTGGGGCCAGATTGAAATCTAGCACACATGCATACGCTTAGTATAATATCAAGTCTACTAGCACAAAGATAAAGTATAGAACCTATCATAGACCGGAATGCCTTTTGATCAACGGACTTACCTCTGTTGAGGTCCAAGTGTCCGTCCGTGTCACACCCGGTTTTAGAAGGCAAACCGAATGCGAACCATGTACGTGCCAGGATCAGTTATTCACGTACACAGCAGTTACATAATATGGACATCATCACACAGTGCTCAAAATAGTATTAATAAGGGAAATAGTCGATTACATCATACGTCTGAGACGTCCATATAGTTCTTACAATAAATCAAAGTGCGGAAAAGAAACGTAGATAACGCGGCCTTCACAGGCAGCCGACTGGGGGTTGCCGCTAACCCACACCTAGAACTCGTCGTAGTCTTGGAACTCCTGGAAGTCTCCTTCCACAGCTTCATCTTCGCCTGAGCAGTGGTTGCAATGCTGACAACCTGGGGGGGGTTTGGTGTGTAGAGCAAGGGTGAGTACACATCAACATACTCAGCAAGTATCCTGTTTGGCTGTAGTGGACTAGCTTTATGTGGGGATAAGTCAAGCAGTTGCTTTTAGTTGGTCAGGTTATTACTTACTAGTAGAAAGCCAGGTTTTAACATTAACCCAAGTTATTAGCCCAATGTATCCTTTCCAAACGGAAAGAATACCACTTACCAGCACCATAACCATGATCAAAACCATCAATCTCATTGCCACCTGTACCAAAGTATCTCTGATCAAGTACCACTAATCACTGGAGCTCCCTTGGCCGCTCATAACCGCGAGCACGGCTGATATATCAGTTTCAAACACTCTGCAGAGGTTGTGCACTTTACCCACAAGCCGTGATTCCCTCTCTGGCCCGGGCTTGCAAGACCCTTATTCACTCCCGAGGTGAATGGCCAAGGATTCACTACGAAGCCTTTACAAAGATTCCCCGGGGCTGTAGCCACCCGTTAGGTTTCCTAAATGTACCGCACTCCTCCCCAAGGGACAAATCAACCTAGGCAGAGCGAGCCGCATACACCGAGCCCCATTGACGGCACGACGGCTAAGTGAACTACACCCCGGATCCTCTAATTATTCAGCTAAGGGCACCCCATTCCACCCTCATGGTTGCACTGTTTTCCCGGGCGGTCATCCATTGAACAGGTCCTTACGGAGAGGCACTCGAGAAACCGCTCGAGTCCCCTTAAATGCCACAAGTATAATCATAAATAAGAACGGGAAAACAGCGTATCATAGATAACCACATCATGTTCATTGATTAAAGTTGAGCAATAGCATTAAACTAAGCAGTAATAATCCGACCCAAATAGGTAAACAAGGACATGGATAACAAAAAGCTAGTCAATCCTTAGGTATAAAGGTGTAATGCGGGAGGTGAATTAAATAATGAATAGGACAGAGATAGGTCAAAGGACACTTGCCTCCACCAAACGACTGCTGCTCAGGGGCTTCTCCTGCGGGTTCCTCGGGCTCTTCGACCGAATCGTTCTCTATGCGATTGCAAACATACATACATCCATCCACATTTAATACAAAAGAACAGTACACCATACAAGGGAACAAATAAAGTAAGTATGCATCAAGTATGACATTCGATATCGCATTTGTTATGGTTAGAAAGAAACGGGAAAGGGTCTCGCAGGGGGTTAAATCTTATGCACTAACGATCAATTACAATTGGTTCTTAACAAAAGAATTCTGTTACATATACGCTAATGGAAACCTAATCACTTTAAGTTGATCAACATTGCACGAGATAAACAATTAACTACATGAATTAGCATAACGGAATTTTAAATTAAACTTCCTATTTCCATGGTATGAACAATGATTAACCTACCTAAAATAAAGTAACTAGGATCACAGAAAGTAAATAAAATAAAATAAAATAAAAAATAAAAAAAAGAGGGGGGGCGGTTGAACCGGCCCTAGGGGCGGTTGAACCGGCCCTGCGCAGGGGCGGGGGCGCGGCCGGGCGGGCGGCCAAGGCGCGCGGCCAGGGGCGCGCGGCCAGGCGGGCTGGGGCGGCCAGGCGGGCGGCCGGGCGGCCAGGGCGGGCGGCCGGGCGGGCGGCCGAGCCGGCCATGGCGGCGGCCAGGCGGCCAGGGCGGGCGGCCGGGCGGGCGGCCGAGCCGGCCATGGCGGCGGCCATGGCGCCGAGCGGCGAGGGGAAAGGGGAGAGGGGATGGGGGAGGGAGGAGAGAGGGAGGAGGGGGGCGCTCACCGGTGTTGGGGAGCGACGGCGAGGGGCGGCCGGCAGGGGGCGGCGGCCGAGCAGGGGGCGGCGGCGGCTTAGGGCAGGGGCGGGTAGGGGCGGCGGCTAGGGAGAAAATGAGAGAGGACAAAAAAATGAGAGGGAGAGGGAGAGGGTTTTTGGGGAAAAAAAGGGGAGGTGGGGGCGGCATGGGCCAATTGGGCCCAAGGGGGGGGCGCCAGGGGCGGCTGGGCCGGCCGGGGTCGGCCCACAGCGCGGGAGAGAGAGAGAAAAAGAGGAGAGAGAAAGAGAGAGAAAAAGAAAGAAAAGATCTTCTCCTCATTTTCGAAATCCGATCTTTCTACATGAATGCATTTGCACTTTCAAAGCAATCAAAAGAAATGCAAGGTTCGGCATGGTGCATCAAACAACCTAAAGTATTTAGGGTTTTTCATGACACGGGAATTCCAAACCGAATCCCGCGAGAACTTTGGAAAAGGTCAAGGTTTAGCGAGGGGAAAACGAAAAGGAAAAGGTAACGCCCGAATTTTGGCGAGTAAAGAAAAGAAAAAAAATTCAACTGCAAAAATTCGGGGCGTTACAAACCTATCCCCCTTAAAAGAATCTCGCCCTCGAGATTCAGGGCTGGGTACTTGGCCATCAAATCATCTTCACGCTCCCAGGTTGCTTCTTCCTCAGAGTGGTGATTCCATCTGACCTTGCACATTCTGATGGTCTTCCTCCGGGTGACTCTGTCTGCAATCTCAAGGATCTGAGCTGGCTTCTCAACATAGGTCAAGTCCTCCTGGACTTCCAGACCTTCCACTGGCAACTGCTCTTCTGGCACACGCAAGCACTTTTTCAACTGAGACACATGAAAGACATTATGCACAGCAGACAAATTCTCGGGCAAACTGAGCTGATAGGCCACTTCCCCACGCTTTGAGAGGATCTGGTACGGACCAATGTAGCGGGGTGCTAGCTTGCCTTTCACTCCGAATCTTCTGACTTCTCTGATCGGTGACACTTTCAGATAGACAAAGTCCCCAACTTCGAAACTCAGCTCTCTTCTTCTTGTGTCTGCATAGCTTCGCTGCCTCGATTGCGCTATCTTCAGATTCTCTCGAACCATCTTGATGTTCTCTTCGGCTTCAAGCAAAATGTGTGGCCCAAACACTTGCTTTTCTCCAGGCTGATCCCATTGCAACGGAGTTCTACAACTCCTTCCATAAAGCGCCTGAAACGGTGACATCTTCAAACTGGCCTGGTAACTGTTGTTATAGGAAAACTCCGCATAAGGTAATCTCTTGTCCCATCCGGACTGATCTTGCAACGCACAGGCTCTCAACATGTCTTCAAGAATTTGATTGGTCCTTTCGGTCTGGCCATCTGTCTGCGGGTGATAAGCTGAACTGAAATTCAGATGCGTGCCCAAGGCTTCATGCAACTGCTGCCAGGAATGAGAGGTGAACTGCGTTCCTCTGTCTGACACTATCTTCTTTGGCACACCATGAAGACAAACGATCCGAGACATATACAACTCTGCCAATACTGCACTGTTGTAATTGGTCTTGACAGGTATGAAGTGGGCTGACTTGGTCAAACGGTCCACTACTACCCAAATGGAATCGTAGCCGGCTCGAGTGCGAGGCAATCCGACTATGAAATCCATACCGATTTCATCCCATTTCCACTGAGGGATCTGCAACGGTTGCAACAATCCAGCAGGTCTCTGGTGCTCTGCCTTAATTCTTCGACAACTATCACACATAGCCACATGCTCTGTGATTTCTCTCTTCATTCCGTACCACCAGAATTTCTTCTTCAGATCCTGATACATCTTCTCACTGCCAGGGTGAATCGAATAAGCTGTCTCATGAGCTTCCTTGAGAATCAACTCCCGAATGGACTGGACATTGGGAACACATAAGCGGTCTTTGAACCATATCACGCCTTCTGCATCTTCTCGAAAATCTTTGCCTCTGCCATCTAGAATCAGTCGCCGAATCTCACTGATCTTCTCATCACTCTTCTGCGCTTCTTTGATTTCGCGCTCCAAGGTAGGTTCCAACTCAACTGTGACTCCTCGCGAATTATTCAGAAATCCGAGACTCAACCTGTCAAACTCCTTAGCCAACTCATAAGGCATCGGACGAGCGACCATCAGATTGACTTGACTCTTTCTGCTCAAAGCATCTGCCACTACGTTTGCTTTGCCTGGATGGTAATGGATTTCCAACTCATAGTCTTTGATCAACTCTAACCATCTTCGTTGCCTCATGTTCAACTCTGATTGAGTGAATATGTACTTAAGACTCTTGTGGTCTGTGTAAACATCGCATTTCTGTCCATACAAATAGTGCCTCCATGTCTTCAGTGCGTGAACCACTGCTGCCAACTCTAGATCATGGATTGGGTAATTCTTCTCATGAACCTTCAACTGTCGGGACGAGTAAGCCACAACTCTTCCCTCTTGCATCAATACGCATCCCAAACCTGTGTAACAAGCATCGCAATACACCGAGAAGGGCTTGTGCACATCAGGCAAGACTAGGACAGGCGCTGTAGTCAACTTCTCTTTCAGCGCTTCAAAGGCCTCTTGGCATTTCTGGGTCCACTTGAACTCAACTTTGTTGCCTAGCAACGCTGTCATTGGTTTCGCAATCTTCGAAAACCCTTCAATGAATCGCCGATAATATCCGGCCATTCCAATGAAACTCTTGATTCCTCTAGCATCTGTTGGCGCTTTCCAGTTCAAAATGTCTGCCACTTTCTTCGGATCCACAGCCAATCCTTCTTTGTTGATTATGTGACCCAAGAACAGGACTTCACTGATCCAGAACTCACATTTGCTCAACTTTGCATACAACTGGTGCTCTCGCAATCTCTGCAACACCATCCTCAAATGATCTGCATGCTCTTCTTCGCTTTGAGAATAAACCAGAATATCATCAATGAATACCACCACAAACTTATCAAGATAATCCATGAATACACTATTCATCAAGTTCATAAAGAATGCTGGCGCATTGGTCAAACCAAAAGACATCACTGTGAACTCATACAACCCATACTTGGAAATGAATGTCGTCTTCGGAATGTCCGAAGGTCGGATCCTGAGCTGATGATAACATGACCTCAGATCAATCTTGGAGAACACACTGGCTCCTCTCAACTGGTCGAACAGATCTTCTATTCTGGGCAAAGGATACTTGTTCTTGATCGTGACCTCATTCAAAGCTCGATAATCGATGCACATCCTCTTGGTGCCATCTTTCTTTTCCACAAATAAGACAGGGGCGGCCCAAGGCGAGGTGCTTGGCCGAATGTAACCTTTCTCTGACAGCTCATCAATTTGCTTCTTAAGTTCATCCAACTCTGGTCCGGATATTCTGTAAGCTCTCTTAAAGATGGGGGCGGTTCCAGGAAGAAGCTCTATGGCAAACTCAACTTTCCGCTCTGGTGGCATACCCGGTAAATCCTTTGGAAACGCATCTGGGAATTCAGACACAACCTTGATACTCTCAATTGGATCTGCTTCACTGCTATCGACAGCCATCTGATAACAACTCCCTTTCTTTGGCTCAGGCGGGACTAACTCGGTCACCACTTCCTCTCCTAATGGGGACACCAACTTTATTGTCCTTTTATCACAACTGATAACTGCCTGATACTTATCTAGCCAATTCATCCCTAGGATGACATCTATTCCCTGAGTACCCATTACTATAAGGTTGGCGGGAAACGCTATCCCCCTTATTTCCACACTTATATTCAAACAAATGCTATCAGCTCGAATTCTACCACCGGCTGAGTCAATTTGAATGGGGGTTGACATGGTAGTAATTGGAAGATTATGTGCTTCTACCCATGATGCAGTAATGAAAGAATGCGTTGCTCCAGTATCAAGTAACACTTCTGCAATATGGGAGTCGACTGGGAACATACCTACTATCATGTCGGGGGTCTCCTGAACTGCTTCAGCTTCCAAATGGTTCAGCCTTCCATGATTATAGCGCGGCTGAGAGCGATTGCCTGATCCAGGCTGAGGCACGTTCTGCTTTGCTGGGGCATTGGGGCCTGACTGCTGCTGGGCTGCCTTCTTCGGACATTGCATCACCCAATGGCCTTGTTCTCCACAGTGGAAACATGCCCTGTTTCCAACCTGAGCTGGTGCTGCCTGACTGTTCTGCTGGTTTGCTGGGGCAGGGAGACGAGGGGCCTGCTGATTCTGCCTTTGAAACTGACCTCCTGACTGATTGCTCTGACGGTTCTGGTACTGGTGCTGAGGATACTGCCTTTGGAATTGCTGATGCTGAGGTGGACGCTGGTTCTGCCTGAACTGCTGAGGTTGATTGCCTGAGAAACGAGGGCGATTGCTGCTTCCGGGCTGGGGTCCACTGATCTTGCGCTTACGATCTTCCATCTCCTTACGCTTCCTCTCTGTCATGATCGCTCTATCAATCAGGTGCTGGAATGTCGGGAAGGTGTGGTTCATCAGCTGATACTGCAGAGGGTCAACCAAGCCTCTCAGGAAACGGTATTGCCGCTTGGCGTCGGTGTTGACATCTTCAGGAGCATAGCAAGACAATTGCAGAAACCTGTCTCGGTACTCACTGACAGATGATGACCCTTGCTTAAGGGCCAGGAACTCCTCCTTCTTCACTGTCATCAGACCTGCAGGCACGTGGTACTGACGAAAGCTACCCCTGAATTCTTCCCAGGTGATGGTGTCGGGGTTGGCATGGGTGGCGAGGTAAGACTCCCACCATGATTGGGCTGCTCCTCTCAACAGACGGGGACCATACAAGACTTTCTCCCTGTCATCGCACTGAGCGGTATGCAACTCCCGCTCCACAGTGCGCAGCCAATCTTCAGCATCCATAGGGTCAGAAGAATGAGCGAATGTTGGTGGATGACCTCTCATGAACTCAGCACGCTTGTCTCTGGGCATCTGAGGCATCTGAGGCTGAGGTGGTGCTTGCTGCTGCTGCTGCTGCTGCTGCTGAATGGCGGCCAAAGTCTGACCGATGGCTTGAACTGCCTGAGTCTGCATCAGAAACATCTGCTCGATCGACATCGGGGGCGGGGGTGGCAGCTGCTGCTGCTGCTGCTGGGGCGCCTCCTCCTGTTGAGCGGCTCGCTCCTGCTAAGCACGCCTTCCTCCTCTGCGCCTGTTCTCTGACATCTACAGAATGCAACCATACATCAGAACTGATCTGACAAATCTTGCAGCATAAGAGAAGAGTATAGAATTCTTCAACAGCACTGAACAGATGAGCATCTTCACTGATCTCCAACACAGACCACACAGCTTCTCAGATAAAGAGGAAAGTGGAATAAAAGGTTTCCCAACTATATAACTAACTTTATTAACATAGTAGATAAACCAAAATGCAGGGGATACCCACACTCTGGTAACAGTCATTACAAAGATCCAAACCAAACATAGTTCATCATGACAAACATAAATGCACAGGATATAGCAAACTACCCTGTCTAACTAAGACTAACTAAGACTGAGACTAACGCTAAGACTATAGCTTCTACGTATATTTCGTATTAATTACAAGATCCAACTCTAACGATCTATGGTTCTAGAGTTATCTTGGTCTTGCAGTCGGGATTGCCATAAGACTGGTGTCCACGCTGAGGTGAGCGGTACGGGTGCTGAGTCCCAACGGGAGCGGGGGAACCACCATCCAGATGACGACGTTCCGCGCGCTCAGCCCGCAGCAGGGCGATCTCAGCACGAGCCCTACTCAGCTCGTCTAATGCATGGTCCAGCTCCGTGTTTAGCACGGCGGCTAGGTTGACTGTGCTGCTCAACCTAGGATTGCCCTCACCGACAGGTGAGACAATCACGCCTCCTGTGCTGCCAGATGGACGGCGGGGGTAATACTTCAGGTCAAGACCGTCAGCTGCCCCACCGAAAACCGAGCAGTAGTGCGAAAGCGCACGCCGTGCAGCATCTTGCATGGCTGCCTCAGCTGAGTCCCGTTCAGAGATAGAATAGTGCTCTGAGCAGGCCTCTGCACCCTGGAGACTGTCCTCCGGGCAGCGCACCAAGCAAGTTGCCTCCCAGCGGTCCGGGTAGACCCCACGACTATGCTGGTAGACCACACAACGATACTCGACGGACCAAGTATGCCGGTCAAATGCCCGACGTAGCAGGGTGTCGAGCGCATCGTGGAAGTGACACCCACGAGCAGCGTCGCGAGTGATGGGTCGAGCAACCCATCCTTCCGGCTCAGGGTTAGCAGAGAAGTCGGTGTCGTGGCTCGAGCTGTCGTCGCCATCTCCGTCGTCTGGGTCTCCTCCAGCAGCTACTCCAGAAGCTGGGGCGCCCAGTGGTGGTGCAGGGGGCGGCTCCAGAGGAAGCACAGGGGAGCAGCTCCTCACAGACTCTATCTCCTGCTGGAGCGAGAAGGAAGAGCCCTGCTGCTCCTGTCGTCGACGCTCCTGCTCCTCACGCAGGCGGTGGTGTAGTCTCTCCAAGTGGCTGGACTGTCCGGCCACGGGACGGCGAAGCGGACGCTCAGCAAGGCGGGAGGGTAAGAAGGGGATGACTGACTTTCGTGCAGTCTGTCTAAGTCGAGCCATCTACAAAAGACATCGCAAGCAAAAGGGTGAGAACAGAATTAATATGACCAGCAAGTAATAAGTAAATGAAGGATCAGAATGAAACACAATTTTTTTAGCAAGGTATAATATATAGTAGAACATAGGTTTGGTCGGTAGGACCAACTTTTGAAGAGATATCAAAGTCAAGGTAGGGACAGAGGTCTATAATCCTTAGAACGACCATTCTACTCTAGGTTAGCGGTCCTACAGTCAGCACGGCTTTGATACCACTTATGTCACACCCGGTTTTAGAAGGCAAACCGAATGCGAACCATGTACGTGCCAGGATCAGTTATTCACGTACACAGCAGTTACATAATATGGACATCATCACACAGTGCTCAAAATAGTATTAATAAGGGAAATAGTCGATTACATCATACGTCTGAGACGTCCATATAGTTCTTACAATAAATCAAAGTGCGGAAAAGAAACGTAGATAACGCGGCCTTCACAGGCAGCCGACTGGGGGTTGCCGCTAACCCACACCTAGAACTCGTCGTAGTCTTGGAACTCCTGGAAGTCTCCTTCCACAGCTTCATCTTCGCCTGAGCAGTGGTTGCAATGCTGACAACCTGGGGGGGGTTTGGTGTGTAGAGCAAGGGTGAGTACACATCAACATACTCAGCAAGTATCCTGTTTGGCTGTAGTGGACTAGCTTTATGTGGGGATAAGTCAAGCAGTTGCTTTTAGTTGGTCAGGTTATTACTTACTAGTAGAAAGCCAGGTTTTAACATTAACCCAAGTTATTAGCCCAATGTATCCTTTCCAAACGGAAAGAATACCACTTACCAGCACCATAACCATGATCAAAACCATCAATCTCATTGCCACCTGTACCAAAGTATCTCTGATCAAGTACCACTAATCACTGGAGCTCCCTTGGCCGCTCATAACCGCGAGCACGGCTGATATATCAGTTTCAAACACTCTGCAGAGGTTGTGCACTTTACCCACAAGCCGTGATTCCCTCTCTGGCCCGGGCTTGCAAGACCCTTATTCACTCCCGAGGTGAATGGCCAAGGATTCACTACGAAGCCTTTACAAAGATTCCCCGGGGCTGTAGCCACCCGTTAGGTTTCCTAAATGTACCGCACTCCTCCCCAAGGGACAAATCAACCTTGGCAGAGCGAGCCGCATACACCGAGCCCCATTGACGGCACGACGGCTAAGTGAACTACACCCCGGATCCTCTAATTATTCAGCTAAGGGCACCCCATTCCACCCTCATGGTTGCACTGTTTTCCCGGGCGGTCATCCATTGAACAGGTCCTTACGGAGAGGCACTCGAGAAACCGCTCGAGTCCCCTTAAATGCCACAAGTATAATCATAAATAAGAACGGGAAAACAGCGTATCATAGATAACCACATCATGTTCATTGATTAAAGTTGAGCAATAGCATCAAACTAAGCAGTAATAATCCGACCCAAATAGGTAAACAAGGACATGGATAACAAAAAGCTAGTCAATCCTTAGGTATAAAGGTGTAATGCGGGAGGTGAATTAAATAATGAATAGGACAGAGATAGGTCAAAGGACACTTGCCTCCACCAAACGACTGCTGCTCAGGGGCTTCTCCTGCGGGTTCCTCGGGCTCTTCGACCGAATCGTTCTCTATGCGATTGCAAACATACATACATCCATCCACATTTAATACAAAAGAACAGTACACCATACAAGGGAACAAATAAAGTAAGTATGCATCAAGTATGACATTCGATATCGCATTTGTTATGGTTAGAAAGAAACGGGAAAGGGTCTCGCAGGGGGTTAAATCTTATGCACTAACGATCAATTACAATTGGTTCTTAACAAAAGAATTCTGTTACATATACGCTAATGGAAACCTAATCACTTTAAGTTGATCAACATTGCACGAGATAAACAATTAACTACATGAATTAGCATAACGGAATTTTAAATTAAACTTCCTATTTCCATGGTATGAACAATGATTAACCTACCTAAAATAAAGTAACTAGGATCACAGAAAGTAAATAAAATAAAATAAAATAAAAAATAAAAAAAAGAGGGGGGGGCGGTTGAACCGGCCCTAGGGGCGGTTGAACCGGCCCTGCGCAGGGGCGGGGGCGCGGCCGGGCGGGCGGCCAAGGCGCGCGGCCAGGGGCGCGCGGCCAGGCGGGCTGGGGCGGCCAGGCGGGTGGCCGGGCGGCCAGGGCGGGCGGCCGGGCGGGCGGCCGAGCCGGCCATGGCGGCGGCCAGGCGGCCAGGGCGGGCGGCCGGGCGGGCGGCCGAGCCGGCCATGGCGGCGGCCATGGCGCCGAGCGGCGAGGGGAAAGGGGAGAGGGGATGGGGGAGGGAGGAGAGAGGGAGGAGGGGGCGCTCACCGGCGTTGGGGAGCGACGGCGAGGGGCGGCCGGCAGGGGGCGGCGGCCGAGCAGGGGGCGGCGGCGGCTTAGGGCAGGGGCGGGTAGGGGCGGCGGCTAGGGAGAAAATGAGAGAGGACAAAAAAATGAGAGGGAGAGGGAGAGGGTTTTTGGGGAAAAAAAAAGGGGAGGTGGGGGGCGGCATGGGCCAATTGGGCCCAAGGGGGGGCGCCAGGGGCGGCTGGGCCGGCCGGGGTCGGCCCACAGCGCGGGAGAGAGAGAGAAAAAGAGGAGAGAGAAAGAGAGAGAAAAAGAAAGAAAAGATCTTCTCCTCATTTTCGAAATCCGATCTTTCTACATGAATGCATTTGCACTTTCAAAGCAATCAAAAGAAATGCAAGGTTCGGCATGGTGCATCAAACAACCTAAAGTATTTAGGGTTTTTCATGACACGGGAATTCCAAACCGAATCCCGCGAGAACTTTGGAAAAGGTCAAGGTTTAGCGAGGGGAAAACGAAAAGGAAAAGGTAACGCCCGAATTTTGGCGAGTAAAGAAAAGAAAAAAAATTCAACTGCAAAAATTCGGGGCGTTACAGTCCGTTCCCATTGGTGTCTTTGCGGGCTTTGCATCCTTCATCCCAAACCTCTTGAGTAAGTCTTGGGTGTACTTCGTTTGGGAGATGAAGGTCCCTTCCTTGAGTTGCTTCACTTGGAATCCAAGGAAGTAGTTCAACTCGCCCATCATAGACATCTCGAATTTCTACATCATCACCCTGCTAAACTCCTCACAAGACTTTTGATTAATAGAACCAAATATTATGTCATCGACATATATTTGGCAAACAAATAAATCACCATTACAAGTCTTGGTAAAGAGAGTACGATGATCTTTCCCAACCTTGAAAGCGTTAGAAATAAGAAAATCTCTAAGGCATTCATACCATGCTCTTGGGGCTTGCTTAAGTCCATAGAGCGCCTAAGAGAGCTTGTAGACATGGTCGGGGTACCTGTCATCTGTAAAACCCTAAATCTCATTTTGAGAATATAGTAAAAAAATTCAACGAACTTGAATTAGAATTTTTTTCTTTTCTTTCTTCTTTGGAATTCCCATAACATTTGAAGTCACATCTCCTTAAATAAAAGTTCTATAACAAAAATTCAATAAAAAGATTCTTATATGAATTAGCCTTTATTGAAGTTTATAAGTATTAATGTGAGAACATTTTTTTAAGAGATCATCCAATATAAACTATTTCTCTTAAAATAATTACATGTGTGCTACATATTCAAAAGCAATTGTTTATGTAGAATAATAAACGAATGAATAAATATATATATATATATAATGAATATTGCATCATGCTGGATTTTGATTGTGCATTTTGGTTTGAATAGAAAAATCCAAACTCAGATTCAAAAGTAAATTCAATTGGAAATAGAAAAGAGAAAATAAAACAAAACAAAGAGAAGAAACCCCACCTGGGCTAGATCTGGCGCCGCACGACCCATTTTCGAACCCTTCTCACACCGGCCCATCTCGCTACCCCCCCCCCCACTGGCCCTATGGCATAGGGCGCCGACAGGGGGGCCTATGTCGGTCTCACTGCCAACTTGAGCCCGCGCACCAAACGCAGCTTGCCACTCCCGCGTTCCTCTGTCGTGTGGGTCCCGTTGGGCAGTACCACCTCTTTTCCCGTCATCAACCCTGGCCCGAGACTTGCGGCGATGGAACTCCGTGGATTTCGCATGGTGGTTGCATAAATCTCACAGCTATCCTCGCCTGCGGACTAATCTCGACTTCCCTGGGCCATATAAGGCCTTGTTCGGTTAATCCCGTTACCCATGGATTGGATGGGATTGGAAAAAATTAAGAAAGGGTTTGACTTAGTTGGGATTTAAACCCACCCAATCTCACTCAATCCATGTGGATTGGTAGCTAACCGAACAAGCCCTAAGTCAAACCATTTCTTAATTTTTTTCCAATCCCATCCAATCCATGGGTAACGGGATTAACCGAACAAGGCCTAAGTCGACTCAATCCTGCTGTCACCCTCGCATTAGGGTTCCACCGAGGCCAGCAACCATGAGCCACCATTGCCCAGCAAAGTACAGGGAGAGGTGAGTGATTCATACGAAGAAGTTGAGTGATGTGAGGTAGCCGAACATCGTCGAGTCATCGTGAACCTTCTGCTACCACCAGAACGACGCATGCGGTGGCAGAGCTCTGGAAATTTCTTGTTGATGTGCATGGCGCCGCCGCGGGCCGTGCTCCACCATGAGCAGGAGGATTCGGGCTGCAAATCGCGGTAAGATTCCGCCCATTCGATAAGCCATTCTGTGGATTTCACTTTGCGCTTGTTGGTCGGGAGAGTGGTGCTTTGGGGTGAGGCCGGGTATTTCGTCAGCGAGGGACCGTCGGGTGGCGCTCTGGCGCCGCTGCGTGTCGCCTGGTTCGAGTCGAGGGTTGAAGACGCGCCCTGCGCTGTTGATGTGTGGTGAGCCGTGGAGATTAGATGGTAGCTGGGCTGTGGATTTCTCGCCGGAGAATTGCTCCGCCACGGCTCCGCCGTTGGGACCCTGTGCGCCGCCGCGGCTAGGTAGGCACGGTCGTGTTCTGCCGCCTGGGGAAGAAGTAGTGTGGGTCGTTGATCCGGATTTGAACGATCGGGATCAGATCACCATTTACCCCTTCGTGCCATGACATCGTGACCGTCGGATCCGATGGGAGCGGCATAGATTAGTTGATGGCTGGAACAAACCGTGACCGCGGATCCAAAATCCAATGGTGGGGAGCCCGTACCGGTTCATTTATTGACCAGACTAATCCGCACCCTTGATTTTGGATCTAACGATCAGAAAACCCCCATACCTCTTCGGCCATGGTAAACTTGCTAAAGAGACCCTGAAGTTTATGTTATTCAACCTGCAGTCCTGCGCTGTGGGCACTGAGTCTTGGGAATTCTTGCGCAGATGCCCCTGCCTTTCTCGGGAATTATGCTCGCAGTCCAGAGTATTGGTAAATCAGAGAAAATAATTAAAAATTGATTTTTGAATATAGAAATAATTGCAGAAATTTGTTTAATTCCTAGAAAATTCATATGAAGTCCAAATTAATCCATTTCAATTCCTATTATTTTTTAATATTATTGTTTATCCTGTAGTGCCACTGATTTGACATGAAAGCCAATTTAAAATTTATTTCCTAATTAATCTTATATCAAATACATAAAACCTTAGGAAATTCATAACTTCCCCATTCTAACGTCGAATTGAACCGTTCCAGTTGCGTTAGCTTCATATGAATATTTACTATGCAATAACAATGTTTATTATACCATGTCCCATTCTTTTATAATTAGATCTTTATTTAACTTATGTTGGTTAGTCTTGTTAATCTAATTATCATTATAATCTACTAAAATATGATCTATTGCCCATTTATAATTTGGATTAAAGTTGAATTAATGACTAATTTAGGTTATCTTTTCTCTGGAATTATAAAATAAACATAGAACCTAGTGTTAATCATTTAATCACATCATAACTTGGTGACCATAACTCCGATTTTAGCGGTTCTCGAACCCGCGATCTTGTACCAACGCGTAGATTATTATTATTCAGTTTGTACTTATGTTTGGTGTGATGTTAATTTTATCTATACCATGTTTGTTTGTATTGCTACGACTAGCGTGAGGTCACGAGGATCTGAAGAATCATCCTGGTACCTAGAATCTCAAGTGTCAGGCAAGTTGTGCCCTTGATCACTTTTATTACCCAATAATGTTTTTTAATACCACTTATTCATGCATATGTTTAATTTTGATGGGACCCAATAGGTCACCCTAGTCTGTTTATCATTTTTCCCTTGTTTACCCGTAAATCATTTGGGTAGTTATGCTATTGCTTTACATGGTTTTGGGTTAATATTTCATTATATCCATGTTCCAATTATTTTTTTATTTTATTTATGTTCATGTCAAGATCATTAATGTTAATCGGAACATGGAGCTTAACTTGAGAAACACGTGCCACCACAAGGGAGGAATGGGATCCCTTGGCTAACTAATTAGGAAAGCTAGTGGAAGACTACCTTACCCGAAAGGGGCAAGGGCAGTAGCGGAGTTGCATGCAGGGAGGTTCTCAGGTTGATTTTGCTGCGATGGCGGTCAGACGAGGGATTCTTGCAAGTGCTCTTCCCATAAATTGTAGTGGGTTTTAGGAAGCCAGTGGAACTTTGTAAAGGCCTCATAGCGGATCCCTAGCCATTCACCTCGGTAGTGTCTAAGGGCCTTGCAAACCCTGGCGACATGGGATACATGACTTGTGGGTACAAGGTACAACCTCTGCAGAGTGTAAAACTGGTATACTAGCCGAGCTCACGGTCATGAGAAGCTCAGGACTCTCGCATGATTAAATTATGGAACCTAATCTCAATTTGTCATATGCATTGCATGGGATTTATTATTAATTTTGTTCTATTATTTTTATTATGGTTTGGTATTCACTTACATTTAGTAATTGTTGGGGCGAAGGCAAAGACGCCACCCTTCGCTCGAGGCCTTCGCTGCAGCCGCTGGTCCGACGGAGACAAAGCGGGCAGGGACACCCTTCGCAGGACTCGGCACTTTGACGAAGGCCTGCGGCGACGTCCTACCACGGCGCGTCCTCGTTCAGTCCCAAGGCCCACGTGTGATCTGGCCCATTGTAACGGGCCCCGCGTGGCCGCCTCTGTATTACGGGCCTAACTTGTAAAGGAATACTTGTAATTACAGTCTGTAACCCTGCTTTATGGGAATATTCTGGGGATAAAATAGGTGTCTGAGGGCACATGCGTCCTTAACACAAGACGCTGGGCACTCAGATACCTATAAATACCCCCGCACAGTGCCCGTGAGAGGCTAGATCAACAGAGCTATTGCCCCCGTGCACGTAACCCTGTTGTCACCACCGCTCACCCTTGTTGGCCTCTTTACTGCTGAGAGCAAGTTCCAACATTTGGCGCCCACCGTTCGTGCTACGATAAAACCACCCGCGATGGCACCCAAGAGAGCTAACCCCAAGGCTGACGAGGCTGCGAAGGCAGCACTGCTGGCCGCAAGAAAGGGCAAGGCCCTCGTCCTCACCCAATCCACCCACCAAGAGCCCACTGAAGACAATGTTCCCCACACCGGCGAAGACGACACCCTCCGCACCTGCGGAACCGAAGGACAGTCAGAGCCGCCCCCAGGCTTCGCCCCACTGGAAGGCGCGGACCTCACCGAGGACGGTGAGGTCCTCGGCGTCTCAACAGAAGAACAGCTGCAGCTGCGCGCCCTGCGCCTCAGGAACCGCAATCTCCAGAGGCAGAAAGAGATACTGGAGGCCAAGCGCCAGCGTGTGTCCGCATTAGCCAAAGTGCGGCAAATGATACGCGACGAGGAGCAGAAAGCTCAAGACCTCGAGCGCGAGATCGCGCTGATGCAGCGCGAAGGCCACCTCGGTCTACAGCAAGAGCCACCCCTCCAACAGCGCACACAACCGGAGGACACGCGCGAAGGCCACCTCGGCCGGCAGCATGGCCCACCCCTGCAGCACCGGGCGCAGCCGGAGAACCCGCGTTTCCCCCAGCATGACTACGTCTCCCAGCACGGCGCGCCATTCCAAGGGGTCAACTACATCGACGAGCGAAGTCCCCTGGCGCCACACCTACAAGTGACGCCTTGGCCAGCTAACTTTCGAGCGGGGGCATACCCCAAGTACAACGGCAGCACCGACCCGGCGCAGTACATCATGAGTTATCAAGTCGCCGTTGCATCAGCCGGAGGGGACGACGCCACAATGGCGAAGTCTTTCATCATCGCACTAGAGGGCCCAGCACTCACCTGGTTCACCAGATTGCCTCCGCTGTCCATTGATTCGTGGAGAAGTCTCAGGGACAAGTTCCTCCTCAACTTCCAAGGGTACCGTCCAGACACCGACGCTTTGGCCGAGCTCTCGCTTTGCAAACAGCTGGAGAAGGAGACTCTGCGGGAGTATTACCGCAACTTCTTAACACTCAAGTCACAGCTGCCCTCTGTCGACGATCAGATCGCTATCCACTACGCCATCAATGGCCTTCGGGCTGGCGTCCTCTACAGCCATTGTATCAGAGATCCACCCAAGAGCTTGCAGGAGCTATATCAGCTCTTCGAAAAATATGCCAAATCCGAAGAGCTCCACCAGCGCAAGGTTGAGTCACAGCGGAAGCCCAAAGATGCCCCGCAGTCCAGCCGCACGTGGACGAGGACTCCGCAACCAGACTCCGGTCGAGATGGCCGCAGTCAACAGCAAGTGCACAACATCGTCAACCAACTGCCTGCTGCTGATCCCCCTCGCCGCCAGGAATATCCCCCCAGGGCCGCGGAAATGGAACTCGCGGTAGGGGTCGAGGGCGGGCGCAGCAGCCGCCGCGTCGATTCTATTGCCTTTTCCACGGCAAAGACTGCGCCCACCAGACCAAAGACTGCCCCGAGACGAAGGCCACCAGAGAAAGAATGGCGCGGGCGCAGCCAGCCGACAATCCTAGAATCGTCGCGCATAATTACCAACCACCCCCTCCACCATACATCCACGCTCCCGCTCCGCATCCACCGCACCACGCTTACCAACACCATCAGGAAGTACAAATCGTACCTCCTCCACCCCCACCGCCACACCAGCAACACCAAAACATCCCCCACGCCCCAAAACAGGAAGACTTCGCCGATCAACCATATCGCGGAGTAATTCACATGATAACAGGGGGGTCCAGCACTGACTTCGACACCAAGCGGCAGAAGCGGGACCACTACCGCAGCATCAACCACGTCGCCGTCACTGGCCCAGTCGTGTAGACGAAGTGGTCCCACATACCGCTAACCTTCGACGCACGAGACGTCGACCTACGCAGCGCCCCCCACATCGACGCTATGGTCATCAATTGCAGCGTGGCAGGCTGGGACTTACACAAAGTCCTAGTCGACAACGGCAGTCAGGCGGACATCATCTTCCTCCACGCCTTCGACCGCATGGGTATAAGCCACAGCTTGCTGAAGCCTTCGGACAACCCGTTGTATGGTTTCGGCGGCAAGGGCACCTTTCCAGTTGGCAAGATAGAGTTGCCCCTCTCCTTCGGTGTAGCGCCCAATGCCCGAAGTGAGCAAGTAACCTTCGACATTGTCGACATGGTATATCCATACAACGCCATCATGGGCCGGGGATCCATCAACAAGTTCGAAGCCGCCATCCACGGGTTGTACCTATGTATGAAGATACCAGGCCCGCTAGGCGCCATCACAGTCTACGGCAACCAGCAGACGGCGCGCAACATTGAGCGGGACTTCGTGCCCGGTCAGAGAAACGTACACTGTCTCACGACCCAGCGCGAGGTCCCTGCGCCGGCCAGCCCAACCGACAAGCAGCACGACAAGGCACAGTTGCAGTGCCAAGATGGGACCAAGACTGTCCCCCTCGATCAGGCCACGCCCAAGCAGACAGTAACTATCAGCGAAGACCTCACCTCACTTGAAGAAGAGAGACTTCTCTGCTGCCTGGCCAAGAATAAGGATGTCTTCGCCTGGTCTGCCCTCGATCTGGTCGGAGTCAGCCGAGCCATAATTGAGCACAGCTTGGGGATTAACCCTTCGGTGCGACCCAAAAAGCAGAAGCTTCGCAAAATGTCAGACGAAAAGACAGAGGCCGCCAAGGCGGAGGTGCATCGCCTCCTGGAGGCTAAATTCATCGAGCCAGTGGCTTACCCCACGTGGCTCTCCAATGTTGTGATGGTGCAGAAAAAAAGCGGAAAATGGCGCATGTGCATAGACTTCACCAGTCTCAATAAGGCCTGCCCAAAGGACAATTTCCCGTTGCCGCGGATCGACAAAATAGTCGATAGCGCAGCCGGATGCGAGGTCATGTCCCTCCTCGACTGCTTCTCCGGCTATCACCAGATATACATGAAGGAGGAAGACAAGGCTAGCACCAGCTTTATAACACCTTTTGGCACTTATTGCTTTGTCAGAATGCCGGAGGGTCTCAAGAATGCCGGATCCACTTTCTCCAGACTCACCAAAACGGTGCTCGAGGGGCAGGTCGGCAGAAATATATTCACATATGTGGACGACATCGTCGTCGCCAGCAAGAATAAGGAGGACCATCTCGCCGACCTGGCAGAGACATTCGCGAACATGCGAGATGCACGACTCCGCCTAAACCCGGAAAAGTGCGTTTTCGGTGTTCGCCAGGGCAAGATATTGGGCTACCTGGTGTCCCGCCGCGGCATCGAGGCCAACCCAACCAAGATCCAGGCCATCGTCGATATGTCGCCTCCGCAGTCCGCCAGGGACGTCCAGCGCCTGACAGGCAGGATGGCAGCTCTCAACAGATTCATCTCCAGGTCCGCCGAGCGAAGTCTTCCCTTCCTCAAAACACTCCGCGGAGCGAAGGACTTCGCTTGGGGACCGGAGCAAGCAGCGGCCTTCGCCTCACTAAAACAGTACCTGTCGGAGCTGGCCATCCTCACGAGCCCCGACTCCTCGCTCCCCTTATTGCTCTATGTCGCGGCTTCGCCGCACGCGGTCAGCGCGGCACTGGTACAGGAGCAAACAGTCGAGGGCGCAGTCAGACAGTGCCCTGTCTACTATGTCTCCGAAGTCCTGACACCGTCCAAATGCAACATGACAGAGCTGGAGAAGATTGCCTACGCAGTTGTTATGTCCTCGCGCAAGCTGCGCCATTATTTTGAAGCATTCAAGGTCCGAGTCACCTCAGACAGGGGGCTCGGCGAACTATTCAGGAACCCGGAGGCATCAGTGAGGATTGCCAAGTGGGCAGCCGAACTCTCCGGCTACCACATCAGCTTCGAGCCCAGGACAGCTATCAAGTCGCAAGTCCTGGCAGACTTCGTCGTCGACTGGACTGGGCCAGTAACACAGCCGGACCCATCCACAGAAAAGGTCTGGACTATCCATTGCGACGGTGCATGGTGTCATGCGGGGGCAGGCGTCGCTGCAGTCGTCACCTCGCCAGCCGGAGTCAAACACAGATATGCAGCACGCCTCAGCTTCGCTCTGGAATCCGACAAATGTACAAACAACATAGCAGAGTATGAAGCAGTCATCCTCGGCCTCCGCAAGCTAAGGGCCCTCGGAGTCACCACATGTATCATCAAGACAGACTCCAAGATAGTTGCCGGACAGGTCGAGAAAGACTATGCAGCAAAAGACCCCGCCCTCATGCAATACCTCGCGGCTATCCGGAGTCTCGAGAGACAATTCAAGGGATTCACCCTGCAGCATGTGGATAGGGCCAAGAACGAGGAGGCCGATGCCTTAGCCAAGGCCGCCGCCAGGGGCGAGCCCCTGCCCTCCGACGTGTTTTTTTCACACCATCGGCACCCCAGCCGTCCGGAGCCCCGAAGGGCTCCAGATAACTAATGATAGCGAGGGCCACCGTATAGTCAACCTAATCATGACCGAAGACTGGAGGGCACCAATAACCCTGTTCCTACAGGGGTACTATCACCCAGCCGACGTCAGTGAAGCGAAGCGCCTCAGACATCGAAGCCGGGACTTCGCTCTGATCGAGGGCCAACTTTACAAGAAAGGGGTCAGTCAGCCAATGCTCAAATGCATCACCGAAACCGAAGGCATGCAAATCTTACGCGAAGTCCACAGTGGCACGTGCGGCTCGCACGCAGGGCCGAGGGCCCTGGCAGCCAAGGTAATCCGACAAGGGTTTTACTGGCCTGCAATGATCTGCGCCGCAAATCGGGTCACGAGGTCCTGCGAAGCCTGCCAGAAGTTCTCTCCTCGGTCAGGCAACCCCTCGCAGTATACAAAGTTGATCGCCCATACATGGCCTCTCCAGCGCTGGGGCCTGGACATCGTCGGGCCCCTGCCCACCGCTCAGGGGAACCTTAAGTTCGCCTTCGTAGCCGTCGAATACTTCACCAAATGGATTGAAGCGAGGGCTGTTTCCACAATCACATCAAAGACTGCCCAAAAATTCTTCTGGCAGAATATCGTTTGCCGCTTCGGAGTACCGTCCGAGCTAACAGTTGACAACGGCAAGCAGTTCGACAGCCAAGATTTCAAGGATTTTTGTTTCTCCATCGGCACCAAGCTTGCCTTCGCTTCAGTCTATCATCCGCAGTCCAACGGGGTCGTGGAGCGCGCCAATGGGAAAATATTCACAGCTGTCAAAAAGATGCTCCTCGATGAAAGAAAAGGCAGATGGACCGATTTATTACCGGAGGCAGTCTGGGCGCTAAACACAACCGAGTGCAGGGCAACCGGGTTCACTCCTTTCCGCCTTCTATACGGATCGGAGGCAATGACCCCGCAAGAAATAAAGCATGGGTCCCCGCGTACAGTTCCGTCCGCCGTCCCCGACGTGGATGAGCCAACTTCAAAAGATCTCATTGACGGAGACCGGGTCTTCGCCCTACAGGCCCTAAACAAATATCAAGCCCAGACCAAAAAATGGCGCGACCGCGCAGTCGTCCCGAGGGAGTTCAGCGAGGGGGACCTCGTACTCATCCGAACAGCTCGGACGGAGTCCAAGGGCAAGTTGGAGCCCAGGTGGGAGGGCCCCTTCATAGTCAAGACAAAAGCTTCCCCCAGCGCCTACAGGCTCACAACGCCAAATGGCGAGGACCTGGAGCACTCCTGGAACATCGACAACCTTCGCAAATTTTTTGTTTGATCCACTTAGGGCTGATTTCGCCCTTGTAATTTACCACAAACAATATTGTCCCGGCCCGCACTCTTTTCCTCCCGGGGGGTGAGGTTTTTAACGAGGCGGAGCCATGTAATATATGTGAGAAAAATCCCCCGCAAAAACAAGTGTCGAAAAAAGACCGCGACAACGGTCTTCGGCATTCGACCAATTCGAGGTCACCGCGAGGCTAAGCGCTAGCCACCCTCGCGTGCGACAAATCCGCGCAGAAGTCGCCTAAGGGTGCAGCCGGACTTAGCACAACAAGTGCGAAAAAATTCCGACGTCTATCGCGAAGACTATCCGCGCAGAAGTCGCCTAAGGGTGCAGCCGGACTTAGCACAACAAGTGCGAAAAAATTCCGACGTCTATCGCGAAGACTATCCGCGCAGAAGTCGCCTAAGGGTGCAGCCGGACTTAGCACAACAAGTGCGAAAAAATTCCGACGTCTATCGCGAAGACTATCCGCGCAGAAGTCGCCTAAGGGTGCAGCCGGACCTAGCACAACAAGTGCGAAAAAATTCCGACGTCTATCGCGAAGACTATCCGCGCAGAAGTCGCCTAAGGGTGCAGCCGGACCTAGCACAACAAGTGCGCAAAAATCCGAAGTCCATCGCGAAGACTATCCGCGCAGAAGTCGCCTAAAGGTGCAGCCGGACTAAGCACAAGCGCGCAAAAATCCGAAGCCCATCGCAAAGACTTCGCGCAAGAGCCGCCCAAGGGCGCAGCCGACCCAGTACAACAAAAGCAGAAACGACACCAAGACCAATTATAATCATACTGGCACAGCACAATCAATCACACCAGACAAAGCACACGGCGCCCTCGCAGGCACAGGCACGCGAGGGCACAAAACTCCATTTTACAAGCCCTTACACATACACAAGCGAGGGCACCACGCCCTACATCGGCTCAACCTTAGGAATAATCCCCATCTCTCTATAATTAAACAACATTATCCTAAGCTCCTCACCCGCAAAAAGGCTTCGCAGCTCCCCTTCCCCTGCACCCGTGGCGGCCGGCAAAGACAGCAGCTCCTGCCGACCAGCCCTACTAACGCGAAGCCGGGCCCCTTCCTCCGCACTAATCCTACGTTTTGCAACCGCCCTTCGCCGTCGGTGCCCGGTGCTAGGACCGGGCACGTCTGGCGCGTCCGCAGCATGTGGCGCCGCCTCCGCCGCAGCCACGTCCAAGGCCGCAAAATAATCCAAGTCCTCCTCCGAAGACTCCTCAGTCCACTCAACCGAGCTCCCAGAGTCAGTAAAATCAAAAAACTCAGAAACAGACCCACCATATTCATTTCCATCTTCCGCGGTCGAAGCCGCCAAAAACTCAGTAGTAGCGGTTGCGTGCGCAGGCCCAAAATCTTGAACCTGTGCAGCAACCAAAATTCAGTACAACATCCAAAAATTCCTCAACCCTAAACACCACCTATGCCACCTGCGAAGGCCCTGCCGCTGCGGGAGCCTCCGCCGAGGCCTCCGCCGCTGCCTCCGCCCCCACCTCCGCTGGATCTTCAGCGCTCGGCACAGCGGCTGCGGGGGCATCGGGCGCGCCTTCGGCCACCTTTGGGGGAAGGTCTTCGCCGGCCGCAGCAGGTGCACGGGCGCCTGGTGCATCTTCCGCGGTCTCCGGGGTCGGTCCCGGGGCGACTCCAGTCGCGGCCTCCGCAGGGGTCGTCTCCGGGTCAGGCAGCGCGCTGTTCAGCGCCCCGAAGTCGTCCACCCGCTCGCCGCGCTCCGCCTAAGACAAAACGCACAAAAATTCAGCAAACACACGCACAGACCGCATCCAGCAAACGCCGAGCAAACGACAACGTTACCTGAGCCCTCGCAGCCTCGGCCCGCGCCCGGACCACCTCACAACCGTATGAACTCCACATCCGGTCATAGAGGGCCCCGGCGGACTCCTTCACCACGGGGTCTTCGACCTCAAAGATATCTCGCCCAAAATCCTCATCTGCCTGGTCGAGGGCCTCAAAGTGCCGGCAGCCTTCGCGAGAGAGCGCGTTCATTGCTGCCTCGCAGGTGACCAGGGAGGTGAACGCCATCAACCCCGCCAAGACAGTGGGGAGCTCCTGCAGCTCCTCCTGCACCCATTCCAGACAACGAAGTCCGGCCTCTCGCTCCGGCACCTCGAAGTCACCCGTCCGCACACCTAGCTCGCGGTATGCAGTCATGAGCTGCGTGCGCGTCCGTTCGGCCTCCGCTCGCATCGCGGCCTCGGCCCCCTCCGCGCGGCTCTCCAGGGCAGTAAGCCGCCGCTGCAGCTCTCCGGCGAGCTCCTTGGCGATATTGCCTTCCGCCCGCGCCAGCCTGGCCTCCGCCTGAGCAGCCTGCTCTTTGGCGATGGCTTCGTTGGCCTCCCTCCTCTCCCCCGCCAGCTGGCGCCGGAGGTCAGCCTTCTCCTTCTCCAGGGCGGCCACCTTCTCCGCCAGTTTGCGGCACTTGCTGTCGGAGGCCGACTTCTCACGGACAGCGTCAGCATGTTGCGTCCGAAGTTCCTCGACCTCGGCAGTCAAAGCTGCCGTAAGGGCCCCCGACGCGGTGCGGCTGGTGAAGTCAGCCACCTGCAGAACACACGCAAGGCCGTTGCGTAAAAAAAAGGAGGGGGGCAGAGAGGGCATAGCTCGGCGGACCTGACTCAGCGCCTCCATCGCTCGGCTCAACGCCTCCGTCGCTCCCCTCAGCCGGCGGGTCGCCACGCCCGCCTCATCCCTGACCAGCGCGAGGGCAGACACCTCGCCTCCGGCGCCAAGGGTCTCTCCCCCCGCCTTCGGCGCTGGCGCAGCCGTCGTGATCGCCGCGCCAGGCACAACTAGAGCAAGCGGGCCCTCGTCCGACCCTGCAACGCGTCAACAAATTTAAAAAAAACGTGTGTATATATTTATATAGACTTACCCCAAGATAATCCTCCACATTAATCTCGGTGCCGAAGTCGGCAACACGTTTGCCGGGCGGCGGTAACGTTCGGGCCGCCTTCGCAGCCTCCGCCACTCCGCTGACAGACGGCACCACCTTCGTCAGCTTGGGGCCTCCGGCGCCCACCGTCACCTCCGGCGCCTTGCCAGGCGCAGAGGCGCCCACCTTCGCCGGCAGCGGCGGCTTGCCTCCGCCGGAGGCCTCCGCCTTCGCCGTTCCCCGCTGCCTCTTCGGCCGAGCTTCGTGAACCCTCACAGTCGCCTGGCGTTTACGCGCCGCCCCTTGGCGATCCTTGTCCATCACTGCCCACACAACATGACCGATATTTCGCCCATAAGGAAAAACTCTCCACCGATGAACCATACGAGATGTAAAACAATCCTCCTCAGCCGCGCAGGGGATAGGAATGTCTTTAGGCCAACAACCCCCGGTAACCCTCAGCATCCGAGCCGAAGACTCCCGGAGCTCGGGCGAAGACATCCTCTCCCCCGGGGCCGCACACGTCCTCATTAACTCTCTAGCGAAACTATCAGACACCCCAAGTCTTCCCATCGCAGTACCTAATTTTCTCTTTTTCGAGGAGGCGGCGACCACCAGCGCAGGGTCGCCTCCAGTCTCCACCGCCGGTTTCTTCCCACGGCGGTCCGCTTCGTCTTGACCAGGGTAGCCGTCGTACGGCAGTTGATTTAATTCGAAGACCCTGTTCAAACGTTCATTTGACCCGCGGATGTCAAAGCTGCGCTGGCCTTCCGTCCTCGGCACATAACGCCCCACGAGCCGCACCGCCAAGTCCTCCGCATCACGCACAAAGGCGGCCGGGTCACGGTTTCGCAAATTCAGTGCGAAGGCAGGACTTTGCACCACCCTTCCTCCGTGAAAGGGCATCTGGCGAGGGCATACTTCGCCCAGCGCCCAGCCGTGTGCCAAGGGCCAGACCCCGTACGCCACGAACTCTTCAACTAAATCTCGACCGCTGCTCTGACCGGCGGCGCACCGAAGGGCCCCTTCGTCTGCATCATCTTCTGCTACTTCATAAGGCGGATACGCAGAGTAATAGTGAGAGCACATTTCGGACACGGGGAGCCCTTTATGGCCTTCGACAGTAGCCTCAGCAACATAAAACCAAAATTCATTCCAATTGCCCCACTTGTTGCGGGCGCACGGGACCAACTCCACTACTGGCATTGTGGTCTTGCCGGTCTTCGGCGTGAATGTGCATGACCCGAACTGGGCAACTCCGTCCTCAACCATCCTTTTCTGCCAATGCAAACAATAATTCTTCGCAAAAACTTCAACTGACGGCTGTCCGCCGTACGAAGTCGTCGCCCAGACATACTTCGCCAGCGCCACTATGGCGTTCGGTGTCAGCTGATGTATTTGAACGCTGAATCTACGCAGGACTTCGCTGACAAAACGGTGCGCAGGCAAGCGGAGTCCGGCGACGAAGAACGCCTCGAAAACAACCAACTCGCCCTCCGGCTCGGGGACCTCCTCCGTCCCCGGAGCACGAGCGACTCCGCCGCCAAAGTAGCCCAACCGCTGCATATCTTCAATACGGGCTGACGTCATCCGCGACACACCAAATTCAACAGAGTCGCCGGCGCGCAACTCCTCCACCACCACGTTACTCAACGTCTCCTCAGACGAGGCGGCGGCCGGCGGCGCAGCGTCGGCGGAAGAAGAAGAGGATGGCATTGCTACGTACCGTCGTCGGCGGCGGGCGGTCTGCTTCACTCGAGCCAGAACGCCGGCGAGCAAAGGGAGCAGCGGAGGAAAAGGAGCAACAAGACGGCGGGCGGCTAGGGTTTTACGGAGCGCGGAAGGCAGAGTTCAAACAGCGCCGCACCCGCCCCCTTTTATAGGCAGGGCGCGGCTCTTCGGGAAACCCGCAACCCGACAGGCCGCGACGCTTCGGGAAACCCGCAATCCAACAGTACACCGTCCATCAACGGTCACATCAAAAACCCCCGCGGAACCACTTCGAGCGAGGGCAGCGTCTCCGCCATCTAGCGACGTCTTCGGCACCAGGTGACTTTGTCGAACTGGTCCCTCGGAGGGCAAATGTTGGGGCGAAGGCAAAGACGCCACCCTTCGCTCGAGGCCTTCGCTGCAGCCGCTGGTCCGACGGAGACAAAGCGGGCAGGGACACCCTTCGCAGGACTCGGCACTTTGACGAAGGCCTGCGGCGACGTCCTACCACGGCGCGTCCTCGTTCAGTCCCAAGGCCCACGTGTGATCTGGCCCATTGTAATGGGCCCCGCGTGGCCGCCTCTGTATTACGGGCCTAACTTGTAAAGGAATACTTGTAATTACGGTCTGTAACCCTGTTTTATGGGAATATTCTGGGGATAAAATAGGTGTCTGAGGGCACATGCGTCCTTAACACAAGACGCTGGGCACTCATATACCTATAAATACCCCCGCACAGTGCCCGTGAGAGGCTAGATCAACAGAGCTATTGCCCCCGTGCACGTAACCCTGTTGTCACCACCGCTCACCCTTGTTGGCCTCTTTACTGCTGAGAGCAAGTTCCAACAGTAATTGCTAATAAAATTTGACCAACTTATTAAAAGCAATGCTCAGCTTTAACGCCTATTGTTGATCAGCTTTACACATCACATGAACTCCCACCTTTGGTGAGTTCATCCACATTATTCCCCACAACTTGTTGAGCGATGAACATGTGTGAGCTCACCCTTGCTATCTCACACCCCCCACAGGAGAAGAACATGTGGTTCAAGAGGAGCCACACAATGAGGAGTTTGATCTGATCTAGGTGGTGTCTCCCAGTTGACTTATTGGCGCCAAGGATGGACCTTACTTCGTTTTATATTTATATTTTATTTTGAAAGACTTCCGCAATGTAATAAGTACTCTGATGTTATTCTGACATTTATCTCTATACACTCTGTTATTATATGTGTTGTCTTCTTTGGCGCATATATGAGATGCACCCGACTTTGTCCCTTAAATCTAGGTGTGACATCATCCTCGAAGCCAGGGGTTGTTCCACGTACACTTCCTCCTTGATTGGTCCATTGAGGAAGGCGCTCTTCACGTCCATTTGAAACAACTTAAAAGAGTGGTGAGTAGCATAGGCCAATAATATGCGTATTGACTCGAGCCTAGCTACAGGAGCAAAAGTCTCTTCAAAATCCAAACCTGCGACTTGGGCATAACCTTTTGCCACAAGTCGAGACTTGTTTCTTGTCACCACCCCGTGTTCATCTTGCTTGTTGCGGAACACCCATTTGGTTCCCACAATGTTTTGCTTTGGACGTGGCACCAGGCTCCATACTTCATTTCGCTTGAAGTTATTGAGCTCTTCCTGCATGGCCAACACCTAGTCTGGATCCTGCAAGGCTTCTTCTAGCCTAAAAGGCTCAATAGAAGAAACAAATGAGTAATGCTCACAAAAGTTAGCTAAACGTGAGCGAGTAGTTACTCCCTTGCTGATGTCGCCTAGAATCTGATCTACTGGATGATTTCTTTGGATAGTCGCCCGGACTTGAGTTGGAGGTGCTTGTTGTGCTTCTTCCTCCTTATCCTATTGTCCATGTGCTCCCCCTTGATCCATGCCTTCATCTTGTGGTACATGTTTCTCATCTTGAGTTGGGGGATGCACCAGTGTTGAGGAAGATGGTTGATCTTGATCTTGTTGTTCCTGCGGTCGCGCATCACATATCGCCATTGTTTGCATTGCGATCGTTGGAACCTCATCCTCATCTACATCATCAAGATCAACTTGCTCTCTTGGAGAACCATTAGTTTCATCAAATACAACGTCGCTAGAGACTTCAACTAAACCCGATGATTTGTTGAATACCCTATACGCCTTTGTATTTGAATCATAACCTAGTAAAAATCCTTCTACTACTTTGGGAGCAAATTTCGAATGTCTACCTTTCTTTACCAAGATGTAGCATTTGCTCCCAAATACGCGAAAGTATGAAACATTGGGTTTGTTACCAATTAGAAGTTCATAAGTTGTCTTCTTGAGGAGGCGATGAAGATAGAGCCGGTTTATGGCATGGCAAGCTGTATTTACAGCACCTCAGGAAGTTCTATCCATAGTAGCACCATAAACTCTAGGTGGTAGACTACAACTTGTAATCTGGTGACCTCATTCTCAATAAAGCTTCTGTGCTCCTCAACATACAGGCGAACTACTAATAAAGCAATCGGCTTAAGTCGGAAACGACTTAAGTCGGTGCTACATGCTCATGCTTACAAAACAAAGGGTGCCTATTATACCCTGCTAAAGGAGCAATCGGCTTAAGTTGGAAACAACTTAAGTCGGTGCTACATGCTCATGCTTACAAAAAAGAGGGTACCTACTATACCCTGCTAACGGAGCAATTGGATTAAGTCGGTGCTACATGCTCACGCTTACAAAACAAAGTGTGCCTACTATACCCTGCTAATGGAGAAATCGGCTTAAGTCAGAAATGACTTAAGTCGGTGCTACATGCTCACGCTTACAAAATAAAGGGTGCCTACTATACCCTGCAAACGGAGCAATCAACTTAATATGTAATGGCCTAAGTCAATGCCACATGCTCATGCTTATGAAACAAAGTGTGTATACTATACCCTATTATCAGAATAATCAGTCTAAGTTGAAACGGTTTAGGTCAGTACTACACGTCCTCGGCTACAAAAAAAAGAGAGCACACCATGCCCTATCAACAAAGTTTTAAACCTTAGATTCAAATTGAAAAAAAAACATCCAGGAGGAAACACCTTCCAACTTAATCGACCAACATATTCGACTTTCTGTGATTACAGAGCATTATGTCGGAGCATTTTCAGGAGAAACAGTATCTACGGGATCACCAGAAGCTAGAGCCTTGGTTGAACTACCCAATGCAATCAACCACGATATCATCAGGAACAATGACGCTGGGTCTCTTCATCAAAATGCGGCCAGCCCGGACTGCCTTGTCCATTGCCTTGCTACACCACACTTTCATGATCTCACGGTCATCCTCTAAGACCTTGATATCTCAACAAGCGGCCTCTAACTCCTGTGACACAATTTTCTTTGAGGCACGAAGATCTTTGATAGTAGAATCTTTAGAAGACAAAGACAGGCTAAGCACTGACACCTCATCTTGGGATTCTTTTAGCTCGTTTCTCTTGCGCTCCAGATCCTCCATGGTGAAACGATGACTCCTCTCCAAAGTGGTAAGAGAATAAGAGGCATCCCGGTACAGCTTGTCAAGGTTGTTTCGGGAAGCAAGAAATTTTTGCATCTCCCCAGCGGATGGGAGAACCTTTGATAATAGGTCAAAAGCATGAAATAAGCAACCTAAAGCTCTTGGCAAGTTACATCATGGGTTTTCTTCTCCATGTCCAATTTTGACTGCAGGAAGGAGTTCATGGCACCGGCACTGTCAAGGAACCTAGTCACCTAATCAAGTTCCGCGTGGTTTTGGGCACACCACTCCTCAGTATCTGAGCACCGTTGAGTCAAAGCTGAAGAAACAACTAGCAACCATCAACAATACAAACAAAAAGAAAAACCAATGAGAAACAGCAGCAAAAAACTCACCAACATTTGTAGACTTCAGGTCGTCTACTTGCTTTTGAAGAGAAAGAGGATTCCACTATGACAAGGAAGATATTTGCTTAGGTACTGGAACTCCATGCGCCTCTAGTTGAGCAGCCACCAAGTCCAAGACAATCTGTCAAAGTAGAAGTAAGGAATCAGAACACCCATTTGTAAAGGCAAGGTAGCAGGGGACGCAAGTACCTGTAAATTTGACAAGAACAAGGGAAATCCCAAAGCTGGAACTGCTGAGGTGCTCCCAGAGGTAATGACATTAGCGGAAGACGCAGTTTAAGAAGGGACAAGCGTGGAAGGACCCGGGTCACACAGGCTAAGCGTGAACCCATTGGGATTTCAACACCAGCGACACCCATTGGGTTTTCAGCACCATAACCACTTATCTCCATGGTGGTTGGGTCCGCTGGCTCAATAGGCACAATAGAACTTTGTACAACAACATCATCAATCCGGGGCATCACCGATCCAACATGGACATCCATTGAGGCAGCAGAAGGAGAGCCAACCGAAGTACCCTCAAGGGCTGGAGCACCCTCGGGGTTGGTGCACCCTAAGGATCTGAAGTACCAGGCTAGACTGGCAAGCTTACCTCTGGTTCAGCCAGCAAGCTAGCAGAAGATACTTCAACTAGGCATTTTGTACGGACGTCGACAACTCTGGTTTCAAGCAATTCAAGCAGAAGGTCCTCAGGAATGTTGTCCTCTAGCACACCATCGACAACAGACATAGTCAAACCTCGGATGTTCATCATCTCCACGGCAGCAAGGTTTGAGGTGTTACTACAAGCCTTGGATCGCTGCTCATGCCAAACCAAGGGGAGCACTTCTTCTTCCTCTTCATCATCACCTTCCTCCACCACATACCTACCTGTCCTCACACCACCCCCACCTTCCACGACATCCTCTAGACCAGCACCCAACTGATTATCATCAAGGTTCACCACGACCGGGGCAGTCACTGGCTACAGGTCCGACGAATGACGAAGTCTTTTCTTCTTCTTCACCTCTGTGGAATCGGCCTGAGCATCCGCCCAACATGGTCGCTTGCGTCGTGTACCCTCAGTGTTTCCAATTTTCTTACCCCTTTTGCTCGACTGCTCGGTTGCCCCACCCCCGGACTCAAGTCATGTTGATTCAGACGATTCCCTAGCCAGCATGCCAAGAATAGTGTCGATCTCAGAACCATTAGTAGTTGGTTGTATCAAGAAGTGAGTCTGTTTTTCCTCTTCGGACAGGTCTCGGTGCATGTTAATTATAGCCTCTATTTCATCTGGGGAAGGCCACACTCTATGACCTGGATTGCCACCCTCCTCATGGATGGGTGGGTTGGACACAAGCTTAGAAAAAGGACTCTACATCAATAAAACGGCACAATAAGCACAAAGCATATAATAATTTAATAGAGCAGAACTCAGATAGTCGTAACCTACCACCGGAGGAAGATTCCAAGCAGAATAAGAATGAGGAGCTCTAGCATTCACAACACCTCTTAGCATCATCTCAACCTGGTTCAAAACATTTTCCTCTAACATATGCTTGTTTGTCATTCCGGAAGGATCTCTCACCCCAGTATACAGATAGGAAGAATGAACTCTATCCTTAAGAGGTTGAATATTCTTGAAAACAAAATCAAGGACCATAACCTCAGCAGTAAAACCTCTATCCTTCAAACCAGAGACCTCAGCTAACATGGTTTTGGCTTCAGCAACCTTAGAGTCAGTTGGGCCTCTATCCAACTTGACACCCAGACATCAAGTTGTCTTCTAGAGCACGCAGACATAGACTTGTTGTGATTCTCCATGGTGAACCATTCAAAGCGCTAACCCTTGATGATATCCTTCAAAGAAATGTCGAGATACTCAGCCTTCCTATCCCAACGAAGTTCAAGGCTGGCACCACCAACCACTTGATGCTACCCCAACCCCACCCCCCACCCCCGCCATTCTAGGTTTACAGTGGTACAAGTACTTCCACAACCCAAAATGTGGGCTAATCCCGAGGTAGGATTCACAAAGATGAACAAAGATGGCAATTTGAAGGACAGAGTTGGGATTCAGGTGTGTCATGTTAAGGGAGTAAAAATCAAGAAGGCCACGACAAAAAGGAGAGACAGGTAAACCTAGACCACGGATCAGGAAAGGGACGAAGACTATAGAGTCATGGGTATCCTCCGTGGGAACGGTGATCCCCTGCCAAACCTGCCAAGAACACAGTTCCTTTGATGGCAAAACACTGATTTCAACTAAGTGGAGCAAGTCAGACTCGAGAACAATGGAAGCATAGTTACCGTAGAAGGGGAGTTGACTATTGGGATCGATGGGGGAATAACAGGCACAATGTTCCCCTGCTTCTTCTTCCTGGGCACCATGAGACTTCGCTAATGGACGGAATCAAGCACAAGCTTGAGGGCGAGCGAGCATTTCAATAAAGTGTTTGCGGTGGAAAAAAGCAAAGTTAGGGTTTGTTCACCAGGAAACTGTCAGCAAGGATGTTTGTGCATCCACTAAGTCGGGCGCATCACGACAGACGATGTAACTCGCACCAGACCTCAACCAAGCGGAGTAAGTCAGATGGATTTGTCAGTCGGATATATCAGGTGAATTCATTAGTCGGAGTTATCAGTCAGATCTCTTAGTAAGGCTTGTCAGTCAAAATTGTAAGTTGGATCCATTCGATTGGATTTATCAGACGAAACAAAAGTCGAATAGAACAAGAAATCCAATATCAAACACAGCAACCATGTTCCATTCATCAGAAGGAGATCATTACAAAGGAAAAGAGTCAGTTCATTATGAATCGACCCTAACATCCTCACTTCTCCACTACCATTTCCATTCCTACTACCTACTGCTACACTACACTAATACATACATCGGTGGTGCCCCGCCACCGACGTTGCCGCTGCCGCCACCTCCACCCTTGTTGTTGCCGCCCTCATTGATGTCGTCATAGCCACTATCATCACCACCACTTGTGCCGCCACTGCCCCTACCGCCGCCATTGCCGTCGTTGTCGCCATCGTAGTCGCTCCCATCGTCGCCGCCACCGCCCTCCTCCTCGAAGTCTTCCGAGGAGTCCTCCTCCTTTGAGTCGTCTGACCCCTCGAGCCTTGCCAGCTCAATGGATCAGACATAGGCCCTCTTCGCCGCTGATAGCCCCATCGAGTCGTCCGAGCCCTCGGGCGACGATGAGAGGGGGACTGACAGGTGGGGACTCCTCGCCCTCGAAGGAGAACCACTCCTCCGAGAACTTGGAGTCACTGAAGTCCTCCGAAGGGGGAGTCATAGGACGCTTTCGCTTCCCGTATTGATCCATCCGACCATGCTTACCTTTGCCACCCTTGCTTCCAATCATTGTGGATTTCTCAGTGGAGAAGTGAGAACGAGAAGAGAAACCAGAGCGAGTGACGAAGACGGTCGCAAGCGGGCGGTATATTTAAAGAGGCCAAGGGATGACCCTTTGGCTCCTGTCTGTACAGCGAACAGTTGCATGGACTTTAATAGCCGTGTAAATTTCCAAGAAAAGGAGAGAGTCACTGACAGGATCCTGGATTGGGGTTGACCGACGAGGGCGTCGGTCTTCTAAGGGGTGGATTGTGATATCCTAGCCCCTAGGATGGTGATTTCCTGGACCAAGGCTTAATAGAATTAATAGAGTATCCATACCAACAAGGTGCATCTTTTTCGAAAGCCTATCTCGAAAGAACCTCCAAGTTAAGCGTGCTTGGCTTGGAGCAATTTGGGATGGGTGACCGACCAGGAAGTTTTCTCGGGTGCGCATGAGTGAGGACAAAGTGCGCACAAAAGACTCGTGTTGGTCTATGGGGACAATATATGATCCTACCAGGAGTAAGTACCGCCGGTCCAGGGATTGGACAGGGTGTTACACCCATTGGCGTAACATGGCACCGGGGAAGAGTAATACCAACCGCTCAGGCGCATTACTACCCCCTATCGCATCAAGTTACTATTTTGAGACAAGACAACATACTGAAACGGAAATGTGCCCTTAGGCCATTTCTATAAGTATTTCAGTGATTAGATATCCAACACATATTGAGTGAGTTCTTATGTGCCAAATGAGTGAGAAGTGTGAAATCAAGAACAAGGTATGTTTCTAGACTTAGTGAATTGTTTTGAATACTAACATGGTTATCTAAGTGAGAGCACCTAGAGGGGGGTGAATAGGTGATCCTGTAAAACTTAAAACTTAAGCCACAAAACTTGGTTGAGTGTTAGCACAATAATCACCAAGTGGCTAGAGAGAAGATCTTGCACAATACGATAACCACAAAGAGATCAACACAGAGATGACACAGTGGTTTATCCCGTGGTTCGGCCAAGTACAACACTTGCCTACTCCACATTGTGGCGTCCCAACGGACAAGAGTTGCACTCAACTCCTTTCAAGTGATCCAATGATCAACTTGAATACCACGGTGTTTTGCTTTTCTTTTCTTATCCCGTTCGCGAGGAATCTCCACAACTTGGAGCCTCTCGCCCTTACACTTTTGATGTTCACAAAGAATCACGGAGTAAGGGAGGGATGAGCAACGCACACAAGACTCAAAAATCAGAGCAACAATACGCACACAAGTCGCAACAAGAGCTCGCAACACAACACAATGAGTTTCCAACTCAACTAGAGCTCTAGAAGCTATCACAAAGAAACAGATGCGTGGAATCGAAGTCTCGGTGCTTAGGATTGCTTTGAGTATATTTGGTGTTCTCCTCCATGCGCCTAGGGGTCCCTTTTATAGCCCCAAGGCAGCTAGGAGCCGTTGAGAGCAATCTGGGAAGGCAAATCTTGCCTTCTGTCGTCTGGCACACCGGACAGTCCGGTGCACACCGGACACTGTCCGGTGCCCGATTTCCTTCCTTAAATGGCGCAGCCGACCGTTGGCAGCCAGAGAGCCGTTGGCGCACCGGACATGTCCGGTGCACACCGGACAGTCCGGTGCCCCCTTCTAGCCGTTGGCTCGGCCACGTGTCCCGCGCAGATCGCACGGCCGACCGTTGGCTCACCGGACAGTCCGGTGAATTATAGCCGTACGTCTCCGGTGAATTCCCGAGAGCGGCCACTTCGCTCGATCCAGTCTGGCGCACCGGACACTGTCCGGTGCACCACCGGACAGTCCGGTGCTCCCAGACTGAGCAGATTTTTAGCTGCTCGAGCCAAGACATTTCCAATTGGATTTTTCCTGTTTCCAGCACTTAGACACAATACATTAGTCCACAAAACAATGTATTAAGTCTGAGAAACATACCTTTATCCTTGGTTTGTACTTTGTCCACCATTTTACATTTAAGCACTTGTTTAGACACTAAATCACCAAAATACTTAGAAATGGCCCAAGGGCACATTTCCCTTTCAACCTCGCCCTTTTTGGTGATTTATGCCAACACAATATAAAGCAAGTAGAACAAATACAAACTTACTTCAAATAAGAACTCAAATTGTTTTGATTCAAATTTGACATATATGGATCACTCTTTGCCACCACTTGGTTTGTTTTTGCAAATCAAACTCAAATTTCGATCTCTAAGTCAAACACACATGTTAAGACATAAAGAGAGTCATTCCAAGAGAAATTGATTCAAGATTTCAAAAACTCCCCTTTTTCCCATAAGCAACACTTCTCCCCACAAGAAGCCAACTTTTGACAAGAGAGACAATAAAAGAGTTTTGACAAACCAAAAGCTCTATTCTACTATTTTCAAAATCTCTCAAGTGGTAGCTGATCCATTTATCGCTTTGGCCTTTATTTTCTCCCCCTTTGGCATCAAGCACCAAAACGGGATTAACCTTGGCCCCTTGAACCCCATTGCCTCACCAAAATCTTCAATAAGAATACAAAGGCAATAAGAGTACATGAGATGAACTTGGAATAAGTTACCCTCTCATCGGAGTGCAGTGGAAGTCTTTCATGGTCCAAGTCCACCTTTTCCCTTTCAAACCTTCTTTGAGACTAAATCAGCAAACTCAAGCACATGGTTAGTCTCAAAGGGTCAAGTTGTAACACATCTCCCCCTAAATATGTGCATCGCTTTGCAACGGACTTGTGAGGTCCAGGGAGTGTTTGTACAACTTGAGCACCATAACTAAGCAACAAAATGCATAGGGAACATGATCAAAGGCATAAACACATGTATGCTATAATTCAATCCAGGTTCCGCGAATCTAAGACATTTAGCTCACTACGCAACCTGCAAAAGGTCTTCTCATCGAGAGGCTTGGTAAAGATATCGGCTAGCTGGTTCTCGGAGCTAACATGGAACACTTCGATATCCCCCTTTTGCTGGTGGTCTCTCAAAAAGTGATGTTGGATGTCTATGTGCTTTGTGCGGCTATGTTCAACAGGATTTTCCGCCATGCGGATAGCACTCTCATTATCACATAGGAGTGTAACTTTGCTCAGATTGTAGCCAAAGTCCTTGAGGGTTTGCCTCATCCAAAGTAGTTGCGCACAACACTGTCTTGCGGCAACATACTCGGCCTCAGCGGTGGATAGGACAACAGAGGTCTGTTTCTTAGAATTCCATGACACCAGGGACCTTCCTAAGAATTGGCACGTCCCCGATGTACTCTTCCTATCGACCTTACATCCAGCATAGTCGGAATCTGAATATCCAATTAGATCAAAGGTAGATCCCTTTGGATACCAGAGCCCGAAGCAAGGCGTAGCAACTAAATATCTAAGGAATCGCTTCACTGCCACTAAGTGACACTCCTTAGGATCAGATTGAAATCTAGCACACATGCATACGCTAAGCATAATATCCGGTCTACTAGCACATAAATAAAGTAAAGACCCTATCATTGACCGGTATGCCTTTTGATCAACGGACTTACCTCCTTTGTTGAGGTCGGTGTGTCAGTCGATCCCCATCGGAGTCTTTGCGGGCTTGGCGTCCTTCATCCCAAACCGCTTCAGCAAGTCTTGCGTGTACTTCGTTTGAGAGATGAAGGTGCCGTCCTTGAGTTGCTTCACTTGGAACCCAAGGAAGTAGTTCAACTCGCCCATCATCGACATCTCGAATTTCTGCGTCATCACCCTGCTAAACTCTTCACAAGACTTTTTATTAGTAGAACCAAATATTATGTCATCGACATAAATTTGGCACACAAACAAATCACCATCACATGTCTTAGTGAAAAGAGTTGGATCGGCTTTCCCAACCTTGAAAGCATTAGCAATTAAGAAATCTCTAAGGCATTCATACCATGCTCTTGGGGCTTGCTTAAGTCCATAGAGCGCCTTAGAGAGCTTACACACGTGGTCGGGGTACCGTTCATCTTCGAAGCCAGGGGGTTGCTCTACGTACACCTCCTCCTTGATTGGCCCGTTGAGGAAAGCGCTCTTCACATCCATTTGGAACAGCCTGAAAGAATGGTGAGCAGCATATGCTAGCAAAATACGAATGGAATCTAGCCTAGCCACGGGAGCAAAAGTCTCCTCAAAATCCTAACCTGCGACTTGGGCATAACCTTTTGCCACAAGTCGAGCTTTATTCCTCGTCACCACCCCGTGCTCGTCCTGTTTGTTGCAGAACACCCACTTGGTTCCCACAACGTTTTGCTTAGGACGAGGCACCAGTGTCCAAACCTCATTCCTCTTGAAGTTGTTGAGCTCCTCTTGCATGGCCAACACCCAGTCCGGATCTAGCAAGGCCTCTTCTACCCTGAAAGGCTCAATAGAAGAGACAAAGGAGTAATGCTCACAAAAATTGACTAATCGAGATCAAGTAGTTACTCCCTTGCTAATATCACCCAGAATTTGGTCGACGGGATGATCCCTTTGAATCATCGCTCGAACTTGGGTTGGAGGTGCCGGTTGCGCTTCTTCCTCCATCACATGATCATCTTGTGCTCCCCCTTGATCACACGCCTCCTGTTGATGAACCTGTTCATCGTCTTGAGTTGGGGGATGCACCATGGTTGAGGAAGAGGGTTGATCTTGCTCCTTTTGTTCCTGTGGTCGTATATCACCAATCGCCATGGTTCGTATAGCGACCGTCGGAACATCTTCTTCATCTACATCATCACAATCAACAACTTGCTCTCTTGGAGAGCCATTAGTCTCATCAAATACAACGTCGCTAGAGACTTCAACCAAACCCGATGATTTGTTGAAGACTCTATACGCCTTTGTATTTGAGTCATAACCTAACAAAAACCCTTCTACGGCTTTGGGAGCAAATTTGGAATTCCTACCCTTCTTCACTAGAATGTAGCATTTACTCCCAAATACACGAAAGTACGATACATTGGGTTTGTTACCGGTTAGAAGCTCATACGACGTCTTCTTGAGGAGGCGGTGAAGGTAGACCCTGTTGATGGCGTGGCAAGCCGTGTTCACGGCTTCCGACCAAAAACGCTCGGGGGTCTTGAACTCTCCAAGCATCGTCCTCGCCATATCGATTAGTGTCCTGTTCTTCCTCTCTACCACACCATTTTGTTGTGGTGTGTAGGGAGCGGAGAACTCGTGCTTGATCCCTTCCTCCTCAAGGTACTCCTCCACTTGAAGGTTCTTGAACTCAGACCCGTTGTCGCTCCTTATCTTCTTCACCTTGAGCTCAAACTCATTTTGAGCTCTCCTTAGGAAGCGCTTGAGGGTCCCTTGGGTTTCAGACTTATCCTGCAAAAAGAACACCCAAGTGAAGCGGGAAAAGTCATCAACAATAACTAGACCATACTTACTTCCTCCTATGCTTAGATAGGCGACGGGTCCGAAGAGGTCCATATGTAGCAGCTCCAAGGGTCTTGATGTGGTCATCACATTCTTGCTGTGATGCGCTCCTCCCACTTGTTTACCTGCTTGACACGCTGCACAAGGTCTATCTTTTTCGAAAGTGACATTGGTTAGACCTATCACGTGTTCTCCCTTTAGAAGCTTGTGTAAGTTCTTCATCCCCACATGTGCTAAGCGGCGATGCCACAGCCAGCCCATGCTAGTCTTAGCAATTAAGCATGCATCTAGACCGGCCTCCTCTTTTGCAAAATCAACTAAATAAAGTTTGTCGTCTAATACACCCTTAAAAGCTAGTGAACCATCACTTCTTCTAAAGACAGACACATCTACATTTGTAAATAGACAATTATATCCCATATTGCATAATTGACTAACAGATAGCAAGTTGTATCCAAGAGACTCAACTAAAAACACATTAGAGATAGAGTGCTCATTTGAAATAGCAATTTTACCTAACCCTTTTACCTTGCCTTGGTTCCCATCACCGAATATTATTGAATCTTGGGAATCCTTGTTTTTGACGTAGGAGGTAAACATCTTCTTCTCCCCCGTCATATGGTTTGTGCATCCGCTGTCGATAATCCAGCTTGAACCCCCGGATGCATAAACCTGCAAGGCAAATTTAGGCTTGGGACTTAGGTACCCAACTCTTGTTGGGTCCTACAAGGTTAGTCACAATTGTCTTAGGGACCCAAATGCAAGTTTTATCTCCCTTGCATTTTGCCCCTAATTTCCTAGCAATCACCTTTCTATCCTTTCTACAAATTGCAAATGAAGCATCACAAGCATGATAAATTGTAGAAGGTTCATTAACTTTCCTAGGAATATTGACAACATTTCTCCTAGGCATATGATGAACAACATTTCTTCTAAACACATTTCTACCATGCATATAGGAAGAACTAGAAGCAAACATGGCATGAGAGTCGAAAGCATTATAAGCATTACAACTCCTATCATAAACATTTCTAGAAAATTTTCTATCATGGTACATGAAGGCATGGTTCCTTTTAGCATTACTCGCCATAGGGGCCTTCCCTTTCTCCTTTGTGGGGATGGAAGCCTTATGGCTTGTTAAGTTCTTGGCTTCCCTCTTGAAGCCAAGCCCATCCTTAATTGAGGGATGTCTACCAACCGTGTAGGCATCCCTAGCAAATTTTAGTTTATCAAACTCACTTTTGCTAGCCTTAAGTTGGGCATTAAGACTAGCCATTTCATCATTTAACTTTGCAATAGAAGCTATGTGTTCACTACAAGCAACAATATCAAAATCTTTACATCTATTGCAAATAACAACATTTTCTACACAAGTTGTTGATTTACTAGCTATTTCTAACTTAGCATTCAAATCATCATTAATGCTCCTTAAGCTAGAAATTGTCTCATGGCAAGAAGATAATTCATAAGAAAGCATTTCATTTCTCTTAACTTCTAAGGCATGAGATTTTTGTGCTTCTACAAATTTGTCATGTTCTTCATACAACAAGTCCTCTTGTTTTTCTAAAAGCCTATTCTTATCATTCAAGGCATCAATCAATTCATTAATTTTATCTACCTTGGTTCTATCTAGGCCCTTAAATAAACATGAATAATCTATTTCATCCTCATCACTAGATTCGTCCTCACTTGAAGAAGCATAAGTAGAGTTTCGAGTACATACCTTCTTCTCCCTTGCCATAAGGCATGTGTGACGCTCGTTGGGGAAGAGGGATGACTTGTTGAAGGCGGTGGCGGTGAGTCCTTCATTGTCGGAGTCAGAAAAGGAGCAATCTGAATCCCACTCCTTGCCTAGATGCGCCTCGCCCTTTGCCTTCTTATAGTTCTTCTTCTTCTCCCTCTTGTTCCCTTGATCCTGATCACTATCATTGTTGGGACAGTTAGCAATAAAATGACCAATCTTACCACATTTGAAGCATGAGCGCTTCCCCTTTGTCTTGGTCTTGCTTGGCTGCCTCTTGCGACCTTTTAGCGCCGTCTTGAATCTCTTGATGATAAGAGCCATCTCTTCATCATTAAGTCTGGCAGCCTCAATTTGTGCCACCTTGCTAGGTAGCGTCTCCTTGCTTCTTGTTGCCTTGAGAGCAAGAGGTTGAGGCTCATTGATTGGACCATTCAATGCGTCGTCCACGTATCTTGCTTCCATGATCATCATTCGCCCGCTCACGAACTTTCCAAGTATCTCCTCGGGCGTCATCTTGGTGTACCTAGGATTCTCGCGAATATTGTTCACAAGATGAGGATCAAGGACAGTAAAAGACCTTAGCATTAGGCGGACGACGTCGTGGTCTGTCCATCGCGTGCTTCCATAGCTTCTTATCTTGTTGACAAGGGTCTTGAGCCGGTTGTACGTTTGAGTTGGCTCTTCTCCCCTTATCATAGCGAATCTTCCGAGTTCGCCTTCCACCAACTCCATCTTGGTGAGCATTGTGACATCATTCCCCTCATGAGAGATCTTGAGGGTGTCCCAAATTTGCTTGGCATTATCCAAGCCGCTCACTTTGTGGTATTCATCCCTGCACAAGGAAGCTAGAAGAACAGTAGTAGCTTGTGCATTTTTATGAATTTGCTCATTGATAAACATGGGACTATCACTACTATCAAAATGCATTCCATTCTCAACTATCTCCCATATGCTTGGATGGAGAGAGAACAAATGACTACGCATTTTGTGACTCCAAAATCCGTAGTCCTCTCCATCAAAATGAGGAGGTTTACCAAGTGGAATAGATAATAAATGAGCATTTGTACTTTGAGGAATACGAGAGTAATCAAAAGAAAAGTTCGAATTGACCGTTTTCTTTTTCTCGTAGTCGTCGTCGTCCTTTTGGGAAGAGGAAGATTCGGGAAGAGGAAGATTCGTCGCTGTCGTAGTAGACGATCTCCTTGATGCGCCTTGTCTTCTTCTTCTTCTCGTCTTTGCGCTTGTGGCCCGAGCCCGAGTCGGTAGGCTTGTCATCCTTCGGCTCGTTGACAAAGGACTCCTTCTCCTTGTCGTTGATCACGATTCCCTTCCCCTTAGGATCCATCTCTTCGGGCGGTTAGTCCCTTTCTTGAAGAGAACGGCTCTGATACCAATTGAGAGCACCTAGAGGGGGGGTGAATAGGTGATCCTGTAAAACTTAAAACTTAAGCCACAAAACTTGGTTGAGTGTTAGCACAATAATCACCAAGTGGCTAGAGAGAAGATCTTGCACAATACGATAACCACAAAGAGATCAACACAGAGATGACACAGTGGTTTATCCCGTGGTTCGGCCAAGTACAACACTTGCCTACTCCACGTTGTGGCGTCCCAACGGACGAGAGTTGCACTCAACTCCTTTCAAGTGATCCAATGATCAACTTGAATACCACGGTGTTTTGCTTTTCTTTTCTTATCCCGTTCACGAGGAATCTCCACAACTTGGAGCCTCTCGCCCTTACACTTTTGATGTTCACAAAGAATCACGGAGTAAGGGAGGGATGAGCAACACACACAAGACTCAAAAATCAGAGCAACAATACGCACACAAGTCGCAACAAGAGCTCGCAACACAACACAATGAGTTTCCAACTCAACTAGAGCTTTAGAAGCTATCACAAAGAAACAGATGCATGGAATCGAAGTCTCGGTGCTTAGGATTGCTTTGAGTATATTTGGTGTTCTCCTCCATGCGCCTAGGGGTCCCTTTTATAGCCCCAAGGCAGCTAGGAGCCGTTGAGAGCAATCTGGGAAGGCAAATCTTGCCTTCTGTCGTCTGGCACACCGGACAGTCCGGTGCACACCGGACACTGTCCCGTGCCCGATTTCCTTCCTTAAATGGCGCAGCCGACCGTTGGCAGCCAGAGAGCCGTTGGCGCACCGGACATGTCCGGTGCACACCGGACAGTCCGGTGCCCCCTTCTAGCCGTTGGCTCGGCCACGTGTCCCGCGCAGATCGCGCGGCCGACCGTTGGCCCGGCCGACCGTTGGCTCACCGGACAGTCCGGTGCACACCGGACAGTCCGGTGAATTATAGCCGTACGTCTCCGGTGAATTCCCGAGAGCGGCCACTTCGCTTGATCTAGTCTGGCGCACCGGACACTGTCCGGTGCACCACCGGACAGTCCGGTGCTCCCAGACTGAGCAGATTTTTAGCTGCTCGAGCCAAGACATTTCCAATTAGATTTTTCCTGTTTCCAGCACTTAGACACAATACATTAGTCCATAAAACAATGTACTAAGTCTGAGAAACATACCTTTATCCTTGGTTTGTACTTTGTCCACCATTTTACATTTAAGCACTTGTTTAGACACTAAATCACCAAAATACTTAGAAATGGCCCAAGGGCACATTTCCCTTTCACTAAGTGCTAGAAACAGTGCTAAGAAAAGAAGATTTGAATTGAAGAAGAGTTGGCAAAGTACAGCCAACACCAGCTCGGGCCTGTCACACCGGACTGTCCGGTGCCCCAGGCTGGTCAACAGTGAACTGGCTGCTCTCAGGAAAAGAGAAAGGTGACGTGGCTATAATTCACCGGACTATCCGGAGATGCACCAGACTATCCGGTGAGTCAACGGCACCAGCAGCCAACGGTTGTCCGCGTGATCAACGAGCGACACGTGGTCCGCGCCAACGGTCGGTTGGGCACACCGGACTGTCTGGTGTGCACCGGACAGTGTCCGGTGCGCCAACCGGCCCCGAGGACCAACGGTCGGCTGCGCCCGGTATGGAAGGAAATCGAGCACCGGACTGCTACAGTGGTTGTTCGGTGGTGCACCGGACTGTCCGGTGCACCACTCGTCAGAAGGCAAGAATTGCCTACCAAATTGATGTCCAATGGCTCCTAGCTGCCTTGGGGCTATAAAAGGGACCCCTAGGCGCATGGAGCAACACACCAAGTATTCTCTAAGCATACTAAGACATCTATACTCCGCCTCCACGCATTTGATTCGTTGTGTTAGTGATTTGAGCTCCGTTCGAGTTGTGAACTCCCTATGATGTGCTTTGAGCTCAACATCAGCTATTCACCCCCCCTCTAGGTGCTCTCAATTGGTATCAGAGCTGTACTCTTCATCTAAGGGACTAACCACCCGAAGAGATGGATCCTAAGGGAAAGGGGATGGTGGTCAACGACAAGGAAAATGAGTCCATCTTCAACGAGCCAAGAGACGACAAGCCCACTGACTCAGGCTCAAGTCACAAGAAGAGGGACGGGAAGAAGAAGAGGCGCATCAAGAAGATCATCTACTACGACAGCGATGCATCTTCCTCTTCACCAAGGGACGACGACGATGACTCCTCGTCCAAGAAAAAGACGGTTAATCAAAACTATTCCTTTGATTATTCCCATATTCCGTATAATTCGAATGCCCATTTACTTTCTATTCCTCTTAGAAAACCCCCACACTTTGATGGAGAGGATTACTCATTTTAGAGCCATAAAATGTGTAGTCATATATTTTCTCTCCATCCTAGCATTTGGGAAATTGTGGAAAATGGGATGCATTTTGATAGTACGGATAATCCTGTGCTTATTAATGAACAAATTGATAAAAATGCCCAAGCTACTACTGTCTTGCTAGCGTCACTTTGCAGGGATGAGTATAATAAAGTGAGTGGCTTGGACAATGCTAAGCAAATCTGGGACACCCTCAAGATATCTCATGAGGGAAATGACACCACTATGATCACCAAGATGGAACTAGTGGAAGGCGAGCTGGGGAGGTTCGCGATGATCAGGTGAGAGGAGCCAACACAGACCTACAACAGGCTCAAGACCCTGGTCAACAAAATCCGAAGCTACGGGAGCACAAGATGGACGGATCATGACGTCGTCCGACTCATGCTCAGGTCATTTACCGTTATTGACCCCCATCTTGTCAACATTATTCGTGAAAACCCTAGGTACACCAAGATGATGCCCGAGGAGATCCTTGGAAAATTTGTGAGCGGGCGCATGATGGTGAAGGAGGCGTGATACATGGATGATGCGCTAAATGGTCCACTACCCGTCTACGAGCCGCAACCCGTTGCTCTCAAAGCAATGAGCAGCAGGGAGGCACTACCGAGCAAGGTAGCACAAGTGGAGGTTGTCGGGCTCAACAAGGACGAAATGGCGCTCATCATCAAGCGCTTCAAAACTCGAGCGGTTTTGGTCGGAAGCTGTGAACACAGCCTGCCACGCCATAAATCGGCTCTATCTACATTGCCTCCTCAAGAAGACCTCCTACGAACTTCTTACCAGTAACAAACCCAATGTCTCTTACTTTCGTGTATTTGGGAGAAAATGCTACATTCTGGTGAAGAAAGGTAGACATTCTAAATTTGCTCCCAAGGCTATAGAAGGGTTTTTGCTAGGATATGACTCAAATACAAAGGCGTATAGAGTCTTCAACAAATCATCGGGATTAGTTGAAGTCTCTAGCGATGTTGTATTTGACGAGACTAATGGCTCTCCAAGAGAGCAAGTTGATCTTGATGACATAGATGAAGATGAAGTTCCAACGGCCGAAATGCGCAAGATGGCGATAAGAGATGTGTGACCACAGGAACTGCAGGAACAAGATCAACCTTATTCCTCGACACAGTGCATCCCCCAACTCAAGACGATATACAGGTACCTCAAGAAGAGGGACAGGATCAAGGGGGAGAACAGGAAGAACATGTGGTGGAGAAAGAAGCACCACAGGCTCCTCCAACTCAAGTCCGGGCGTTAATCCAAAGACATCACCCCATCGACCAGATTTTGGGTGACATAAGCAAGGGAGTAACCACTCGCTCACGATTAGCTACTGTTTGTGAGCATTACTCGTTTGTCTCTTCTATTGAGCCTTTCAGGGTAGAAGAGGCCATGCAAGATCTGGACTGGGTGTTGGCCCTGCAGGAAGATCTCAACAACTTCAAAAGGAATGAATGTTGGAACTTGCTCTCCTGGGCAAGTTGATCCAATGGGGGAGTGGAAAGAGTGTAAGCAAAGTTTAATGCAGGATGGCAAAAGCTTTGTTAATCTGGCCTCTCACGGGCACTGTACGGGGGTATTTATAGGTACTCGAGCGGCCACCCGTCCCTTGTCAAAGACGTTTATGCCCTCGAGTACCCGGTCTATCCCCAGAATATTCCCACAAGAGGAGGTTACAGACTGTCATTACAGAAAAGGCTATTACAGATGTGGCCTGTAATACACTTATCCGCGTGGGGCCCGTTACAGTGGGCTGAAACCCACCTGAGCCTCACAGCGCGGTGAGGGCGCGGGACTAGTAGACTTCGACAGATCCTTCGTCTTGCCATGGAGAGGACGAAGGGGGACCGCGCCGGTCTTCATCCGATCGGCGCCTCCGGCTTGCTCGGGCGTGTTCTATGGATGTGGTCTTCGTTAGTGCGACGGGACGACGAAGGCATCAGCGAAGGGTAGCGTGTTCGCCTTCGCCCCAACAATGAAGTCTGGAGCCTGGTGTCGCGTCCAAAGCAAAAAGTTGTGGGAACCAAGTGGGTGTTCCGCAACAAGCAAGACAAGCACAGAGTGGTGACAAGAAACAAGGCTCGACTTGTGGCAAAAGGTTATGCCCAAGATGCAGGTTTCGATTTTGAGGAGACTTTTGCTCCTGTAGCTAGGCTAGAATCAATTCGGATATTATTAGCCTATGCTGCTCACCATTCCTTTAAGTTGTTCCAAATGAACGTGAAGAGCGCTTTCCTCAATGGGCCAATCAAGGAGGAGGTATACGTGGAACAACCCCCAGGCATTCCGATCCTGCATATAAGCTCTCTAAGGCGCTCTATGGACTTAAGCAAGCCCCAAGAGCATGGTAATATGGTATGAATGCCTTAGAGATTTCTTAATTGCTAATGCTTTCAAGGTTGGGAAAGCTGATCCCACTCTTTTCACAAAGACATGTGATGGTGATATGTTTGTCTGCCAAATCTATGTTGATGACATAATATTTGGTTCTACTAATCAAAAGTCTTGTGAGGAGTTTAGCAGGGTGATGATGCAAAAGTTCGAGATGTCGATGATGGGCGAGTTGACCTACTTCCATGGATTCCAAGTTAAGCAACTCAAGGACGGCACTTTCATCTCCCAAACGAAGTACACTCAAGATCTTCTCAAGAGGTTTGGGATGAAGGACGCCAAGCTCGTGAAGACACCGATGGCAACTGATGGGCATCTTGAGCTCAACAAAGGAGGTAAGTCGGTTGATCAAAAGGCATACCGGTCAATGATAGGTTCTTTACTTTATCTTTGTGCTATAGACCGGACATTATGCTTAGTGTGTGCATGTATGCTAGATTTCAATCCGATCCCAAGGAATGTCACCTTGTGGCTGTTAAGCGAATTCTTAGGTATTTAGTTTCTATGCCTTGCTTTGGGATCTGGTATCCAAAGGGGTCTACCTTTGACTTGATTGGATACTCAGACTCCAATTATGTCGGGTGCAAGGTTGATAGGAAGAGCACATCAGGGACGTGCCAATTTCTAGGAAGGTCCCAGGTGTCCTGGGGTTCCAAGAAACAAACATATGTTGCCCTATCCACCGCTGAGGCTGAGTACGTTGTCGCAGGACAGTGTTGCGCGCAACTACTTTGGATGAGGCAAACCCTCCAGGACTTTGGCTACAATCTAAGCAAAGTCCCACTCCTATGTGACAATGAGAGTGCAATCCGCTTGGCGGATAATCCTGTTGAACACAGCTGCACTAAGCACATAGACATCCGGCATCACTTCCTGAGAGACCACCAGCAAAAGGGAGATATCGATGTGTATCACATTAGCACCGAGAACTAGCTAGCTGATATCTTCACCAAGCCTTTAGATGAGAAGAGGTTTTGCAGGCTGCGTAGTGAGCTAAATGTCTTATATTCGCGTAACTTGGATTGATCTATAGCATACATGTAATCTATGTCTTTGATCATGTTACTTTGAGCATTTACATTATTTGTTGTCTATTTATGGTGCTCAAGTTGTACAAGTCATCCCTGGACCTCACAAGTCCATATGCAAATGATGAACATATTTAGGGGGAGATGTGCTACAACTTGACCCCTTTGAGACTAACTTGTTTTCTTGAGTACACTTGATGTAGTTTCAAAGGTACATTGAAAGGGAAAGTGAACTTGGACGATGAGAATACTTCCACTGCACTCCGGTATTAGTGTATTTAATTCCAAGTTCATACTTGTGCTCTCATTGCCTTTCTGCTCTTGATTGACATTTTGGTGAAGCAATGGGGTTAGAGGGCCAAGAATGATCCCGTTTTGGTGCTTAATGCCAAAGGGGGAGAAATTAAGGCCAAAGCAAAATGGATCAGCCAACCACTTGTGAATTTTGAAAATAGAGGAGTTAGAATTTGGTTTTTGTCAAAATACTCGTATTGCAAAATTTGGTCTCTTATGGGGGAGAATTTTGAGTATGGGAAAAAGGGGGAGTTTTGGCACTTGATCAATTTTACTCTTGGAATATCTCTCAATTTGCCCAAACAAGTGTGTTTGACTTAGAGATAGGAAAAAGAATTTGATTTGCAAAAACAAACCAAGTGGTGGTAAAGAATGATCCAAATATGGCAAATCCTAAGTAAAGAGAATTTGGTCTTCATTTAAATTCATGTTGCACTTCTTTTGTTGCTTTTTGATGCGTTGGCATAAATCACCAAAAAGGGGGATATTGAAAGGGAAATGTGCCCTTGGGCCATTTCTATAAGTATTTTGGTGATTAGATATCCAACACATATTGAGTGAGTTCTTATGTGCCAAATGAGTGAGAAGTGTGAAATCAAGAACAAGGTATGTTTCTAGACTTAGTGAATTGTTTTGAATACTAACATGGTTATCTAAGTGCTAGAAACAGTGCCAAGAAAAGAAGATTTGAATTGAAGAAGAGTTAGCAAAGTACAGCCAACACCAGCTCGGGCCTGGCACACCGGACAGTGATGGTGGTGCACCGGACAGTGTCCGGTGCCCGAGGCTGGTCAACGTTGAACTGGCTGCTCTCGGGAAAAGAGAAAGGCGATGTGGCTATAATTCACCAGACTGTCCGGTGAGTCAACGGCGCCAGCAGCCAATGGTCATTCGCGCGATCAACGCGTGACACGTGGTCCGCGCCAACGGTCGGTTGGGCACACCAGACTGTCCGGTGTGCACCGGACAGTGTCCGGTGGGCCAACCGGTCCTGAGGACCAACGGTCGGCTGCGCCCGGTATGGAAGGAAATTGAGCACCGAACTGTCCGGTGCACCACTCGACAGAAGGCAAGAATTCCCTACCAAATTGATGTCCAACGGCTCCTAGCTGCCTTGGGGCTATAAAAGGGACCCCTAGACGCATGGAGCAACACACCAAGTATTCTCTAAGCATACTAAGACATCCAGACTCTGCCTCCACGCATTTGATTCGTTGTGTTAGTGATTTGAGCTCCGTTCGAGTTGTGAACTCCCTGTGATGTGCTTTGAGCTCAAGTCTTGGCTTGTGTGCGTGTGTGTGCTGTGGATTGAATCTTGTGTGTGTTGCTTTCCCTCCCGTACTCTTGTGCTTCTTGTGATCAAAACTTTGTAAGGGCTAGAGGCTCCAACTTGTGGAGATTCCTCGCAAATGGGAAAAGATCTCAAAGCAAAAGACCGTGGTATTCAAGTTGATCATCAGATCACTTGAAAGGGGTTGAGTGCAACCCTCGTCCATTGGGACGCCACAACGTGAATGTAGGCAAGTGTTACTTGCCCGAACCACGGGATAAAAATCGCGTGTCTCTTGTGTTGCTCTTCTTTGTGATTGTTTGTGTTCGCAAGAGCTCACTTCATAAACTTGATTAACTCGCACTAACATCTTTATAATCAAGTTTGTAGCTATTTAGTGTTTGATATTCCAGGATCACCTATTCACCCCCCCCCCCCCCTCTAGGTGCTCTCACATACACACCCATTGGGCGCACCCATTGGGTGTATAAATTGGATTTTTTTTGGATTTTTCAAAGCAACCTTATCCATAATATATCCGTAGGAGTTACAAAATGACAAACTCAAGATCGGTCAAACTAGAGTCAGACGGACTTCTATCGGCTAGAACCCAGTCAGTAGTCGCATTAAAAGCCCTAGTCGAATGCCATCCAGTCGGACTTCTATCGGCTCGGACTCAGTCGATTAGATCTCGGTCGGCTAGGCCTCAGCCGATGCAGGTTCACTTGGTAAAATCTCAGTCGGGTACGATTGTTATAATAAACTAGAGTTTCCTAAAGGCAGATTGTGAAGACCTTTGAGTTGATTAATACTCAAATCAATTCAAATCTCATGGGCTACACCCATTGGGTGCACATGTGGTGCACCCAATGGACATAAGGATGAAGCAAAAGCTGAACTTAAAAACACATTATGAAGTTCTTTGAGTTGATTAATACTCAAATTAATTCAAAGCTCAGGGTCTACACCCAATGGGTGCACCTATGGTGCACCCAATGGATACAAGAACGAAAGACAACCCTGAACTCAAAAGCAAACTATGAAGACCTTTGAGTTTATTGATACTCAAGTCAATTCAAAGTTTGGGGACTACACCCATTGGGTGCACCTGGATACAGAATTGGAACAAAACTGCCTTCAAAAGGCTTGGAAGAAACAAAGGACATCATTCATCCTTAGAGTCTCGAGCCAACTACTCTCAAAAGTTGGCTTGAGACTCGGGGGCTTGTGGGAGATAGATATCCCCTGGGTCCTCATGAACATGAAAACATATCATGGGCCACCTGGTGGGCCTCCCATTGGTTCATCCTACGGGATGGGCCAATAGGTTATAACCGGGTCAAGCGATTCTAATCCAAGAAGACAAAGACCGATGTCTAAGTTAGGCGCTACCGAAACACTGATATCTCGGGTGGTGCAGTTATACGCACCTGAGTAGCGCACTCGACGATAACTCAGACGAGAAGGTGATCAAGATCCTGGATATGTAGGGCTGCAAGCTGTGACAAAGAAGGAGATAAGTGAAGTGGATAGTGATCACAACTTGTAAAGGGATAACTCTCTAGTCGTGTATATAAGGCCGAGGGGGACCCCTAAAAATCATCTCATCTCACCACCCTCATCAGCAGCACTTGAGCAATTGCAAAGCTCACTTGAAACCTTCATACCCCAGGAATCAAAATACGGCCACAAACAGGAAGTAGGGTGTTACCCATTCTGAGGCGGCCCGAACATGTATAAACCCTTGTGCATCATCGACGTGCTCCTCCACGTACCATCGAGTCGCAATCAATGATGTTGTCCTACCCAAAGCATCACGTGGGTAACCATGTGGTGCGCGGTCGATGAAGCACGTGGGTAACACCGTCTCTCCCAAGCATGGCCTCGGCCAAACGCATCAACAGAAGAATACCCAACATCATCAACCCTCCTGCAAAGTCCGCTGACAACGGGATGGCTACAGAAACCACAAGGCCGGTGTCAAGTCTGCTTTACACCATTCCGCATGACACGAGGGCCGAATTACCAAGCACTTTTCACCATACTAATAGCTATTTCATCCACTACGGCTCAGACGTCTCGTTCACAAGATGGGCTTGGGTACGCATCTGAGCCCTCAACCCTGACCTTGGCTCTCTACTTGGTCAAAATATGAATACAGGAACTAGGCATCCACCTCCCGATCAAAGACAATAGCCAGGACAGGAGCCATCTCAATGGCCATACTGCTACAGGGGCTCGAGATCACCCCATCTCAACAACTACGACAACCCTTGTACTCATAGGCTCCCTCCTTGCGGCTATAAAAGGAGTCCAGGGTCCCCAGGGAGATAGAGGACAACACTTCATTGTTTGACCTCCACGTTCGATATTGGCACTAGCCTCAATCACTCACAGAGACTTGGAATTCACTCCTTCTCTCGACCAGCTTGTACCCTCTATTACAAGCACCTAGGTGCAAGATAATATAAGTCTCATCCCCTGCTGGAAGTAGGGCCTTCTATTGCCTCAACCAGGATATATCTTGTGTCTTCTTGCATCACCCATCTGTACCGAGACACGTAGCACAAATTCACTGGTTGGTTAGGACCTTCGGGACGACAATATACATATATTGTTATCCTAGATAATTGTTACACTTTCTGTTAAAGTGCTATATTGAGCTTCATATTTGAAGAAATTAGTGCTTACCTGTTATAATTGTTACTCAATAAGTTTCAAGTTTATCAGACCTATTTAGCCTAGGTGGCAATGTCGTGCATTTGTTCGGCAGTACCACAGCGCGGTAGAGCCGGGTGTCAAGCGGCACTGTCGCTTGTAGTTCTGATCATTTTTGGAGCTCAGTTTTCATAGGTAGACCCCCTATATTCGACATCAGATCCTTACACATTACATCTCTTATTGCTTGCTTTCTCGAAGATCAGTCAGCCTAAAATCAAAACCAATAATGGAACTGTGTGACGACGGCGACGAGTGGTTCTGGAATGTGGACTAGCTAGTGGCCTGAGACCTGCTGATAGGTTTGGACCGACGAAGAGCGCTAGCCAGCGGGCCCAATCATCTGTCCGGTGATAATGATGAGGGTGATCTTGCATTATGGGGTGCTGTTGAACTGCGGCCGGCTTGTGCGTTCCCAAATCCCAAGTGGGTAACTGGCCATGTGCAAGAGGGTGTATAGTTTGAGGTGTTTGGTTCGTCCGTTGCCGTAGGTTTACAGTGACACCGGACGCGACTCTCCAATGCCAATATGGGAAGCTTCACCAATTACCATGTCACAAATGTGGAAATAGTAAGGGAACTTAGAGAGAGGATTACGAGACTTCAGTAGAGATTAACACAGGCCACACTCCAATTCCGTTAGCTAACTTGATAGTTTTTATCTTCTAAGCCTCTAAAACGGAATTATAAATGCTCTTAGTGCCTGTGACGATTTCACTAGCAGACATACATCAGTTTCACCTGATGTCATTTCGTATGCCTCCTGCAATATTCCACCTAGGAGGCTGAGATCAACGGACAGTTGATCAGCCTAAGCAACTCGTCCTTTCAATCAGGCGCTGCCCAATGCCCCATTCTCACGTTGTGCCACTGCGCACTCGAAGCCTACATCCTGGCATGCTCGCCATGACCTGATGTTTAATGGATGACGACGACAGATGTTTCAGTTAAATTCTATACGCACTCAAAATTGTGATAGTATAAGAGAACTAATAATAGACGATCTGATGATCAACCTCAAGTTTCATGATGCCTTCCAAGCCTGGAAGTGTGTTGTAGCTAGCGCTATCTACAATGCCATCTCTCTCGCTTGCGTTGCTATTCCTGTGCTGGATGCGTACGTCGTTCATTGCATTTTGCAGCGCCCCGTGAGTGATAGAAACCGACAGTACCATATATAGAGAGTGTTCTTTTTCCTCCTGAGGGTCCCTTGTGCCCATGGCCCTTGGCATTATGTTAGATCGTCTCCTCAGCATTCTTGAGATAGTGCTTTCAAGTTCAGTACTTTTCTTTGGTATCATGGGTTACTCACATCACATGGCTTTTATATTATAAAGGAAACTTTCAATTACTCACAGAACCACTACACCCTCCAAGTACAGAGGGACCGATCTGTATTGATGAAGGAAAAAAATTGTACTATGTATTGGTTCTTAGTCCTGGGAAACTCTGAGAAGGACAATATTTCGAAACACTGCATCGTACAAAGGGAGCAAATTTTCTACTCGTAGTTGGCCTCTTCCATAGTCTAATAATTGGCTGCGTGCTCATAAGTTCAGTCAAGTTCGCTAGGGCTGCACGGCCATAATTCTTTTTTGCTGAGTTCGAGATGGAAATAAATTGTATCCACGGTGTCAACATGCAATGTTGTTGTTGTTAGGCCAGTCTGAGTAGAGATTTTAATAGTTTATAACATATAGTTACCAAGACAGTCATCTACATAAATGATCTACCAAATCAGCAGATTTGCTGAAGTTTTACTGTATTAAATTAGAATTGAACTATTTTGAAACCCCTATCAGGACTGGTCTTATGAAACTCGCTGCAAGACAAAAGCCTTCGTGCATGATTTCGCAGGTCACAAAACTAGGCTGAGCTGTTTCGGCCTTATAGAATTCAAGGTAGCAGGTATTTACTTATCTATGAAATTTACAGTGTTATGATGAGAAACGAGGCCCATGAATATCCGTGGAAAACGAAAGTATGTCTACTCATCTGTTCTAAAATACTTGATGTTCTTCTTCTTTAGAAATCAATCATTTTAACTTTAATCAAATATATACTCAAAAATATTGATATTTATAGTGTATCATCGTACAAATCTGTGAATCTATTTCTATAACAAACTTATTTAGGGATATAAATGTTGCTAATATTATTCTATAAATCTAATCAAACTTCAAAAAACTTTCACCAGTATGAATGTTATAGCGACAACTATTTTAGGACTCAGAAAATAGTTTGTTTCTTCGATACACGGAAAACCATCTCATTTCCATTTGTTCTCTTCTATTTATTGCACCATAGAAATGGATGTTGTCGCAGAAACGAAAGGTGTGTTAATCATTTGCAGTTTGCATGTACTGTGGCTTTATCCCTATGACTTGGTCCTGTTTGTTTCAGCTTTTTCAGGTTCTGGCCATTAAAAGTTGTTGCGGAATGTCAAATGTTTAGCTTTTGAGCCTGATTCAATAAGAATCAATTTAGTAAAACCATCCAAAATCAACATAAGCACATAATCCGCCGAGTCATTGCGATAGTACAAATCTGCCACTTTTTAGATTCTCCTCACAGCAATATTCTCGGAAAAGCTCGTCAGAAAAAAGCTGAACCTAACAGACCCATAAGCCTCTAGCTCCAAGTCACCAACACTGAATTAGCAATGCTTGATGGGAATTCAAACTTTAAAAACGCGTGATTTTTTAATGACATCATCGGTCCACAAGTGAAGGTCTCGTCTGCATCCTACCTAACGGCAGATGTTTGAGGACAACACCAATTGTACGCAAAATGTGACTAGTAGTGAAGAGATGATCTAATGATCAACCTTAGTTTCATGATGCCTCCGAAGCCTACAAGCAGTATGCATCGAGCGCTACCTACACTACCATTTCCCTCTGCTTGTGTCGTCATTTCTGTGTTGGATGCGAACACAGTTCATTGTATTTTTGCATCCACACGAGTGATCAGCCAATAGTATTTATAGAGTATTCTTCCTCCTGTGGTGGATCCCTTGTGCCCTTATGGTCTGGTCCCTTCAAATTGACATGACCCAGGTCTTCCTTTCAACGTCCTTGAGATAGCAATGCTTTTAGGTTCAGTACTTTTCTTTGGTATAATCGGTTATACACATCACTATGGTTTCTTATTGACATCACATGAGTTCTGGATCACACATAATAAAGGGTACCAAGTTGTGGTCGATAAACAACTTTAAACATGCTGAAGAACATAGTGGACCTATGAAACCGATCTATAGAACATTTAAGCCAATGTTGATCTTATTCTTCGTCGGTTACTCTCGAGGAAAATCATGTAAAGGTTATCCTGTAATCGACACATCACAAGATATTCGGATCACACATCAACAAGAGGTAACACGTTGCGGTTGATAAAAGACTTTAAACACATCGAAGAATGTAGTGGATCTACAAAACCGGTCTATAGAACATTTAAGTCAATGTTGATCTTATTCTTTGTCTGTTACTCGAACACCTTGTGGGAAGACCCGTCGGGGAGAAGCATGGAGAGTTTGTGCTATAAACAATAATACCACCTAGTACACTGCCAAATCTCACCGGGAGACGCAACGAACAAGAGAGGAAATGGATAAAAGAGATAGTAGATATATTTTTCATAGGTTTGATGTTGGATACTTCAATAGGACATGATCCTATTATAAATGGGTAAAAGAGACGGTCTAAATCATCCTATGTCTTACATTTAGAGAAGATTTCTCTCCTCTATACACTCTAGTAGTGTCCTCTAAATATAGGGGATGTTCCTTATATATAGAGATCTCTTTTCTTACCTCTATCCCTTTTAATACTTTAAATGGTAGATAAAGCCAAACTAAAAATGAATAAGACATTTGAGAGTATGACAACTATGTATATACAAAAAATTAGGGCAAATTATGTGTATTTAACGTATAGAGGACGAGATATGGTGAACGCTATTAAGAGAAATGGCATAGGGAGAAATCTTTTAGGGGGCTTTGGATCCGTTTATTTTAGAGGAATTAGAATCTATTTAATATATTAGGCTATTTGGTTTGGAATTTGACATTCCACCATTTTCCAAAGTTCAGATATAATCTTAACTCAAATTTATATTGTGGATAATGAAAATTGATTTCATGTATCAACAGTATATGTTTGTACTATACAACTTATACCATGTTCTTCGGCTTGCTATCCTATAGTAGAAATGTAACACATAAATATCTCTCTTATATGGACAATATTAGTATACAAGTATATTCTGCATAAAATCATATTAGCTTGATTAATATACGCCTAAATCAATTAAGCCCCGTTTGTTTCGTTGGAATTGAATTTCATTCTAATAATCGTAATTCGGACACAAACTAATTAAGTTAATATATTTGTATATTATCCTAAATTATATGAGAGAGATAGTCATACACTACACTTATGCTATAGAGAAGTAAGTAGTAGAAGAGTGTGTTATAAATTGTACATTAGAAAAGTAGCATGTAAATCTGTAGAATCAATTTTCATCTCTCACCCTATGAACTTGAGATAGACTTATATATAAACTTTGAAAAGTTATGAAATGTCATATTCTAAAAAAATAGCATACTCTATTAGTTAGATTCTAATTCCTCAAAATGAAGGGAAATAAACGAGACCTTATTAGAATGGAATTCAATTCAAACGGTGTAAACGGAAACTTTAGAATAACGTGTAGAGCAGGGATATAAAGTCAGTTCTACCATGGTGGTAGAAATGCCACAAGAAACATTGGTGAAGCATCTACAGAGAATGACATTGTAGTAAAATAGTACGAGAAAATTTATATTGCTGCTCACAGCTTTGAAACGTGTAGAACAGGGATGCAGCACTAGAAAGTGTGCAATAGTGCTCTAGCGACTAGGATCTATTAGCCGGGTCAGTGGCGACTAGAAATTCTAGGATCTTAAGGGATGTTTACTAAAAAGATATTTATCTAAAAAATAAAAATATCTCTATAATATAAAGAAAATTGTTCTTTGTGTTTTGCCGACGAGGCTACTGTATTATCCTGTTGTTGACACCTTTTTAGGGCGCTAAACACTCAACACGAACCAGCGGCGGTGCTCTCTGTACGGGGGCGGACGGTCCGCGCGCAGGGGCCGGACGGTCCGCGGCCTGGTGCGAGGCGCGGCGGTGCTCTCTGCACAGGGCTGACGGTCCGCGCACAGGGGCCGGACGATCCACGGCCTGGTGCGAGGCTAGGGCTCCTGCTTGACGGCCGGACGGTCCGCACCTTGGGGCCGGACGATCCGCGCGTGCGCAGGGGCGGCGGAAGATCGCCGGCGGCGCCTGGATCTTGCTCCCGAGAGGGACCCCGTTGGGGAGGAGAAATCCTAAGAGTTGTCTAGGCTCGGGCAGGCCGACCTAGACTCCTCTAATCGACGTAGAGTCGAAGAGAAGCGGAGAATTTGGGGATTGGAATACTACACTAGGGCTAAACTAGAACTACTCCTAATGCGTAAGGTAAAAACGAGGAATAGATTTGATTAGATCGATTGTTGGGGGTTCCATCGGTCGTAGCCCTTCATCTATATAAAGGGGAGGTCTGGATCCGCTTCGATCTGATTTCCGAGTCAATCCCACGGTTTTAGGTAACAAATCCCGCGAGAAACTAGGAACCCTAACTGTCTCTGCGCACCGCGGACAGTCCGGACCGCGGACCGTCCGGCCTCAGGCCCGGACCGTCCGCGTGACTCTTTTTTATCTCCAACATATGCCCCCTGCCTTTTGGTGAAGGTTGACGAACCAAAAGCATATGAACTAAACCTGATGTAATTCACCAGCTTTTCAAAATGGAGATCATTCAATAAAGCACCAATGTATAAAGGGTGTTTTGGATTGTATCTTTCTCGGCCATGACCATTTGATCAATGGATCAAAATGAATAGAATGTAGGTGCCCCCAGCCCGAATAGACAAAGGGACTATAAATGTACCATGGATTCGTAGTCGTGCCATTCCACATTTGAGTAGGACAATATACCAACGATGAATAAACAGGTGGAAAGTACCCTGGTCTCATAGGATGAACAGGCGATGCTTGTCGCGTCGCCTTTTGGGCCGTTTTGTTCAGCCGTTTCGTTTTAGCAGGTTACCGGGGTTTCATCGTTGACCGATCACGTGGAACAGTCTTTTTGCTAGCATTTTTGGAGAGCAACTGATCAAAACTAGAGTCGACTTTGATCAGCCGACTATATGTGATTCGCCCTTGCTTCTCTTTCCTTGCTCCGTGTAGAGGCTGACACCTTCGGTCATAGGTGGACTGTCCGGCTGGGTTAGCCGGACCGTTTGTCTGAGCATCGGACCGTCCGCGCGTAGGTGTCGGACCATCTGTGATGCTCGGGCCACGCTGATGTGTTTGGTTCATTAATTGTGTCTGCCCCCCGACGCCTTCGGACTTTTTAGCCTTCTCGTCTGAAGCCTTTCGAGTAGTGTCCTTTTGCGATATAATTGACATGCGAGGATCGCCAATGACGATGTCCTTGCCTTTGCCTTTATCGGCCATTTCGGGCCGAACCAAGACCTTTTTGCATGTGAGTTCTATTGTATTAACAGGAAAAGGTTATGTGTCTACTTGCATCTCCTGAAAAGCCAATCGGCCCTCATTTATGGCCGATTGTATCTGTCGACGAAAAACATTACAATCATTGGTGGCATGAGAAAAAGAATTATGCCACTTACAATAAGCACGCCTTTTTAATTCATCAGGAGGAGGAATAGTATGAGTTAATTTAATGTTGCCATTTTTTAGTAACTCGTCAAATATTTTATCGCATTTGGCAACATTAAAAGTAAACTTAACTTCTTCTTGTCGATTCTTTCGAATCGACTGTAAAGCAGAACATGCTGAAGGCTTAGCCTGTCCTGGCCAAACCAGTTTGGCGGTGTATACATCCGTGGATTCATCGTCTGAATTATCATATCCCACTAGATGCATCTTATGGCTAGCCGATTTTGATGTTTCCTTACTTCGGCTTTCACAGGTCATAGCCCGCTGGTGCAAGTGCACTAGCGAAAAGAATTGTGTGTGATAGTGAAAGGGAAATGTGCCTTTGGGCCATTTCTAAGTATTTTGGTGATTGAGTGTCAACACAAGTGCTTAAATGTAAATCTATGCCCATGGATGAACAAGGTGCAAATCACAAGTAAAGGTATGTTTCTAAGCCTTAGTACATTGGTTTTGTGTACTAATATACTTGTCTAAGTGATAGAAACAGAGAGAAGAAGAAAGAAGAAGAGTTGGTTGTGTACAGCCAAAAGACTGTTTCGGTCTGGGGCACCGGACTGTCCGGTGGTGCACCGGACAGTGTCCGGTGCGCCAGGCTGCCTCGGGCGAAGAAGCCGCTCTCGGGAATTTGCCGACGGCGAACGACTAAAATTCACCGGACTGTCCGGTGTGCACCGGACTGTCCGGTGAGCCAACGGTCGGCCGAGCCAACGGTCGGCCGCGGAATCTGCGCGCGACACGTGGTCTGGCCAACGGTCGGAAAGAGGCACCGGACTGTCCGGTGTGCACCGGACATGTCCGGTGTGCACCGGACATGTCCGGTGCGCCAGATCTGCAACGGTCGGCAACGGTCGGCTGCGCTGATTAAGGAAATAAATCGGGCACCGGACAGTGTCCGGTGTGCACCGGACTGTCCGGTGCGCCCGACGACAGAAGGCAAGGATGGCCTTCCAGATTTGTTCTCAACGGCTCCTAGCTGCCTTGGGGCTATAAAAGGGACCCCTAGGCGCATGGAGGAGGACACCGAAGCATTCCTACAACCTTTCTAAGCACCAAGATATTGATCTAGCGCATTCGATTCATTGTGATAGCATATAGAGCTCTTGTGGAGTTGTGTACTCCTTGAGTTGTGTTGCGAGCTCTTATTGCTGCTTGTGTGCGTGTTGCTTTGATCTTTTGAAGTCTTGTGTGCGTTGCTCATTCCCTCCCTTACTCCGTATTTCTTTGTGAATCTTAAGTGTAAGGGCGAGAGACTCCAAGTTGTGGAGATTCCTCGCAAACGGGATATTGAAAGGCAAAGCAAAACACCGTGGTATTCAAGTTGGTCTTTGGACCGCTTGAGAGGGGTTGATTGCAACCCTCGTCCGTTGGGACGCCACAACGTGGAGTAGGCAAGCGTTGGTCATGGCCGAACCACGGGATAAACCACTGTGTTCTCTCTGTGTTTGATCTCTTGTGGTACTGTGTTTTGTTGAGACTCCTCTCTAGCCACTTGGCAATAATTGTGCTAACACTTAACAAGTTTTTGTGGCTATAAGTTTAAGTTTTACAGGATCACCTATTCACCCCCCCCCCTCTAGGTGCTCTCAATTGGTATCAGAGTCGTTCTCTTCAAGAAAGGGACTAACCGCCCGAAGAGATGGATCCTAAGGGGAAGGGAATCGTGATCAACGATAAGGAGAAGGAGTCCTTCGTCAACGAGCCCAAAGATGACAAGCCTAACGACTCTGGCTCGGGTCATAGACGGAAGGAAGGGAAGAAGAAGAAGACAAGACGCATCAAGGAGATCGTCTACTACGACAGCAACGAATCTTCCTCTTCCCAAAAGGACGACGACAACGACTACAGGAAGACGGTCAATTCGAACTTTTCATTTGATTATTCTCGTATTCCACATAGTTCGAATTCGCATTTGCTTTCCATTCCTCTTGGCAAACCTCCACACTTTGATGGGGAGGACTACGGATTTTGGAGTCACAAAATGCGTAGTCATTTATTCTCTCTCCATCCAAGCATATGGGAGATTGTAGAGAATGGAATGAAATTTGATAGCTCGGATAGCCCCATGTTTATTAATGAACAGATTCATAAAAATGCACAAGCTACTACTGTGTTGCTAGCCTCTTTGTGCAGGGACGAGTACAACAAGGTGAGCGGCTTGGACAACGCCAAGCAGATCTGGGACACCCTCAAGATTTCTCATGAGGGAAATGACTTTACCTTGCTTACCAAAACGGAGTTGGTGGAGGGCGAGCTTGGACGGTTCGCAATGATAAGGGGCGAGGAGCCAACTCAAACATACAACCGGCTCAAGACCCTTATCAACAAAATAAGGAGCTATGGAAGCACGCGATGGACGGACCATGACGTCGTCCGACTATTACTAAGGTCCTTTACCATTCTTGATCCTCATTTGGTGAATAATATTCGTGAGAATCCCAGGTACACCAAAATGTCGCCCGAGGAAGTCCTAGGAAAATTCGTCAGCGGGCGAATGATGATCAAGGAAGCAAGGTACGTGGACGACGCCTTAAATGGACCGATCAACGAGCCGCAACCGTTTGCTCTCAAAGCAACAAGAAGCAAGGAGGCGCTACCTAGCAAGGTGGCACAAATTGAGGCAGTCGGACTTAACAATGAAGAGATGGCTCTTATCATTAAACGCTTCAAGACGGTACTAAAGGGTCACAAGGGACAGCCAAGCAAGACCAAGACAAAGGGGAAGCGCTCATGCTTCAAGTGCGGTAAGATTGGTCATTTTATCGCTAACTGCCCCGATAATGATAGTGACCAGGAACAGGGAAACAAGAGGGAAAAGAAGAAGAATTACAAGAAGGCAAAGGGCGAGGCGCATCTAGGCAAGGAGTGGGACTCGGACTGCTCCTCGTCCGACTCCGACAACGAAGGACTCGCCGCTACCGCCTTCAACAAGTCATCCCTCTTCCCAAACGAGCATCACACTTGCCTTATGGCAAGGGAAAAGAAGGTAATCACTCGTAACGCTAGTACTTATGATTCTTCTAGTGATGAGTCGAGTGATGATGATGACATAGACTATTCTAGTTTGTTCAAGGGACTGGATAGAAATAAAATTGATAAAATCAATGAATTGATTGATGCATTGAATGAGAAGGATAAACTCTTAGAGAAACAAGAGGATTTATTGTATGAAGAGCATGATAAATTTGTAGAAGCTCAACGATCTCATGCTCTAGAAGTTAAAAGAAATGAAATGCTTTCTTGTGAACTATCTTCTTGCCATGAGACAATTTCTAAATTAAAGAGCATTAATGATGACTTAAATGCTAAACTAGTAGAAGCAAATAAATCCAACTCTTGTGTTGAACATGTTGAAATTTGCACTAGGTGTAAGGATGTTGATATTAATGCTTGTAGTGAACACTTAGTCTCCATTTCAAAATTGAATGATGAATTAGCTAGTCTTAATGCCCAACTTAAGACTAGCAAGAGTGAATTTGAAAAACTAAAATTTGCAAGGGATGCCTACACTATTGGTAGACACCCCTCAATTAAGGATGGGCTTGGCTTCAAGAGGGAAGCCAAGAACTTAACAAGCCATAAGACTCCCATCTTCACCAAGGAGAAAGGGAAGGCTCCTATGGCTAATAGTGTTAAGAAGAATCATGCTTTCATGTACTATGATAGGAGATATTCTAGAAATGCTTTTAGAGGTCATGATGTTTTTGATTCACATGCTTATGACTCTTATGCTATGACTGCTTCTAGTTCTCATGTTATGCATGGTAGAAATGTGCTTAGAAGAAATGTTGTTTATCAAATGCCTAGGAGAAATGTTGTTCATAATGCTCCTAAGAAAGTAGTGAATGAACCTTCTACAATTTATTGTGCTTTAAATGCTTCCTTTGCTATTTGTAGAAAGGATAAGAAAATTGTTGCTAGGAAATTAGGGGCAAAATGCAAGGGAGACAAAACTTGCATTTGGGTCCCTAAGGATATTTGCACTAACCTTGTAGGACCCAACATGAGTTGGGTACCTAAGACCCAAGCCTAAATTTGCCTTGCAGGTTTATGCATCCGGGGGTTCAAGCTGGATTATCGACAGCGGATGCACAAACCATATGACGGGGGAGAAGAAGATGTTCACCTCCTACGTCAAGAATAAGGATTCCCAAGATTCAATTGTATTCGGTGATGGGAATCAAGGCAAGGTAAAAGGGTTAGGTAAAATTGCAATTTCAAATGAGCACTCAATTTCTAATGTGTTTTTAGTTGAGTCTCTGGGATATAACTTATTATCTGTTAGTCAATTATGCAACATGGGGTATAACTGTCTATTTACAAATGTAGATGTGTCTGTCTTTATAAGAATTGATGGTTCACTAGCTTTTAAGGGTGTATTAGACGGCAAACTTTACTTAGTTGATTTTGCAAAAGAAGAGGCCGGTCTAGATGCATGCTTAATTGCTAAGACTAGCATGGGCTGGCTGTGGCATCGCCGCTTAGCACATGTGGGGATGAAGAACCTTCACAAGCTTCTAAAGGGAGAACACGTGATAGGTTTGACTAACGTAAAATTCGAAAAAGATAGACCTTGTGCAGCTTGTCAAGCAGGTAAACAAGTAGGAGGAGCACATCACAGCAAGAATGTGATGACCACTTCAAGACCTCTGGAGCTGCTGCATATGGACCTCTTCGGACCCGTCGCCTATCTGAGTATAGGAGGAAGTAAGTATGGTCTAGTTATTGTAGATGATTTTTCCCGCTTCACTTGGGTGTTCTTTTTGCAGGATAAGTCTGAAACCCAAGGGACCCTCAAGCGCTTCCTCAGGAGGGCTCAAAATGAGTTTGAGCTCAAGGTGAAGAAGATAAGGAGCGACAACGGGTTCGAGTTCAAGAACCTTCAAGTGGAGGAATTCCTTGAGGAGGAAGGAATCAAGCACGAGTTCTCCGCTCCCTACACACCACAGCAAAATGGTGTGGTAGAGAGGAAGAACAGGACGCTCATCGATATGGCGAGGACGATGCTTGGAGAGTTCAAGACCCCCGAGTGCTTTTGGACGGAAGCCGTGAACATGGCTTGCCATGCCATCAACAGGGTCTACCTTCACCGCCTCCTCAAGAAGACTTCGTATGAGCTGCTAACCGGTAACAAACCCAATGTATCTTACTTTCGTGTATTTGGGAGCAAATGCTACATTCTAGTGAAGAAGGGTAGAAATTCTAAGTTTGCTCCCAAAGCAGTAGAAGGGTTTTTACTAGGTTATGACTCAAATACAAAGGCGTATAGAGTCTTCAACAAATCATCGGGTTTGGTTGAAGTCTCTAGCGACGTTGTATTTGATGAGACTAATGGCTCTCCAAGAGAGCAAGTTGTCAATTGTGATGATGTAGATGAAGAAGATGTTCCGACGGCCGCTATACGAACCATGGCGATTGGAGAAGTGCGGCCACAGGAACAAGATGAGCAAGATCAACCTTCTTCCTCAACTATGGTGCATCCCCCAACTCAAGACGATGAACAGGTTCATCAACAGGAGGCGTGTGATCAAGGGGGAGCACAAGATGATCATGTGATGGAGGAAGAAGCACAACCGGCACCTCCAACCCAAGTTCGAGCGATGATTCAAAGGGATCATCCCGTCGACCAAATTCTGGGTGACATTAGCAAGGGAGTAACTACTCGATCTCGATTAGTTAATTTTTGTGAGCATTACTCCTTTGTCTCTTCTATTGAGCCTTTCAGGGTAGAAGAGGCCTTGCTAGATCCGGACTGGGTGTTGGCCATGCAAGAGGAGCTCAACAACTTCAAGAGGAATGAAGTTTGGACACTGGTGCCTCGTCTGAAGCAAAATGTTGTGGGAACCAAGTGGGTGTTCCGCAACAAACAGGACGAGCACGGGGTGGTGACGAGAAACAAGGCTCGACTTGTGGCAAAAGGTTATGCCCAAGTCGCAGGTTTGGATTTCGAGGAGACTTTTGCTCCTGTGGCTAGGCTAGAATCAATTCGTATCTTGCTAGCATATGCCGCTCATCATTCTTTTAGGTTGTACCAAATGGATGTGAAGAGCGCTTTTCTCAACGGGCCAATCAAGGAGGAGGTGTACGTGGAGCAACCCCCTGGCTTCGAGGATGAACGATACCCCAACCATGTGTGTAAGCTCTCTAAGGCGCTCTATGGACTTAAGCAAGCCCCAAGAGCATGGTATGAATGCCTTAGAGACTTTCTAATTGTTAATGCTTTCAAGGTTGGGAAAGCCGATCCAACTCTGTTCACTAAGACTTGTGATGGTGATTTGTTTGTGTGCCAAATTTATGTCGATGACATAATCTTTGGCTCTACTAATAGAAAGTCTTGTGAAGAGTTTAGCAGGATGATGACGCAGAAATTCGAGATGTCAATGATGGGCGAGTTGAACTACTTCCTTGGGTTCCAAGTGAAGCAACTCAAGGACGGCACCTTCATCTCCCAAACGAAGTACACGCAAGATCTGCTAAAGCGGTTTGGGATGAAGGACGCCAAGCCCGCAAAGACTCCGATGGGAACCGATGGACACACCGACCTCAACAAAGGAGGTAAGTCCGTTGATCAAAAGGCATACCGGTCAATGATAGGGTCATTACTTTACTTATGTGCTAGTAGACCGGATATTATGCTTAGCGTATGCATGTGTGCTAGATTTCAATCCGATCCTAAGGAATGTCACTTAGTGGCGGTGAAGCGAATCCTTAGATATTTAGTGGCTACGCCTTGTTTCGGGCTCTGGTATCCAAAGGGGTCTACCTTTGACTTGATTGGATATTCAGACTCCGACTATGCTGGATGTAAGGTCGATAGGAAGAGTACATCAGGGACGTGCCAATTCTTAGGAAGGTCCCTGGTGTCATGGAACTCTAAGAAACAAACTTCTGTTGCCCTATCCACCGCTGAGGCCGAGTACGTTGCCGCAGGACAGTGTTGCGCGCAACTACTTTGGATGAGGCAAACCCTCAGGGACTTTGGCTACAATCTGAGCAAAGTCCCACTCCTATGTGATAATGAGAGTGCTATCCGCATGGCGGAAAATCCTGTTGAGCACAGCCGCACAAAGCACATAGACATCCGGCATCACTTTTTGAGAGACCACCAGCAAAAGGGAGATATCGAAGTGTTTCATGTTAGCACCGAGAACCAGCTAGCCGATATCTTTACCAAGCCTCTAGATGAGAAGACCTTTTGCAGGCTGCGTAGTGAGCTAAATGTCTTAGATTCGCGGAACTTGGATTGAATTGTAGCATACATGTGTTTATGCCTTTGATCATGTTCCTTCTGCATTTTGTTGCTTATTATGGTGCTCAAGTTGTACAAACACTCCCTGGACCTCACAAGTCCGTTGCAAAGTGATGCACATGTTTAGGGGGAGATGTGTTACAACTTGACCCTTTGAGACTAACCATATGCTTGAGTTTGCTTGATTCAGTCTCGAAGGAGAATTGAAAGGGAAAAGGTGGACTTGGACCATGAAAGACTTCCACTGCACTCCGATGAGAGGGTAACTTATTCCAAGTCCATCTCATGAACTCTTATTGCCATTTGCTCTTAATTGAAGATTTTGGTGAGGCAATGGGGTTCTGGGGCCAAGATTGATCCCGTTTTGGTGCTTGATGCCAAAGGGGGAGAAAATAAAGGCCAAAGCAATAAATGGATCAGCTACCACTTGAGAGATTTTGAAAATAGTAGAATAGAGCTTTTGGTTTATTCAAAACTCGTGCATTGTTTCTTTCGTCAAAAGTTGGCTTCTTGTGGGGAGAAGTATTGATTATGGGAAATAGGGGGAGTTTTTGAAATCTTTGATCAATCTCTTTTGGAATGACTCTCTTTATGCTTCAACATGTGTGTTTGACCTAGAGATAGAGATTTGAGTTTGATTTACAAAAAACAAACCAAGTGGTGGCAAAGGATGATCCATATATGTCAAAAATGAATCAAAATAGATTTGAGTTCTATTTGAAGTGTTTTTGCACTTGTTCTAGTTGCTTTATGTTGTGTTGGCATAAATCACCAAAAAGGGGGAGATTGAAAGGGAAATGTGCCTTTGGGCCATTTCTAAGTATTTTGGTGATTGAGTGTCAACACAAGTGCTTAAATGTAAATCTATGCCCATGGATGAACAAGGTGCAAATCACAAGTAAAGGTATGTTTCTAAGCCTTAGTACATTGGTTTTGTGTACTAATATACTTGTTTAAGTGATAGAAACAGAGAGAAGAAGAAAGAAGAAGAGTTGGTTGTGTACAGCCAAAAGACTGTTTCGGTCTGGGGCACCGGACTGTCCGGTGGTGCACCGAACAGTGTCCGGTGCGCCAGGCTGCCTCGGGCGAAGAAGCCGCTCTCGGGAATTCGCCGACGGCGAACGACTAAAATTCACCGGACTGTCCGGTGTGCACCGGACTGTCCGGTGAGCCAACGGGCGGCCGAGCCAACGGTCGGTCGCGGAATCTGCGCGCGACACGTGGTCTGGCCAACGGTCGGAAAGAGGCACCGGACTGTCCGGTGTGCACCGGACATGTCCGGTGCGCCAGATCTGCAACGGTCGGCAACGGTCGGCTGCGCTGATTAAGGAAATAAATCGGGCACCGGACAGTGTCCGGTGTGCACCGGACTGTCCGGTGCGCCCGACGACAGAAGGCAAGGATGGCCTTCCAGATTTGTTCTCAACGGCTCCTAGCTGCCTTGGGGCTATAAAAGGGACCCCTAGGCGCATGGAGGAGGACACCGAAGCATTCCTACAACCTTTCTAAGCACCAAGATATTGATCTAGCGCATTCGATTCATTGTGATAGCATATAGAGCTCTTGTGGAGTTGTGTACTCCTTGAGTTGTGTTGCGAGCTCTTATTGCTGCTTGTGTGCGTGTTGCTTTGATCTTTTGAAGTCTTGTGTGCGTTGCTCATTCCCTCCCTTACTCCGTATTTCTTTGTGAATCTTAAGTGTAAGGGCGAGAGACTCCAAGTTGTGGAGATTCCTCGCAAACGGGATATTGAAAGGCAAAGCAAAACACCGTGGTATTCAAGTTGGTCTTTGGACCGCTTGAGAGGGGTTGATTGCAACCCTCGTCCGTTGGGACGCCACAACGTGGAGTAGGCAAGCGTTGGTCTTGGCCGAACCACGGGATAAACCACTGTGTTCTCTCTGTGTTTGATCTCTTGTGGTACTGTGTTTTGTTGAGACTCCTCTCTAGCCACTTGGCAATAATTGTGCTAACACTTAACAAGTTTTTGTGGCTATAAGTTTAAGTTTTACAGGATCACCTATTCACCCCCCCCCCTCTAGGTGCTCTCAGATAGTCGCCTAGAGGGGGGGTGAATAGGGCGAAACTGAAATTTACAAATATTAACACAACTACAAGCCGGGTTAGTGTTAGAAATATAAACGAGTCCGCGAGAGAGGGTGAAAAACAAATCGCAAGTAAATGAAGAGTGTGACACGTGGATTTGTTTTACCGAGGTTCGGTTCTTGCAAACTTACTCCCCGTTGAGGAGGCCACAAAGGTCGGGTCTCTTTCAACCCTTCCCTCTCTCAAACGGTCCCTCGGACCGAGTGAGCTTCTCTTCTCAAATCACTTGGGAATCAAACTTCCCGCAAGGACCACCACACAATTGGTGTCTCTTGCCTCAATTACAAGTGAGTGTTTGATCACAAGAAAGAATGCGAAAGAAAAGAAGCAATCCAAGCGCAAGAGCTCAAAAGAACACGGCAAATCTCTCTCGCTAATCACTAAAGCCTTGTGTGGAATTGGAGAGGATTTGATCTCTTTGGTGTGTCTAGAATTGAATGCCTAGCTCTTGTAAGTGGTTGAGAAGTGGAAAACTTGGATGCAATGAATGGTGGGGTGGTTGGGGTATTTATAGCCCCAACCACCAATCTTGACCGTTGGTGGAGGCTGTCTGTTCGATGGCGCACCGGACAGTCCGGTGCACACCGGACATGTCCGGTGCCCCAGCCACGTCACCAATGCCGTTGGATTCTGACCGTTGGAGCTTCTGACTTCTGGGCCCGCCTGGATGTCCGGTGCACACCAGACATGACCTGTTCATTGTCCGGTGCGCCAGTATGGGCACGCCTGACATCTGCGCGCGCAGCGCGCGCATTTAATGCGTCGCAGGTAGCCGTTGGCGCCGAAATAGTCGTTGCCCCGCTGTTACACCGGACAGTCCGGTGTACACCGGACAGTCCGGTGAATTATAGCGGAGCAGCTCAAGTGAATTCCCGAGGCTGGCGAGTTCCTGAGGCCTTCCTTCCTTGGAGCACCGGACATGTCCGGTGTACACCGGACAGTCCGGTGAATTATAGCGGAGTTGCCTCTGGAAATTCCCGAAGGTGGCGAGTTTGAGTTGGAGTCCTCTGGTGCACCGGACACTGTCCGGTGGTGCACCGGACACTGTCCGGTGGTGCACCGGACACTGTCCGGTGTACACCGCACAGTCCGGTGCCCCCAGACCAGAGGTGCCTACGGTTGCCTCTTTGCTCCTTTGTTGAATCCAAAACTTATCTTTTTATTGGCTGAGTGTGAACCTTGTACAACTGTATAATCTATACACTTGGGCAAACTAGTTAGTCCAATTATTTGTGTTGGGCAATTCAACCACCAAAATTAATTAGGGACTAGGTGTAAGCCTAATTCCCTTTCAATCTCCCCCTTTTTGGTGATTGATGCCAACACAAACCAAAGCAAGTATAGAAATGCATAATTGAACTAGTTTGCATAATGTAAGTGCAAAGGTTGCTTGGAATTGAGCCAATATAAATACTTACAAGATATGCATGGATCGTTTCTTAACATTTTGGACCTCGCTTGCACCACATGTTTTGTTTTTGCAAACTATTTTGTAAATCCTTTTCAAAGTTCTTTTGCAAATAGTCAAAGGTAATTGAATAAGATTTTGCAAAGCATTTTGAAGATTCGAAATTTTTCTCCCCTGTTTCAAATGCTTTTCCTTTGACTAAACCAAAACTCCCCCTAAATGAGATCCTCCTCTTAGTGTTCAAGAGGGTTTTGATATACCATTTTTGAAGTACTACTTTCTCCCCCTTTTGAACACAATAGGATACCAATTGAAAATACTCTTTGAAAAACTAAGTTTTTGAAATTGGTGGTGGTGCGGTCCTTTTGCTTTGGGCTCTCATACTTTCTCCCCCTTTGGCATGAATCGCCAAAAACGGAATCATTAGATCCCTTAAAGAACTTTCTTCCCCTTTGGTCAAAACAAATGAGTGAATATTATACCAAAGATGGAGTCCTTTTGCTTGGTGCTCATGCTTTCTCCCTCAAGAATGGAGAGTTGCTTGGAGTGACGGCAAAGGATGAGTTACGTAGTGGAAGCCTTTGTCTTTGCCGAAGACTCCAATTTCCTTTCAATACACCTATGACTTGGTTTGAAATAGACTTGAAAACACATTAGTCATAGCATATGAAAGAGACATGATCAAGGGTATATAAAATGAGCTATGTGTGCAAATCAACAAAAGAAGTTGCGTGAATCAAGAATATTGAGCTCATGCCTAAGTTTGTTAAAAGATTGTTCATCAAGTGGCTTGGTAAAGATATCGGCTAATTGATCTTTAGTATTAATGTAAGAAATCTCGATATCTCCCTTTTGTTGGTGATCCCTAAGAAAATGATACCGAATGGCTATGTGTTTAGTGCGGCTATGCTCGATGGGATTATCCGTCATCTTGATTGCACTCTCATTGTCACATAGCAAAGGGACTTTGGTTAATTTGTAACCGTAGTCCCGCAGGGTTTGCCTCATCCAAAGCAATTGCGCGCAACAATGACCTGCGGCAATGTACTCGGCTTCGGCGGTGGAAAGAGCGACCGAATTTTGCTTCTTTGAAGCCCAAGACACCAAGGATCTTCCCAAGAACTGGCAAGTCCCCGATGTGCTCTTCCTATTGATTTTGCACCCCGCCCAATCGGCATCCGAATAACCAATCAAATCAAAAGTGGATCCCCTAGGATACCAAAGCCCAAACTTAGGAGTATAAGCCAAATATCTCAAGATTCGTTTTACGGCCGTAAGGTGAGCTTCCTTAGGGTCGGCTTGGAATCTTGCACACATGCATACGGAAAGCATAATATCCGGTCGAGATGCACATAAATAGAGTAAAGAACCTATTATCGACCGGTATACCTTTTGATCCACGGACTTACCTCCCGTGTCGAGGTCGAGATGCCCATTAGTTCCCATGGGTGTCTTGATGGGCTTGGCATCCTTCATCCCAAACTTGTTTAGAATGTCTTGAGTATACTTTGTTTGACTAATGAAGGTGCCTTCTTGGAGTTGCTTCACTTGAAATCCCAAGAAGTACTTCAACTCCCCCATCATAGACATCTCGAACTTTTGTGTCATGATCCTACTAAACTCTTCACAAGTAGACTCGTTAGTAGACCCAAATATAATATCATCAACATAAATTTGGCATACAAACAAGTCATTTTCAAGAGTTTTAGTAAATAAGGTAGGATCAGCCTTTCCGACTTTGAAGCCATTAGCGATAAGGAAATATCTAAGGCATTCATACCATGCTCTTGGGGCTTGCTTGAGCCCATAAAGCGCCTTAGAGAGTTTATAAACATGGTTAGGGTACTCACTATCTTCAAAGCCGGGAGGTTGCTCAACATAGACCTCTTCCTTGATTGGTCCATTGAGGAAAGCACTTTTCACGTCCATTTGATAAAGCTTAAAGCCATGGTAAGTAGCATAGGCTAATAATATACGAATTGACTCAAGCCTAGCTACGGGTGCATAGGTTTCACCGAAATCCAAACCTTTGACTTGGGAGTATCCCTTGGCCACAAGTCGAGCTTTGTTCCTTGTCACCACACCATGCTCATCTTGCTTGTTGCGGAAGACCCATTTGGTTCCTACAACATTTTGATTAGGATGTGGAACTAAATGCCATACCTCATTTCTGGTGAAGTTGTTGAGCTCCTCTTGCATCGCCACCACCCAATCCGAATCTTGAAGTGCTTCCTCTACCCTATGTGGCTCAATAGAGGAAACAAAAGAGTAATGCTCACAAAAATGTGCAACACGAGATCTGGTAGTTACCCCCTTATGAATGTCGCCGAGGATGGTGTCGACGGGGTGATCTCGTTGGATTGCTTGGTGGACTCTTGGGTGTGGCGGCCTTGGTTCTTCATCCTCCTTGTCTTCCTCATCTCCCCCTTGATCAATGTCGTCATCTTGAGGTGGCTCATTTGCTTGATCTTCTATTTCATCAATTTGAGCTTCATCCTCATTTTGTGTTGGTGGAGATGCTTGCGTGGAAGAGGACGGTTGATCTTGTGCATTTGGAGGCTCTTCGGATTCCTTAGGACACACATCCCTAATGGACATGTTCCTTAGCGCGATGCACGGAGCCTCTTCAATACCTATCTCATCAAGATCAACTTGCTCTACTTGAGAGCCGTTAGTTTCATCAAACACAACGTCACATGAGACTTCAACTAGTCCAGTGGACTTGTTAAAGACCCTATATGCCCTTGTGTTTGAGTCATAACCAAGTAAAAAGCCTTCTACAGTCTTAGGAGCAAATTTAGATTTTCTACCTCTTTTAACAAGAATAAAGCATTTGCTACCAAAGACTCTAAAATATGAAATGTTGGGCTTTTTACCAGTTAGGAGTTCATAGGATGTCTTCTTGAGGATTCGGTGTAGATATAACCGGTTGATGGCGTAGCAGGCGGTGTTGACCGCCTCGGCCCAAAACCGATCTGAAGTCTTGTACTCATCAAGCATGGTCCTTGCCATGTCTAATAGAGTTTGATTCTTCCTCTCCACTACACCATTTTGTTGAGGTGTGTAGGGAGAAGAGAACTCATGCTTGATGCCCTCCTCCTCAAGGAAGCCTTCGATTTGAGAGTTCTTGAACTCCGTCCCGTTGTCACTTCTAATTTTCTTGATCCTTAAGCCGAACTCATTTTGAGCCTGTCTCAAGAATCCCTTTAAGGTCTCTTGGGTTTGAGATTTTTCCTGTAAAAAGAATACCCAAGTGAAGCGAGAATAATCATCCACTATTACAAGACAATACTTACTCCCGCCGATGCTTATGTAAGCAATCGGGCCGAATAAATCCATGTGGAGTAGCTCAAGCGGCCTGTCGGTCGTCATGATGTTCTTGTGTGGATGATGGGCACCAACTTGCTTCCCTGCTTGGCATGCGCTACAAATCCTGTCTTTCTCAAAATGAACATTTGTTAGTCCTAAAATGTGTTCTCCCTTTAGAAGCTTATGAAGATTCTTCATCCCAACATGTGCTAGTCGGCGATGCCAGAGCCAGCCCATGTTAGTCTTAGCAATTAAGCAAGTGTCGAGTTCAGCTCTATCAAAATCTACCAAGTATAGCTGACCCTCTAACACTCCCTTAAATGCTATTGAATCATCACTTCTTCTAAAGACAGTGACACCTACACCAGTAAAGAGACAGTTGTAGCCCATTTTGCATAATTGAGATACGGAAAGCAAATTGTAATCTAATGAATCTACAAGAAAAACATTGGAAATGGAATGGTCAGGTGAAATAGCAATTTTACCCAATCCTTTGACCAAACCTTGATTTTCATCCCCGAATGTGATCGTTCTTTGGGGATCTTGGTTTTTCTCATAGGAGGAGAACATTTTCTTCTCCCCTGTCATATGGTTCGTGCATCCGCTGTCGAATATCCAACTTGAGCCCCCGGATGCATAAACCTACAAAACAATTTTAGTTCTTGACTTTAGGTACCCAAACGGTTTTGGGTCCTTTGGCATTAGAAACAAGAACTTTGGGTACCCAAACACAAGTCTTGGAGCCCTTGTGTTTGCCCCCAACAAACTTGGCAACTACTTTGCCGGATTTGTTAGTCAAAACATAAGATGCATCAAAAGTTTTAAATGAAATGTCATGATCATTTGATGCAATAGGAGTTTTCTTAGGCAACTTAGCACGGGTTGGTTGCCTAGAACTAGATGTCTCACCCTTATACATAAAAGCATGATTGGGGCCAGAGTGAGACTTCCTAGAGTGAATTCTCCTAATCTTGTCCTCGGGATAACCGGCAGGGTATAAAATGTAACCCTCGTTATCCTGAGGCATGGGAGCCTTGCCCTTAACAAAATTAGACAATTTCTTAGGAGGGGCATTAAGTTTGACATTGTCTCCCCTTTGGAAGCCAATGCCATCCTTGATGCCAGGGCGTCTCCCACTATAGAGCATACTTCTAGCAAATTTAAATTTCTCATTTTCTAAGTTATGCTCGGCAATTTTAGCATCTAATTTAGCTATATGATCATTTTGTTGTTTAATTAAAGTCATGTGATCATGTATAGTATCAATGTTAACATCTCTACATCTAGTACAAATAGAAGTGTGCTCAACGGTAGATGTAGAGGGTTTGCAAGATTTTAGTTCTACAACCTTAGCATGCAATATTTCATTTTTACTTCTAAGGTCGGAAATAGTAGCATTGCAAACATCAAAATCTTTAGCCTTAACAAGCAATTTTTCATTTTCACTTCTAAGGCTAGCAAGAGAGATGTTCAATTCTTCAATCCTAGCAAGCAAATCAACATTATCATCTCTAGAATTGGAAGTTGAGACATTACAAACATGAGAATCAACCTTAGCTAACAAATTAGCATTTTCATTTCTAAGGTTGTCTATTGTCTCATGGCAAGTACTTAGCTCACTAGACAATTTTTCACATTTTTCTACTTCTAGAGCATAAGCATTTTTAACCTTAACATGCTTTTTATTTTCTTTAATAAGGAAGTCCTCTTGGGTGTCCAAGAGATCATCCTTTTCATGAATGGCACTAATCAATTCATTGAGTTTCTCTTTTTGTTGCATGTTTAAGTTGGCAAAAAGAGTGCGCAAGTTATCTTCCTCATCACTAGCATTTTCATCACTAGAGGATTCATATCTAGTGGAGGATTTAGATTTAACCTTCTTTTTGCCGTCCTTTGCCATGAGGCACTTGTGGCCGACGTTGGGGAAGAGGAGTCCCTTGGTGACGGCGATGTTGGCGGCGTCCTCGTCGTCGGAGGAGTCGGTGGAGCTCTCGTCCGAGTCCCACTCGCGGCACACGTGGGCATCGCCGCCCCTCTTCTTGTGGTACTTCTTCTTTTCTCTCCTCTTGCCCTTCTTGTCGGTATCCCTGTCACTGTCACTTGATAATGGACATTTAGCAATAAAGTGATCGGGCTTACCACATTTGTAGCAAACCTTCTTGGAACGGGATTTGTAATCCTTCCCCTTCCGTTGCTTGAGGATTTGGCGAAAGCTTTTGATGATCAAAGCCATCTCCTCATTGTCGAGCTTTGAAGCGTCGATAGGTTGTCTACTTGGTGTAGACTCCTCCTTCTTCTCCTCCGTCGCCTTGAAAGCCACCGGTTGTGCTTCGGACGTGGAGGGATCATCAAGCTCGTTGATCTTCTTTGAGCCCTTGATCATACATTCAAAGCTCACAAAATTCCCGATAACTTCCTCAGGGGTCATTGATGTATATCTAGGATTACCACGAATTAATTGAACTTGAGTGGGGTTAAGGAAGATGAGTGATCTAAGAATAACCTTAACCACCTCGTGGTCATCCCATTTCTTGCTCCCGAGGTTGCGCACTTGGTTCACCAAGGTTTTGAGCCGGTTGTACATATCTTGTGGCTCCTCCCCTTGGCGAAGACGGAAGCGACCGAGCTCCCCCTCGATCGTTTCCCGCTTGGTAATCTTGGTGAGTTCATCACCTTCGTGCGCGGTCTTGAGTAGGTCCCAAATTTCCTTTGCATTCTTCAACCCTTGCACCTTGTTGTATTCCTCTCTATTTAGAGAGGCCAAGAGTATGGTTGTGGCTTGGGAGTTGAAGTGCTCGATTTGGGCCACCTCGTCCTCATCATAATCCTCATCCCCTACAGATGGTACCTGTGCTCCAAACTCAACAACATTCCATATACTTTTGTGGAGTGAGGTTAGATGAAATTTCATTAAATCACTCCACCTAGCATAATCTTCGCCATCAAAAGTTGGCGGTTTGCCTAATGGAACGGAAAGTAATGGAGTATGTCTAGATGTACGAGGATAGTGTAGGGGGATCTTACTAAACTTCTTGCGCTCTTGGCGCTTAGAAGTTACGGACGGCGCATCGGAGTCGGAGGTCGATGTTGATGAAGTGTCGGTCTCGTAGTAGACCACCTTCCTCATCCTTTTGTGCTTGTTGCCTTTCCGATGTGACTTGTGGGAAGAAGATTTTTCCTTCTTCTCTTTGTGGTGTGAGGAAGAAGATCTTTTCTCCTTCCGTTTGGAGGAGTCCTTCTTCTTCTCTTTCCTCTTGGTGCGGGACTCTTCCGATGAAGTGCTCCCATGGCTTGTAGTGGGCTTTTCGCCGGTCTCCATCTCCTTCTTGGCGTGATCTCCCGACATCACTTCGAGCGGTTAGGCTCTAATGAAGCACCGGGCTCCGATACCAATTGATAGTCGCCTAGAGGGGGGGTGAATAGGGCGAAACTGAAATTTACAAATATTAACACAACTACAAGCCGGGTTAGTGTTAGAAATATAAACGAGTCCGCGAGAGAGGGTGAAAAACAAATCGCAAGCAAATGAAGAGTGTGACACGTGGATTTGTTTTACCGAGGTTCGATTCTTGCAAACCTACTCCCCGTTGAGGAGGCCACAAAGGCCGGGTCTCTTTCAACCCTTCCCTCTCTCAAACGGTCCCTCGGACCGAGTGAGCTTCTCTTCTCAAATCACATGGGAATCAAACTTCCCGCAAGGACCACCACACAATTGGTGTCTCTTGCCTCAATTACAAGTGAGTGTTTGATCACAAGAAAGAATGCGAAAAAAAAGAAGCAATCCAAGCGCAAGAGCTCAAAAGAACACGACAAATCTCTCTCGCTAATCACTAAAGCCTTGTGTGGAATTGGAGAGGATTTGATCTCTTTGGTGTGTCTAGAATTGAATGCCTAGCTCTTGTAAGTGGTTGAGAAGTGGAAAACTTGGATGCAATGAATGGTGGGGTGGTTGGGGGTATTTATAGCCCCAACCACCAATCTTGACCGTTGGTGGAGGCTGTCTGTTCGATGGCGCACCGGACAGTCCGGTGCACACCGGACATGTCCGGTGCCCCAGCCACGTCACCAATGTCGTTGGATTCTGACCGTTGGAGCTTCTGACTTCTGGGCCCGCCTGGATGTCCGGTGCACACCGGACATGTCCTGTTCATTGTCCGGTGCGCCAGTATGGGCACGCCTGACATCTGCGCGCGCAGCGCGCGCATTTAATGCGTCGCAGGTAGCCGTTGGCGCCGAAATAGCCGTTGCCCCGCTGTTACACCGGACAGTCCGGTGAATTATAGCGGAGCAGCTCAAGTGAATTCCCGAGGCTGGCGAGTTCCTGGGGCCTTCCTTCCTTGGAGCACCGGACATGTCCGGTGTACACCGGACAGTCCGGTGAATTATAGCGGAGTTGCCTCTGGAAATTCCCGAAGGTGGCGAGTTTGAGTTGGAGTCCTCTGGTGCACCGGACACTGTCCGGTGTACACCGGACAGTCCGGTGCCCCCAGACCAGAGGTGCCTACGGTTGCCTCTTTGCTCCTTTGTTGAATCCAAAACTTATCTTTTTATTGGCTGAGTGTGAACCTTGTACAACTGTATAATCTATACACTTGGGCAAACTAGTTAGTCCAATTATTTGTGTTGGGCAATTCAACCACCAAAATTAATTAGGGACTAGGTGTAAGCCTAATTCCCTTTCAGTGTGCCATCTAATTTTTCTTTTAAGTAAGGTCGCGACCCATTGAAAGCTAGCCATGTTAGTTGTTTTTCTGCGATATGGATCTGAAAGCATCGGTTTCTAGTGTCCCGGAACCTCCGGATATAGTTATTAACCGATTCTTCAGGCCCCTGTCGGACTGAGGCTAAGTCAGCCAATTCTAATTCATGTTCTCCTGAGAAGAAGTGTTCATGAAATTTCTACTCTAATTCTTCCCAAGAGTTAATAGAGTTTGGTGGCAAGGCTGCGTACCATGCGAATGCAGTATCAGTAAGGGACAACGAGAATAAACGAACACGGTAGGATTCCCCATCAGCCAATTCTCCCAAGTGTGCTATGAATTGGCTTATATGTTCGTGTGTGCTTTTCCCACCTTCACCGAAAAATTTAGAAAAGGCTGGTATTCTAGTTCCCTGTGGATATGGCACGGTGTCGAATCGGTGGCTATAAGGCTTCCGATACGATTGCCATGTACCTGACACACTAACACCGAGTTTGTCCCTGAACACCCCAGCTACTTCGTCTCTGATCCTCTCCGCCATGACTGGCGACCATCCATTGAGTTTGTGGGTGGAAATCTCAGGTTGCCCGACATCACTCTGTCGGCTTTCCTCCCAGGGATGTTTGAGGTGTGTGTTAGGTGTCCTATTAATGTCACCAGCTCCTGCCCTATACCTCTCAGGCTCTCTTGTGGCCGAACAGTATTCAGCCCTATGTCCATGAGGTGGTATGGTATGATTACAATGTGTTGCTGGTGGGGCACCATAATGTTGCTGTGATGAATGTGGAAACTGTGCATATTGCGCAGCTCTCGGCTCTGCGTACGCATATCCGGACGGTCCGGCGTAAGAGGCCGGATGGTCCACGACCTGGCCAAACGGTCCGAAGGTATATCCGGAATGTCCAGCCGTATAAGGTGCTACGTGGGTAGTCTCGTACCCAGACTGTCTGTCGTAAAGAACTGGATGGTCCGCAATCGGTCCGAATGGTCCAGGGCTGTACCTGGACGGATCGGTCATATATGGCGCGACTTGGGCAGTCTGCACGTGGACTCGTGTAGAGTCGGATGGTCTGGCGTAATACGTCGGCCGGTTCATGCCATATCCGGACGGTCCGACGTAAGATGGCGGATGGTCCGCAACATATCCGGACGGTCCGGCGTGATGCGCCGGACGGTCCGTGATGGGGCCGAATTGTTCGGGGTTGTACCCTGATGGTCCGGCCATGTACGGTGCGACCTGAGTGTTTTGTGTGCGGGTCTGCATCGGGTCGGACGGTCCGGCGAAACACGCCGGACGGTCCGCGGTATAACCGGACTATCTAAGATGATGCTCGGACGGTCCGGTCGCGTCCAGTACCTGCCGCGTGCCTAGTGGTTGCGGCTGTGATGGTGACACGAAAGTGTGCATCGGCATACCATATGATGGCTGGGTCAAGGGTGACCCATTTATAGCCGATGTGTTTGACGCGGGTGGTTCTGTATTAGACTCTCGCGATGGAAAGCTAGAAGCAGCTGATTTCTCGTATGCACGTAAATGCATTTTAACAGATTCATCTACATATTGCTTTAATTGATCTCCTCGTTGATCCATGAAAGTCGTAAGAGATAGATCTGGAGTACTTACAGCGGGACCCTGAAGTGGAGGTAGGAGAGATTCCATATCGATCTCCCCTTGACGGATGATCTTCTGGTGGCGATCCACAGTGAAGTGTGACAAGTACTTTTCTGCCGCATCCTTGCGCCGTTCGGAGAGTTTATGCAGTAGTTCCGCCTCTTCCTTGTCGCGTTGTTCGTTCCATTGCCGCATCACCTCCTTCTCATCGCGCATTACGAGGTCTTCAAAGGGTCTTTGGTCATCAGCCGGGAGCGCCTCCATGGCCGGCTTGATGATGTTGGTGGTGGAGATCTTGGTGTGATCCTTAGAACCGGCCATCTATGGGCCGATTTTTAGCAGGTGTAGACACCTATTCCCCAGCAGAGTCGCCAAAAAGTATGTTGATACCTTTTTAGGGTGCCAAACACTCAACACGAACCAGCGGCGGTGCTCTCTGTACGGGGGCGGACGGTCCGTGCGCAGGGGCCGGACGGTCCGTGGCCTGGTGCGAGGCGCGGCGGTGCTCTCTGTAGAGGCGCGGACGGTCCGCGGCCAAGGGTCGGACAGTCCGCGACCTGGTACAGGGGTTGGCGTTCCCTGCTTGACAGCCGGATGGTCCGCGCCCTGGGGCCGAACGGTCCGCGCGTGCGCAGGGGCGGCGAAGGTCGCCGGCGGCGCCTGGATCTCGCTCCCGGGAGGGACCCCGTCGGGGAGGAGAGATCCTAGGAGTTGTCTAGGCTCGGGCAGGCCGACCTAGACTCCTCTAATCGACGTAGAGTCGAAGAGAAGCGGAGAATTTGGGGATTGGAATACTACACTAGGGCTAAACTAGAACTACTCCTAATGCGTAAGGTAAAAACGAGGAATAGATTTGATTGGATCGATTGTTGGGGGTTCCATCGGCCGTAGCCCTTCATCTATATAAAGGGGGAGGTCTGGATCCGCTTCGATCTGATTTCCGAGTCAATCCCACGGTTTTAGGTAACAAATCCCGCGAGAAACTAGGAACCCTAGCTGTCTCTGCGCAGGGGCGGACCGTCCGCGCCGCCACCATGGACAGTCCGGACCGCGGACCGTCCGGCCTCAGGCCCGGACCGTCCGCGTGACTCTTTTTTATCTCCAACACCTGTGTTCCAGTGAGCCTCCCATGTCTCTTCAAATTCCAATGTAGGAGTTTCATCTAAAACTGTTTATTGCATTGATGTGAAATATTATTTGCGCAGAGAATCTCTTGGGCATGATTATAATTTATATCTACACAAAAGTATGTGGAATGTACAGTGACAAATTACACTGGAAATAGTCCTGGTGTCAGAATATCATACTCATGTATGGTAGCTTCAAGAATTCTTGAATCAGACGAATGTGGCACGAGCACACAATAAATATTCCATCCTCCCGATATATAATCAAAATCCCGATACACAACAAATCTAACATGACAACAGGTCATCAACATGTGGATAATCTTTAGTACAGGTTCTTTACTAGCCAAATACACGTACTTTACTACGGTTTTTATATATCATATAAATAGGTATTAAAATATTTATTTAAATATAATTATTGTTTATTTATAAACACTAAGTTACGTGTGGTTTGCTGGTTAGTTCCAAATTTCTAAAACAAGAGACGTGGGTTAAAGTACTTACTCTGCGCTATTTTTTGCGCTGCACAAGCGCTGGGGTTTGGGGGTCACAGGACAGTGAGAGAGTGTTGAACAGGCATTGGAGCCCATAGGGCACGGCGCTAAGGCGGGACACGTGGGGCCAGAGAACCAATCCAGACACGTGGAGCAAGCCCAAAATGTTAACGTGGAAGGTGAAGGTTAACGTGGAAGGTGAAGACGTCTACGTTAGGTTCTTTAATTGAGTAGTATACAAGTATAGATATACCAATATATGCATAAATACATTGGCCAGACGGCCGCCATGTGTACTTCAATTTCCGAATAAGTTTACCCTGGCATGTTAAAAAAAGATTTTGGACACGAAGTAAAGTCGACGCATACATCCCAGCAAACGCATTTGTTGCAAACGAAAATAAAACCTATAAAATCATTGACTTTCACCTTCTTCCTCTTCTTTTTTTTTTTTTTTTTTTTGCTCTTCCTTGATGGAGCATAATGTACAAAGGAACACAAGATGAAGACTCCATCATGAAGTGCTTATTTGCTCTGTTTAGCCTATGGTACAACACAAGACTAGTTGTACACCTCAGGTAAGCTTTGACCTACCGTCAACTACAAAACTGCCACAATGCCGTTCGTGTAACCACTCTGATGCACTTACATACATTCTGATGGTAACCTATGGCCAAAAAATCCGGTGAAGTTTAACCTCTTCGTATAATGGGAAACCTCAGCTCTCATCGTCTATGTCAATGCTGGAGAGCAAGCCCTTCAGTGTCTCGTATGTCATGAAGGCGATTCCAACACTAGGAACGACCTTGAGGTACTCAGGGGCGATACCTCTGTAGAAGCCACGGAGACCTTCTCTCTGCAAGATATCACGGACAGTTCCAGATATGGTTGATTTCTGGACGGACGCTGTCCCAGCTGCTCCTTGAAGTTGCATCCGTCGCTTTACAAGATCAAGGGGAAATGTGGCTGCAACAATGAATGAAGAATTTAACATCCACTGTTGGAAATCATTTATTTTATGATGTGAGGTAATCAATTTAGCAATGCAAGTGGATAAACTTAAGTCTGTCTATCTGGTTTATAAAAGCATATCGCTGCATAAGTGTGCTGCTAGCTGCTTCAACAGAGATCACTGTTTGTGCAAGCAATAATATAAATGCATGTTATGGCTTTGTTTACTCGGTAAGGAAAAAATCGAGAATGAAAATCATTAGGGATAAAATGTCAGTACTTACCTGTAGATGATGCAATACCAGATAGACTCCCAGAAAACAAGCTAACAACTGCAGTTGAATCATGGGGCCTGGTGCATATATGTCCAAAGGCATCAGTTGGAATTTTGGACAACACATTCAAGAGGACATTAACATTACAATATAAAACAAAGAGTAATAATGCTGAGCACCTTTCCATTTGCCAATAAGACCTTAGTGATTCATAGACAGAAAAGCTGATTGCTATACTAGGTCCAACTCCCTGTAATTTCTAAAAGTTAGCAGCAACCCAACATTAAAAAACCATATATAAGTAGAAGGTCCATGACCTACCAATAACGTGGCCCCAAGGCCTTTATACAATCCTTTGACACCCTCGTCTCTACAAATTGTGGACACCGCATGGAAGATGCCCTTGTAATACCTAGTGGTTTTCTGCAGAAATTTAGATGAAAAGTACAAAATAAATCCTTGATCCACAAAGAAACACCATGCAAGCTGATTTAAAGGAGTACAAAATTAACCAGGTGTTAAACTTTATTCAGGATATAAGAATAATATGGAGTGTTACCTGCGTCGCCAAGCGAGTACGAACAACATCCAACGGGTAAGTTAAAGATGCAGCAGTTATTCCCGCCAAACCACCACCAAGCAAACGTACAACACCAACATTATTTGAGTCTCTATCCAGGCCAGGAACCGTTTGGAGAAGCTGAAATGCTTATCTGAATCAGGTCATGAAAATAGTTTTGAATGCTGAAGCTCACTATGCAATTTTTTTATTTAAAAGCTAAAGCACAAAACCTTGGTTCTTACATTTTTGTAGCGCTCATACGAATAGAAGCTGATGGCAGAATAAGGCAAGCGATGTACAATTGTCACTAGATTTCCTTTCCAAAAGGCTTCAATCCCTTCTTCTCGAAAAATTCGTGAAGCCTCATGCCATATGCTACACTTCCTTAGAGTCGCAACATCTGAATGCATACCAGCTACCTGTCAAATCAGCATGTAACAGACTCCTATAAGAAATCTCAATGTCAAGAACGTGTTGACTGTTTCTTGCGAATGAATATCAGATCAGGCATGCACACACAATAAATTAGTAACAAGTGCAGTAGTTCAATATTGTGAAGCGGACTTTAAAAGCTCAGGACACTCATTAAGGATCAGAATGAATTGCTGAGTAAAACAGAACAATAATAAATGCAAAACTGAGAAATTTCTTATGTGATACTGTGTTGAACATTCATTAAATGTATGTAATTGGCAAAGATTATACCCCCTCCGTCCACAAATGTTGGCTGTTCTCATTTTTCAAGGAGTCAACTATTTTTAACTTTGACCACATTTATATAAGAAAATATTAATATTTATAGTACATGATTAGTGTTATTAGATAGATCTTTGAATCTATTTTTGTAGTAAAATTATTCCAAGATACAAATGTTGCTAATATATTCTTTAAATCTAGTCAAACTTAAGAAAGTTTGACCAGCACGAATACCATGGCACAAGGACCAAACCGGTTGATAAATCCGGCTAACCAGCCGATTAATCGGTAATCAGTCCTGGTCGGTTTGGCCGCATCACCGGTTTACCCATTTGAATTTGGGATATTTTATAAATTTTGAAGAAATGTGATGCCAATTTTTCTATAAATAATATGGATTGTTTTAAGACTTTCCACTGAAACCAAATTTGAAAACACGCTACGGATTTCAAACTAAAAATCAAAGAAGTTTCGAAAAAATAAAAATCGATCGATTTTACCAATTAGCCGCCCCTGCTAGCTGATAAATCGGTCCCAGGTAGAGATAAACCGGTGGCCTCTAGTAGCTATGTTTGAGGATTTTCTTCCTTTTAACTTCAAATCTTTTAACTTGTGATAAACATTTGGGTCATCTTTTGTTTAAACTTTGTGACCTCAATATACTTTATTTGCCAAATGACAATGGTTCAATTTCTTCACACGTGCTGCCGATTTATCAATTCAATGACCGATTTATCGGTCTTATCGGCCGATTAATCAGTTTTGTGCCGTTTCAATTCAAAAATTGGTTTGGATGTGAATTTGGCTAGTTTGTACCAGTTTATCGCGATTAATCGGATATCGGTCCCGACTGGTTTTTGGAAGGGAACCGTTTTGGTGAATCCTACCATAGCGACAAACATTTGTGGACGGAGGGAGTATAATGTCTCCACCTATCTACAAAAAGTGATGTGAGTTTCCATATATGATAGACAGGAAAATGTGTGCATTAATCAGAATGTAGATCATAAAATTCCCTCCTAATCTATTTAGTACAATTCTAATAGCAAATGAAGTATCCAGGTTCACTGAAAACTATATGTCCTGCAACATGCTTGCCAAGTTACTTTTCATGATATGCTATGGGCATCACATTGCTGGATGAAATAAACACAGTGGCTACTAACAGAAGGGGAAACCTCTTTTTTCTTTTAATTTACACATTCGATGATTATTAATGATAGCTTCAGTCCTTGCGACAAAAAATACTACAATGGCAGGAAAAAGAAGCATTGTTCTGAATTGCTAATAACCTTATACATGTTGAGTCCTATAAGGCTACAAGTCTCCATACTCTACTTTGAGATGAAAATACATTTTTAAACATTTGTTTCAAACCTCTATCTAATACATCTTTTCGGAGGAATCTATACCCAGTAACCCAGTGCACGCAAATACAACTTAGCACTTGCAAAAGCGACGGAACACAAAACCTGTCAACTGCCATGTCCCTCTTAGCTTCTGATCCCTAAGGCAAGCAAAATGCCTAGGTGTCTTGTTCTTAGTATATAATTCCTTTCAACAACCATAAAGTGCAGCGACAACGCGCACTAACGACATCCCAAACAAAAAGATACGATTTACTTACGTCTGACATCAGATAAGTTGTAACTCCATTTTTTTAGACCAAACAGAATATCAAAACAACAGATACTATTGCTTTCACCCACTGATAATGGACCTCAGGGCCACGCAAAAGAGAGACTGCTTTTTGGAGCGAATCTCCTCTATAGCAATCATTAAAGCATTAGTGATTCAACTAGTACAAACAAACAAATGTACATATATCTTTCTTGATTAGCTTCATGTGACTGCTAGCGTCCACTGACCATCTGTAACTCAAAACAGGGGACGAACTTCCGGGCATAATTCCCCCACAGAGCAGCAAACAAAAACAAAAGGGACAAATATAAGGACGCCTCTTGCTTTCTAAGCCCCTCAATCTCTTCCCAGCCGCTCGTCGATGGTCGATTCCATCCCGTACAATAACGCTTATACAGCATAGAAACGTAGGGTAAAAACTTGAATTTAGGGATATAAGCTGGGAGAAAAAATTACCTGGAAGAGGATGGTGAGCCGCGCGAGGGGGGCGGTGCACGTCTTGCTGACGGCGCCCGCGAAGCCTCCGGCGGCGAGGTGCGCCGCCGTGCCGATGTGGCGCTGCTCCTGGCACCGGCCCACGGCGGCGCCGCCGTCGACGACGACGCCCACGCGCGCCTCCGTCTGCATCGGGCGCGCGCTCGGACGGATAAGGCTAAAGCGCTAGGGTCCGCGGTGGCCGGTGTGATTGTGAACGCTCCTCGCGGGCTGCGGCTCCGAGGTCGAGGGGCGGACTGCGAGGGTAGGCGCTCCCGTTGTGGCTTCCACCTCCGCACGTTTCTCTGCCTGACTGACTGACTGCACCTTCTCTCTCTTCCTCCCTCTCTCGCTCTCTACAGCCCTTTCCTAATTTATAATAAGTTTAATTCTAAATTTAATCAATCATCTTATTTAAAAAAATTATAAAACAAAATAAAAGGTTTTACTGTGACTTTATTTATTATCAAATATAATTTACATATGACTTAACCTTTTTACTTTTCATGAATTTTTTGAATAATACGCGTGGTCAAAATTAAGGTTGCAAAAGTCAAACAAATTATATTTTGAAGTTTTGAAATAGAGAGTATGTACTAGGTTTCTTCCTTTTTCAAGAAGAATCCGAGTCCAATTTCGAATTTAGACATGATTTTTGTTCTCAAACCAAATCACTTCTATTAGTAGTCTATATCTATACTATACTTAAAGCATCAGTTTCAACGGTCGTCCCGCGTCATATTTTTACAAATAACACCTCACATCTATTTCAAATTAATCTGTTGCACACCTATAGATGGCCAAACGGCGGCCCGACATGGGCCAGACGCCCGCAGGCCACAACTATGGCCCAGTCACGTCATGGCGGCCTGTTGACTGTGTCGGGCTAGCCCATTAGACCGTCGATTCATTTGATTAAATCAGCGTAAAATATAAAAAAACGGTGCAGAAGGTGGGGTTCAAACACATGCCCTAGTGGAAGAAGGGTGGAAGACACTGGGTAAGCTGTCTAACCAGTAGAACATGATGCTTAGATGTTTTTAATATTGAATATAAATTGTATATATGTGTATACATTTTTTTGTAAAATAAAAAAATAATCGTGTCGGGCCAGGCCAGCGCTACGACCCGAGGCTACAACCCAAGTAAAGCACGACGTTCTTGGCTCTTGCAAGCATTATGTCATTTCGGAGACCACATTGGCGCAATAGACTACATGGTGTTTGAGGTTGCTGAATTAAATGGAGCAACAATGATTTATCACACTAACATTAAAATGAAAGGTTATTTATTGGTTTTAAATGTTAGTAATTGCTACGAAGTAGCATAATTTATATGGAGTGCATCCAATTTTTATTGATGCTTGACTTTAGCAATCACTTCATATTTTGATCTATCTTTTTTATAAGTTTGACTTTATGTGACTTATTTTAGAAACTTGAGCTGACAAACTTTCTCTTATTTGGTCTCTGAATGGTGGAATTATGTCATTTTAAAATTTCTGTTCGTTCAGTCAGTCGTTGTGAACTCTCTTTTAATCGCTCACTTTATTGGTCGTGTTGTACCAAGACATATTGCATATAGTAAACAATAACATCAGTTAGTAAAATCAAAAAATATTACACAGAGAGCGGAAACGATCAATAAAAAATCTTAAATTTTTTTTATGAATAGTTTACGTGAGTAATGTTGTAAGTCGTCGTAACACACGGACAACCGACTAGTACAAATCAATGTACGAGGAGCATGGCGATGTGATAATAGTAATGGTCACGTGGATGACAAGCGACTAGGATGGCTGAACGGGCCCAGCATTAACATCGCAAAAGCTTGTGGTTCGTTTGTACGAGTAGAATGTTTTATGCACGGGTTTTAATAGTATTGATTTTCCAAAGCGAAGTACTGCTAGCAGTAGTCCCGACTCCCAGTCTCCCACCATCAACGGGATAGGACAGCACACGACACAAAACCATGGAACATTGGAAGCAGCCCCTAGTTTGTTGAGAAAACCAGAAACCCCCAGTTTTAGTTTGGGAGTACAAAAACGAAGAGTATCAAAATGGTTAAAATCCTTTTTTTTATTTAAAATGAATTAAAAGTAAATTTTAGTATCTCTAATCCTCTTCGAACGATGACAAGAGAGGACTTTCTTTGTTCTTTCTTCAGTATATTAGTGTATCATGCGCGCTCATGCGCGCGTGTTGCATAGTAAATCAGAGTGGTTATAGATTATTACTGTTGGTGTTTTTGATACTGTGGTAGAATCACAATTAAGCTGACAATGATGGTTGTAGAACAGATAAACATTATAGTACATAGAACAACATAGACCTAAAGAGTTTGGCACGTTAACTTTCATCCTTGCAGTTCAGTTGTAAAGCAAACAGACAACATAATATACTTTCATCTAACATTGTGTAAATAAGCAAGAAAATATATCATGTGCAACCACTGAGTTATTCTAGGAACACATAACAATTCTTAACATATATAACCATGCAAAAGAAACTTACAAAAGAAGGATATAGTATAGCATGGGAAAAGTGCGGTATATTTTCACACCCATTAAATTATAGTATGTTTCCCAACATTTGTTGTCTGCTAATTTTGGACAATCAAATATTAGATAATACTTTGAAGTAGTGAAGAGGCATGGAATAGAATCATGGAATGATGTAGTAGCACAATCTGTAACTTGCAAGTTGATTTGATGAATGTGACGACTATTAACATAAAAAGCAGTAGTATAATAATTCTTAGCATATATAAGTAGTTAAGAATGTGACACTGAATTTGCAATAGTAGACAGCTAGTAGAATCACCTTGCAAGACTATTTAGGCCGAACAAATTATAGTGATGCCAGGTAGAAAGCTCAGTGGAGAACCAAATATAGGTTGGTAAATGATTACAATGTTTCTCACAAACAATTATTGTTTATGTAAAAAGTGATTGAAAGAATGGTAACTAACTTATCGAAGCATGGAAATGTTTAATCAAAAAGCTGCTAATCATGCTTCATATCGGACTAATGTGGAGCAACATCAGGTAGAAATTATTGGATGCCCCGATCTGCAATGATCAATGTAGAGCAACATTAGGTTATGAGACTCAAGAGAGTGCAGGTCGGATAGACATCATAAAACTTATGCAAACCAGAGTCACAGGTAGAATATAAAACATACCAGCGATATCCAAATAAAATGCCAGGTATGTGGCCTAGAACTGGGACCCGCCTAGTCCATTGTTGTACACATGAGTAAATTATGGATGTGTTGTAAGCCAAGTTATATCATTGTGGCCAGGAAAAAATACCTATGAATAGTTTGAATACTTGTACAATAATGGAGCATGTATTTGTACAATAATTGTAGAACCTTTTAAAGATATTTCTATTCCAGTATAATATTTCAGAAAAATTCATAATACATCAATACCACCCAAACCAAAATTCAATTAGTAATATAAATGAGCTTATTGTTAGCAGTTAGCATTGCCATGGAAGCTAGCAGGTACATACCATTGGTCAATCCACCAGAGCTTCCTCACAAAGGTAGTTCCTGTGTTTGACATATGCTCTTCCCCATTTTGGCTGTCTGAGTCCACAAATTTGAAGTATTTAGATTATGTTTTCCCTCCATAATTATTTTGTTTATTTCTTTCTTGGATATCAGGAAATGATGAGTAAGTTCAGAAATTGAACCATAAATTGCAGTCAAATTAGTCCGATTAGGTGGTTGTGGCAGTATTGTTCCTTAGTTGATAAAGCCCTAGGAATGAAATAGAATTCAGAAATTCATAATACATCAATACCACCCAAACCAGAATTCAATTAGTAATATAAATGAGCTTATTGTTAGCAGTTAGCATTGCCATGGAAGCTAGCAGGTACATACCTTTGGCCAATCCACCAGAGCTTCCTCACAAAGGTAGTTCTTGTGTTTGACATATGCTCTTCCCCATTTTGGCTGTCTGAGTCCACAAATTTGAAGTATTTAGATTCTGTTTTCCCTCCATAATTATTTTGTTTATTTCTTTCTTGGATATTAGGAAACGATGAGTAAGTTCAGAAATTGAACCATAAATTGCAGTCAAATTAGTCCGATTAGGTGGTTGTGGCAGTATTGTTCCTTAGTTGATAAAGCCATAGGAATGAAATAGAATCCTAAGTGTTACAGAGAGAAACACCAATATATTAGAAACATATCTGGTGTAATGGAAAATAAGAAATGACTTCCTCGTTTTGATGTTTACAGACAAATCTGGGCAAGAGCGGATAGTTTTATTGTAAAACAATGGTAAAGGAATTTGTGGCTGGGGGAGGGGATGATGGGAACACGCGTGTCCTGTGGTCGTTCTTGCTCGACGATGAGAAAGAATGGAGTCAGAGTGCACATAGCAGGTGTCTAAAAACAAACCGTAGCACAGAGGATGCGCGATTCGAAAAGTGTTCTCGCCGTCCTTGCTCGGTGATGAGCAGGTGTGGAGTGGGAGTGCACGAAACCGTAGGCTAGACGAAAACCACAACACCGAGGAGTCGAATATCGAAGATCTTTTCGTACCTGCGTCAATCGAAGCGCGATGAGGAATGGCCGCATTGGGAGAAGAGCATACACACCGCAGGCCATCGAATGCGTTGAGAACACGCACTGCAACGTCGCTCTCGCCGACGGAGACCATGACGCTTCTTCTCTCTACCCGTGTCGATTGTGCGTCGTCTTTCTGGAAGACACCCATGGCGTCAGGAGGAGTGGGGAGCAAGGGACGCGCTTTGGGCATTCAATCGAGCACTTAAAGGTCATAAAACAACAGTGTAGAGCACGTAGCACCCAGGAAGGGGTAGCTGGTTCTCGTACCTCAGGGTGGGATGCGAGTGGCGGCGTGACCGCGTCGGGTGGCGGCGTGACCGCGGCACGACACTCGCATAGGGCACAACGCGATCGGCGGTAGGGAGTGCGGAGGCACGACAGCGTTGCTAGGTCGGCGCGGGCTATGTCACAGTGTGGTCGCGCCGCACAGCGAGGCTACACAGACATGACACATAGTGAGATGGCGGCGTGCGTAGCTGCGGCGACAACGAAGCAACGGCGCAGGCAGCTTTTGTCGTAGTGGCGCAGGCGACGTTTGAGGCCGACGAGGGGAGGGAATACAAACTTCATGGGGGGCGTTCCTAGCGCCATGGACTCGCTTCACATGGAGGAGCTTCTGCGGGGGATGAAGCAGCGATGTGGTGTTGGCAGGAAGGGGGAGGGGATGTAGATCTCGCAGCCACGGGGGTACTATAGCGCCATGGACTTGCGTCGTCTGGTCTGGAAGCTTCACAGGAAATGGAGACATCGGGCCGCGTGAGAGGATGTACAGAAATGATCGCGTTCATTGGTAATCGATCGAACGGCTACAAATCTAAAGAGCAACGTGGACACCGCGACGAAGGCCGTTTTGAACCAGCTTTGTTATATAGTAAATTCCATTCTTCTTTCTCTATTTTTTCTCCCATATTCTTTCTATATTTTTCCATAATGTACAAGAACGTAGGGGACTGAGGCATCCTTGGGATCCGCCCTAGTTGCCACGACATATATTCTTCATTTGAAAAAAAAACTAGCAACAGAATATGGGAGAAAAAAATAGACCATGTGAAAGAACCCTAAGATCACAAGTAATTTGACAGTATGCCTATTCTAAGAGTTCTCCGTCCCAAAATAAAATTTATTTTTATCTTTTTAGTAGAGTTAAAACAAGTAATATTTGTTTTTATCTTTTTAGTAGAGTTAAAACAAGTAATATTTTGAGACGGAGTTCCATATATAGCTAATGATAATGATACAAAGTCCCAATTCAATTTTCAAGAGATGATCACTGGACTAGACTCAACATTGGTGGGAGTTCGAGTTCGCTATGTCCTCATCGATGGTTTTAAAAAATTATTTTTCAGATAAAATTTAACACTAAATTTTATAAATAGAATGCGGACAGATCATTTTATACAGTGAAGTTTAAAATAGGGGCTGCTAGAAACAGCTTTAAGCAGGATTTTAATGATCGTTTTTCACATATAAAAAATAATGCTCAGCATGAGTACAGCTAACATATCAAATTAACTTCATGAAAGCTTTTATATAGCCACACTTTCTCACCCTAAATTGTCATCAGTTAAATAAATCTTGGAAATTTATAGAAAAAAATACTAAATCCTTTATTTTGTCTAGTGTTTCCATTCGAAACCCAAAAAACTCTATTTCGGGTCTGACAAACTACCAACTTAACAAGAATTTCGACTAGGGCTTGTTTGTTTCACCAATAATCCATGTGGATTGAGTGGTATTAAGTTGATTTAAATCCATAACAAGTCAAAATCCATTTTAATACACTTCAATCCACATGGAATTGGAATAACCGAGAAGGCCCTAGCAGGAACAAAAGAGAGATAAAGCTGATCTTCAGGTCTTCACACCTACTGCTTGAAGAAATCCTTCAGCTTTCTCAGCCAGAGCAGGTACTCACGGCTGTCCTTGTTGATCATGTACAGGTGCAAGAAATTTGTGGTCCTGGGTGAAATGCCACGCAGATCCAGGTACCTGTGGAATTCCCTCTGCAGGTTCTCATCAAGGTCACTGCACATACAAGAGAATATAGATTGTCAGCGCCAGAAAAAGATTCGTTGAAGCATTTGAACACTCAAAAAACCAAAAAAAAGTTAGTATAGTTATTCCTTCATACTTGAAATCAGGACCCTCATATGCAATCATGTCACGTTCATCATCCCCTGATTGTTGTGTCACAGACATGGAGTCGATGATGACCTCGTCAGGATAGGCAGTGCAGGTGAATTCAAGAACAGGACCGTCACCCTTGGATATAGTGACTGTGAGAGGAATGCTTGACTGTTCAGGCTTCTGGCCTTCATCTTCGTCATTGTCATCTCCCGCCGTGTCCTCATCCTCACCATCACGGTCATGATCAGGCTCATCTCCAGTGACAAGGCTGGGCATGTGAACCACAACCTCAATCTGCTCACCCTGATATGTTCTTTTAAGGGTAACTGCATTCGTCCCCTTCTCGTCGCTGATTTTGAAAGGGAAATTTTCTGGAATCTCCTCAACCTGTTTTGAAACGAACTGATGAGAGCTCAACCACAAAACAAATCTACAAAAATGAACAGGCAAAAAAGGCAATGTTCTCTAGACAAGATAAGAACAGGCTGGCTGATTCCCCCAACATCTTTGCCAACATGTGGCATCCACATAGGGTGGCTCACACATCAATCTCCAATTTCAACCTAGATTACTAGAAATCATATGTGGCTGAACTAAGCCACTAAGGCATTGCATTCCAAAGGCTGACTCCTCTTCTATCCTACCATGTTAGCTATTAGAATTCACAAGTATCAAACAAAAATAAAAATATCCTAAGCATTCTAAAGTACTCCCTCTTCTAAATTATAAATCATTTTGGTTTTCTGGATACAGAATTTTTTTTCTATATCTAGACGTGGCTTGTATAGATAGGTGCGTAGCAAAAGCTGTGTACCTAGAAAAGACAAATGACTCACAATTTGAAGAGGGAGTTATTATAATTAGATAAAGTGGAAGCTATTTTATATATTTTCTGCTCTCTTGCAACCAGAGAGGAATACTAATACAGCAGCATGGATGCTCAGATTGGAAACACAAGACCAACCAAACTGCTCATAATGATACACGACCACTCCAAGAAGTGGCAAACATGCACCAGTTTTCCTAAACAAAAACCCAGTATAACAAGAAATTATAGTAATAGAGGACAAGTGCCAGATGAATCAGATATTTCACTAAGATGAGGTCTAACTGTCCAAGTGTATAAAACATTACAGGATGGGTATATGTTATAGTCACTGAATAAAGAAAGGCATCAAAATCAAAAGGGCACTTAAAGAACAGATTATGTGTGTCAATAGTATCACAATTCGAAGATGAATAAAGAAAAACATCCCAAATTCTGCAGAAGAACTACGATCACTGAATGGAGTGGAAACAGGAGTACAGGATTATCCTATCAATCGCTGAATGAGCATATAGATTTGACCAAAAATAGAACACAACGATACTTCCTAAGGAAAATAGAAACACAACAACAGTACCTAAGGTCCGGCACCGTTTTGGAGGATCCAATTCACAGCAGTGGAACAGAATAAATAAAAGATCATCAAATAGTCTACCTAACAGGCCAAATACGCTCTGTAGCGTGTCTAAATTCACACAAGAAACCAGGATATGTTTTTTACTCTACTATCGCGAAATAGATATGCTACACATTATGGATAGGGGAATCTGCTCGTTTACCCTGTCGTGGTCATCGCAGTCCTCGGCGTACTTGATCTCGGAGTCGATGACGCTGAGTAGCTCGGCGTCGGAGCTGGGTCTCGTCGCGGGCGCCGAGGAGAACGGCATCGCGCGGGGCTTCGGCGGCGCCACGGCGGCAGCGAGGGGCCGGAGCAGGACGGCGCTGCGGTGGGACCCCGAGGAGGCGGAGGCACGGAGGAGAACGGGCACGGAGGAGGCCGCGGCGCGGCGTGCGGCAGCAAAGAGGGCCATGGCGAGGGAGGAAGCGGCGCGGTGGCGGCGTATGAAGCCCGACTAGGGTTTTAGGGGTCCGGAGTCGGGACTCTTGGAAGGCGTGGGGATGCTTTTAAGAAGAAGCGATGGTGGGGCCCATCTGTCGGCTGATCTATGCTAGTCTTTCCTGTTCCATGTTTTACGGCCATGGTGTGCTTCTTGTGAAACAAGAAAGAATCAGATTTTTTATATACTAGAAAAGGTTGCGCGCTTCGCGGCGCCCTGCCAAGCCTAAGGGCGGATACTTTTAAAATAATCTAAAATAATTTTGTTCAAAGTCTATTTTTTGATAGCCACATATGACTGCTAAATGTTTTTTGTCTGTTAAAAGTTTCATTGCCGCCTCTTATGTCACGACTGCAACACTGACACGATTTCTATTTTAATGATGAAATCAATAACAGCAAAAAAATAGAATGATGTTAATCTTTTGCGGTTCCAAGATTGTCCAAATAAACGTGTGCATAAAATTTACATTGTTCTCCATAAATTCAGAACTTGAATCTGGGTTCCACTTTAATTGGCTTGTTTTTATTTTCATCGGAACTTTTAAATCTTTTTTAGAATGGTTAAGACCAGATGAATCATGAGAAAATGCTAGTTCAGCAAAAAGCTCCTTTAGTTGTGGCAAAACATATATAGAAGTGTTTTCTGGTCCAATTGGTTGACAAAGGTCAATGAGTGTTGTAGCAGCCACCTAATCAACAATGCAGTTTTGGTAGCGAAAAAGTTTCGGTTGTACAAGTAAAAGTAATATAAAATAGTAAAAAAAGATAATTTGCACACGAAGATCCAAAGAAATCTGCATAAGAACTTTTATATAAAGACAGGCTTGGTCCTGCAGATGCAGTAGAAAACAATGAGATGATTAATACATAAATATTATGCAAAAAACACACATATTTAGAAGAGAGACATTGGCACCAAAGCATTTCAGTTGACTAATATCCAAATTTTGACATTAAGTTTTTAAGGTCAACATCAAAATTCACAAGTCAAGGAACACTTGAGCATTTAAATCAATGTGTTTGGTGAAAGTTCTTATGCATTGATTTAAATGCTCCAGAGATTCTGGCTTTGTGCGTGACTGACTGCTGAATGGGCATATACCAAATCTCTTGATAACCTTTGAGGCCACAATACGCTGCTCCAAATCAAGATAAGCACTTGGTTCATCAATCAGATAGATATCTGCAGGCTGAACATATACCACAATGTAAGTGTGCAGAAGCTGACAATCAATCCAAATGATATAAGGTTAGTGGTATCTAGAGGCTGAGTGTCATTAAAGTATTAGGGATATATGGTTCCAGGCATCATCAATAACTGGAGCAATTGATACACAGAATCATGAAACAAAAACCAGTCAACCCAACACTAAATAGATATGAATTAGGAACTAATAAAGGTACTTACGATCTACTTTGGTACATTACTCTATATTTTCACATTACCTGCATCAACGTTGTCAATCCTGGTCTTGAAAATGTTGCTGCCTTGAGATGCAGAGCTAGGAACTGAGACTGACACAGGAGCAGGAGGGGTAAACCTAGACTGACACAGGGACGGCGTGGTGGGTAGTAGAGCCGAATCGACGAGCAGGGGCAGGGAAGCGGTGGATCTGGAGGGAGGCGGCATCGGAGGGAAGCACAGGGAAGCATTCTTTTAACATTCCAGGTGCTAAGTATGAACTGCCCAAGTATGTTTTGAGTGAACCAACCAACCTGATCCGAGACAGCTGAACGGCAGCCGGCCGTAGGAAGACCCACCGATGTAAAAACTGTAAATGACTGCAGATGCCGCCAAATTGATCCCTTGCTTGTGGTAACTGGAGTGCCTCGAGTAACCTTCACATTTGCTTTGGCAACTTTCGGCAATAGGGTTTTCCAGTTCTAGTGTTCAGATAAAAAGCTTTTGCGTACCCTCGTCTATTGTTCTTGGTTCTACTGTAAACATGAGTCTGCTTAGAATTCTTTGGAGCGAGAATGCTGCTGAGATTGTTCTCGTCCACTATCATGATACAAGCTGGAGCATACGTTTTAGAAACTTGTCACATCTCGTGCAACTAATTATATTATTATGTGGTCTGGTCTGACATTTGAAATGAAATGCATGATAAGGATACGAGCTAATTCATCAGATGCTCACGTTCGCCTCTCCTCGTCTCTCTCTGCCTGTCCTCTCCTCTGTTGTTCCTCCACCGTTGTGGGGGATAGATATCCCCTGGGTCCACTAAAGAAGTAAAAGGCCACACGAAAGGCCCAAGGGCCCAATAATTCGTAAGGTCGTTCTTTCGTGGGCCTGGGGGGGAACAACCAGCAAGGGAGAACGAAATGAGGCCAGATTGGTGCAAACCCGGATGGCCCACATCGTCGAGCAAGCGGCTGCAACGGAGACCCGACTTTCCCGCGCTGGAGCTCCCATGCAACGAAGCCGTGCGAGGACAAGTCGGGGAGGATCACGCATGATAAACTCGAGAGGTTCTCTATCTTTTAGTTACTTGTAGCTATCATATCCACGTGTACTGCCCCACGGTCGAGTATATAAGGCCTCGGAGGCACCCCTTCAGGACGATCGACTCTATTCTTAGCCACCCACGTAAACTCTCTGTGCCCTCAATCCAGAGAGTCCTCTTGTAACCACGCTCATATACTCACCAGGACGTAGGGTGTTACGCACTTCTAAGCGGCCCGAACCTGTAAGTCTTGTCCATTGTCCCTCGTGCGATCGACACGAACCATTTTGCTACAGTCGTTGACGCCGTCCTACTCCTAAAAAACACCTCGAGGGGCAACCCCGGGTGTGCGGTCGGACCCAAAACACCGACAGCTGGCGCGCCAGGTAGGGGGTGTGTCGACGATCCAAGCTAGCTCAATGGCCGTCACCTTCCGCAGCAAGATCACCGTGCGTCCCGGATCTGTATTCTGCTTCGGGACAATCTCATCTGTAGCGGATGAAGAGGGAACTCTACACCGCATCGCGGATCTGCCGGAAAAGAAGTTTTCTCCAACAAACTCCGAAAATGCTGGAAAGACGCTACCTCCGGCTCTTCGGAAAAAGATCGTCTCCGGGGAGGCTGGAGCTAGAAGCTCGCTGACCCGGAAGACCCCGCCGACTACTTCCCCGACGAAAGAGTGGACACGGGTCGCGAGAAAGGAGGAGACCAGGGAGAGGCAAGTCGTTCTTCCCGTTCCTCCGACCTCAAAGGAGAACGGAAAGAAAGACGCCACGACAGCAGTACCGTTCTACCCCGACGTCCTCTTCATCGGGAGAGTGGAGTCGCCCGCCATCTCTGACGACGAACCGACCGCGCCTGGAGAAGAACCACCTCAACGAGAATCCCGCCGACGGAGGAACCGACGCAGGAACGTTCGACGACATCACGCGGCCGGAGAACGGGATCCGGAGCAGCCTGTCTCGCGAGATGAGGTCTCAGAGATAGGGGAAACTCCGGAGGAACGCGTCTTCAGGGAACGAAGGAACTCCCGACGATGTGATCGCCGACGGACTCAGGAGCAAGCCGAGCAAGATGCAAGGCAGCGCCGGGAGAATCCGCTCTTCGGGCGCAACCTGAACCCCGACTTCGCCCGAGCTATGAACACGCCGAGCGAGGTCGGAGGCGTTCTAGCTCGGATAGCTGACGGACTTCCTCGGACTCCCGACGCCGAGGGATACCGACGTCTGTTCACTCAGGCGGCCAACCATCTTCTACCGCTCGCTCACCCGCCGAACGATTTGCGACATGCCATCAACAGTCGCCGAGACGCGCGAAGCTCCATCAATGCTTCGCGCGAACGGCGGCATGAAAACGAAATTCGCCGTCGGGAGGAGTATGACCGAGATCATGGCTTCCCGACTCAAAGCCAGGCCACCAGGACTGAGTCGGCAACAGCTTCAACTGGCGGCACCGCCCGGGGACGGTCGAGGAACCACCACCACCACTCCCCTCCCCGGGACAGGCGTCATCCCCGACGACAGGAGGATACGTGCGGAGTATCCGCTCTTACTCCGCGCCTTAGGGCCATCCAATGGCCTCCTAACTTCAAGGTATCCAATGTCGACAAATATGAACCTAAGCAGGATCCAGGGGGTTGGTTAGCCGTCTACACCACCGCTGCTCGGGCTGCCGGAGCATCCGAAGACGTCATGACCGCGTATCTGCCCATCGTCCTTGGGCAAGACGCGCTGCAGTGGCTACGACATCTACCCCGACACTGCATCGACGACTGGGGAGACTTCAGTCGACGTTTCACCGCCAACTTCCAGTCTCTCTCCGACAAGCCAGCGCAACCATGGGACCTCAAATCCATCAAGCGCCGGGGGGGATGAGACTCTCCGGTCATACCTCAAAAGGTTCCAGACCATGAGAAACCGCATCCCCGAGGTCACGGAGGCGGCCGTGATCGAGGACTTCTACAGAGGATCCAATGACTCGGCTTTCGTCCGAGCCATACTACAAAAGGCGCCGACTACCTCCAAGGAGCTGTTCCGGGAAGCCGACCTCTACATCACCACCGACGAGCGGGCCCAGGATCTCATTGGAGGAGCAAAGCCTGCACCGGCAGCACCACGACGTGACGCGAACCAGCCATCCGACAAACGCTGGGAGAAGAGGCCTCGAGAAGAAGTACACGCCGCCGGACCACCCGCCTCTCGCGCTCGAGGAGGACCTCGTGGAGGCGAGCGCACGCTGGACGACATCCTCGACGCCTAGTGCCCGTACCACAAGGACATGCGCCACACTCTTTGAAACTGTCGGGACTTCAAGCACTCCGTCGGGCACGGCCGACCCTTCCAACCTCTACCGCCTCCTCCGCCGAGGGGAGGACCAGATGAACCACAACAGCCCCATCGGCAGGAGGAGGGGGGAGGAGGAGCTTTCCCACGCGTTGACAGGGAGGTCAACGTCATCTTCGGCGGACATGGGTCGCAGGAGAACAAAAGACAACAAAAGCTCAACGACCGCCAGATACTGGTGGCGACCACCGGACCGCCCGCCCCATACCGGTGGTCGGAGCACCCGATCACTTTCACTCGGGAGGATCAATGGCTCAACTTCGACCATCCAGGCAAGTACCCGCTCCTCGTCGATCCGGTGATCCGAGAGAGCCGGGTAAAGAAGGTGTTAGTGGACGGGGGGAGTAGCATCAACGTCACCTTCCCCCGTACGCTCCAAGGCTTGGAAGTTCATCTCAAAGAGCTTCACGAGTCAGACACTCCTTTCTTCGGCATCGTGCCGACGGAAGGGGAATACCCGCTGGGCCACATCTACATGCCGGTCACCTTCGGGACTCCGGAGAACTACAGAACCGAGTTCCTGAGGTTCGAAGTAGCGAACTTCGACTGCGGGTACAACGCCGTCATCGGGAGGCCAGGGCTGGCCAAATTCATGGCCATTCCGCACTATACATACATGATACTGAAGATGCCAGGACCGCAAAGAATCATAACTGTGCGCGCCGACTTCCAAGGCGCCGCAGAATGTTTCCGAGTGGCCATCCAAGCAGCCCTCACCACCAAGACGTCAACGGTTCCTTCTACGCCGGCGAACTCTAAGCCTGAGGAGGACCCCACGGTACCGGCGAATGAAGCTCAGGCCGCGACCTCTATGCGGCCGACTGAAGAAACCAAAAGAATCAACCTGGGGTTCGCTGACGAGCGCAAGACGACTATCATCAGCTCCAGCTTGGACGACAAATAGGAAAGCGCGCTCGTCCAGTTTCTGCAAGATAACCGGGACGTATTCGCATGGCAACCTGCGGATATGCCGGGAGTCCCAAGAGAACTGGCCGAGCACAAACTGAAAGTCTACCCCCAGGCAAGGCCGATCCGGCAAAAGCTACGTCGTTTCACGCCCGACAAGAGAGAGGCCATTCGTGCCGAGTTAGCTCGCTTGGTCGCGGCTGGATTTATTAGAGAAGTATTACACCCTGAGTGGTTAGCCAATCCTGTTCTTGTACTCAAAAAGAATAAAGTGGATTGGCGCATGTGCGTCGACTATACCGATCTCAACAAACACTGTCCGAAGGATCCCTTCGGGCTCCCGAGGATAGATCAGGTGGTGGATTCCACCGCTGGATGTTCTGTGTTGTCTTTCTTAGATTGCTATTCCGGGTATCACCAGATTAGTCTGGCAAAAGAAGATGAGGAAAAAACAGCGTTCATCACTCCGTTTGGTGCTTTCTGTTATACCTCCATGCCGTTCGGCCTCAAAAACGCTGGAGCGACTTATCAGAGAGCCATTCAAACATGCCTAGCCGATCACTGGGGCAAGCGTGTGGAGGCTTACGTTGATGACGTGGTGATCAAAACTGAGAATTCGGAAAACTTCATCGAAGATTTACAGCTGGTTTTCAACAGCCTAAGAAGATATAGATGGAAGCTCAATCCTGAAAAATGCGTTTTCGGGGTACCAGCAGGAAAGTTGCTCGGATTTATCGTCAGCCACCGGGGAATTGAGGCTAATCCAGATAAGATTGAAGCTATCATGAAGATGGAAGCTCCTCGGTCACAAAAGAAGGTTCAGCGACTCACCGGGTGTATGGCAGCTCTAAGCAGATTTATATCCAGGCTGGGGGAGAAAGGCTTGCCGTTTTACAAGCTGCTTAAGAAGGTGGATAAGTTTCAATGGACTTCAGAAGCACAAGAAGCTCTAGATGCATTGAAAAAATTCTTGACAACACCACCAGTACTGAAACCACCTCGGCGAGCTACATCAACTCAACCGGCTGAAGATTTGCTGTTGTACATCTCTTGCACGACTCACGTGGTAAGCACCGCGTTGGTAGTCGAGCGAGCAGAAGAAGGGCATGCCTATCCGGTACAACACCCTGTTTACTTCATCAGCGAAGTTCTAGGTCCCTCGAAGAAAAAATATCCTCAGGTTCAGAAGCTATTATATGCAGTACTTCTAACTGCCCGTAAGTTGCGACACTACTTTGACGACCACAAAGTCATAGTAGTCACTGGTTTTCCAATAGGGGACATTCTTCGCAACAAGGAAGCCATTGGCCGAATAGCCAAGTGGGCTTGCGAGTTGGGATCACACGACATCGAGTTCCGACCTCGCACCGCCATCAAAACCTGTAACGCCCCGAATTTTTGCAGTTGAATTTTTTCTTTTCTTTACTCGCCAAAATTCGGGCGTTACCTTTTCCTTTTCTTTTTCCCTTCGCTAAACCTTGACCTTTTCCAAAGTTCTAAGCGGGACTCGGTTTGGAATTCCCGTGTAAGGAAAAACCCTAAATACTTTATGTTGTTTGATGCACCATGCCGAACCTTGCATTTCCTTTGATTGCTTTGAAAGCGCAATTGCATTCATGTAGAAAGATCGGATTTCGAAAATGTGGAGAAGATCTTTTCTTTCTTTTTTCTCCCTCTCTTTTTCTCTCCTCTTTTTCTCTCTCTCCCGCGCCGTGGGCCGACCCCGGCCGGCCCAGGCCCCTGCGCGCCCCCCCTCTTGGGCCTGGAAGGCCCAGCCGCCCCCCCTCTTTCCCTTATTCCCTAACCCTCTCCCTCTCCCCCCTCATTTTCTCCCTCCCCACCTAAGCCGCCGCCCCTACCCCCTACCCGCCCCCTGCCCTAGGTCGCCGCGCCGCCCCTGCCGCCGGCCGCCCCTCGCCGTCGATCCCCGACACCGGTGAGCCCCCCCCTCCTCTCTCTCTCCCTCCTCCCTCTCTCCCCTCTCCTCCCTCCCCTTCCCCTCGCCGCTCGGCCCCATGGCCGGTTCGGCCGCCCGCCCCACCCCGCCGGCTCGGTCGCTCGGCCGCCCCGCGCCCTGCCCCGCGCCCCTGCGCGCCCTGCGGCTCGGCCGCCCCGCCCCCTGCTCGGCCGGCTCGGCCGCCCCCTGCGCCGCCCGCCCTCCCCAGCCCGACCCCCCCCCCCGCGCGCCCGCCTGGCCGCCGGTTCAACCGGCCGGCTCAGCGGCTCAGCCGCCCGGCCAGCCCCGCCCGCGCCCGCGCCCCGCCTAGGGCCGGTTCAACCGCCCTAGGGCCGGTTCAACCGCCCCCCCCCTTCTGTTTTTTTATTTTTTTTATTTTATTTTATTTACTTTCTGTGATCATAATTACTGTATTTTAAGTAGGCTAATCACTGTTCATGCTATGGGAAAATAGGAAGTTTAATTTAAAATTCCGTTATGTTATTGATTCACGTAGTTAATTGTTTACCCTGTGCAATGTTGATCAACTAAAAGTGATTAGGTTTCCATCAGTATATATAAATATATATAACAGAATTATCTTGTTAAAAACCAATTGTGTCATTAGTGCATAAGATTTAACCCCCTGCGAGACCTTTCCCCGTTTCTTTCTAACCATAACAAATGCGTTATCGAATGTCATACTTGATGCATATTCGCTTTATTTGTTATCTTGTATGGTGTACTGTTCTTTTGTATTGAATATGTGGATGTATGTATGTATGTTTGCGCTCGCATAGAGAACGATCCGGTCGAAGAGCCCGAGGAATTCGCAGGAGAAGCCCCTGAGCAGCAGTCGTTTGGTGGAGGCAAGTGTCCTTTGACCTATCTATGTCCTATTCATTCTTTAATTCACCTCCCGCATTACACGTTTATACCTAAGGATTGACTAGCTTTTGTTATCCATGTCCTTGTTTACCTATTTGGGTCGGATTATTACTACTTAGTCTGATGCTATTGCTCAACTCTAATCAATGAACATGATGTGATTATCTATGATACGCTGTTTTCCCTTCTCTTATTATGATGTTGTACTTGTGGTATTCAAGGGGGCTCGAGCGGTTTCTCGAGTGCCTCTCCGTAAGGACCTGTTCTATGGATGACCGCCCGGGAAAACAGTGCAACCATGAGGGTGGAATGGGGTGCCCTTAGCTGAATAATTAGAGGATCCGGGGTGTAGTTCACTTAGCCGTCGTGCCGTCAATGGGGCTCGGTGTATGCGGCTCGCTCTGCCAAGGTTGATTTGTCCCTTGGGGAGGAGTGCGGTGCATTTAGGAAACCTAACGGGTGGCTACAGCCCCGGGGAATCTTTGTAAAGGCTTCGTAGTGAATCCTTGGCCATTCACCTCGGGAGTGAATAAGGGTCTTGCAAGCCCGGGCCAGAGAGGGAATCGCGGCTTGTGGGTAAAGTGCACAACCTCTGCAGAGTGTTATGAAACTGATATATCAGCCGTGCTCGCGGTTATGAGCGGCCAAGGGAGCTCCAGTGATTAGTGGTACTTGATCAGAGACATTGTGGTACAGGTGGCAATGAGATTGATGGTTCTGGTTATGATTATGGTGCTGGTAAGTGGTATTCTTTCCGTTTGGAAAGGGTACATCGGGTTAATAACTTGGGTTAATGCTAAAACTTGGCTTTCTACTAGTAAATAATAATCTGGCCAACTAAAAGCAACTGCTTGACTTATCCCCACATAAAGCTAGTCCACTACAGCCAAACAGGATGCTTGCTGAGTATGTTGATGTGTACTCACCCTTGCTCTACACACCAAACCCCCCCCAGGTTGTCAGCATTGCAACCACTGCTCAGGAGAAGATGAAGCTGTGGAAGGAGACTTCCAGGAGTTCCAAGATTACGACGAGTTCTAGGTGTGGGTTAGCGGCAACCCCCAGTCGGCTGCCTGTGAAGGCCGCGTTATCTACGTTTCTTTTCCGCACTTTGATTTATTGTAAGACCTATATGGACGTCTCAGACGTATGATGTAATCGACTATTTTCCCTTATTAATACTATTTTGAGCACTGTGTGATGATGTCCATATTATGTAACTGCTGTGTACGTGAATAACTGATCCTGGCACGTACATGGTTCGCACTCGGTTTGCCTTCTAAAACCGGGTGTGACATAAGTGGTATCAAAGCCGTGCTGACTGTAGGACCGCTAACCTAGAGTAGAATGGCCGTTCTAAGGATTATAGACCTCTGTCTCTTCCTTGACTTTGATATCCCTTCAAAAGTTGGTCCTACTGACCAAACCTATGTTCTACTACATATTATACCTTGCTGAAAATTATGTTTTATTCTGATCCTTCATTTACTTATGATTCATTACTTGCTGGTCATATTAATTCTATTCTCACCCCTTTTGCTTGCGATGTCTTTTGTAGATGGCTCGACTTAGACACACTGCACGAAAGTCAGTCATCCCCTTCTTACCCTCCCGCCTTGCTGAGCGTCCGCTTCGCCGTCCTGTGGCCGGACAGTCCAGCCACTTGGAGAGACTACACCATCGCCTGCGTGAGGAGCAGGAACGTCGACGACAGGAGCAGCAGAGCTCTTCCCTCTCGCTCCACCAGGAGATAGAGTCTGTGAGGAGCTGCTCCCCTGTGCTTCCTCTGGAGCCGCCCCCTGCACCACCACTGGGCGCCCCAGCCTCTGGAGTAGCTGCTGGAGGAGACCCAGACGACGGAGGAGGCGACGACAGCTCGAGCCACGACACCGACTTCTCTGCTAACCCTGAGCCGGAAGGATGGGTTGCTCGACCCATCACTCGCGACGCTGCTCGCGGGTGTCACTTCCACGATGCGCTCGACACCCTGCTACGTCGGGCATTTGACCGACATACTTGGTCCGTCGAGTATCGCTGTGTGGTCTACCAGCATAGTCGCGGGGTCTACCCGGACCGCTGGGAGGCGACTTGCTTGGTGCGCTGCCCGGAGGACAGTCTCCAGGGTGCAGAGGCCTGTTCAGAGCACTATTCTATCTCTGAACGGGACTCAGCTGAGGCAGCCATGCAAGATGCTGCACGGCGTGCGCTTTCGCACTACTGCTCGGTTTTCGGTGGGGCAGCTGACGGTCTTGACCTGAAGTATTACCCCCGCCGTTCATCTGGCAGCACAGGAGGCGTGATTGTCTCACCTGTCGGTGAGGGCAATCCTAGGTTGAGCAGCACAGTCAACCTAGCCGCCGTGCTAAACACGGAGCTGGACCATGCATTAGACGAGCTGAGTAGGGCTCGTGCTGAGATCGCCCTGCTACGGGCTGAGCGCGCGGAACGTCGTTATTTGGACGGTGGTTCCCCCGCTCCCGTTGGGACTCAGCACCCGTACCGCTCACCTCAGCGTGGACACCAGTCTTATGGCAACCCCGCCTGCAAGACCAAGATAACTCTAGAACCATAGATCGTTAGAGTTGGATCTTGTAATTAATACGAAATAAATATATACATGGAAGCTTCAGTCTTAGCGTTAGTCTCGGTCTTAGTTAGTTTTAGTTAGACAGGGTAGTTTGCTATATCCTGTGCATTTATGTTTGTCATGATGAACTATGTTTGATTTGGATCTTTGTAATGATTGTCACCAGAGTGTGGGTATCCCCTGCATTTTGGTTTACATACTATGTCAATAAAGTTAGTTATATAGTTGGGAAACCCATTATTCTCCTTTCCTCTTTATCTGAGAAGCTGTGTGGTCTGTGTTGGAGATCAGTGAAGATGCTCATCTGTTCAGTGCTGTTGGAGAATTCTATACTCTTTTCTTATGCTGCAAGCTTTGCCAGATCAGTTCTGATGTGTGGTTGCGTTCTGCAGATGTCAGAGAACAGGCGTAGAGGAGGAAGGCGTGCTCAGCAGGAGCGAGCCGCTCCGCAGGATGAGGTGCCCCAGCAGCAGCACCTGCCGCCCCCGCCCCCGATGTCGATTGAGCAGATGTTTCTGATGCAGACTCAGGCAGTTCAAGCCATCGGTCAGACTCTGGCCGCCATTCAGCAGCAGCAGCAGCAGCAACAGCAGCAAGCACCACCCCAGCCTCAGATGCCTCAGATGCCTAGAGACAAGCGTGCTGAATTCATGAGAGGTCATCCACCAACGTTCGCTCACTCTTCTGACCCCATGGATGCTGAAGATTGGCTGCGCACTGTGGAGCGGGAGTTGCATACCGCTCAGTGCGATGACCGGGAGAAAGTCTTGTATGGTCCCCGTCTGTTGAGAGGAGCAGCCCAGTCATGGTGGGAGTCTTACCTCGCCACCCATGCCAACCCCGACACCATCACCTGGGAAGAATTCCGAGGTAGCTTTCGTCAGTACCATATGCCTGCAGGACTGATGACAGTGAAGAAGGAGGAGTTCCTGGCCCTTAAGCAAGGGTCATCGTCTGTCAGTGAGTATCGAGACAGGTTTCTGCAATTGTCTCGCTATGCTCCTGAAGATGTCAACACCGACGCCAAGCGACAGTACCGTTTTCTGAGAGGCTTGGTTGACCCTCTGCAGTATCAGCTGATGAATCACACCTTCCCGACATTCCAGCACCTGATTGACAGAGCAATCATGACAGAAAGGAAGCGCAAGGAGATGGAGGATCGTAAGCGCAAGATCAGTGGACCCCAGCCTGGAAGCAGCAGCCGTCCCCGTTTCTCAGGCAATCAACCTCAGCAGTTCAGGCAGAACCAGCGTCCACCTCAGCAGCATCAGCAGCGTCAGCAGTATCAGCAGTTCCAAAGGCAGTATCCTCAGCATCAGTACCAGAACCGTCAGAGCAATCAGTCAGGAGGTCAGTTTCAAAAGCAGAATCAGCAAGCACCTCGTCTTCCTGCCCCAGCAAATCAGCAGAACAGTCAGGCAGCACCAGCTCAGGTTGGAAACAGAGCGTGTTTCCACTGTGGAGAGCAAGGCCACTGGGTGATGCAATGTCCGAAGAAGGCAGCCCAGCAGCAGTCAGGCCCCAATGCCCCAGCAAAGCAGAATGTGCCTCAGCCCGGAGCAGGCAATCGCTCCCAGCAGCGCTATAATCATGGAAGATTGAACCACTTGGAGGCTGAAGCAGTTCAGGAGACCTCCAACATGACAGTAGGTATGTTCCCAGTCGACTCCCATATTGCAGAAGTGTTATTTGATACTGGAGCAACACATTCTTTCATTACTGCATCATGGGTAGAAGCACATAATCTTCCAACTACTACCATGTTAACCCCCATTCAAATTGACTCAGCCGGTGGTAGAATTCGAGCTGATAGCATTTGTTTGAATATAAGTGTGAAAATAAGGGGGATAGCATTTCCCGCCAACCTTATAGTAATGGGTACTCAGGGAATAGATGTCATCCTAGGGATGAATTGGCTAGATAAGTATCAGGCAGTTATCAGTTGTGATAAAAGGACAATCAAGTTGGTGTCCCCACTAGGAGAGGAAGTGGTGACCGAGTTAGTCCCGCCTGAGCCAAAGAAAGGAAGTTGTTATCAGATGGCTGTCGATAGCAGTGAAGCAGACCCAATTGAGAGTATCAAGGTTGTGTCTGAATTCCCAGATGTGTTTCCAAAGGATTTACCGGGTATGCCGCCAGAGCGGAAAGTTGAATTTGCTATAGAGCTTCTTCCTGGAACCGCCCCCATCTCTAAGAGAGCTTACAGAATATCTGGACCAGAGTTGGTTGAGCTTAAGAAGCAGATTGATGAGCTGTCAGAAAAAGGTTACATCCGGCCAAGCACCTCGCCTTGGGCCGCCCCTGTCTTGTTCGTAGAAAAGAAAGATGGTACTAAGAGGATGTGTATCGATTACCGAGCTTTGAATGAAGTCACGATCAAGAACAAGTATCCTTTGCCCAGAATAGAAGATCTGTTCGACCAGTTGAGAGGAGCCAGTGTGTTCTCCAAAATCGATCTGAGGTCAGGTTATCATCAGCTCAGGATCCGACCTTCGGACATTCCGAAGACGGCATTCATTACCAAGTATGGTTTATATGAGTTCACAGTGATGTCTTTTGGTTTGACCAATGCACCAGCGTTCTTTATGAACTTGATGAACAGTGTATTCATGGATTACCTTGATAAGTTCGTGGTGGTATTCATTGATGACATTCTGGTTTATTCTCAAAGTGAAGAAGAGCATGCAGATCATTTGAGGATGGTATTGCAGAGATTGCGAGAGCACCAGTTGTATGCAAAGTTGAGCAAGTGTGAGTTCTGGATCAGTGAAGTCCTGTTCTTGGGTCACATAATCAACAAAGAAGGATTGGCTGTGGATCCGAAGAAAGTGGCAGATATTTTGAACTGGAAAGCGCCAACGGATGCTCGAGGAATCAAGAGCTTCATTGGAATGGCCGGATATTATCGGCGATTCATTGAAGGGTTTTCGAAGATTGCGAAGCCAATGACAGTGTTGCTAGGCAACAAGGTTGAGTTCAAGTGGACCCAGAAATGCCAAGAGGCCTTTGAAGCGCTGAAAGAGAAGTTGACTACAGCGCCCGTCCTAGTCTTGCCTGATGTGCACAAGCCCTTCTCGGTGTATTGCGATGCTTGTTACACAGGTTTGGGATGTGTGTTGATGCAAGAGGGAAGAGTTGTGGCTTACTCGTCCCGACAGCTGAAGGTTCATGAGAAGAATTACCCAATCCATGATCTAGAGTTGGCAGCAGTGGTTCACGCACTGAAGACATGGAGGCACTATCTGTATGGACAGAAATGCGATGTTTACACAGACCACAAGAGTCTGAAGTACATATTCACTCAGTCAGAATTGAACATGAGGCAACGAAGATGGTTAGAATTGATCAAAGACTATGAGTTGGAGATTCATTACCATCCAGGAAAAGCGAACGTAGTGGCAGATGCTTTGAGCAGAAAGAGTCAAGTCAATCTGATGGTCGCTCGCCCGATGCCTTATGAGTTGGCCAAAGAGTTTGACAGGTTGAGTCTCGGATTTCTGAACAATTCGCGAGGAGTCACAGTTGAATTGGAACCTACCTTGGAGCGCGAAATCAAAGAAGCGCAGAAAAATGATGAGAAGATCAGTGAGATTCGACGATTGATTCTAGATGGCAGAGGCAAAGATTTTCGAGAAGATGCTGAAGGTGTGGTATGGTTCAAAGACCGCTTGTGTGTTCCCAATGTCCAGTCTATTCGGGAGTTGATTCTTAAGGAAGCTCATGAGACAGCTTATTCGATTCACCCTGGCAGTGAGAAGATGTACCAGGATCTGAAGAAGAAATTCTGGTGGTACGGAATGAAAAGAGAAATCGCAGAGCATGTGGCTATGTGCGATAGTTGCCGAAGAATTAAGGCAGAACACCAGAGACCTGCTGGATTGTTGCAACCGTTGCAGATCCCTCAGTGGAAATGGGATGAAATTGGTATGGATTTCATAGTCGGATTGCCTCGCACTCGAGCCGGCTACGATTCCATTTGGGTAGTAGTGGACCGTTTGACCAAGTCAGCCCACTTCATACCTGTCAAGACCAACTACAACAGTGCAGTATTGGCAGAATTGTATATGTCTCGGATCGTTTGTCTTCATGGTGTGCCAAAGAAGATAGTGTCAGACAGAGGAACGCAGTTCACCTCTCATTTCTGGCAGCAGTTGCATGAAGCCTTGGGCACGCATCTGAATTTCAGTTCAGCTTATCACCCGCAGACAGATGGTCAGACTGAAAGAACCAATCAAATCCTTGAAGATATGTTGAGAGCCTGTGCGTTGCAAGATCAGTCCGGATGGGACAAGCGATTGCCTTATGCAGAGTTTTCCTATAACAACAGTTATCAGGCCAGTTTGAAGATGTCACCGTTTCAAGCGCTGTATGGAAGGAGTTGCAGAACTCCGTTGCAATGGGATCAGCCTGGAGAGAAGCAGGTGTTTGGGCCAGATATTCTGCTTGAAGCCGAAGAGAACATCAAGATGGTCCGAGAGAATCTGAAGATAGCGCAATCGAGGCAGCGAAGCTATGCAGACACAAGAAGAAGAGAGCTGAGTTTCGAAGTCGGAGACTTTGTCTATCTGAAAGTGTCACCGATCAGAGGAGTCAGAAGATTCGGAGTGAAAGGCAAGCTAGCACCCCGCTACATTGGTCCGTATCAGATTCTTGCAAGACGAGGAGAAGTGGCTTATCAGCTCAGTTTGCCAGAGAATTTGTCTGCTGTGCATGATGTCTTTCATGTGTCTCAGTTGAAGAAGTGCTTGCGTGTGCCGGAAGAGCAGTTGCCAGTGGAAGGTCTGGAAGTCCAGGAGGACTTGACCTATGTTGAGAAGCCAGCTCAGATCCTTGAGGTTGCAGATAGAGTCACCCGAAGGAAGACCGTCAGAATGTGCAAAGTCAGATGGAATCACCACTCTGAGGAAGAAGCAACCTGGGAGCGTGAAGATGATCTAATGGCCAAGTACCCAGAGCTCTTTGCTAGCCAGCCCTGAATCTCGAGGGCGAGATTCTTTTAAGGGGGATAGGTTTGTAACGCCCCGAATTTTTGCAGTTGAATTTTTTCTTTTCTTTACTCGCCAAAATTCGGGCGTTACCTTTTCCTTTTCTTTTTCCCTCCGCTAAACCTTGACCTTTTCCAAAGTTCTAAGCGGGACTCGGTTTGGAATTCCCGTGTAAGGAAAAACCCTAAATACTTTATGTTGTTTGATGCACCATGCCGAACCTTGCATTTCCTTTGATTGCTTTGAAAGCGCAATTGCATTCATGTAGAAAGATCGGATTTCGAAAATGTGGAGAAGATCTTTTCTTTCTTTTTTCTCCCTCTCTTTTTCTCTCCTCTTTTTCTCTCTCTCCCGCGCCGTGGGCCGACCCCGGCCGGCCCAGGCCCCTGCGCGCCCCCCCTCTTGGGCCTGGAAGGCCCAGCCGCCCCCCCCCCCTCTTTCCCTTATTCCCTAACCCTCTCCCTCTCCCCCCTCATTTTCTCCCTCCCCACCTAAGCCGCCGCCCCTACCCCCTACCCGCCCCCTGCCCTAGGTCGCCGCGCCGCCCCTGCCGCCGGCCGCCCCTCGCCGTCGATCCCCGACACCGGTGAGCCCCCCCCTCCTCTCTCTCTCCCTCCTCCCTCTCTCCCCTCTCCTCCCTCCCCTTCCCCTCGCCGCTCGGCCCCATGGCCGGTTCGGCCGCCCGCCCCACCCCGCCGGCTCGGCCGCTCGGCCGCCCCGCGCCCTGCCCCGCGCCCCTGCGCGCCCTGCGGCTCGGCCGCCCCGCCCCCTGCTCGGCCGGCTCGGCCGCCCCCTGCGCCGCCCGCCCTCCCCAGCCCGACCCCCCCCCCCCCCCGCGCGCCCGCCTGGCCGCCGGTTCAACCGGCCGGCTCAGCGGCTCAGCCGCCCGGCCAGCCCCGCCCGCGCCCGCGCCCCGCCTAGGGCCGGTTCAACCGCCCTAGGGCCGGTTCAACCGCCCCCCCCCCTTCTGTTTTTTTATTTTTTTTTATTTTATTTTATTTACTTTCTGTGATCATAATTACTGTATTTTAAGTAGGCTAATCACTGTTCATGCTATGGGAAAATAGGAAGTTTAATTTAAAATTCCGTTATGTTATTGATTCACGTAGTTAATTGTTTACCCTGTGCAATGTTGATCAACTAAAAGTGATTAGGTTTCCATCAGTATATATAAATATATATAACAGAATTATCTTGTTAAAAACCAATTGTGTCATTAGTGCATAAGATTTAACCCCCTGCGAGACCTTTCCCCGTTTCTTTCTAACCATAACAAATGCGTTATCGAATGTCATACTTGATGCATATTCGCTTTATTTGTTATCTTGTATGGTGTACTGTTCTTTTGTATTGAATATGTGGATGTATGTATGTATGTTTGCGCTCGCATAGAGAACGATCCGGTCGAAGAGCCCGAGGAATTCGCAGGAGAAGCCCCTGAGCAGCAGTCGTTTGGTGGAGGCAAGTGTCCTTTGACCTATCTATGTCCTATTCATTCTTTAATTCACCTCCCGCATTACACGTTTATACCTAAGGATTGACTAGCTTTTGTTATCCATGTCCTTGTTTACCTATTTGGGTCGGATTATTACTACTTAGTCTGATGCTATTGCTCAACTCTAATCAATGAACATGATGTGATTATCTATGATACGCTGTTTTCCCTTCTCTTATTATGATGTTGTACTTGTGGTATTCAAGGGGGCTCGAGCGGTTTCTCGAGTGCCTCTCCGTAAGGACCTGTTCTATGGATGACCGCCCGGGAAAACAGTGCAACCATGAGGGTGGAATGGGGTGCCCTTAGCTGAATAATTAGAGGATCCGGGGTGTAGTTCACTTAGCCGTCGTGCCGTCAATGGGGCTCGGTGTATGCGGCTCGCTCTGCCAAGGTTGATTTGTCCCTTGGGGAGGAGTGCGGTGCATTTAGGAAACCTAACGGGTGGCTACAGCCCCGGGGAATCTTTGTAAAGGCTTCGTAGTGAATCCTTGGCCATTCACCTCGGGAGTGAATAAGGGTCTTGCAAGCCCGGGCCAGAGAGGGAATCACGGCTTGTGGGTAAAGTGCACAACCTCTGCAGAGTGTTATGAAACTGATATATCAGCCGTGCTCGCGGTTATGAGCGGCCAAGGGAGCTCCAGTGATTAGTGGTACTTGATCAGAGACATTGTGGTACAGGTGGCAATGAGATTGATGGTTCTGGTTATGATTATGGTGCTGGTAAGTGGTATTCTTTCCGTTTGGAAAGGGTACATCGGGTTAATAACTTGGGTTAATGCTAAAACTTGGCTTTCTACTAGTAAATAATAATCTGGCCAACTAAAAGCAACTGCTTGACTTATCCCCACATAAAGCTAGTCCACTACAGCCAAACAGGATGCTTGCTGAGTATGTTGATGTGTACTCACCCTTGCTCTACACACCAAACCCCCCCCAGGTTGTCAGCATTGCAACCACTGCTCAGGAGAAGATGAAGCTGTGGAAGGAGACTTCCAGGAGTTCCAAGATTACGACGAGTTCTAGGTGTGGGTTAGCGGCAACCCCCAGTCGGCTGCCTGTGAAGGCCGCGTTATCTACGTTTCTTTTCCGCACTTTGATTTATTGTAAGACCTATATGGACGTCTCAGACGTATGATGTAATCGACTATTTTCCCTTATTAATACTATTTTGAGCACTGTGTGATGATGTCCATATTATGTAACTGCTGTGTACGTGAATAACTGATCCTGGCACGTACATGGTTCGCACTCGGTTTGCCTTCTAAAACCGGGTGTGACAAAACCCAAGCACTAGTCGATTTCGTATCAGAATGGACCGAACATCAAGTACCGGATAATCCGGAGACTGCAGAAGTATGGCGAATGTATTTTGATGGCTCGCTGAAGTTGCAGGGAGCAGGGGCAGGGATTCTCTTCACTGCACCTGGAGGCGAACACCTCAAGTACGCCCTCCAGTTACTATTCCCGACCTCCAACAATGCAGCCGAGTATGAAGCTCTGATCCATGGATTAAACATTGCCATATCACTGGGCGTCAAGAGATTGATGGTATACGGAGATTCTCTGGTAGTTATCAGCCAGATAAACAAGGAGTGGGATTGCTCAAGTGATTCAATGGGAAAATACTGCGCTGCCGTCCGAAAGCTGGAAGATAAATTCGAAGGTCTAGAATTTCATCATGTAGAAAGAGATCGGAACACGGCAGCCGATGTACTGTCCAAACTCGGATCCGGTCGAACTCAGGTCCCACCCGAAGTTTTCGTACAAGAAATTATGCAGCCGAGTATCTCAATGGATCAAACAGAAGAGTGCAACATCGTAGATCAACCCGAGTCAGACTTTGATGACTGGAGAAGGCCGATCATTAAGTATATAAAGAACGAAGAAGAACCAGACGACAAGAACTTGGCAGAGCGTATTGCCAGGCAGTCGGCTCACTACACACTCATTGGGGAGATATTATACAGAAGGGGAGCATCAGGAGTTCTCATGAAGTGCGTTCTTCCGTCCACTGGGAAACAACTCCTGGAGGAAGTCCATGCAGGGCAATGTGGAATACATGCAGCATCCAGAACACTAGTCGGGAAGGTCTTCAGGTCAGGATTCTATTGGCCAACAGCAAAGAATGATGCAGCCGAGCTAGTTCAGAGGTGTGAAGCTTGCCAATACTTGTCAAAGCAACAACATATGCCTGCACAGCAACTGCAAACCATACCAATAACCTGGCCTTTCGCATGCTGGGGACTGGATATGATTGGACCTTTCAAGAAAGCTCAAGGGGGATATACTCATGTACTGGTGGCGATTGACAAATTCACTAAATGGATAGAGTTCAAGCCCATTGCTTCTTTAACCTCTGCTAAGGCCGTGGAATTCATACAGGATATAATATTCAGATTCGGGATACCAAACAGCATCATCACTGACTTAGGATCCAACTTCACCAGCTCAGAATTCTTTGACTTCTGCGAGCAAAAAAGCATTCAGGTCAAGTACGCATCTGTAGCACATCCAAGAGCCAATGGGCAGGTTGAGCGAGCCAACGGAATGATACTGGAGGCACTCAGGAAAAGAGTCTTCGATAAGAATGAAAAATTCGCAGGAAAGTGGATAAGAGAGCTGCCTTATGTTGTTTGGAGCCTGAGAACTCAACCTAGCCGGGCCCTGCATGGAAACACTCCTTTCTTCATGGTCTATGGGTCGGAGGCAGTACTGCCTGCTGATCTCAAATTCGGGGCGCCAAGATTGATCTTCGAAAGCATAGCAGAAGCCGAGGCCACCAGGCTGGAGGATATTGATGTACTTGAGGAAGAACGACTGAATGCAGTAATCCAATCTGCACGGTACCAGCAGACTCTGAGGCGCTATCACGACAAGGCTGTGCGGCAACGTTCCTTTTCGATAGGGGACCTCGTCCTCCGCCGAATTCTAACGGGGGAGGGACGGCACAAGTTGTCACCCTTATGGGAAGGGCCTTTCATAGTATCAGAGGTCACTCGGCCCGGATCGTATCGTCTCACTCAGATGGATGGCACAGAAGTTGGGAACTCCTGGAATATAGAACACCTCAGAAAGTTTTATCCCTAGCTGTATCTCAAAACTGCTGGGGCAACGATGTAATCTGTAAAGTGGAAATATGTCATCAATAAAAAAGAGGTTTTCAAAGATACTCAGTTCATCTACGATTGACTTGCATTCTTACTTAACTCGGGGTGACCACTATGCCCTGCTAACGGAGCAATTGACTTAAGTCGGCGACGACTTAAGGCGGTGCAACATGCTCACGCTTACTTAACTCGGGGTGACCACTATGCCCTGCTAACGGAGCAATCGACTTAAGTCGGCGACGACTTAAGGCGGTGCAACATGCTCACGCTTACTTAACTCGGGGTGACCACTATGCCCTGCTAATGGAGCAATCGACTTAAGTCGGCGACGACTTAAGGCGGTGCAACATGCTCACGCTTACTTAACTCGGGGTGACCACTATGCCCTGCTAACGGAGCAATCGACTTAAGTCGGCGACGACTTAAGGCGGTGCAACATGCTCACGCTTACTTAACCCGGGGTGACCACTATGCCCTGCTAACGGAGCAATCGACTTAAGTCGGCGACGACTTAAGGCGGTGCAACATGCTCACGCTTACTTAACTCGGGGTGACCACTATGCCCTGCTAACGGAGCAATCGACTTAAGTCGGCAACGACTTAAGGCGGTGCAACATGCTCACGCTAACTTAATTCGGGGTGACCACTATGCCCTACAAACGGAGTTATCGGCTAAAGTCATTGATGGCTTAAGTCGGTACAACATATTTGCGCTCATACGATTCAGGGGATGACTTCCATATCCCACAAACAAACTTCATAATCATCGTGCGTCGTTCCATTACTACAAAATTACGAACTAATGAATTCTGATACAATAAAAGAGCAGTTATATCATCTGAATACCAAACTGAGGCCCTCTAACTCGACCATACTAATACGCGCTCAAAGCACGCAAAAGGTTTTCTATTTGGCAATGTCTTTCTCAGGAGCGACCGACGAAGAAGGGCGACTCGAGGAATCAGGGGCAGCGATCACGTCCGCCCTTATGTCCTCAGGAACAACCACGCCGGGTCTCCTCATCAAGATTCGTCCTGCCCGAATAGCCTTGTCCAGGGCTTTATCACGCTGAGCTTTGAGAGTAATAGCAGTTTCCTCGGCAACTTTAGCAGCCAGCTGAGCAGTTTCTAACTCCTGAGCAATGGATTTCTTAGAAGTTCGGAGTTCCTTGATGGTGGCATCCTTCGCTGACAGCAATCGCCTAAGACTGGTCACTTCATCCACGGATTCTTGCAACTTACAGCGCTGATTGTCCAGTTCTTCCATCGTAAAACGGTGGCTCCTCTCCAAGATGGTTAGCGAGTTGCTAGAGTCTCGATACAATCTGTCCAGATTGTCGCGAGAGGCAGCAAGGATACGTTTTTCTTCCTACAAACAAAAATCAACTCATTCAGAATCCAAGCATGTAATAAGGCAAAGCACGGTTTTGTAAATTACCTTTTCAGAGTCAAGCCGAGCATGAAGATAAGAGCTCAGAGCATTGGCGTCATCCAAAGCAGCGGAGACCTGATTTAGTTCAGTCTGGCTCTGATAATACTTCTCTTCGAAGTCAGCACACCGTTGAGCCATTTCAGTTCGATCTCGGGAATGTTTCTCTTCAAGGGCTGCAATCTGCCGAGTCATTCCTATCAAGAGGTAATCAAACGAAAGGAGGTCAGAAGGTAAAACAATCTACGAATAAAGGCAAGGAAGAAGAATAAGAGCACTAACCAGCGTTAGTTGCCTCCAACTCGGATATACGACAATGAAGCGACACCGGATTCCAACGTTCAAGAGATGAAGCCACTTCTGGGATGAAAGCACCCTGCGATCTCAGTTGGCTGGCCATCCCATCCACCAAAGCCTGATGAGAAGAGCGGATGAGCATAATGACAAAAATTCATGCAACGTAAAGATTAAGCTAAAGTACAGCACAATACCTGGAGGTTAGAAAAGAACGAAGAGATCCCCAAGTCAGGAGAAATCAGTTGATAACCAGGTGCAAGACCACCATCCGAAGTAGCTTGCAACGGGCCAGTAGGAATCAGCTCAGTGCCTTCAACAGAGCCAGACGCCAGATCAGCGGGGACGCTGCCCTCTAAAGCGACTCCCAGGTCCGGAGTTTGGGCTACAACCATGCAACCAGAGTGTGGAGGCGAACCCGCATGAACGTCCATGGAAGTGCAGGAAGGAGACCCTGCTCGGGCACCCTCGGGGGCTGGGACACAGTTGGCACTGCCCACTTGAGCCGGATCATCCCCGGCAACACCCTCGGGGGCTGGGCAGTGGCTTACATTCTTCGCCCGAGCTAAGTCATCCCTGGCGACATCCTCGGGGGCTGGGCATGTGTCAGCACCATTCTTGGGGCCCATGCTCTCTGCAGTAACCACCTCTAAGGTTGACAGGCCCTCAGCCACTTCCATGGGACCAGGACAATCCAAGTCAGCATCCTGACCCTCGAGATCGCGCTCTAAGGTCGACGAGGCACGGGATGACCTCAGCCCAACATCAGGCGCGGCAGCACAAGTCTCTGTTGCATCAACATCCACAGGCTCTGACAGCAAATTCTCCGGGACCATATCCTCTAGAGTTTGATCAAAATTGGCCATGGATAGTTCTTGCAGACCAATAAGGGCAGACAAGGCAGGAGAAGGAACTCCACTACTTCCACCGCTGGCGACGAACTGCCGACTGTTTTTCCGAGTTAATGGAGCTTCATTTTCGTCCTCCTCATCTTCCACAGCAACAGCGCAAGCAGCATCCCCATTGGGGTCAGCAGCAGGTGGAGCACACCCATTGGGGTCAATGTCAGCAAGCCCAGTTGCAGTCATTTCTTCAGCAGCAGGAGCTAAGGTACTGGCATCTTCATCAAAACTGGATACTCGCCGGAGGCGTCTTCTCTTCTTCTTTTGCTCGTCAGCGGAAGGCTCAGGCTGACTAGTCCGGCTGGGGCGCCTCGGGCGAGTACTGACATGTTTCGGGACATCCAAAGTTGTATCAACCTCTAGAAGGGGCACCACTGCCAACGTACCAACAGGAGCAGCGTCGGACGAATCCTCAGCTAACAGATCAAGCATGTCATTTATGTCTGCATCACTAGGGTTCAGGGGCACTTCAAAATAAACCTGCCGTTCATCATCAGGAATCTCCCCGAGTGAAGCAACTAAAGTACAGACCTCTTCAGCAGAGGGTCGCACTCTAAGACCCAAATTGCTATCAGTCACGGGCGGATTGGACACAAAAGGGTGAAATCTTTGGGAGGAGGTAGGTTCCAAGCCGAGTATGCAACGGGAGCACCAATGGAGATAATCTTTGAGGAAGACCTTCGAGTAGATTGTTTTCTAAAATCTACTCGAAGCTCGGGGGCTACACCCATTGGGTGCACCTCCGGTGCACCCAATGAAGTCCAGAATCTTACAATCCAAAATGCCGACCTCTAAGGCACAAGCACAAAGCTAAACTTTGATCAGACGAGTGATCAGAGCAAGAGAAGACAACATGGAATCACTTCTTGGACCTTGGATCTTTGAGTTGATTACCTCTAAATCAACCCAAAGATCGGGGGCTTGTGGGGGATAGATATCCCCTGGGTCCACTAAAGAAGTAAAAGGCCACACGAAAGGCCCAAGGGCCCAATAATTCGTAAGGTCGTTCTTTCGTGGGCCTAGGGGGGAACAACCAGCAAGGGAGAACGAAATGAGGCCAGATTGGTGCAAACCCGGATGGCCCACATCGTCGAGCAAGCGGCTGCAACGGAGACCCGACTTTCCCGCGCTGGAGCTCCCATGCAACGAAGCCGTGCGAGGACAAGTCGGGGAGGATCACGCAGGATAAACTCGAGAGGTTCTCTATCTTTTAGTTACTTGTAGCTATCATATCCACGTGTACTGCCCCACGGTCGAGTATATAAGGCCTAGGAGGCACCCCTTCAGGACGATCGACTCTATTCTTAGCCACCCACGTAAACTCTCTGTGCCCTCAATCCAAAGAGTTCTCTTGTAACCACGCTCATATACTCACCAGGACGTAGGGTGTTACGCACTTCTAAGCGGCCCGAACCTGTAAGTCTTGTCCATTGTCCCTCGTGCGATCGGCACGAACCATTTTGCTACAGTCGTTGACGTCGTCCTACTCCTAAAAAACACCTCGAGGGGCAACCCCGGGTGTGCGGTCGGACCCAAAACACCGACAACCGTCAGCTCTTGTCTACGTCCATTCTATTCATTTATAGTGTGTGATCCGATTTAGAGTTAACAGGTGTGTTACAGTTTGATTTTAAACATTCAGGTTTGGTCTCAAATATCGAACTGTTCCATTGACATATTCATTTCTAGCAATATCGTATTTGATTATTTTTTTTAAAAAAAGATGCTTAAAATAGAAACAATTTAAGCATTTTTTCTAATTACTTCAAATGTTTTCATTCATAAACCTATATAAAGCAACGTTGTATTGAAGATTTGTATTGCTAATTGCACTCGAGGCCGTAAGTAACTGACCAACTCAAGTACTGGCTAATTTGAACTGGGTTTGGTTAGGTCAAGTGCTTGGTCCCATCGCGTGTATCTGTCGCTCATCTCATTGCGGCCATTGCACAGTTGATGTACATTCCGGTTTCATAAAGGTATAAAAAAATTTCTACTAAGAGAGAAGATGTTATGGTCGGAGACCAAACTAAAGCAGTTCAAATCTCTCATTCTCTCATATAAATGCAATACATCTTCGTCATATTTGGTACCATGACATGTTTTAAACAACAGGTGCTAAACATTATTGTAAACACTTGAATTAGCTCATAATCAAATGCCTAGGAGACGCTACTTGATACCTAAGTAATGGGGGGGGGGCAAAACAAGTCAAACCCCTGACAATGTGCTTGCGCTGTCTTCTGAAGACTACATCATCCGCATAACACTGGGATTCAGTGATACCGTGAGGGTAGGTAATATACAACTAACTCCTAGTTACATGCACCTAGCCAGGATTTGCAAGGAAGTTAACGATAGCGTTCATCTGTTCCCACGGAAGGACAAAAACAACTTGATTTAAGCCTGGAAACAGCCAATCGGATCATGAAACACATTTCATGCTTGCAACTTCATCGGCCCTTAGCTTATTCTGAAACAAAAGGCAAGAAACATCAGTGATCTGTGTGCTTCGTCGTCACACAACCATAAGCTAAAACCTTTCGGTCATATAGATGGGCATACTTTTTTGCTTGGTTGATCCATTTTGACTGTTTTCTGGAACTTCCTTGACGGTAGAAGATTCTGGAATCTCAGAAGGTGACCTCAATTCATCTGCAGCGGTTGAAGCATCCTGCGCCTTTTCTGCCCCGGGTATGCACTGCTGCTCTAGCATCATCTGAAGACACTTCCCTTGTTCCTCGATTCTTAGCTGCAAACTTCTTTGTATCTAAATTCCATGGAACAACAATAGCGATGAACTTTGTAAGATACAGTATGCTGCAGACAAGGTTACAAGATAATTTTCGGGGACAAACATTAAGTTCAGATTTTTGGCTAGCTCAAATTTGAATCTAAAGTGGTTAGCAGCAGGGATGTATAAACCAGTTATGGTAGACCTAGCATATTTAAAAAAACAAAAATATGAAGTCTATTGGCATGTAATGCTTACGGTTCATCAACCAATGAAGCAACCCGGACCCGACGCAGCGTGCCCTGCCGCCGTCCGTCCCCCTTCGTATAATGGACGTCGACGAGGCACCGGAGCCCGTTGTATCCGCACGCCTCTGCCGCCGATTCCGAAGGTAGGATTTCGCCCTCCCGCGCGGCAATGGGGTGCACGACCTCCCATGACGTCGTCGCCGCCGCTGTCACCTCCTCCAATTCCCGGCCCCGTGCGCGCCGCTCGTCCGCGTCCGAGCCCTCACCGCGGCGCGGAGACCCCGCCGCGCTGTGCCGCAAGCGTGTGGCGCTCATCCGCGCCGCGGCCGACCGCCGGTACGCGCTCGCCACGCCCGGGTCCTCGCCGGTGCTCACGCTTCCGCCTTCCCCCGCCAAGCTGGTCGCTGCCGCGTCCACCAGCCTCCCGTCGTGGCCGTCGTCCACCGTCTCGCCGCTCTCGCACTCCCTCGCAGAGAAGCGGTGGATCTTTAGGGAGGCGGCGTTGAAGGGAAGCGCAGGAGAGAGGACACGGTCACGGACTCAGGCCACCGCTGCTCACAGCTGCATTAGAATCCGATTTCGGGTCCGCGCTCACACGTGTCAACGCCGGATACGGGACGCTCCCGTGAAGTGCGGACGGGGCTTCAAAAGGAGTGAAGTTTTAATAACTTAGATACATCTAATGATAAATTTTTTCTTGAAAAATTTTAAGAGCCTATTTGATCCTCTGAATTGAAACCAATGCAAAAAAAAGTGCTTCACAATTCATCATTAGCTCACTTTCTAATCCTCTATTTCCGTGAAACACCAGTTTTCCTAGTTTACATTGTCGTTCATTTTATAATGATAAGTCTTCATATTTATTTCTAATCTGACATATGGACATGTCTACTCTTATACGGTTCCAGCGTTGTCGTACGTCATTAAGTGACATGGTCATTACCTTCTAAATGAGTCGTGAGAAAACACCATGTCTAACACGATGTGAAGTCACACGTAGTGTGGCACAACGTTTTCGGATAGTACCACATCACTAGCTGAAGGAGGATGAGCGACCGAGTTAGCTAAAAAATTGCATATATTGGCTAAAATAAAGTGTAATATTTATAATTTAATATCTAGTATGTGAGTTATATGTCCGCTTTAATTTTAAGAATATACCACTTTGTTTTTGTGGGAAGGTCGAGAGGGTTGAATTTAATTTAATTTTTTTTAAGAAGGTATATCACACTGGCTTACCAGTAGGTATTATGTGTCGTGCAGCTGTTAAGACGTACTTGTTTGCCACTGAACACTCGCATATTGTACAGTCGTCACATTATATCGTCAAATACTATTGTTGTGTGGTTGCATCGCACACGAAGTTCTTGGAGTCCAAAGCATTTCCTGGATTATGCCAAGAGCCAATCGGAAAAGGTCGTCACATTTACCGTGTGTAAAGTGTACAGCCTTTTGAACAAAACATTTTACTGCATTTCTGACTTAGGGCGTGCTTGATGCTTAGCATAGATTTAGAGCAGAACTCTAAAGAGAAGTTGGTAAGATCGTATCAAATACCCTAACTTTATAGTTGCAAACCCCATAGAGATTTTAGAGATGCAATACAGATTTTTGGAGTATCTCTTTTGGTGCTCCAAAAACTCTAAAAAAACAAGCTAGACATAGAGTTTAGAGTTATTTACCTGCCATGAGAAAACTATTTAAATCTGGAGCAGAGTTGCTCCACCTAGAATTTTGAAGTGAAGCTACTCTAAAATAGAGCAGACTCATGTCAAACACGTCCTTAGTATAACCTCAAAAACCAGAAGTAGAAGTATATGCTCAAAGCTCCCCCAGACTATTCAAACAAAATAAATATCTAAAGCAAAATTTAGGGTTTATTTATTTGGAATTATAATCTAACTCATTTTAAATAAATACTTAGCTTAAAATAAATTAGTGCATAACCTAAACATCTTATAATTCTAAACAAAGCCCATAGAATGCCCTCATTTCTTCTACACTGCGCAACGACAGGCTCGTACACTATCGCAGCCACCAGAATTCCACAACATACATCCAGATAAGCAGCACAGATATGTATCGTAAATCGTAAAAAAATAGATAATGGAAAATATTATGGCTTTCGGCCTTTTCCTAGAAAATGTGTTAGACCACATTTGTTACAAATATAAAGCTCAATGAAAAAACAAGATCATCTTAGCAAGATAGACAAAACACAAAACGCCATCCACACGTGAAGCAAAAAAGTCTATTGCTAGTGATTCTAGATACATATACATTATTACCGCCCATCGCTAAACATTACTGAAAATCTACTTGCTCCTGTGTAGGAAACGGGTGACGCCTAAGAGGGGGGGTGAATTAGGACTTCTAAAACTTTTACTAAACTAGGTCACAATTAAATCCCTAGAGCAAAACCTATGCAAATAATCAAAACTAGAATGTGCAAACTAGGTTTTGTCTAAGTGTTGCTATCTCTACCGCAAAGGCTAAGTTTCAATCTACACTAAATAAGTATGACTGCAAGATTGAAACTTAAATGCTTAATGTAAATGCGGAATGTAAAGAGCTAAGTAGAGAAGCAAACTCTCGTGGATGACGCCGGTATTTTTACCGAGGTATCCGGAACCACGCAAGGTCCCGACTAATCCTCGTTGGTGCCCCTACGCAAAGGGAAGCCCACGCGAGGGCCAAGCACCACGGTCGAGTAACTCCGTAGATAGCCACCGGCCTTCTCCACGCGCAAGTGGTGCTCCGCTTCCGGCTCCTCTCGGACGCTCCCCGCCGTCTCCACTATCGAGCTTCCGGCCGAAACGCCGCGGGCCTCGTTCCCTCCGGTACACGGTGGCGGCCGTGACACAAACGCGGTTATCACGGTCTCGCAAGACTCTCGCCCCACTCGGTACAATTACAACGACTCACGCAAGAACCGAGGGGTTGTGTGGTTTTACAAAACTCACTCAACTAACTAGGGTTCACCTAGAGCAAGCGCTAAAGTGGTCTAACTAACCTAAGCACTTCGCAAAGCACCTACGCTAATCACCGAGTGATTCTATTAAGCACTTGGGTGTTTGAGCTCTTGGAAATGTGCACTATATGCCTTGGTATGTTGCTTGGGCTCCCACACTTGAGAATGGCCGGTTGGGGTGGTATTTATAGCCTCCACACCCCAAACTAGCCGTTGGACAGAAAGCAGCAGCTTTCTGTCGTCGGGTGCACCGGACAGTCCGGTGCACCACCGGACACTGCACAGTAGATGTCCGGTGCACGCCACGTCAGCCGACCGTTGGCGCCTGTAGCAGTCGACCGTTGGATCCGACCGTTGCCGTCTGCCCATTGGCACACCGGACAGTCCGGTGCACACCGGACAGTCCGGTGCTACAGCCAGAGAGCGCCTGTCTGTGGCCTCTCTGCGCAGACTGTCCGGTGCCTCACCGGACAGTCCGGTGCACACCGGACACCAATGTCCGGTGCGCCACCAGGCGCTGGCTGACAGCCCTTATCTTGGATTTCTTCACTGATTTCTTCGGGCTTCTTTGTTCTTGAGTATTGGACTCCTATGCATCTTTTTATGTTTTCTTTTGAGGTGTTGCATCCTCATTGCCTTGGTCCAATTCTCTTTGCATCCTGTGAACTGCAAACACAAACACTAGAAAACTTATTAGTTCACGGATTGTGTTGTTCATCAAACACCAAAACTTAATTAGCCAAAAGGCTCGGGGTCCATTTTCCTTACATCCTGCTTTGCCAGCGCTGATACAGATACATCGAGGCAGAGTCAATTCTCCTTTTTTGGAGTCTGACTCAATACTACGATTACTTCGTGTAACCCTAGTATTCCTGTAAGGCTGTAACACATACTAAGGCTAGGTTTCGAATATAGGTGTTTGGCACCAAAAAGAGCCAAGCGGACGGTCCGGCCCTGGAGCCGGACGGTCCGCGGTCCGGACAGTCCGCGCCTGTGGGCCGGATGGTCCGCGCCTGCGCAGAATAGATTAGGGTTCCGAGTTTTGTGCTATGTTTGTTAGCTATATTCGCGGATTTAGCTCGGAATCCGGTCGTGTAAAGGGTCCAGCCCCCCTCCTCTATAAAAAGAGAGGTTTACGGCCGATTTGTAATCACAATCGAATCAATACAACTTCTATTTCGCATTTTATCCTAGAAGTAGTTCTAGTCTAGTTTAGGTTTAACCACTCGATCCCCAAATTCTCCGCCTCTCCTCGACTCTACGTCGATTAGAGGAGTCTAGGTCGGCCTGCCCGAGCCTAGACAAATCCTAGGATCTCTCCTCCCCGACGGGGTCCCTCCCGGGAGCGAGATCCAGGCGCCGCCGGCGATCTTCCGCCGCCCCTGCGCACGCGCGGACCGTCCGGCCCTAGGGCGCGGACCGTCCGGTCGTCAGGCAGGGAACCCGAGCTCCTGCACCAGGTCGCGGACCGTCCAGCCCCGTGCCGCGGACCGTCCGCGCTTGACCAGAGAGCATCGCCGCCTCACGCCAGGTCGCGGACCGTCCGGCCCCAGCCGCGGACCATCCGCGCCTGACCAGAGAGCACCGCCGCCGGTTCTTCTTGAGTATTTGGCGCTCCGAAAAAGCGTCAACATACTTTTTGGCGACTCCGCTGGGGAGGACAAATACAGAGTCATCAAATCGGCCCTCAATGGCCGGTTCAAGGGATAGCTCTGATATTTCCCCAAGCAACATCATAGAGCCGACTTGGGACACATTGTCGGCTGACGAACAGCTCCAGTTCGAGGAGCACAAGGAGCAGATGATCCAGGAGGCGAAAGCGAGGTTCTTGGCCAACTTCAAAGTGGACAGGAACAACAAGGTCGTCCGACATCGGGCAACAGATCCGGCTTCACTGCGACCCACGCCAGACATCCCCAATGTAAGTAATACAAACGAGCTGCAATCTCTTAAGAATTATGTAGATGAACAACGTGAACAAATGCAAAATATCATAGGGGATATGCAAAACGACTATAGGAGATTAGCGCGTGCATTTGACAAATCTAGCATTGCAAATTTTCCATCACACGAGGTAGAATTAGGGGGTAACACGCGTAATACATCGGCTGTAGGTTGTCACGACCAGTCACAACCCCTTTATGGGATGCCGATGGACACGTACCCTGAGCAACCGCAAATCGGCAGCAAAACAGCCGATCTGCACATGTTCGGACCGTCCGCGCGTGATCGCGGACCGTCCGGACCAGTCATGGCTGGGCCCATTTTTAATGAGGTACCCAGACACGCACCCAAGCCACCACATATGACACAGAACCCAAACTACCCAGTCGGACGGTCCGCATACAACGACGGACGGTCCGCATATAATCACGGACGGTCTGGGTACATAGCCGGACAGTCCGTGCATGAGTCTTTTGAGGAGGATTATTACCTGAATCCTCGCCCGTCCCAGCAACACTTCCCATCACACTATGCAATGCACCAGCCCATTAATTCAGGATCCAGAGCCCAGGAAAGCTTTCCGGCCCCACCTAGAAGGTCGGAAAGAAACGATCAAACCTATGAGCCATATAGGGCAAATAGAAATGCACCACGTAGCTCAAACCAATGGGGGGAACGACAACATACTAACATGCAACCAAACCCGCATATGTTTGACTAGAGAGCTGGTGGTCTTGCACCGGCTGCCATTGATATAGTGAGGGAAGAAATAGCCGGGGCGTTTCGAGATAAGCTCGGAGTAAGCATGATCCCTGGGGGACAATCATATCGGAAACCTTATGACAGCCGATTTGATCACCACCCGTACCCATAGGGAACTAGAATACCCGAATTCGCAAAATTTTCGGGTGATCAAGGGAAAAACACACGCGAACATATAGGCCAGTTCTTAGCACAATTGGGAGAATTGGCCGACACAGAGGCATTTCATGTACGTTTATTTTCATTATCGCTAACAGGAACCGCGTTTGCATGGTATGCCACTTTACCTCCTAATTCCATTCCATCATGGGGGGATCTAGAACAAAAATTTCATGATCATTTTTTCTCCGGTGACTATGAGTTGGATTTGGTAGATTTAGTGTCGTTGCGACAGACAAAAGATGAATCGGTTAATGATTACATCCGGAGATTCCGAGATACAAGAAACCGATGCTTTCAAATTCATTTAGCAGAAAAACAGCTAGTAGGATTAGCCTTTAATGGTCTGCGATATTATTTAAAAGAAAGATTAGAAGGCATCCAATTTTTTACACTAGCACAGTTACACCAGAGAGCTTTGGCTTGCGAAAGCCGGAGCAAAGAAACTGCTAAAACAATGTGTCACAACGTACACATAGTAGAATACGACCAAAGTAGCTCAGATGACGAATCAGCAGAAGTGTACGCTGCTGAAATGGTTTGGCCAAAACAGGCCAAATCTTCGGCTTGTTCCTCCTTACAGCCGGTTCAAAAGAAACGGCAAGAGGAGGTTAAGTTTACATTTAATGTTGGTAAGTGTGATAGAATATTTGACGAATTACTCAAAAATGTCAATATTAAAATAAATCACACTGTTTCATCCGCCGACGAGCTAAAACGTTGTGCGTACTGCAAGTGGCATAACTCATTTTCTCATGCCACTAATGATTGTAATGTATTTCGGTGACAGATTCAATCGGCCATTAACGAAGGACGATTGAAATTTCAGGAAATGCAGGTGGATACAGAGCCCTTTTCGATGAACATGATTGACTTCGAGGGCAAGAAAGTCCTGGTTCGACCAAATACAGCCGATAAAGGCAAAGGCAAGGAAACAACCATCGGCAATGCTAAAAAGGCCGATGGGGATTGTAAAGTTCCTTGCAGGAAAGTGGTGGCCGAGAAGACTCCCGATGGAGGGGAGACCTTAAAGGTGACCATCACAGCCTCTAGCACTGGGGGCAAGCGCAGACAGGGAGACAATTGCGGGAACCCGTGCTACAAATCACGGACAGTCCGCCATCCAGGCGCGGATGGTCCGACACTTCTCCGGACGGTCCGGAGGACTCCAGCGGACGGTCCGGCCATGCTCAGGACTCGCAGCGGCCACGTACCTTCAAACCACGACGACCAGAGATAGGTACGTGGAAAACAAATACCTTTAAAGCAGCTGGTCGGCTGATCAAGCCTGGCCCGACTTTCGATCAATTATTGTCTAAATACGTGAAAAAGAAGGCCGGCCCCAGTGACCGGCCACCAAAGCGACCCCGCTCACCCATTCATGAGCAACGTCAGGTCAGGCCGATTGGACCACCTCACCAATCGGAAGAAATGAAAGGTCCTATTGTACAATTGAGACCTAACATGCCGACATGGGCGCCTCCACCCCCTTATCCATCTATGCCATATCCATACACATACTTACCTCCACCATATGTCCCAAATGAAATGTGGGGCATGCCACCATATCCATTTGGGATGCCACAGTACCCTGCCTGGGGGGCACCCCAAACATCCGTTTTTGATAGGTTGGCGCCGCCAGTGCAAGACCGATTGAGCGCTGCTGAATCCGGTCACCAGGCACATGCCCGACAAGATTGCCGGACTACTCGGCCTCCTAGGCCGACCAATCCGGCAGGGGGGCATATGCCTGTAGCAACTCAAAGGACAACAAAAAAGGACATCATCAAAATAGGCACTGCAAATGTTGTCATACAGGGAGACAATAAAAGGTCGATGATTTTCGGCGAATCGGCCAACACAACCGAAAAGGATACGGCTACCATCAAAACAGCCGATCCAAAATACTCCATGCCTCGATGGTGCCCAGCGGGATTGACACGATCCCAAAAGAGAAAATTACAGCGCCTAAGAGTAAAGGAGAGTCAGGAGAAGGAGGCGGAAAAGACATTTAATGACACACATCCACTATACCCGCCACCGCAAAAGAAATGGAGACCGAAGACCGTTGAGAAAAAACAAACGGCCACAGAAATAGAAAGTCAACCTGCACCAGGCGCGGACCGTCCGGCCTCCGCGCGCGGACCGTCCGCCGCTCACCAGGAAACCTCCAACGACACGACAACATCAATGGAAGAAGACGACCTGCTGGGAGAAGACCTGGTCGACTACGAGGCTTCACCAGAACGCCCAGGTATGGATGTAAATATTATTACATTTTCTGCCGATTGTACTATCATCGGCGACGATGAACCTGTTGTTGCCCAGTTTGATTTTGGTCCTAAAGAAGTCGCCTTTACTAAACCAAAAGAATCGGTAAATCATTTAAAGCCGCTCTTCGTGCGCGGCCACATTGATGGGATACCGATTGCTAAGATGTTGGTAGATGGAGGGGCGGCTGTAAATCTAATGCCTTATTCATTATACAGAAAATTAGGTAAACAAGATGACGAACTTGTCAAGACCAACATGACCCTCAGCGGTGTTGGAACTGATAGTTCGATCAAAGCCAGGGGAGTCACGTCCGCTGAATTAACCATCGGGACTAAGACCCTTGCTGCTGCATTCTTCGTCGCTGATGTAGAAGGAAATTACAGTTTAATCCTAGGCAGAGATTGGATTCACGCCAATCAATGTATACCTTCTACATTACATCAAATGCTGATACAATGGGTAGGCGATGACATAGAACAAGTACATGCTGATGTATCGACCTGCATCGCTGTGGCCGATGCCCCTGTACTATGGACTTATGAGACTGCTACATGTCTCACAGGAGTAGACTTTTCTGATTATCAATTCATAAGTATAGATAAGAAAGGTTTCATTCCTGTAATGCTAGAGCCGATGGAGAATCGACTAAATCCTAAATAAAGTTAAATGATGAATACACACAAAGTTCATGAGTCTTTGGTCACGGACAGTTCGGCCGCCAAGGCCGGATGGTCTGGTCTTTCACAAAAGGGTTCGGACTTTAAGACCGAACATCTATCGCAGCAAAAGGACAGTATTACGGATGATCCGGTCCCTGAGACCGAAAAGTCTGCCGTCACACAAAGATCATCTAATTCCTCTGTGGGGAGCATGATAGAGGAATTCAGAGATCTTGATAAACTAGGACAGGGGTTTACATCGGCCGATCCTTTGGAGGAGATTGACATAGGAGATGGTAAGACTCCAAGGCCGACTTTTGTAAACAAGACCCTGGAGACCGATCCTAGAGATGAGATGATCGGTCTATTGAAGGAGTATTCAGATTGCTTTGCTTGGAATTACACTGAGATGCCTGGATAAAGCCGAGAGATCGTGGAGCATCGGCTGCCTATTAAATCGGGTTTCAGACCTTTCAAGCAGAGAGCTAGAACATTTCGTCCAGATCTTCTCCCACGCATCAAGGACGAAATCCACCGGCTGCTAGAAGCTGATTTTATCAGACCTTGCAGATACGCAGAGTGGGTCTCCAATATTGTGCCGGTGGAGAAGAAGGAGTCAGGTAAGCTTAGAGTATGCATTGATTTTCGCAATTTAAATAGAGCGACTCCTAAAGATGAATATCCCATGCCCATAGCCGACGCATTAATCAATAATGCATCAGGAAATAGAATTATTAGCTTCCTTGATGGTAATGCCGGATATAATCAGATTTTCATGGCCGAAGAAGATGCGTCTAAAATGGCCTTTATATGTCCAGGCTTCATTGGTTTATTTGAGTGGGTTGTCATGACATTTGGTCTGAAAAATACTGGTGCTACTTATCAGAGGGCTATGAATTTGATCTTCCATGAATTATTAGGAAACATTGTGGAAGTTTACATTGATGATATTGTAGTCAAATCGGCTGAGTTTAGTTCTCATATAGCTGATTTGCGCAAAGCCTTTGATAAAATGCGTCGGTATGGTTTGAAAATGAACCCACGTAAATGTGCTTTTGGAGTGTCGGCTGGTAAGTTTTTAGGATTTGTCATACATGAACATGGTATAGAGATAGACCCTGACCGAATCAAGTCTATTCGGAATGTGGAACCTCCGACCTGTAAGGTTGAGGTACAAAAGTTTCTCGGTAAGGTGAATTATTTACGAAGGTTTATTTCTAACCTAGCCGGGAAGATTGATGCGTTCACCCCTATTCTTCGGCTTAAGAATGATGCCGAATTCGCTTGGGGGGCAGAACAGCAAGAAGCATTTGATCTCATCAAAAAACACTTATCTTCGGCTCCCGTATTAAAAGCACCACGAGCAGGAGTACCATTCCGATTATACATTGCAGCTGAAGATAAGGTCATTGGAGCTGTTCTAACACAAGAAACTGAAAAGGAAGGAGCATGTGGTGACATATCTAAGCCGAAGGTTGGTGGATGCTGAAACAAGGTACACTTTTATTGAGAAGTTATGCTTATGCTTGTTTTATGCATGCACCAAATGTAGATGTTATTTACTGTCTAGTCATTGCACTGTTTCTGGTCAAGCCGATGTGATCAAATACATGTTGCATAACCCAATTATGAGTGGTAGAATTGGTAAGTGGGCTTATGCACTCATAGAATATGACTTGGCCTATGAACCATTGAAATCGATGAAGGGCCAAGTCGTAGCGGATTTCATTGTAGAACATCGGATTAATGATATTCATGAACTAGACATGTCATACCTCACTATTACTTCTTGGACTTTATATTTTGATGGATCGGTTTGCAATGAAGGGCAAGGAATTGGCATCGTACTTGTTTCACCAAGTAATGTCTCCTTTGACTTCTCTAGCCGATTGAAAACTTATTGCACTAATAATCAAGCTGAATATGAGGCCCTCCTATTCGGCTTAGAACTTTTAAATAGTATGGGAGTAAAACATGTGAAGGTATTTGGTGATTCTCAGCTGGTTGTCCAACAAGTGTTAGAAGAATATCAATGTTTTGATGGTACTCTAAATAGTTACCTTGAGAAATGTTGGAGCATAATCCATTCTTTTGACGAATTCAGTATTCGACATATTTCTAGAGTTGAGAACCATAGAGCTAACGATTTGGCACAAGATGCATCAGGTTATCGGATAAAGAGAGGGAAATTTCACAAAACTGAAAATCTGATAACCAGTGCGGAGCCAAATTCCCAGGTCGCGGACCGTCCGCGTGATGACGCCGGACCGTCCGGGGTTACCAGAAATGTTCTCTTAATGGATTTGGCTGACAATGAAGCCGATGCAAGTGATTGGAGGACACCTATACTTAATTATTTACGAAATCCCAATATCAGGACAGATAAGAACATTCGGCGAACAACTTTCAAGTATGTCTTGATGAGTGATGAACTCTACCGCCGAACAGTCAACGATGTCCTGCTTAAGTGCTTGGGCCCAGATGATGCTATATTGGCCATGGCCGAAGTACATGAAGGAATTTGTGGTACCCACCAATCGGCTCCAAAGATGAAATGGCTGTTGTGAAGGTCTGGTTTTTATTGGCCTAACATGATAGCTGATTGTTTCAAGTATTACAAGGGTTGCCAGGTGTGTCAGAAATTCGACGACCTACAGTTGGTCCCTGCAGCCGAATTGCATCCTATCATCAAGCCTTGGCCTTTCAGAGGATGGGGATTAGACTTTATTGGAGAAATTCATCCTTCATCATCAAAAGGGCATCGGTTCGTGTTAGTGGCCATTGACTACTTTACCAAGTGGACTGAAGCCGTTGCTCTGAAGAACATGACACACAAGGAGGTAATTGAGTTCATAACTGAGCATATTATTCATAGATTCGGCATTCCCCAGACCTTGACTACAGATCAAGGGACTTCTTTTATGTCAAAGGAGGTACGTGAATTTGCTGAATTATATAGAATTAAGTTGCTTAATTCATCTCCATACTATGCTCAGGCCAATGGACAGGCCGAGTCTAGTAATAGGACATTGATCAACTTGATAAAAAAGAAGATATCTGATAATCCTAAGCATTGGCATAAGATTTTGTCCGAAGCTTTATGGGCTCACAGGATATCTAAACATAGTGCTACTAAAGTGTCTCCTTTTGAGCTTGTCTATGGGCAGGAAGCAGTGTTGCATGTGGAAATAAGTTTGAATGCTGTCAGGTTCGCCAGACAAAATGATCTAACCATCACTGATTATTACAATTCGATGATGGATAATATTGATGAGGTGACCGACAAGAGGGTGATAGCTTTGGGAGCAATAGAAAAGGACAAGATCATGGTAGCCAGGGCCTACAACAAGAAGGTCAAAGCAAAGTCATTTCAAGTAGGGGACCTGGTGTGGAAGACCATCCTGCCTCTAAGGAATAAAGACCGAAAGTTTGGAAAATGATCGCCAAGCTGGGAAGGTCCTTATAAAGTAAAACAGGTTATATCTGGTAACGCCTATTTGCTACAAACATTACAAGGCAAGGATTTACCCAAAGCTTTGAATGGGCGTTTCCTCAAGCAGTACCATCCTAGTATGTGGCAAGATGCTTAAAGAAAACCGATGTGATCACATCGAGTTAAGATGCTTTTGGTTTGCCTAGCCCCACCAAAAGGTAGGGGGCATATGTTTGGCACCAAAAAGAGCCAAGCGGATGGTCCGGCCCTGGAGCCGGACGGTCCGTGGTCCGGACAGTCCGCGCTTGTGCGCCGGACGGTCCGCGCCTGCGCAGAATAGATTAGGGTTCCGAGTTTTGTGCTATGTTTGTTAGCTATATTCGCGGATTTAGCTCAGAATCCGGTCGTGTAAAGGGTCCAGCCCCCCTCCTCTATAAAAAGAGAGGTCTACGGCCGATTTGTAATCAACAATCGAATCAATACAACTTCTATTTCGCATTTTATCCTAGGAGTAGTTCTAGTCTAGTTTAGGTTTAGCCACTCGATCTCCAAATTCTCCGCCTCTCCTCGACTCTACGTCGATTAGAGGAGTCTAGGTCGGCCTGCCCGAGCCTAGACAAATCCTAGGATCTCTCCTCCCCGACGGGGTCCCTCCCGGGAGCGAGATCCAGGCGCCGCCGGCGATCTTCCGCCGCCCCTGCGCACGCGCGGACCGTCCGGCCCTAGGGCGCGGACCGTACGGTCGTCAGGCAGGGAAGCCGAGCTCCTGCACCAGGTCGCGGACCGTCCGTGCTTGACCAGAGAGCACCGCCGCCTCACGCCAGGTCGCGGACCGTCCGGCCCCAGGCCGCGGACCGTCCGCGCCTGACCACAGAGCACCGCCGCCGGTTCTTCTTGAGTATTTGGCGCTCCGAAAAAACGTCAACAATAGGCAACAACTAATACAATCAGGCCTTATGTGCAAGCGAGTTTCTTGGTCCGTTAGATTATGATCCAACCATATATCACATTTAACACTTAAACCCTTCCACCAGCAGCTCGTGTAAATTTATAGAAAACCCCCTAACAAACCACAATTATGTCAACAGTTGGATCATGATTTAATAAACCAAGAATCTCGCTTGCACACTTGCATATAAGGCCTGATTGTATATTAGTTGTTGCCCCGAATATACCCTGATGCCGTTCCTTATTGCCATTGCTCGACAAAATCCTTCAGCTTAGTCAACCACCGGATGTACTCCTGAGCCTGCTTAGGCTGTCTCCAGCAGCGTCCTCTAAATTTCATCCTCTAAAGGAATATTCTCTGTCTTTTACAGCATACTCTAAAAGATTATATCCTCTATATCTTCTCAGTCTCCAGCAACGTCCTCTAAATTCGGTACTCTAAATCTACAGTGTTAACAGATTTCCTTTTTCCATTCATTTAGTTTTTTGTTTTGTTTCCATTACACGCAAAAAAATGAATGCGCAAAATAGTATATTTAATTAATTTGCAATTACTATTTTCCGAAATAATGCGTGATTAATAATTTGAAATTATAAATATTAATTACCACTCGAAGTGATTTTTTCTATAATTGTTTTTTATCCTATCGCTTGGAAAAAAGTCAGCGTATGTCACTAAATTAAAATACGATACATTACAATATTCATTTTTAGGGAAACTATGCATCGTTCGTATTTAGCGAACTAGTTTACTAGACATTTATATTATATATTTTATTCCTTGTCATACAGTCATACAAAAATCGTTCGTGAGTGTCTAAAATTGAACTAAAGACTAATTACATTAATTATGTTATGTACTGAATCTTTTTTCCTACAAAAATGCTATAGACTTTGCTTTGTACATTTTATTCGGTATTGAACAAAGAAACAAAGCGTTCATCAGATGAGGTCCACTGAAAAATATTGTTTTTTCAAACACACAAGACAAAAGTTGTACTTTAGAGATTAAAAAAAAGAACAATAAATAACAAGTCACTGTCCATGTGCGCATGCTGCACAAACTGAGCGCGAGCTGACATAAACAGCAGATAGCGGACACGAGGAGCTCCGCTAGGTTTACCGGTCGTCGAGCTGCCGCTATATAACTATATTTTAGCGGATCATTTGCCGGTCCTTACTAGGACGGTAGCGGACAGCCAAAAAAAACACTAAATATAGCATACCGAACACTTTAGCGTTCGTTGCTGGAGACAGCCTTAGTCACCCATGTATGTAATCGTGCATATAGTTGGTAGCCGACACCGTTACCCCCGTTTGCTCCAAGTATTTGAACAGGCCTTTCTGAACATTCGCAGGGAGGTCGCTGCAATGCGAATGAACCAGTAAATTAGTGGATTAATAGCTAGCACTTATTATTACAGGACCCAGATGGATGCCAAAACTGATATTGCTTACGTGAACTCAGGGCCCTCGATCGTAGGGGATCTTCAATTCTCTTCTCCGTCGTCGATCGCCGTCTATTTTCTCTACTATTAGCATATCATCAATGGTGATCTCCTGACGAAAGGTTGTGTATCGTGAACTCAAGCTTTGGGCCAGGCCTTGAGAAATGCTTGCTATCTTCTGCTTCTTCGTCATCCTTGGCAGCGCTCTCACCATCGGCCTCACCATCCTCATCACCAAACTCAGGGCCTCCTACTAAATTAGCCATGCTGACAGTAACCTCGATCTTCTCGTACTTGTAGTCTCTTCTCAAACTAACCACGCTAATACCCTCTTCGTCAATTATTTCAAATGGGAAGTTGTCCGGAACAGATTCCTGGCAAAGGAAGAAAAAACGAATATAGCTAAGAACCTTATATATTTACAAAATCAAGGACTCAAAGTTGCATGGAACTAGGAAAGAGACTTCTATGTACGTTAGATGTCAAATATTTCAAAAAGTAGCATCTCTGCCCAAAGTCTTTCCAGGACTGTTGCATCACCAGATCATGAGTCAACCTCAATGTCGGTTTGAACATTGCTCTCACACAGTAGTTCAGAACTTGAAGTCGAGTTCCCAACAAAATTCAATCATTGGTCTTTGGTCGCACTAATTTTGAAGTCACACTCCCTAAAATTTTTTAGAATGATTGGGTGTGGCTTGACATCATCTGAATGATGGCAACTGTTCAGAAGAAAAACGATAAAAAAATATGCAGGCTTATTTTTGCATTATATGATGAAAAAGCAATTGAGCCAGTTTCATTCAAAGAAGTACCACCAGCATGTTCTACTGGTCGTCATGCATATATTTATGAAACGCAGGAAAAGAAAATATCTAAGACAAAATGGTTTATTATATAATTAGACTCTTCAGCAGATATTCATGCCCAAAACTGAGAAAAAACAAATGCAAGAAAGCATATTTGAACACAGTGAATAGCAGATGCAAGGAACATGCAAGAAAACATAGTTGAACCTGGATGATTGAACACAGTGAATAGCAGATGCAAGGAACAAAATAGCTCTGAACGCCAACTCGTATAGCATATATTTGCAGGACGATTTATACTAACCACGGCCGGCCCTGAAGCGGTGCAGAGGGTACGGTCGCACCGGACCCCAAAAAACAGAGGGCCCCTCTGACCACCGGACGTTAGAACTTTTTCCTCGCTAAGCATATCTACCCTAAACATAAATACGCAAAAGCGATGCGCTATCGATCAGTTTCGTTTAGATTGTTAAACTAATGTCTCCATTACTTATCTAATATTCACTTCGTTCCAAAATAGTATTTGTTTTAACTCTTGATTTTATGTCTATATTCAACTAGATGATGAGAAATCCACTAGAGAAGCAAAATAAATTCTATTTTGATACAGAGAGAGTATTATTTACTATACACATGATGGTTGCATTGACGGAGAGAAGATTTTTAAAATTGAAATATTTTTTGAACTATTTAAGGTTAACAATGACTTAAGAGAGGTTAAATGGTTTGATGATTATATGTTTCTAAAAAAAATTGTTGGATGAGATCGATCTTAATGGTATAAGCGATGATTTGTATCACAAAATGTTAGAAGATATTTTTAATGACATCGGATAACAAGTATGTATTTTTGCTATATTTTATATTTATCATCTTATAAACTTGAAAATAGTGCATAATAATTTGTATACGTTGAATATTATATATATTGTGTGTCGATGTGGTCTCCATTTCGAATTTCGTACCGGGCCCCTAAAAAGTCAGGAACGGCCCTGCTACTAACAGGATATAAATACCATGATGTAGAATTTTGATACCAAGTTGTGCAGATGGAACCATCATCCGTGTAAGAACACGGGATTTTTAAAATTTTAATCCACTACCACCAAACACAAAGTGGTATTGAAATTTCCTTTCAGGAGATAAACCTCTTCCATTTGTATAGTACATAAATTACTAGAAAACCGTTGTCTTATTACCAACCCAATCCTCTATACAAAGTACTCTATCGATTACGTTTTAGCTTTTCTACGTATAATTTTTTTGCTATACGTTTAGATATACATTATGTTTGATAATTGATACATAGTAAAGTATGCACTTAGTACATAAAAGAAATATATCTACAAAAGTTGAAAAGTTTTATAATTTGGGATAAAGGGAGTAGCACTAAGGGCTAGTTTGTGAGTCTAAATACCGAAGGGGATTGGAGGGACTAAAATCTCCTCCTTATTCAAAATTAAATAAAGAGGGGATTTTAGCCCCTCCGTTCCTCTCCGGTTTATGGCTCCCAAACTAGCCCTTAATCAGTCAGATTACCGCAGAAAAAACATGGCTGTTTGGCCCGGTTGTGAATGGAGTTCTCTTTCCTAACACGCCAAATTATAGATATACTCAGTGAGCAGAAAGAGATAATAAACCCATACCTTTCATTTGCAGAGACATTAATTAATAACACATGCCAAATTTCAGTAGAGCCACCGTCTCCGTCTCCCTGATCTCGATGTCGAGGGGTCCTGGTAGGTTCCCGGCGCGACGCCGGACCCCCTTTTTTTGTTCCCTTAGCCTTGCTCTCCAACAGCACGGGTGCCGAGTTGGGGCCCACCGTTGCGTGCAGCGGAGATGAGTAGATGACAACGGCTGCCGGCAGATGCACGCGCCGGGGCTACGTGCTTGGGACAGGATGGAGAGGAAGAGGGTGGCGGAGGCGGTCGCAGAGACGAAGGTCATGGTGGTGTCAAAGGTTAGTGGCGGAGGGGATTCGAAAGGAGAGGCCATGTATCCGGTGCAAGAGCTATGGTAAAAGAACCGAATTGTTGCTGTGCAACTCGTAAGCTAAAAATTTGTTGGGAATATTTCAAGAAAACTGAACGATTTTCGCAGAGCCATTTAAGAGAATCCGACTCCTGAAAGTTGAGATTTTGGTCCTTATGTCAAAAGGTTTGTGGCGAACCATGTATCTGGAGTTGGAATCGACGGGATGTTTATCTCTCTATTCTTTTCTTTTTTCGTGTAGTGCTGCTGCTGCCAGCGAGCACCCAACAGCTTCGGTCATGCACAGTCCATGCCAGTTTACCTTTCAAATGACACGCTGCGAACTTCTGATTAAATGAAACATCGATTTGCAACAGCAAAACAAGAAAAAGGAAAAAAAACGCTAGGCCTCAGGGCCAAGCAGTAGCAGGAGATCATGCACAGGAGGACAAGAACCTCTCAAAGCCTTGGCATTTTTTTTCGGCGATATATTGCAAATCGGTATCATATTCGCCCGTGTCTGAGAACCTGCAATTAGGCGAGCACCCGACTGATCACGTCATATATGGCCTATATACAATGGAAGAAAACGACGCGGCCCCCTGGATGGCTGGACCTCATCCATCCATGCCTTTATTCCAAGGAGCAAAGGAGGGGGAGGAGAATCTCCAAGAAGCCACAAGAAGAGGGAGGAGAACCAGCACTCTGAACACGCAACTGAAGGAGCTCACGAGGATTCTTCCTGCTCGCACGCCCAGCGTCGTTCCTGGTTCGGCAGGGCTCTCACCCGCGGTCGTAGTAGCCGCGCGCCGCGGAGGAGAGGAAGGCCGGCACGTCGGCGCCGGCGGCGAGGCGGACGTAGTAGTGCGCCGCCAGCGGCGACTCCGGCGGCGAGTCGTTGCGGAAGAAGGGGTTGCCGGTGGGCGACTGGCCGCCGCTGGCGAGGTGGAGGATGGCCCGGTACAGGAACGGCAGCAGGCCCTCCATGGTCTGCTACTTTGGTTCCGCTCGCGCACGGGCTCCGAAAGCAGAGCAACACGCACGCCAACGACGACGACGGCTACAGTTGTGTGTGTTTGGTTGGTCTGGGCGGCGAGCGCGGCTGCGGCAGGGGTTTATGAAGGCGATTAGCGAGACAGAGATGTGCTCTGGCCTCTGGACTTTGACTAATCAATTCGACCAGAGGCGGTAGTGGGGAACAACTGGATTAGTGATACGGCTGCTAGAGGAGGCTGGGAGGAAAGGGAAATGGTCAAGGAGAGGATGCCGCGTCAACTGGAAGAGGAGTTGGATAATGTGCCTGTGTGGTCTGTAGACGCCTGGAGGGGAGTATTTATCAACCAGGACACCAGGAAGCACAGGAATACAAGATGCAGTAGTTTATGCAGCAGCCGGGAATATTATTTGGGTGTGGGAACAGCGCAAGTTGGTGGGGGCAACGATTTCTTTTTGTGGTGCCTGCCGCCTGCTACACCTGCTCCGGGTTTCAGAATCTGGCCTGGAGGTGGGAGTAGAGGAAGACCAATCCAATCACCACCACCACGAATGGCCTTCTGCTTCAAGAAATGAATGCAGGGCCACAGAAAAGATGCACGTTGTAGACAACTTACCTGACGTTAGGACAAATTCTGGTGATGTTTGTTATGCGTTCATGCCACCCCCCCGGTTCCTTTGTCTGTTAGGTGAAGCAAGCTTGCGTTCGAGACTTCGACCTCGAAACTTGGGGCCTATAATTAAACTGAGCTTTGATACAGAATTTGGTAGACCATCTTTCTCGCGTCTCAGAAAAGAACGGGTCGGCTTGAAGCATCATCCAACTTGCTGAAAATGACATGGTACGATGTCTACAACTAGTGGTCAAATATAGCCCCCCGCCTCCTGGATCATCAAGAGCTTTACATTTCAAACTGCTCGGTGAACACCTGACAATACATGGATAGCACAGCGGTACAACAGCGTGAAAGTTCTTACATATATATCCCAGCGGGGCTCCAGTTTGCAATCATTGGGGGACACAATTTAATTTCCAGAGTGAATTTCTAGCAACAAGTGTCGGAGCCTCTCTACATAAGCTAACCTATTCCTGATGGCTTTTTTTGCGACGATTTCCTCCACACGAACAATGAGCAAGCCAACCGGAGGAGGGCAGGGGGTGTGACAACAATTCAAGGTGCTATGGATGCGCATCACCTTGGCGAACTTAGGTGGAAGATCTGACAACCTGGTTTGTATTTGTTCTTGGATGTAGCATCTTCGAATTTCTTCAGCGGCCCTTCGTTCTCTGTCAAGCCGGTCTGGACAAAGTACCGTGTCCACCATGAAGAACTCCGCAACTTTGCCTGAAGACAAACAGTGTTGATTTTTTCAGTGAAGGAAACTAATTTGCCAGTCGTGACAAATCCTTACCAACAAAAAAGATTATGGCCTTCCTTCAGTATGCATAGTACTTGGAAATAGGCACAAAAAAACACAATAGTCTCTGATTAACACCAAGCCACCAACCATCAATAGCACTAACAGTATCCCCTACTATGGTGTGGAACCAACAAAACATACAGCCATAACACAACAAAACTGCTACAGCAACAGGCTCTAAACAATACCCACCATCAATATTCGATTGCACTGGTAGACTTAGCAAGAGGTAACATGTGTACCAAGTTATGTCATAACACATCCTCAGTAAATGCATAGAACAATAAGTTTGCCTTAGTAAAATTTGGACATCTAGTTAAGTCATATGTAAAACAGACTTGCATGCTATCAATATAAACCATCTATACATACCGGTCTTCCAAATTTTGGTAGTTCTGAGACCTTAGCTTTCTGCTGACCTGGGTTGCCTGTAAAGATGAAATGAAACAAACACTTCTCAGATGATCTAGGCCGTCCACGTATACCACAAAAAAGTTATGTTTAAACTTTAAACATTTGGTAAATAATGGTATAAAGAGTACAGGAGTAGAGCATTATTCAGGGCCTAGGTGGGCATTACTGACAGATTGCCAACCTTGAACGACTTGATACTCAAAAAGGAATATAGAGTTGTTTGAGCAGAAAAGTTTCAACTCCAGTACCCACCACAAGAGTTCAATCATGTACCTAACTACCTACTCCAGAGACCACAAATTAAAAGTTGATAGCACTTTGATCTCCAAGACATTAGTATCACCTGAGGTTGCACTACCCTAGATTTAAATCTGTCATCTTAAGATAGAAACACATACTGCTTTTAAGGTTCATCCTTGTATCATCTGATGTTGCACTATCACATATTTAGTTCTGTTATCTTAAGATAGAAACATCAAACGTATACTTCTTTAAGGTTCATCCACATGATTCCGTTTTATTGTTTCCACTTGGAAAGGAAATCCAATCAGATCAAGACACACAGCTAAGATTAATACAGTTACAGAAATACACGTGGAAAAACAACAGAGAGGATATTTCAAGTCAAAGATGGTTTGTTTCAAATATAACAGCAACCAAAGGAATATAGACGATCAGTAGCATATAACCATTTTCTGATAGTAAAAAAGAACGCATGATCACTTATTAAACATAGCTCTTTTACCACACAAAGGTAAACGAGGGTTTTCCAAGGAAAAATAGAAGGCAGTAAATGTTTCAAGAAAAAAAACACATACCAGCAAAAATAACAAGGCCATCTGTGGAAACCCTTGCTAAATCTGGAAGTGTTTTGTTCAGATACCTTGGGGTCAGATAATCTAAAGCATCTGACACCACAACAAGATTAAAAGAATCTGGACGGTACGGAAGGGGGAACTTAATATCAGACATACGGACAAAGCCCTTGCGCACGAGGCTTTTGCAAGTACTGTCAGTATCTTCCAAATCATAAGGCTCCACTCCCCAAGCTTCAACCTTTCCTTCTTTCAACAAATTAGAAACTACTGTACAACTATCAGGGCCTACATGGAGAACCTTTTGCATGGCATTTCCATATGCCTTTTTAAGATATGGAAGCACCCGCATAACTTCTGATGTGCAAGAACCTGGATGCAGATGTAGATGGAAAGTCTGAGATTAAGAGAACAAAACTTCCCCCATCAACATGTTGGGAAAGAAAAATGTGAACATAACTAAAGAAACTAAATAATCATGTACCTAATGTAGAAAATTAGCTACTGGTCCTCCTGATCATATGGGAATAAGGAGAAAAATAAATATGTTTTGAGTTACCAAGAATCAGGGAACCAAATCATAGTGGCACAGCAGAGTTCGTTTCAGTGTTTGCTATTTATCATGAGGTTGATTGCTGGTCACCAGTTACTAGTATTGGATGCACTGCAAGATATTTCATATCTTACTGAAGAATACCAAACATCAAATCAGTTACAAAGGAAATAGGACACTATTGCAGTAAAAATGGAGGCAGAATAATATAAATGCATTGTAACCATAGGATATTGCTCCTAAGAATTAGCATACAGAATGTGTCTGTAAGATTTTGGGGTAACTGCACTACTCAACAATGCTAAGATAACAAAAACATAGCCATGGATACAATATATTGAAGTAAAACTAATTAAGCATCTCAATTGCAAACTACAATAAGTGCAACCTTGTAATCAGGAGAACAAAAAATATTTGAACCTGCAATTTTAACGACACAGTAAAGAGCAAGTTTAAAGGAGAATACAGAATTTTGGATGACTAAAGAAATAACATCAGCGGGTGATTTGCAACCCAAAACGAGACAATAGGGAGAAAAAAAAGTTGTACCTTCAGACCTGGTCACAGACTCTCTGCTTGTAACAGTTACACCTGGTCATTAAAGAAAGAGTCAAACAAAAAGACAAGGAAACACTGATTGGTTTTAATTTTGGACTTTTCGAACAAAGCATAAGTACTGACTTAAGGGTGTGTTTGTTTCTCTCCTAGATTATATAAGTTGAATTATGGTGGAAGGGTAAGAGGGTAAAATATCATTTTGGGACCATAAATAAGCTAGCATTGGATAGCTTATTTCAGCTTATTTGTGATCTCAAAGTGATATTTTACCCTCCTACCCTTCCACCATAATCCAACTTATATAATCTAGGTGGTAAACAAACAGTGCCTGAGTCGGTTACTCGGTTTGCTTTCAAATTGCATGATAATACATAGACATTATTATTTTTTGACAAACAACTAGCAGTTGTACATGTTTGGTGTGTCCCCACTCTCAAACGATGTACTGGCTAGAAAACAATTGATGAATTTGATTATAAAGTCACAGACTCTTTTGCCAGCCTACAGCGAAGAATTTGAGTTGTACATGTCACAAGACATGTTCTATCGCCATGTAGCAAGCACAAACCTTTTGTAATCCAACATTAATTAGGAAAATGGGTGAGCGAATCTAACCGAGAATCTTTAACCGACCTGAGCCGCTGTTGAAGTAGGCGACGAGAAGAATGACACCCTGCAAACATGAGCATATGCCCCATCACCATCAGGAAAATTCGAAGTAACAGCAGTAGCAGTCGGGTAACAAACAGAGAGCTAGAATTACCAGGACGACTAGGGCAATAGTAAGCACGGGAGGCGAGCGTGACTTGGGGTGGAACAGGCCTCCGACTGTCGGCAGACCCCCGTCCGCCACCCGCCGGCTCGGGTTCAACGACCGTCTGGACATCCTCCCCTCCCTCTCTCCCTAATCCGACCACCCAAGCTCTATCTCTCCCCCTCGATCACCTGGTCACGTGAACACAGCATCGCTCAGATTAGCCAAAACAAAATGGGAATTCTCCAACAATGCCGCGGCAAGGTATGCGTCGGCCGTAGATCGGAATCCCTTCTAGCGCGAGGCGGCGGCGGCGGTACCTCTGGCAATGGAGTCCGCGCGGCGGCGGGCGGATCCGAGGAGGAGGAACCCGGCGCTAGGGTTGCCGGTTGGGGATGGATCTGAGGCGCGGAGGTGGGGCGGAGTGGGGTGGGGGGGAGCGAGTGGCGATCCGGTGTGATAGGGACGGTACGGCACGGGCGCGGGCACGGAAAATGGGATTAACTTCGCTGAAGCTCACACAGGCGAATAAAGAGCGCCCTGCTGTATGCGACGGTGCCAGATCAGCACGCCATTAGCGACCGATACGAGGATTAGTGGAGCGCGGCCCGAATTCCGAGGGTTGGTGGCGGAGGAGATTTTGTTCGGGGATGTCGGTCGTGCACGCGTCGTGTCCTTAAGGAGACTTACAGGTGGGGCCTATCGTCTTTTCAATTTCGTTTTTGTGTTGGTTGGTTGCTGGCTGTGTCTGGGTGCCGGACTGCCGGTGGGCTGGCCCGGGTGGGTTTCGGCCCAACTCCATAGTGCTCGTCCATAACGTTGACTGCTCGTCACTGCTCTTTTCAATTTCGTTTTTGAGTATTTCTCAAGCGTCAGCAAAATATCAAAAAAAAATACAGCTACTAAAATTCGAATCATGAGCACTCGGCTCTAGCTCTTGTCAGTTTGTGTTGCATAAAGTAATTGTATGTTATATATAAAAACAGTAGTGATGTATGACCAACTAACTACTCCCTCTTTTTTTTTATACATGACGTTTCCTAGTTCAAAGATGAACTGTTGGGCGTCAAATATTTAGAAACGGAGGTAGTACTAAATATCAATGGATGAAGATGGCCAATGCACATGCAACCTATTAGTTATGGTATATACCTTGTCTACCCTTGTTGGTCGAAGAATGAATTGACTTTGTAGGTTTAGTCAAATTAAACCAGTACTTAGTTTATATAGAAAAGTATCAATGTTTATAATCCTAAACTATATTATATAAATTTGAAATCATAAATATCGACATCTTTTTACATAAATTTAGTTAAATTTACAATAGTTTGAATTAACTATGTTATAAGGCCCTTAAGAATGTTTTTTTTGGGACGGAGATGTTCTAGAATAAAATGTCTTGGTACCCTAAATTTACTTGAGGGCTTGATGCTACGGACGTTTGGACCTCGAACCACACATCAAACAATACAATACAATACAATTTAAGATTTCAATAACATAGATGTTTCAATAATAAAACTGATTGGATGCCATATATTCACCTCATTCCACCACGTGTGTTGAGGTAAATAGATGTAGAATTTAGTTTAATTTTTTATAGTAATTCACTTCAACACATGGACTCGGATAGATAAATAGACATTAAACAAGACCTAAACGGTCAATTCGGTGAGTGGGGTGCAAGGATGGGTCCAGCAGGCAGTGTGGTGTTGATCCAAGTAGCAAAAATGGGTCCAACATGTATATCATATTGATTGGTTCTAGATTTTGCTTCTCTAGCTTATATTACACACATAATCTATTTCAATTTATAAGATATTTTCACTTCTATAAATACATAATGCATGTGCACTTAAATATATATTAGGTCCACATAAATAGTGAAAATAATTTATATAGAAAAAAATTATGTTGAGTTTAGAATAGAGGGAGTAGTAGGAAAAAAAACTTTTAGTTCAACAGAAATGACATTGTTTGATTGGTTGTATGGAGAAAAATTATAGTGTACGCTTGGTTTCGTGGTGAAAAAATACAGTGTCTAGTTGGTTTAGTGGGAAATGTATGGCCTACCCTATGGGAGGCCTTGTTTGGATGGCAGCCTCGGAAGCAAATGTGTGACAGGTAAATCGTCCTGGCTCTAGGCATAGGAAATCCAACGCTTGGCTCGATATTGATGTTTGTGTCCTTTAACTTTCTTTTTTATTATCAATAATTGTAGTAAAATAGAAGCAAAATAGGACAGTAAAACAATGGTAAAGCAGTATGAATACCTTAAGTGAGAATAAAATTTAGAGTATTTTAAATTACATATTTATATTACATATAGCTCTAATATCTCTAAAAATAAATAACTCCGTCGAGCATTTCTTGAAGCAAAATCTATGAGGACAATATTTAGATCGATATTTTTCTAATATATGCTTCTCGATAGAACATGTAGGCATGTAGCTAAGCCATTTAATATTTTTTATGCCATAGTTGATCTCAAATAAATTTTCAATAACTTTAACTTTGAAAAACTTCTTGTCGGCGTTTCGACCCCGGGGGGTCCCTGGACCGACGAGTAAATTGTCGCTGCGTGCTCCAGCACAGATGGGTCAGCGCGAGACGGAACACAAGGAGGGGGAAAACTGCGGCTTCGTGTTGTCCTGCGCCCAGGGTGGATGCGCTTGCAGTAGGGGGTTACAAGCGTCCGCGAGGGAGAGAGAGAGAGCCTGTCCGTCAGCCCGTCCTCCCGCGCGGCCACCTCCTCGTACGAGGGCCCTGGACCTTCCTTTTATAGATGTAAGGAGAGGGTCCAGGTGTACAATTGGGGGTGTAGAAATGTGCTAACGTGTCCGGCAGAGAGGAGCCAGAGCCCTATGTACATGCCGACGTGGCTGTCGGAGAGGTGTTAGTGCCCTGTGCATGTGATGTCGTGGTCGTCGGAGGAGCACTTGAGCCCTGTAGAAGCACAGCTGTCGGGGCTGTCGGGACCTTGCTGACGTCTTCTTGCTTCCGTAGGGGGCTGAGAACCGCCGTCGTCATGGGAGCACGCGGGGTGCCATCATTACTTGTTTACCGGGGCGAGCCAGATGGGACGCCGGTCTTGTTCCCCGTAGCCTGAGCTAGCTAGGGGTAGGGTAATGATGTACCCCCCTGTAACGTGGTCGGTCCGAGCCTAAGGTCGGGCGAGGCGGAGATCGTCTTCCGAGATCGAGGTTGAGTCCGAGCCCTGGGGTCGGGTGAGGCGGAGACCGTCTTCCGAGGTCGAGGTTCAGTCCGAGCCCTGGGGTCGGGCGAGGCGGAGACCGTCTTCCGAGGTCGAGGTTTAGTCCGAGCCCTGGGGTCGGATGAGGCGGAGACCGTCTTCCGAGGTCGAGGCGGGGCCGAGCCCCGGGGTCGGGCGAGGCGGAGCTTCCTATGGCGCCTGAGGCTGGACTCGGCTGCTGTCAGCCTCACCCTGGCGGGTGGCACAGCAGTCGGAGCAGGGCAGGCGGCGTTGTTTTCCTGTCAGGTCAGTCAGTGGAGGGGCGAAGTGACTGCGGTCACTTCGGCCCTGCCGACTGAGGAACGCGCGTCAGGATAAGGTGTCAGGCGATCCTTGCATTGAATGCTCCTGCTATACGGTCGGTTGGCGAGGCGATCTGGCCAAGGTTGCTTCATTGCGAAGCCTACCCGAGCTGGGTCTCGGGCGAGTCGAAGGTGCGCCCGTTGCTTGAGGAGGCCCTCGGGCGAGGCGTGAATCCGCCTAGGTCTACTGTTCTTGCCCGAGGCTGGGCTCGGGCGAGGCGAGATCGTGTCCCTTGAGTGGACGGAGCCTTGACCTGAATTGCGCCCATCAGGCTTTTGCAGCTTGTGCTGATGGTGATTACCAGCCGAGTTTAGGAGTCTTGGGGGTACTCCTAATTATGGTCCCCGACACTTCTTTTAGCTGAGGTTACGGACACAGAATGACCAATAAAACCCGATATACAAGAGATACATTTGGGTAACTATCTACAACTGCAACACTTATAATTCATTGATAGAACCACGGAGATCAATATCAGATAAGTTATGATAAGAAAAAAAGTTTATGCAAAAGAAGTGCAACACTTCTGCATATTATGATTATCCAAAGAATTTAGATTCTCTAAGTTTAAGAAACTAAATAACTTTTCAAATATCTTCGATTGCTCCAATTGGCTTTTCAACGAATTGAAAGGGAATTAGGCTTACACCTAGTTCCTATATAATTTTGGTGGTTGAATTGCCCAACACAAATCTTTGGACTAACTAGTTTGCCCAAGTGTATAGATTATACAGGTGTAAAAGGTTCACACTCAGCCAATAAAAAGACCAAGTGTTGGATTCAATAAAGGAGCAAAGGGGCAACCGAGGGCACCCCTGGTCTGGCGCACCGGACTGTCCGGTGTGCCACCGGACAGTGAACAGTACCTGTCCGGTGCACCAGGGGACTCAGACTCAAACCCTTCACCCTCGGGATTTCTCGGAAGCCGGCGCGCTATAATTCACCGGACTGTCCGGTGTGCACCGGACATGTCCGGTGCTCCAAGGAAGATCGGCCTCCGGAACTCGCCAGCCTCGGGTTCGCGCGGCAGCCGCTCCGCTAAAATTCACCGGACTGTCCGGTGTGCACCGGACTGTCCGGTGTGCCAGCGGAGCAACGGCTCCCTGCGGCGCCAACGGCTCCCTGCGCTGCATTAAATGCGCGCGCAGCGCGCGCAGACGTCAGGGCTGCCCATACCGGTGCACCGGACATCAAACAGTGCATGTCCGGTGTGCACCGGACACCCAGGCGGGCCCACAAGTCAGAAGCTCCAACGGCTAGAATCCAACGGCAACGCTGACGTGGCAGGGGCACCGGACTGTCCGGTGTGCACCGGACTGTCCGGTGCGCCATCGAACAGAAGCCTCCAGCCAACGGTCAAGTTGGGTGGTTGGGGCTATAAATACCCCAACCATCCCACATTCATAGCCATCCAAGTTTTCCCACTTCTCAACCACTTACAAGAGCTAGGCATTCAATTCTAGACACATTCAAAGAGATCAAATCCTCTCCAATTCCACACAAAACCCTAGTGACTAGAGAGAGTGATTTGCCGTGTTCTTTTGAGCTCTTGCGCTTGGATCGCATTCTTTCTTTCTCTTTTGCTCTTGTGATCAACACTCAATTGTAACCAAGGCAAGAGGCACCAATTGTGTGGTGGCCCTTGCGGGGAAGTTTTGTTCCCGGTTGATTGAGAAGAAGGAAAGCTCACTCGGTCCGAGGGACCGTTTGAGAGAGGGAAGGGTTGAAAGAGACCCGGCCTTTGTGGCCTCCTCAACGGGGAGTAGGTTTGCAAGAACCGAACCTCGGTAAAACAAATCCACGTGTCACTTTCCTTATTTGCTTGCGATTTGTTTTGCGCCCTCTCTTGCGGACTCATTTATTATTACTAACGCTAACCCCGGCTTGTAGTTGTGATTATTTTTGTAAATTTCAGTTTCGCCCTATTCACCCCCCCCCCCCTCTAGGCGACTATCAATTGGTATCAGAGCCCGGTGCTTCATTAGAGCCTAACCGCTCGAAGTGATGTCGGGAGATCACGCCAAGAAGGAGATGGAGACCGGCGACGACAAGCCCACTACAAGCCAAGGGAGCACTTCATCTTCATCGGAAGAGTCCCGCACCAAGAGAAGAGAGAAGAAGAAGAAATCCTCCAAGCGGAAGGAGAAAAGATCTTCCTCCTCTCAACATAAGGAGAAGAAGGAAAAATCTTCTCACAAGCCGCATCGGAGTGGGGACAAGCACAAAAGGATGAGGAAGGTGGTCTTCTACGAGACCGACACTTCATCGACCTCCACCTCCGGCTCCGACGCGGCGTCCGTCACTTCTAAACGCCAAGAGCGTAAGAAGTATAGTAAGATCCCCCTACGCTACCCTCGCGTTCCTAAACATACACCTTTACTTTCCGTCCCATTAGGCAAACCACCAACTTTTAATGGTGAAGATTATGCTATGTGGAGTAATTTGATGCAATTTCATCTAATCTCTCTCCACAAAAGATTATGGGATGTTGTTGAGTATGGTGTACAGGTACCATCCGTAGGGGATGAGGACTACGACTCGGACGAAGTAGCCCAAATCGAGCACTTCAACTCTCAAGCCACAACCATTCTCCTTGCCTCTTTAAGCAAGGAGGAATACAACAAAGTACAAGGGTTGAAGAACGCCAAAGAGATTTGGGATCTTCTCAAGACGGCACACGAAGGTGATGAACTCACCAAGATCACCAAGCGGGAAACGATCGAGGGGGAGCTCGGTCGCTTCCGTCTTCGCCAAGGGGAGGAGCCACAAGACATGTACAACCGGCTCAAGACCTTGGTGAACCAAGTGCGCAACCTCGGGAGCACAAAATGGGATGACCACGAAGTGGTTAAGGTTATTCTGAGAGCCCTTATTTTCCTTAACCCTACCCAAGTACAATTAATTCGTGGCAATCCTAGATATACACAAATGACCCCCGAGGAAGTCATCGGGAATTTTGTTAGTTTTGAATGCATGATTAAGGGCTCCAAGAAGATCAACGAGCTTGATGAGCCTTCCACATCCGAGGCGCAACCCGTGGCCTTCAAGGCAACGGAGGAGGAGTCTACACCAAGTAGACAACCAATTGACGCCTCCAAGCTCGACAACGAGGAGATGGCCCTAATCATCAAAAGCTTCCGGCAAATCCTCAAGCAACGGAAGGGGAAGGACTACAAATCCCGTTCCAAGAAGGTTTGCTACAAGTGTGGTAAGCCCGGTCACTTTATTGCTAAATGTCCATTATCAAGTGACAGTGACAGGGACAACGACAAGAAGGGCAAGAGGAAGGAGAAGAAGAAGTACTACAAGAAGAAGGGCGGCGATGCCCATGTTTGTCGGGAGTGGGACTCCGACGAAAGCTCAAGCGACTCCTCCGATGACGAGGACGCCGCCAACATCGCCGTCACCAAAGGCCTCCTCTTCCCCAACGTCGGCCACAAGTGCCTTATGGCCAAGGACGGCAAAAAGAAGGTAAAATCAAAATCCTCCACTAAATATGAAACATCTAGTGATGAGGATGATAAAAATGAGGAGGATAACTTACGTATTCTTTTTGCCAACCTTAACATGGAACAAAAGGAAAAATTAAATGAGCTAATTAATGCTATCCATGAAAAGGATGATCTCTTGGACTCCCAAGAGGATTTCCTAATCAAGGAAAACAAGAAACATGTTAAGGTTAAAAATGCTTATGCTCTAGAAAGAGAAAAATGTGAAAAATTATCTAGTGAGCTAAGCACTTGCCATGAGATTTTAGACAACCTTAGAAATGAAAATGCTAATTTGTTGGCTAAGGTTGATTCTCATGTTTGCATTGATCCTAGAAATGATGATGTTGATTTGCTTGCTAGGATTGATGAATTGAATGCTTGCATCGCTAGCCTTAGAAATGAGAATGAGAAATTAATTGCTAAGGCTAAGGATTTTGATGTTTGCAATACTACTATTTCTGACCTTAGAACTAAGAATAATTTGTTGCATGCTAAGGTTATTGAATTAAAGTCTTGCAAACCCTCTACATCTACTATTGAGCATGTGTCCATTTGCACTAGATGTAGAGATATTAATGTTGATGCTATCCATGATCACCTTGCCTTAATTAAAAAACAAAATGATCACATAGCACAACTTAATGCTAAAATTAGAGAGCATGACTTAGAAAATGAAAAATTTAAATTAGCTAGAAGCATGCTCTATAATGGGAGACGCCCGGGCATTAAGGACGGCATTGGCTTTCAAAGGGGAGACAATGTCAAAATTAATGCCCCTCCTAAGAACTTGTCTAACTTTGTTAAGGGCAAGGCTCCCATGCCTCAGGATAACGAGGGTTACATTTTGTACCCTGCCGGGTATCCTGAGAATAAGATTAAGAAAATTCATTCTAGGAAGTCTCACTCTGGCCCTAATTATGCTTTTATGTATAAGGGTGAGACATCTAGATCTAGGCAACCAACACATGCCAAGTTGCCTAGAAAGAAAACTATTAATGCATCAAATGATCATGCCATTTCATTTAAAACTTTTGATGCATCTTATGTGTTGACTAGCAAATCTGGCAAGGTAGTTGCCAAAATTGTTGGGGGCAAACACAAGGGCTCCAAGACTTGTGTTTGGGTACCCAAAGTTCTTGTATCTAATGCTAAAGGACCCAAAACCGTTTGGGTACCTAAAACAAAGAACTAAACTTGTTTTGTAGGTTTATGCATCCGGGGGCTCAAGTTGGATACTCGACAGCGGGTGCACAAACCATATGACAGGGGAGAAAAGGATGTTCTCCTCCTATGAGAAAAACAAAGATCCCCAACGAGCGATTACATTCGGGGATGGAAACCAAGGTTTGGTCAAAGGTTTGGGTAAAATTGCTATTTCACCTGACCATTCCATTTCCAATGTTTTTCTTGTTGATTCATTAGATTACAACTTGCTTTCTGTTTCCCAATTATGTCAAATGGGCTACAACTGTCTTTTTACTGATATAGGTGTCACTGTCTTTAGAAGAAGTGATGATTCAATAGCATTTAAGGGTGTGTTAGAGGGTCAGCTATACTTAGTAGATTTTGATAGAGCTGAGCTCGACACATGTTTAATTGCTAAGACTAACATGGGTTGGCTCTGGCACCGCCGACTAGCCCATGTTGGGATGAAGAATCTTCATAAGCTTCTAAAGGGAGAGCACATTTTAGGACTAACCAATGTTCATTTTGAGAAAGACAGGATTTGTAGCGCATGCCAAGCAGGGAAGCAAGTTGGCACTCATCATCCACACAAGAACATAATGACGACTGACAGGCCACTGGAGCTCCTACACATGGATCTATTCGGCCCGATCGCTTACATAAGCATCGGCGGGAGTAAGTACTGTCTAGTTATTGTGGATGATTATTCTCGCTTCACTTGGGTATTCTTTTTACAGGAAAAATCTCAAACCCAAGACACCTTAAAAGGATTCTTAAGACGGGCTCAAAATGAGTTTGGCTTAAGGATCAAGAAAATAAGAAGCGACAACGGAACGGAGTTCAAGAACTCTCAAATTGAAGGCTTCCTTGAGGAGGAGGGCATCAAGCATGAGTTCTCTTCTCCCTACACACCTCAACAAAATGGTGTAGTAGAGAGGAAGAATCGAACTCTATTGGACATGGCAAGAACCATGCTTGATGAGTACAAGACACCGGACCGGTTTTGGGCCGAAGCGGTCAACACCGCCTGCTACGCCATCAACCGGTTATATCTTCACCGAATCCTCAAGAAGACATCCTACGAACTCCTAACCGGTAAAAAGCCCAACATTTCATACTTTAGAGTTTTTGGTAGCAAATGCTTTATTCTTGTTAAAAGAGGTAGAAAATCTAAATTTGCACCTAAAACTGTAGAAGGCTTTTTACTAGGATATGACTCAAACACAAGGGCATATAGAGTTTTTAACAAGTCCACTGGACTAGTTGAAGTCTCATGTGACGTTGTGTTTGATGAAACTAACGGCTCTCAAGTAGAGCAAGTTGATCTTGATGAGATAGGTGAAGAACAGGCTCCATGCATAACGCTAAGGAACATGTCCATTGGGGATGTGTGTCCTAAGGAATCCGAAGAGCCTCCACATGCACAAGATCAACCATCCTCCTCCATGCAAGCATCTCCACCAACTCAAAATGAGGATGAGGCTCAAGATGATGAAAAGCAAAATCAAGAAGACGAGCCACCTCAAGATGATAGCAATGATCAAGGGGGAGATACAAATGATCAAGAAAAGGAGGATGAGGAAGAACCAAGACCGCCACACCCAAGAGTCCACCAAGCAATCCAACGAGATCACCCCGTCGACACCATCCTCGGCGACATTCATAAGGGGGTAACTACTCGATCTCGGGTTGCTCATTTCTGTGAACATTACTCTTTTGTTTCCTCTATTGAGCCTCACAGGGTAGAGGAAGCTCTCCAAGACTCGGATTGGGTGGTGGCAATGCAAGAGGAGCTCAACAATTTCACGAGGAACGAGGTATGGCATTTAGTTCCACGTCCTAACCAAAATGTTGTAGGAACCAAATGGGTCTTCCGCAACAAGCAAGATGAGCATGGTGTGGTGACAAGGAACAAAGCTCGACTCGTGGCCAAAGGGTATTCACAAGTGGAAGGTTTGGATTTTGGTGAAACCTATGCACCCGTAGCTAGGCTTGAGTCAATTCGCATATTATTAGCCTATGCTACTTACCATGGCTTCAAGCTTTATCAAATGGACGTGAAGAGTGCCTTCCTCAATGGACCAATCAAGGAAGAGGTCTATGTTGAGCAACCTCCCGGCTTTGAAGACAGTGAGTACCCTAACCATGTCTATAGGCTCTCTAAGGCGCTTTATGGGCTCAAGCAAGCCCCAAGAGCATGGTATGAATGCCTAAGAGATTTCCTTATTGCTAATGGCTTCAAAGTTGGCAAGGCCGATCCTACACTCTTTACTAAAACTCTTGAAAATGACTTGTTTGTATGCCAAATTTATGTTGATGATATTATATTTGGGTCTACTAACAAGTCTACATGTGAAGAGTTTAGTAGGATCATGACACAGAAATTCGAGATGTCGATGATGGGGGAGTTAAAGTATTTTCTAGGATTCCAAGTCAAGCAACTCCAAGAGGGCACCTTCATTAGCCAAACGAAGTACACTCAAGACATTCTTGCTAAGTTTGGGATGAAGGATGCCAAACCCATCAAGACACCCATGGGAACTAATGGGCATCTCGACCTCGACACGGGAGGTAAGTCCGTGGATCAAAAGGTATACCGGTCGATGATTGGTTCATTGCTTTATTTATGTGCATCTCGACCGGACATTATGCTTTCCGTTTGCATGTGTGCAAGATTTCAAGCCGATCCTAAGGAATCACACCTTACGGCCGTAAAACGAATCTTGAGATATTTGGCTTACACACCTAAGTTTGGGCTTTGGTACCCTCGGGGATCCACGTTTGATTTAATTGGTTATTCGGATGCCGATTGGGCGGGGTGCAAAATTAATAGGAAGAGCACATCAGGGACTTGCCAGTTCTTGGGAAGATCCTTGGTGTCTTGGGCTTCAAAGAAGCAAAATTCGGTCGCTCTTTCCACCGCCGAAGCCGAGTACATTGCCGCAGGACATTGTTGCGCGCAATTGCTTTGGATGAGGCAAACCCTGCGGGACTACGGTTACAAATTAACCAAAGTCCCTTTGCTATGTGATAATGAGAGTGCAATCAAAATGGCCGACAATCCCGTCGAGCATAGCCGCACTAAGCACATAGCCATTCGGTATCATTTTCTTAGGGATCACCAACAAAAGGGGGATATCGAGATTTCTTACATTAATACTAAAGATCAATTAGCCGATATCTTTACCAAGCCACTTGATGAACAATCTTTTACCAGACTTAGGCATGAGCTCAATATTCTTGATTCTAGAAATTTCTTTTGCTAGCTTGCACACATAGCTCATTTAAATACCTTTGATCATATCTCTTTTATATGCTATGACTAATGTGTTTTCAAGTTTATTTCAAACCAAGTCATAGGTATATTGAAAGGGAATTGGAGTCTTCGGCGAAGACAAAGGCTTCCACTCCGTAACTCATGCTTCGCCACCACTCCGAGCAACTCTCTCTTCTTTGGGGGAGAAATGAGCATCAAGGAAAAGGACTTCATCCTTGGGGGAGAGAGTAAAAGCTCAAACGCAAAAGGACTTCGTCTTTGGTATAATCTTAACTCACTTATTTGTGACCAAAGGGGAAGATTGCACTTTGAGGGCTCTAATGATTCCGTTTTTGGCGATTCATGCCAAAAAGGGGGAGAAATGAGCCCAAAGCAAAAGGACCGCACCACCACCACCAAATTCAAAAACTTAGTGCTTTCCAAAAGTCTTTATCATTTGGTATCCTATTGTGTTCAAAAGGGGGAGAAAGTAGTATTTCAAAAATGGTATATCAAAACCCTCTTGAACACTAAGAGGTAGATCTCTTTTAGGGGGAGTTTTGTTTAGTCAAAGGAAAAGCATTTGAAACAGGGGGAGGAAATTTCAAATCTTGAAAATGCTTTTGCAAACTCTTATTTATTTACCTTTGACTATTTGCAAAAGATCTATGAAAAGGAATTACAAAAGGTTTTGCAAAAACAAAACAAGTGGTGCAAACGTGGTCCAAAATGCTAAATAAGAAAGAAACATTCCATGCATATCTTGTAAGTAGTTTTATTGGCTCAATTCCAAGCAACCTTTACACTTACATTATGCAAACTAGTTCAATTATGCACTTCTATATTTGCTTTGGTTTGTGTTGGCATCAATCACCAAAAAGGGGGAGATTGAAAGGGAATTAGGCTTACACCTAGTTCCTATATAATTTTGGTGGTTGAATTGCCCAACACAAATCTTTGGACTAACTAGTTTGCCCAAGTGTATAGATTATACAGGTGTAAAAGGTTCACACTCAGCCAATAAAAAGACCAAGTGTTGGATTCAATAAAGGAGCAAAGGGGCAACCGAGGGCACCCCTGGTCTGGCGCACCGGACTGTCCGGTGTGCCACCGGACAGTGAACAGTACCTGTCCGGTGCACCAGGGGACTCAGACTCAAACCCTTCACCCTCGGGATTTCTCGGAAGCCGGCGCGCTATAATTCACCGGACTGTCCGGTGTGCACCGGACATGTCCGGTGCTCCAAGGAAGATCGGCCTCCGGAACTCGCCAGCCTCGGGTTCGCGCGGCAGCCGCTCCGCTAAAATTCACCGGACTGTCCGGTGTGCACCGGACTGTCCGGTGTGCCAGCGGAGCAACGGCTCCCTGCGGCGCCAACGGCTCCCTGCGCTGCATTAAATGCGCGCGCAGCGCGCGCAGACGTCAGGGCTGCCCATACCGGTGCACCGGACATCAAACAGTGCATGTCCGGTGTGCACCGGACACCCAGGCGGGCCCACAAGTCAGAAGCTCCAACGGCTAGAATCCAACGGCAACGCTGACGTGGCAGGGGCACCGGACTGTCCGGTGTGCACCGGACTGTCCGGTGCGCCATCGAACAGAAGCCTCCAGCCAACGGTCAAGTTGGGTGGTTGGGGCTATAAATACCCCAACCATCCCACATTCATAGCCATCCAAGTTTTCCCACTTCTCAACCACTTACAAGAGCTAGGCATTCAATTCTAGACACATTCAAAGAGATCAAATCCTCTCCAATTCCACACAAAACCCTAGTGACTAGAGAGAGTGATTTGCCGTGTTCTTTTGAGCTCTTGCGCTTGGATCGCATTCTTTCTTTCTCTTTTGCTCTTGTGATCAACACTCAATTGTAACCAAGGCAAGAGGCACCAATTGTGTGGTGGCCCTTGCGGGGAAGTTTTGTTCCCGGTTGATTGAGAAGAAGGAAAGCTCACTCGGTCCGAGGGACCGTTTGAGAGAGGGAAGGGTTGAAAGAGACCCGGCCTTTGTGGCCTCCTCAACGGGGAGTAGGTTTGCAAGAACCGAACCTCGGTAAAACAAATCCACGTGTCACTTTCCTTATTTGCTTGCGATTTGTTTTGCGCCCTCTCTTGCGGACTCATTTATTATTACTAACGCTAACCCCGGCTTGTAGTTGTGATTATTTTTGTAAATTTCAGTTTCGCCCTATTCACCCCCCCCCTCTAGGCGACTATCACGAATCGAGCATGCTGACCGTTTTTATGAAAAAATGACCTCTTGGTGTTTGGACGGGGTCTTAGTCCTCCTGGGCTCGGGCGAGGCAAGATCGTGTCCCTTGAGTGGACGGAGCCTTGACCTAAATTGCGCCCATCAGGCTTTTGCAGCTTGTGCTGATGGTGATTACCAGCCGAGTTTAGGAGTCTTGGGGGTACCCCTAATTATGGTCCTCGACAGTAGCCCCCGAGCCTTAAAGGGAGTGTTGGTACTCGCTTGGAGGCTTTGTCACACTTTTTTGCAAGGGGACCGGCCTTTCTCGGTTACATTTTGTTTCGGTGGGTGCGCGCGAGCGCACCCGCCGGGTGTAGCCCCCGAGGCCTCAAAAGAGTGGTTTGACTCCTCCGAGGTCTTAGTGCCTTTCGTGACGCCTCGACCGGTCTGGTTGTTCCCTCATGCGATCTGATCGTAGCCCGGGTGCATGGTCAGGTTCCGAGTTCTCGTGCTAGTATGTTGACGCTGTCAACGGTTTGGCCGGAGCCGGGTTTGCGAGAGCAGCCCCCGAGCCTCTGCACAGAGCGAGAGGACAGCCAAGGACTGACTCGGCTTTTATCATACGCCCCTTCGTCGCCTTTCCGCAAGGAGGAGGGGGGGAAAGCGCCATGTTGCCCCCGGAGGGCGCCGAACATGGTGTCTCCAGTGAGTTGCTAACGGGTGAATCGAGTGGACGCCTGTGTCCCGTTCGATAAGGGTCGGCTGGTGGCTCAGAGGCGCGCTCCAAAAGTACCTGCAGGTGATTTGCCGGACCCGGTCCCGTTTGATAGGGTCCAAGGGCTCGATGCCTCCCTCTGATGGGATTCTGTTACAGAATCGCTCCTGCTGGTCTCGGAAATGTCCTAGGGTACCTCGGGAGCGTAGCCCGAGCCTCGGCCATGTATCGGACGTACCCAGAGTCATCCCTCGCTCTGCGTGTTCTGGGGTGGCTGTCGAACCCTTCGGGGGGCCAGCCTTCGAACCCCTGATCAGTAGTGGGCGCGGAGCCCGAGTGCTCTGAGGCGGCTGTCGAACCCTTTCGAGGGGCCAGTCTTTGAACCTCTAATCAGTAATGAGCCTGGAGCCCGAGTGCTCTGAGGCGGTTGTCGAACCCTTCCGAGGGGCCAGCCTTCGAACCTCTGATCAGTAATGAGCCTAGAGCCCGAGTGCTCTGAGGCGGCTATTGAACCCTTCCTAGGGGCCAGCCTTCGAACCTCTGATCAGTAGTGGGGGCTCGGGGCCCGCTTCCTTCGCGGAGAAGGATCCCTTTTGGAGTATCCCCTTTCCCGGTCCCTGTAGCAAGAGAGAGAAAGGGGAAGAGGAAAAGGATACGAAATTAAACGATGTGGCGCACCTTTTTTGATGTGGTCATCATGGCGGAGGTGAAGCGTCGCCCGCTTCGCCTGCCAAAGGTGTTGCCTGCCCTGCCGCGAAGTTAATGCGACGGGACGGGTGGTTCGCGGGGTAGCCGTCGCGCGAGCCGTTCGAGGGACGGAACACGGGCGCGTCGTCTTCACGACGTGGGAGAGGGCTCCCCTGCTGCTCTAGGAGGGGACGTGAGCATGCAGACGATTTGACTGCTGCCTCCGCCCGCCTGCTGCCGCCATTACTGCTGGCCCACTTTTGGCCATATCGACCGTCGCGCCTTCTCCCGCGGCTGACTGACCTGTGACCGATGTGCTTGGTTGGCACTGTTGGGCCATGCGCAGGGTTGCCTCGAGTCGCGGCACCGGTTCCGCAGTCGAGAAGGCGCGACATTGGCGTAAGTGGCGGTGCAGTTTTTCACACGTAGCAACCGGCGCGCCGGTTACATGACGTGTGGGCCTGGGCCTCCATGCTGGATGCATCGAAGTCGAAAGGGTGCATTCCCGTGGTGCAGTTGCATGCCGCCTGCATGGCGGTCTACCCTTTCACCCGCTGGTTTAGGCGAAGGTGGAGGAGTGCTTGTAACCGCGGGGCGGTTACATGCTCCGCGCGCGGTGGTTTGGCTTCTTCTGTCCTGGGCCAGCTCGCATGACGCGTGGGACCCAGCCCCCGTGTCGTAGGGGGAGGACCTTGGAGCGCGTTGGTGAAGACTTAGTCTGCGACACTGAGGACGCGAGTGGGAAGAGTCGCCTTTAAAAAGGGATCGACCCCCTGGGTGGTAGCCACGCCTTCGCACTCCCCTCATGCATTGTGCCCTTCCACCTTCCGATCCCCCGGATGGGGAGCGCCCGCGTTGTTTTTGTCTTGCTGTTGTTGGAGGAGTGCAACTTCGTGGAGGTTAGCACCTTTCAGCCATTGCTCGGCTTCAAAGATTTTCATCAGGCAGCCCGGCTGCATCCCCTCACTAATGGTCACCCAGGATGGTGACCACCAGTTCGATGGTGGGGAGAAGCAAGCCGGGCTGCGGCCTCTGCCTCGCCCTCAGCTTCAAGGATCTTCATCATCCTTGCTGGGGCGGGGGGCGAGCTGAGCCGGGGCCTGCCTTCACGTGGGCTGGCGTCCCGCTTCTTCCTCCGGCATCTGGGGGTGGAAACCATCCTCCAGCTCTGCGGAGGAGGCATCCTCCAGCCATGCGGGGGAAGGCAAACTGCTGCTGCCTGGCCAGGGTGCCGCATTCCGTCCTCTGCCCGGGCGACTGTGGCCAGCCGCACCGGAGGGTCTCACAACACGTCGTACGTCGCGAGGGCGGTACTCGTGTTCTGGGACGGTCCCGTTCTCGTTTTCATGGCGAGGACGGGAGTGAGGACCTGTCGGTGCGCTTTGGGGCGGTCGGCGCTCGCTAGTGCGGTGTTGGTGGGCAGGTGGCTACCGTCATTGGTGCTGAGGTGGTGGCAGCCGGAAAAAGCTTCCCCGCCGACGAGACCGTCAGCGCCACCCGCGGACCGACCTCTGGCTCTTTGGCTTTGATAGCTTGTCCTCGCCCCTCGAGTGGGGACGTGGGCGAGGGCCTTGTCGCAGCAGCGTCTGCCCTGAGGTCATCGCTGCTGCTGTTTAGCCGCCCGGAGAGGAGGTCGTTGTCGCTGCTGCTGGAGCGGGCGGCGGCGAGCCAACTGGAGTTTGTCGTCCCGCAGCCCCCCCGATGTGGAGGTTGTTCATACCCGCGGGAGTGGAACCGGAGTTCCGTTTGTAATGGCACCTTGAGTTCCAGTGTCTGTTCATTGTGGCTGTCGGGGCCTGAACATCTTGGTATTTTGGGTGCGATACCGTGTTTCTTCCTCATTTCGAGCACTAGGACTGGCCTGTCGGCTAGCTGAACCGCTTAACCAAGTGTGAGTTGCCCTGTGCGGAAGGTGACGAGTGAGGTATCCGTATCCCGGAGGCGTAGGAGTCCCTCGGCTCGGTCGGCCTTGCCACCCAAGGCTTCTCTTGCTCAGTTAAAGAAACCCTCGGCCGCTCTGCGATGAGCTGGAGCCGGAGGCAGCGGTGTCAGTGTGGACAGAGGCGGAGTCGGCTCGAGAAGAAGCTTCGTCGGCCCAGGAGCAGGGGACTTCCCAGGCCGAGGAGGCGTAGCAGCGGCGGCTGGAACCTGGCTAGGTCGTCCACTGGCGGGACCAACCCCGGAGTCGGGCTGCCGAGGCCATGAGCCGGGCTGATGTCCTCGGGGGACAGCTGGCTGAGGCCACAGAGTGGCCGGTCAAGCCGTCTGCTCGGGCCGGGTTCCTGGAGGAGACCCTGGCGGCGATGGCCCAGGCGTGGTGCTGACATCTTCCTTCGAGGTGGAGATCCTTCGCCCGTGTCGCCATCCGAGGCCGAGCCAGATTCCGCCGAAGGTGGAGACGATGCCGAGGGTGCTGCTGCTCCCCCTATTGATGTCTGAACCTGCAGGAACAGTTTGTCTATAGTACGCGTATGTTTTTTGCGGTCGCCGAGGCCCAAGCATATCATTGTCGTGTTATAAAGCTGTGTTTCTTTTCCCCTTGTTTCGAGTATCAGGACTTGTTTGTCGGTAGCAGAATCGCTCATCCGAGCGAGAGTTACTTATCGCGGAAGGTGATGAGTGAGGTATCCGTATCCTAGAGGCGTAGGAGTCCCTCGGCTCGGCCGGCCTTGCCGCTTACGTGTACTCTTGCCCGTCCACAGGATTCTGTTATCGATATAGTCGAGAAGGCATGAAAAATCGTTTTGGCAGAAAAGTTTTCGAGCATTAAGACTTGTTCGGTCAGCAGAATCGCTTATCCGAGCGTGAGTTACTTATCGCAGAAGGTGATGAGTGAGGTATCCGTATCCCGGAGGCGTAGGAGTCCCTCGGCTCGGTCGGCCTTGCCGCTTACGTGTACTCCATCGTTTTCAGGATCCCACTATCGAAAAGCGCGAAAGATGTTCTGGCAGAAAGACTTTTTCTGGGGAAAATTTTGACGCAGAGGGGGTTCCCCCCTTCTATCCCCCGAGGGAGGGTCGGGCTTTGCCGAGGCAAGGCTGACCCTTCCTTGACGGTTAGACTCTATTTGTGTATGCAAAGAGAATGAGGTATATGAACGACTTGAAAACATCTTAAGGGTAAAAGCGACGTAGCTGTCGGATGTTCCAAGCATTGCTGTAGACCACTTCTTGACTGTTGGCCAGCTTGTATGTTCCGGGCTTCAAAATCTTGGCGATGATGAACGACCCTTCCCAGGGAGGAGTGAGCTTGTGGCTCCCTCGGGCGTCTTGTCGTAGCCGAGGTACCAAGTCCCCCACCTGGAGGTCTCGGGACCGAACCCCTCGGGCGTGGTAGTGTCGCAGAGACTGTTGGTACCGCGCCGAGTGTAGTAAGGCCATGTCCCGAGTCTCTTCCAGCTGGTCCAGTGAGTCTTCTCGGCTGGTCTGGTTGCTTCGGTCGTCGTACGCCCTTGTCCTTGGGGAACCGTATTCTAAGTCTGTGGGCAAGATAGCCTCGACCCCATAGACTAGAAAAAACAGTGTGAAGCTCGTGGCTCGGCTTGGCGTCGTCCTCATACTCCAGACCATCGAGGGGAGTTCCTTCATCCATCGCTTGCCGAACTTGTTGAGGTCGTTGTAGATCCTCGGCTTAAGTCCCTGTAGAATCATGCCGTTGGCACGCTCCACCTGCCCATTCGTCATGGATTGAGCTACGGCGGCCCAGTCCACCCGGATGTGGTGGTCCTCGCAGAAGTCCAGGAACTTCCTGCCAGTGAACTGGGTGCCGTTGTCGGTGATGATGGAGTTCGGGACCCCAAAGCGATGGATGATGTTGGTGAAGAACGCCACCGTCTGTTCGGACCTGATGCTGTTTAGGGGTCGGACCTCGATCCACTTGGAGAATTTGTCGATAGCGACCAGCAGGTGCGTGAAGCCCCCGGGTGCCTTCTGCAAGGGGCCGACAAGGTCCAGACCCCACACAGCAAACGACCAGGTGATGGGTATTATTTGCAGGGCCTGAGCGGGCAGGTGTGTCTGCCTTGCGTAGAATTGACACCCTTGGCAGGTGTGTACAATCCTAGTGGCGTCGGCCACCGCGGTTGGCCAGTAGAAACCTTGTCGGAAGGCGTTTCCAATGAGGGCTCGAGGTGCTGCGTGATGACCGCAAGCCCCCGAGTGTATTTTTTGCAATAGCTCCTGACCTTCGGCGATGGATATGCATCGCTGGAGGATGCCTGAGGGGCCACGGTGGTAGAGCTCCTTTTCGTCACCCTGCAAGACGAACGACTTGGCGCGCCGCGCCAGTCGCCGAGCTTCGGCTCTGTCGAGGGGTAGCTCTCCTCGGTGGAGATATTGCAGGTACGGGGTCTGCCAGTTTCGATTAGGCGTGACCCCATTCCGCTCTTCCTCGACGCGCAGTGCCTCACCCTCGGCGGCCGAGGGTGCCTCGGGCTGGGCCGAGGCCTCCCCGGGCTCGGGCGTGTCGTCGGTCTTGACGGAGGGTTGATGTAGGTCTCGGGAGAAGACGTCCGGGGGAACCGTTGTCCGTCCCGAGGCTATCTTAGCCAGCTCGTCCGCAGTCTCATTGTACCGTCGAGCGACGTGGTTGAGCTCAAGCCCGTAAAACTTGTCTTCCAGGCGCCGAACCTCATCGCAGTAGGCCTCCATCTTCGGGTCGCGGCAGTGGGAGTTCTTCATGACTTGGTCGATGACAAGCTGTGAGTCGCCACGAACGTCGAGGCGCCGAACCCCTAGCTCGATGGCGGTGCGCAACCCGTTAACCAGAGCCTCGTACTCGACCACATTGTTTGACACCGGGAAATGGAGGCGCAACACGTAGCGGAGGTGCTTCCCGAGGGGTGAGATGAAGAGCAGGCCCGCACCCGCTCCTGTTTTCATCAGCGACCCGTCGAAATACATGGTCCAGAGTTCTGGTTGGATCGGAGCTGCTGGAAGCTGGGTGTTGACTCATTCAGCCACAAAGTCCGCCAAGACTTGGGACTTGATGGCCTTCCGTGGAGCGAACGAGATTGTCTCGCCCATGATCTCCACCGCCCATTTTGCAATCCTACCCGAGGCCTCTCGGCACTGGATGATCTCCCCCAGGGGGAAGGGTGACACCACAGTCACCGGATGAGACTCGAAGTAGTGTCGCAACTTTCGCTGTGTCAGAATTACCACGTACAGTAGCTTCTGAATTTGCGGGTAGCGGATTTTGGTCTCGGACAGTACTTCACTGATGAAGTAGACCGGCCTCTGGACGAGCAATGCATGCCCTTCTTCTCGTCTCTCGACCACGATCGCGGCGCTGACCACCTGAGCGGTTGCGGCTACGTAGATCAAGAGGGCTTCTCCCGCAGCGGGGGGCACCAAGATGGGCGCGCTTGTAAGGAGCGCCTTTAAGTTCCCGAGGGCTTCCTCGGCCTCGGGGGTCCAAGTGAAGCGCTCGGTCTTCCTTAGAGGCGGTACAGGGGTAGGCCGCTTTCGCCGAGGCGCGAGATGAAGCGGCTCAGAGCCGCAAGGCATCCCATGACCCTCTGTACTCCTTTCAAGTCCTTGATAGGCCCCATGTTGGTGATGGCCGCGATTTTCTCTGGGTTGGCCTCGATGCCCCGCTCAGAGACGATGAACCCCAGGAGCATGCTTCGGGGGACTCCGAAGACACACTTCTCGGGATTGAGTTTTACGCCTTTCGCCTTGAGACACTTGAATGTCGTTTCAAGGTCAGTGAGGAGGTCGGAGGCTTTCCTCGTCTTGACTACGATGTCATCGACGTAAGCCTCGACCGTTCGACCAATGTGCTCTCCGAACACGTGGTTCATGCACCTTTGGTATGTCGCGCCTGCATTCCTCATACCAAATGGCATAGTAATATAGCAGTACATGCCAAAAGGTGTGATGAAAGAAGTTGCGAGCTGGTCGGACTCTTTCATCCTGATTTGGTGATACCCTGAGTAGGCATCGAGGAATGACAGGGTTTCACACCCAGCAGTGGAATCCACGATTTGATCGATGCGAGGCAGAGGGTAGGGAACCTTCGGACATGCTTTGTTTAGACCAGTGTAGTCTACACACATCCTCCATTTCCCACCTTTCTTTTTCACAAGCACAGGGTTGGCTAGCCATTCGGGATGGAATACCTCTTTGATGAACCCTGCAGCCATCAGCTTGTGGATCTCCTCGCCTATGGCTCTGCGCTTTTCTTCGTCGAATCGGCGCAGAGGCTGCTTCACGGGTCGGGCTCCAGCTCGAATATCCAGCGAGTGCTCGGCGACATCCCTCGGTATGCCAGGCATGTCCGAGGGACTCCACGCAAAAACCTCGGTGTTCGCGCGGAGAAAGTCGACGAACACTGCTTCCTATTTGGGGTCGAGCTCGGAGCCGATCCGGACTTGCTTAGAGGCATCGTTGCTGGGGTCAAGGATGACGGACTTAACCGCCTCTGCTGGCTCGAAGTTGCCGGCGTGGCGCTTCACATCCGGCACCTCCTTGGAGAGGCACTCCAGGTCGGCGATGAGGGCCTCGGATTCGGCGAGGGCCTCAGCTTACTCCACGCACTCCACATCGCATTCGTACGCGTGTCGGTACGTGGATCCGACGGTGATGACCCCGTTGGGGCCCGACATCTTAAGCTTGAGGTAGGTGTAGTTGGGGACGGCCATGAACTTGGCGTAGCATGGTCTCCCCAGCACTGCGTGGTAGGTTCCTCGGAACCCGACCACCTCGAACGTGAGGGTTTCCTTTTGGAAGTTGGAGGGGGTCCCGAAGCAGACGGGCAGATCGAGTTGCCCAAGGGGTTGGACGCGCTTCCCGGGGATGATCCCGTGAAAGGGCGCCGCACCGGCCCGGATCATGGACAGATCGATCTGCAAGAGCCCGAGGGTCTCGACGTAGATGATGTTGAGGCTGCTGTCTCCGTCCATGAGGACCTTGGTAAGCCTGACGTTGCCGATGATGGGATCGACAACGAGCGGGTACTTCCCCGGGCTCGGCACGCGGTCGGTAGGGGTGAAAACGGGTAGGGTACCCGAAACGGGTACCGGATACGGGTACTGTTTCGGGACCATTTTCCGGATATGGGTACGGGTATTTTTGCATCCGGGACGGATACAGGTACTACCCGGATAAAAACTCATCGGATACGGGACGGATACAGAACAACCAATACCCAGTAAATACCCGAAACTGGCGGGCAGATACAGGTACCTAGCTGCCGGGTACCCGGTACCTTTTCTCCACCTTGTGTCTCAGCCGTGCGTCTCACTATCTCAGGCAATCAGGCTCTCACGGTCAGCCCATATGTGTGTGGGCCGTTGCCAAAGGCTGAGGCTGCTGAGGCCCGTTGGTTTTTTTAGTGCACTCGGGTGATCGACTGATCGGGTCTTGGACTCTTGGCTTGGGCGGACGACCAGACGCTAGGGCTGGGCAAGGCGCCGCCGCAGCTCTGGCACTGGAGACCGGTCGACTGCACCGCCGCGCCGCCGCCGGCGTGTGCCACTTCGACCCCGCCACCGCGCCACAACTGCTTCCGTGCAAGTCTACAGCCAGCCAGCTAGCCAGGCGCTGTTCACCCGTGCTCGCACGATGCAGCCGCCCCATGCCAGCAGTGCCGGTCCTGACATTTTAGAGGCCCAGGGCTAGACTTATAATAGAGGCCCTTTCCAATAATAACTATTATACATAAATATGGTGTATATAGGTTATAAAAAACACTCCATATATATCTAAAAACTGTTCATATCAAATAAGAATAACAAGTACATAATATGATTTTACCTTAAAAATTTCTTCGAACATGTCTAGCCGCAAAGTCGTTGATGATGATGTCAATATCAATCTTATCCAATAATATCTTTCTTGAGACATGTGAGACCTTAAATAATTTTTCACTAACTTCAACTTTGAAAAACTTCTTTCAGCAGATGCCACAGTGACAGGCACGGTAAATAATCTGAATATTTAAAACTCACAATCCGATGGATGCAGCTGAGGGTGGTTTGATCATTTGATGGTTGTGGCCAATGTCAATGGGTGATGGGAATATGATTGGTGTCAGCCGCCGGCCAGCAGATATGAGGGAATCGAAACTGCACACGGAACCAGCAGATATGAGGGAATCGAAACTGCACACGGAATTGGGAACGTCACACTCGCGTACGTGAGAGAGGCAGCAAGTTTGCTTCAGTTTTAGTGGGCTGCTACTCCTAGTTTGTTGGGCCTTTATAGTCTAAAATATACTATGGTCTATATTAATATACATACTAATATATATTAAGGATATGGGATGAGGCCCTACTAATTTAGGGGCCCAGATCAAGGGCACTGCCGGACCCCCTCCAGGGCCGGCACTGCATGCCAGCAGGTCCGGTCCCAACTCGTCGCCACCCGTTGTCGTCGCCGGCTCGTCGTCATCGGCTCCAGCGTCTCGGCAACAACAATCGGAGGCGCCTCGCGGTCGAACTCTCACGTCGTGGCCCCGGTTTGCAGCCCCTCACTCTCTTCTAAGGCATTGTTGCTTTCTAGTTTTTTATGTATTTGACTAGCACAATCTACCAGTAACTTTGTTCTTATGCTTTGTGATGGACAATAACAGCACCATGGATGTGGATAATATTTGTGATATTGACAACAATGTGTCTAATGAAGATGAGATACATGGTATTGGGGGGATGTTAATGGCAATGACAGTGACCACATGGAGGAGGAGGATCATGTTCTTACACCTACTGGTAGTGAGGTGAATGTCATTAGCCAAAAAGTTGTTTGTGGAAAAAACAAATCCATAGATGGAGACAATCGTGTGGTGAAACAACTACTAGCAACCAAGTCAACTAGTACCCCTACAAGCAAGTTTATGGCATCTGCATTTAAAGCAACAAGGTCAAACAAGAGCACAGATTTAGTGCCTCAACCTCAAGTTTCGAAAGTTGTCCTTTTTACTTTGTTTGTTTCATTTTCAAGTGAATGCAAATGTATATTAACATATTCTTTTTTGTTATAGTTGCACAAGATGCAAGTGCGAGTGCAAGTGAAAATGCAAGCATAGCTGCAAGTGTCCAAATAAGCACTGAAGATGATTGTGATGAAGAATTAGATGTCAAGAAAAAGAAGCTCACTTCATGGGTTTGGGAGCATTTTACAAGGTATGATGTAGAAGTGGAGCAAAATGATGGTTCCATTGTTAAGCAAAAGTGGGCAAAATGCAAAAAATGTCCACATAAAGCTAAGGCCGATAGTTCAAATGGCACAAAGGCTTTTAGTAACCATTTAAAGCTGAGGCATAAGATTTTGAAGGGTCAACAACACTTAACTCAGAATGGGGATACTATACAAACATATAAATATGATGAGAATTTTAGTGTGAGACTGCTATATTAAGCCATCATCATGCATGAGTATCCTTTTAGTATTGCCCAACACAAGTACTTTGGTGAAATTTATCAAATCACTGCGACCATCATTTTCTTTGAAGTCTCGTGTTACTGTTCGTAAAGAGATCATGGATCTTTATATTGAGGAAAAGAATATGTTGTATGCACAATTCAAAAAGTTGTCCTGTCGTGTTAGTTTTACTATGGATACATGGACATCTATTCAAAACAAGTCATACTTGTGCGTCACTGCTCATTGGATTGATGATAATTGGAACATGCAAAAAAGGATTATCAATTTTATGCATGTAGAAGGCAACCATAGTGGAAAAAAATGAGTGATACTTTTTTTGCTAATGTGCTGAATTGGAACCTTGATAAGAAAATGTTTGCTCTTTCTTTGGATAATGCTTCTTCAAATAAGGTTGTCATTGATATAGTGATTGATAGTGCTAAAGACTTGCTCGTTTGTGGTGGAAAGTTCTTTCATGTTAGATGTGCAAATCATATATTGAATCTTGTTGCTAGAGATGGGTTAGCTGTAATTGCACATGCCATTGGAAACATTAGACATTTTATAACAATCATTAAAAGGTCACCCCTACAGTTGGAGGCATTTGAGAAATGTGTAAGAGAATGTGACCTAGACCCTAAAAAATCTCTTTCCTTGGATGTTGCAACAAGATGGAACTCCACATATATTATGGTTAGAGATGCCATTTACTACAAGAATGCTTTTGATCGCCTTGCAACAAAAGAAAAGGATAGATATGGTCATATAAATCCTTTGGCTAATGATTGGTTGAATGCATTAAACATCAGCAAGTGTTTGAAGAAGTTCTATGATGTCACATTACTTTTTTCTAGCACTTCATATCCTACTGCAAATCATTTCTTTCGTAAATTTTCTGAGATAAAGATGGCTATTGCAAGATGGTGTGATAGTATGATCCCATAATCTGCACTATGGCATACTCTATGAGAGACAAGTTTGATAAGTACTGGGAGATGAATGTCACACCCGGTTTTGGAAGGCAAACCGAATGCGAACTATGTACGTGCCAGGATCAGAACTCACGTACACAGCGATTACATAAATGAACATCATCGCACAATGCTCGAATAATAACATAAAAGAGTGTTAACTTATTACATCACAGAGTCATAGACATCCACATAGTCATTGTCTTAACAAGTAAATCAAAGTGCTAGCGAAACGCAGTAAAGATAAGGCCTTCACAGGCAGCTGACTGGGGGTTGCCGCCAAGCCACACCTAGAATTCGTCGTAGTCTTGGAACTCTTGGAAGTCTCCTTCCACGGCTTCACCTTCTCCTGAGCAGTGGTTGCAATGCGGACAACCTGGTGTTTTGTGGTAAAGCAAGGATGAGTACACATCAACGTACTCAGCAAATGTCCCGTTTGGCTGAAGTGGACTAACTTTATGTGGGGTTAGGCTCAAGCAGTTGCTTTTAGTTGGTCAAGTATTTATCATTAGTAGAAGCCAGATTTTAGCATTAACCAACCCGTAAACCATTTCCTCATTGAGGAACAACACCATCATAGTCGAACCAAAACCATAACATAATCCTTGTATCTCGAACCATCTGTATCTCTAATCAAAGAGGATCCCAAGGCTGCTCTTAACCGTGAGCACGGCTGATATACCAGTTTCACTACCCTCTGCAGAGGTTGCACACTTTACCCATGAGTCATGATTCCCTTTCTACCCGGGGAGAGCTAATCCCCATTGACCACTACCTAGGTGGTCCGGCAGGGCATCACTACGTAGCTTTTACAAAGATTCCCTAGAGATCGTAGCTGCCCGTTAGGTTTCTCCAGTTTGATAAACACAGTACCCCTCCCCGCAGGAGAGTGACTAACAAAGAGCAAAACGAAAGAACCTCGGCACTCAGCCTCGGCAGAGCAAGCACTGTGCCTGGACCCCATTGACGGCACGACGGCTAAGCAACTACACCTCTAGTTCATCTAATTAATCAGCTAAGGGCATCCCATTTCACCCTCATGGTTGCACTGTTATCCCGGGTGGTCTCTCAACGAACCAGTCCTTACGGAGAGGTACTCAGGAAAACAGCCTGAGCCCCCTAGAGTATCACAAGATCATCAACATCATCAGGATAACAGTATCATAAATAGTCACATCATGTTCATTGATTAAGTTAAGGCAATAGCAGAGTGCTAACCATAATAGCCCATAAGGTCATCAAGGATAAAGTAAAATGTAAAGCTAGTCAATCCTTAGGTTTCAAGTAAGTAGTGCGGGGTAGTAAGTTATAAATGAATAGGACATAATGGGACAGAGGACACTTGCCTTCACCAAACTGCTGATCAGGGACTTCCTCTGCAACTGCCTCGGGAAACACAGACTGCTCGTTGTCTACGTAAAGCAATCATTCACACTATGCACTTGGGAAAATAACAAACAAAAACAATATACGAAACATATGCAGCAGAGAGAGGTCACATGGTCATAACAAAAAAAGGATAGGCACTCTAGTGTTCCCTAGGTCTGGGGTAGAGGACTATACAAAGTGATTCATTATCCACTAATCAGGTTCAAGTCAGTGGTGGGATTAAAATAATTATCTGGTTTAAGTTCCTAAACTTAAGTGTTTGAGTCCATAAACTTAAGTGCTCCAACTTTTATTAAAGTCTACTATCTTTTATTTATCTCAAATAGGGTTCCCATAACATTAACTATATCCCAATGATTAACCATTAATTGGGACATGGAAACAGCAGAGAAACATCGCATAAACAGATAGATAATAATATTATGAACATTTTGCAATTTGAAGCACCTAATTTGGAGTTCATATGACAAAGTTATGAATTTTACAAGTTTAGGGGTTAAAATTATACCCTAAGGACCTATTTTGAATTAAATAATAGGTCCGAGGACCTAACTGCGAGAAACCAGGGACGGCGGGCGCAATTTCCAGAAAACAGGGGGTTCTTTAAGAAAATGCGCGGGCGAAGGGGTATCGGGCGCCTACAGCCGTTGGATCTCAGATCGACGGCCAGGATTAGATCCTGCGGGCGGGCGCGCGGGCGCGCGGCGGCGTGAGCGGCTGACAGGCGGGGCCGGGCGGGCAGCGCGGGCGCGGGGCTGACAGGCGGGGCCCAGTTGGCAGCGCGAGCGCGGGCGACTGGCAGGCGGGGCCCAGTTGGCAGGGAGGCGGGGCGCGGGGGAAACGGCTCTGGGCCGTTGGATCTTGGGTGGACGGTTGAGGTTGGGTTCGGGTTATTTGAATCCGTGCCGTCCGATCTAATATAGACGGCGGGGATGGGGTGGCTGGCTCCCGTCTCCTTCGGCTAGCTGGGGCGGCGGCGCTCGTCCCCGCGGCGGAGGAGCTCGCCGGAGACGAGGGGCGCGGGGGCCCTGCGGGTCCTTGCGGCGATCCGAGTGGCCGGGGAGGTTAGGGAGGGCACGGGGAATCCATTGGTGGGGTCTGGGTCGTGGCAGGGGCACCGGAGGGGGGTGGCTCACGGTGGAGTGGCTCGGCGGCGGCGGTAAGCAACTCCGACGAGCAATCAAACGCAGCAGAGAGCAAAATAAAGGCCAATAGGGGCGGGGGAGGTTCTTTACCTCAAGGCGGGCTCCGGGGACTCCTCGGCGGCGACGGAGACGCGACGGTGGCCCGGGTCGACGGTGGCGGCTGCACGGCGGACGGCGGGTGAGCGCGGGCAGAGAGAAATAGGGAGGGGAAGGGGAAATTGATGCGCGTTCCGGGTTGCGGACGTCGGGGCGAAGCTCACCGTGGCAATGGACACGGCGGAGCTCCAACGGCGGCCGGGAACCGAGCTCGGAACGGCGGGATTTACGGCGGCGGCGCTCTGGCGTGCGCGCAGCGAGGGAGAGGTGGAAGAGGGGGGTCCGGTTGGTGCGCAAATGAGGGAGGGGGAGATGGCGAGCAAGGCTCGGGGCTCAAGTGGCCGAGGGCGAGGTGGGGCGAGCCCCACGCGCGACGTGGGCGCGGAGACCGCGACACGCACGGCGGCGGTTACGCGAAGACGGAGAAGCTGACAAGCCGGGCCCGCGGCGCAGAGAGAGAGAAGAAAGCGGGTGCGGGCGCGAGGGAAGCGGGGCTGACGGGCCGGGCCCACGGGCAGAGAGAGAGCGAGGGAGCGGGCGCGGGCGGGGAAGCGGCAGCGCCGACAGGTGGGGCCGGGCGAGCAGAGAGAGAGGGAGGCGGGTGCGCGGAAGGCGGCCGCGCCGACAGGCCGGGCCCGCTGCGCAGAGAGAGGAGGGGGGAGAGGCGCGCGCGCGAGGTGGGCCGACTGGGCCGAAAGGTCGAGGGGGGCGGGGAAGTGGGCTGCTTTGCCTTTTTCTTTTATTTTGGAATTGTTTTCTCCTTTTCTTTTATTTATTCTATTTGATTCAAATTCAAATGAGCCCCAAATTCAAATTAGACTTTTGAGAACTATGCACCAAACAAAAGTGAAATCTAGGGTTCAACATGATGCAACAATTCATATTCCCTTAGGGTTTGAGCTAATAGACTATAATTACAAATAAAATAACCACTTTTCTCCTATAGAAATGAGAAAGAGAAGATTGGGAAAGGATGAAAAAAGGGAAGTAACACCTGAATTTGTGAATATGAGCAAAGAAATTTTATACCCCCAAATTCAGGGTGTTACAAACCTATCCCCCTTAAAAGAATCTCGCCCCCGAGATTCAGGGTTGGTCAGCAAAGAGTTCAGGGTATTTGGCTTTTAGATCATCTTCTCGTTCCCAGGTTGCTTCTTCCTCAGAGTGGTGACCCCATCTGACTTTGCACATTCTGATGGTGTTTCTCCGGGTGACCCTGTCTGCAAACTCCAAAATCTGCGTTGGCTTCTCTATGTAGGTCAGATCTTCCTGAACTTCCAAACCCTCCACTGGCAAATGATCTTGTGGTACTCGCAGACATTTCTTCAATTGCAACACGTGGAACACGTTGTGCACTGCCGACAAACTTTCTGGTAGGTTGAGTTGGTAAGCCACTTCTCCACGCTTTGTTTGAATCTGATACGGTCCGACGTACCGGGGTGCTAACTTGCCTTTGACTCCGAACCTTCTGACTCCCCTGATAGGTGACACCTTCAGATAGACGTAGTCTCCCACTTCAAAACTCAGTTCTCTTCTCCTGCGGTCCGCATAGCTTCGTTGTCTTGACTGTGCTATCTTCAGGTTCTCCCGAACCATTTTGATATTCTCTTCGGCTTCAAGCAAAATGTCGGGGCCAAACACCTGTCTCTCTCCAGGCTGGTCCCAATGCAGCGGAGTCCTACAACTCCGTCCATAGAGTGCCTGAAACGGTGACATCTTCAAGCTGGCCTGGTAACTATTGTTGTAGGAGAATTCTGCATAAGGTAATCTTTTGTCCCATCCTGACTTGTCTTGCAACGCACAGGCTCTCAACATATCTTCTAGGATCTGATTAGTTCTTTCAGTCTGACCGTCTGTCTGCGGGTGATAAGCTGAGCTGAAGTTCAAATGGGTGCCCAAAGCTTCTTGTAGCTGCTGCCAAAAATGAGATGTGAACTGCGTTCCTCGATCTGACACTATCTTCTTCGGCACACCATGAAGGCAGACTATCCGTGACATGTATAACTCAGCTAACGTTGCTCCGGTGTATGTTGTCTTCACAGGTATGAAATGGGCCACCTTTGTTAAGCGGTCCACAACCACCCAGATGGAATCATAACCGGCCCGGGTACGAGGTAAGCCGACTATAAAATCCATCCCGATCTCATCCCACTTCCACTGAGGAATCCGCAATGGCTGCAACAATCCGGCAGGCCTCTGGTGCTCCGCTTTGGTTCTCTGACAGCTATCACAGATGGCGACATATTCCGCGATCTCCCTTTTCATGCCATACCACCAAAACCTTCTTTTTAAATCCTGGTACATCTTCTCGCTTCCCGGGTGTATAGAGTAGGCTGTCTCATGAGCTTCCTTTAGGATCAGCTCCCGAATAGGTTTGAGGTCGGGAACACACAATCGGTCCTTGAACCATATTACTCCTTCTTCATCCTCTCGAAAGTCTTTGCCTCTTCCTTCTAGGATCAGCTGCCGGATCTTGTTGATGTTTTCATCATCCTTCTGCCCTTCTTTGATCTCCCGCTCTAGGGTGGGCTCTAATTCCACTGTTACTCCTTGCGTACTGTTCAGGAAACCAAGGCTCAGTCTGTCGAACTCTTTGGCTAACTCATACGGCATCGGGTACGAGGCCAACATATTAACTTGACTCTTCCTGCTCAGAGCATCTGCAACAACATTGGCTTTGCCCGGATGGTAATGTATCTCCAACTCATAGTCTTTGATCAGTTCCAACCATCTTCGCTGCCTCATGTTTAACTCTGACTGGGTGAATATGTACTTCAGACTTTTATGATCTGTGTAGATATCGCACTTCTGCCCATACAGGTAATGTCTCCATGTCTTTAAAGCATGAACCACTGCTGCCAACTCTAGGTCGTGTGTGGGGTAATTTTTCTCATGGATCTTCAGCTGTCGAGATGAGTATGCTACAACTCTTCCTTCTTGCATTAGCACACATCCCAATCCGGTGTAAGAAGCATCGCAATACACCGAGAATGGCTTGTGAACATCAGGCAGGACTAACACAGGAGCTGTAGTCAATTTATTCTTCAGTTCTTCAAATGCTTCCTGACACTTTTGAGTCCATTTAAACTCAACCTTCTTTGCTAGTAACGCTGTCATTGGCCTAGCAATCTTTGAGAAGCCTTCAATGAAACGCCTGTAATATCCAGCCATTCCAATGAAGCTCTTGATCCCACGAACATCCTTCGGTGCTTTCCAGTTCAGGATATCTGCCACTTTCTTTGGATCTACTGCCAACCCATCTTGATTTATGATGTGACCCAGAAACAAGACTTCATGAATCCAGAACTCGCATTTGCCCAGCTTGGCATACAACTGATGTTCTCGAAGCCTTTGCAATACCATCTTCAAATGCTCCACATGGTCTTCCTCACTTTGAGAGTATATGAGAATGTCATCGATGAACACTACCACAAACTTGTCCAGATAATCCATGAACACACTGTTCATCAGGTACATGAAGAAGGCTGGCGCATTTGTCAAACCAAAGGACATAACTGTGAACTCATATAACCCATACTTGGTGATGAATGCCGTCTTCGGTATGTCCGAGGGTCGGATTCTGAGTTGATGGTAACCTGATCTCAGATCTATCTTCGAGAATACGCTGGCACCTCTGAGCTGGTCAAACAGATCTTCTATCCTTGGCAGGGGGTATTTGTTCTTGACAGTGACTTCATTCAAGGCTCTGTAATCTATGCACATCCTTTTGGTACCATCTTTCTTCTCTACAAACAACACCGGAGCGGCCCAAGGCGAGGTGCTTGGCCTGATGTAACCCTTCTCTAACATCTCATCTATCTGCTTCTTGAGTTCTACCAGTTCTGGTCTAGACACTCGGTAGGCTCTTTTGGAAATGGGGGCGGTACCAGGGATAAGCTCTATGGCAAATTCAACCTTTCTTTCGGGTGGCATGCCCGTTAGCTCCTCAGGAAACACATCCGGAAAGTCCGACACAACCTTGATAGTCTCGAGCGGGTTGGGCTCCTTACTATCAACCGAAATCTGATGACAGGCTCCCTCCGCTGATTTAGGCATCCATAGCTCGGCCACTACCTCTTCTCCTGACGGGGACTTCAATGTTACGGTCCTCTTGTCACAACTAACTTTCGCCTCATACTTCATTAACCAATTCATCCCTAGGATGATATCTACCCCAAGGGTGTCTATTACTATTAGATCACTGGGGAACCCTATCCCCCTTACTTCCACCCTTACATTTGAGCATATTTTATCTGTTTGCACCTTGCCACCAACCGAATTAATCCTCATGGGCGGCATCATTGCCTCTACTGAGATGTTATGCAATTCTACCCATGTTGTAGTGACAAACGAATGAGTTGCACCAGTATCAAATAGCACTTTTGCGGGATGAGATTCGACTGAGAACATACCTACTGCCACATCTGGTGCATCCTGGATCGCTTCGGCCTCCAAGTGGTTCACCTTTCCACGGTTGTACGCTTGGTTACGATTGCCTGCTGCTGGCTGCAGTACACCTTGCCTTGTTGGAGCATTGGGGTTGGTCTGCTGCTGCGCCAACTTCTTTGGGCACTGCATCGCCCAGTGGCCTTGATCTTCGCAGTGGAAACATCCTCTGCCTCCTCCTTGTGCTGGGGCTGCTTGGTTGCTCTGATTTGCTGCTGGGGCAGGAAGGCGAGGTGCCTGGTTGTTCTGCTTCTGATATTGATTACCTCCCTGCTGGCTGTGCTGACGATACTGCTGCTGCTGCTGCGGGTACTGCCTCTGAAATTGCTGCTGATGCGGACGCTGATTCTGATTCTGATATCCCTGTGGGTGACCAGGTCTGCCTTGCTGAGATGAACTGCCTGAGAAACGTGGACGGCTGATGCCTCCGGACTGGGGTCCACTCATCTTGCGCTTCCGATCTTCCATATCCTTACGCTTCTTCTCAGTCATAACTGCCCTATCGATCAGGTGCTGGAAGGTGGGGAAGGTGTGATTCATCAGCTGGTAATGCAGGGGATCCACCAAACCTCTCATGAACCTGTACTGCCTCTTGGCATCAGTGTTGACGTCTTCAGGTGCATAACGAGACAGCTGCAGAAACTTGTCCCTGTACTCACTAACAGACAGGGGTCCCTGCTTCAGAGCCAAAAACTCCTCCTTCTTCACGATCATCAGTCCCTCTGGCACATGGTACCGACGGAAACTCTCGCTGAATTCCTCCCACGTGATGGCTTCAGGGTCAGCATGGGTGGCGAGGTAGGACTCCCACCAGGACTGGGCTGCTCCCCTTAGCTGGCGGGGACCATATAGAACCTTCTCCCTGTCGTCACATTGGGCGGTGCGCAGTTCCCTTTCCACTGCGCGCAGCCAGTCTTCTGCATCCATGGGGTCAGCAGAATGGGCGAAGGTAGGAGGGTGCCCTCTCATGAACTCACCACGCTTATCTCGTGGCATCTGGGGCATCTGCACTTGCAATTGGGGTTGGGGTTGCTGTTGAGCCTGCTGCATGGCTGCCAGAGTCTGCCCAATGGCCTGCACTGCCTGGGTCTGCATCAAGAACATCTGCTCCACTGACATCGGGGGTGGTGGGGGAGGCTGCCTCTGTTGTTCCTCCTACTGGTCATGCTGCTCTTGCTGAGCACGCCTGTTGCATCGGCGCCTGTTGTCAGACATCTGTGGAAGACATTCATACATCAGCATTGATCCTACAACCCTTCAGCATAAGAAAAGAGAATACAGAATTCTTCATGACACTGAGTGAGCAAAGAGCTTCACTGATCCTCATTCATGATTCAACACAGCTTCTCAGATAAGAAAGGAAAGTAAGAGTAAAGGGTTTCCCAACTAAACAACTGACTTCATTAACATTACTAGCTAAGCCAAACTGCAGGGGAAACCCACATGTTGGCTACAGTCATTACAAAGATTCAAATCCAGCACAAGTTCATCATAACAAGCAATAAAGCAACTGATAAGCAAACTAAACTAAATGGAAGCAACTGATAAGCAAACTAAACTGACTATCTAAGACTGAGACATCTGACTTAAGAATTATTACAAACTCCGACGCTAACGATCTAAGGATCCAGATCTATCCCGGTCTTACAGACAGGGGAACCATAAGTGTGGTGACCACGTGGCGGTGAGCGGTATGGGTGCTGAGTCCCAACAGGAGCGGGGGAACCACCGTCCTGGTGATGGCGTTCTGCCAGCTCAGCACGCAACTCCGCAATCTCCGTTCGAGCCCTGCTTAGCTCGTCCAGAGAGTGGTCCAGCTCAGTGTTAAGCACTGCGACTAGGTTGACTGTGCTGCTCAACCTAGGGTTAGCCTCACCAACAGGCGAGACAACCACACTCTCCGTGCTGCCAGTAGGGCGGCGGGGGTAGTACCGAAGGTTAAGACCGTCGGCCACGCCACCGAACAAGGAACAGTACTGGGAGAGTGCACGTCGTGCTGCATCCTGCATAGCCGCCTCTGCAGTGTCCCTCTCGGAGATGGAATAGTGCTCCGAAACGGCCTCCGCACCCCGGAGGTCATCCTCCGGACGGCGAACTAGGCAGGTAGCCTCCCAGCGGTCCGGGTACCTCCCGCGACTGTGCTGGTAGACTACACAACGATACTCGATCGACCAGGTGTGCCGGTCGAAAGCCTGGCGCAGCAAGGTGTCGAGTGCGTCGTGGAAGTGACAACCGCGAGCGGCGTCACGGGTGATGGGTCGGGCGACCCATCCTTCCGCCTCCTGCGGCTCAGAAGACTCCGTGCTGTGGTCTGAGTCGTCGTCGTCGGGGTCTCCTCCAGTAGCTCCTCCAACAGCTGGAACGTCCCGCGGCGGTACAAGGGGCGCCTCCAGCTGGGCAACAGAGGAACGGGGCCTCACGGTCTCCATCTCCTGCTGGGGTGAGGAGGAAGAGCCCTGCTGCTCTCCGTGCTGGCGCCGGCGTTCCTGCTCCTCACGCAGGCGGTGGTGCAGCCTCTCCAGGTGACTCGACTGTCCGGACACGGTGCGGTGCAGAGGACGCTCCGCAAGTCGAGACGGCAGGAAAGGAATCACCGACTTACGTGCAGTGTGTCTAAGACGAGCCATCTACAAAAGACACCGTAAGCACAAGAGTAAGAGCAGAACTAATATGACAAGTGAATAAACCAAAGATAGAATAGGATAAAAATTTTAACAAGGTATAGTATAGATAGATAGTAAAACATAGGGTTGGTCGAGGTGACCGACTTTTGAAGTAACAACAGAGGTCAAGGTGAGAGGGAAGGTCAATAGTCCTTAGAACGACCAGTGCTACTCTAGGTCAGCGGTCCTACAGTCAGCATGGGCTTTGATACCACTTATGTCACACCCGGTTTTGGAAGGCAAACCGAATGCGAACTATGTACGTGCCAGGATCAGAACTCACGTACACAGTGATTACATAAATGAACATCATCGCACAATGCTTGAATAATAACATAAAAGAGTGTTAACTTATTACATCACAGAGTCATAGACATCCACATAGTCATTGTCTTAACAAGTAAATCAAAGTGCTAGCGAAACGCAGTAAAGATAAGGCCTTCACAGGCAGCTGACTGGGGGTTGCCGCCAACCCACACCTAGAATTCGTCGTAGTCTTGGAACTCCTGGAAGTCTCCTTCCACGGCTTCACCTTCTCCTGAGCAGTGGTTGCAATGCGGACAACCTGGTGTTTTGTGGTAAAGCAAGGATGAGTACACATCAACGTACTCAGCAAATGTCCCGTTTGGCTGAAGTGGACTAACTTTATGTGGGGTTAGGCTCAAGCAGTTGCTTTTAGTTGGTCAAGTATTTATCATTAGTAGAAGCCAGATTTTAGCATTAACCAACCCGTAAACCATTTCCTCATTGAGGAACAACACCATCATAGTCGAACCAAAACCATAACATAATCCTTGTATCTCGAACCATCTGTATCTCTAATCAAAGAGGATCCCAAGGCTGCTCTTAACCGTGAGCACGGCTGATATACCAGTTTCACTACCCTCTGCAGAGGTTGCACACTTTACCCATGAGTCATGATTCCCTTTCTACCCGGGGAGAGCTAATCCCCATTGACCACTACCTAGGTGGTCCGGCAGGCCATCACTACGTAGCTTTTACAAAGATTCCCTAGAGATCGTAGCTGCCCGTTAGGTTTCTCTAGTTTGATAAACACAGTACCCCTCCCCGCAGGAGAGTGACTAACAAAGAGCAAAACGAAAGAACCTCGGCACTCAGCCTCGGCAGAGCAAGCACTGTGCCTGGACCCCATTGACGGCACGACGGCTAAGCAACTACACCTCTAGTTCATCTAATTAATCAGCTAAGGGCATCCCATTTCACCCTCATGGTTGCACTGTTATCCCGGGTGGTCTCTCAACGAACCAGTCCTTACGGAGAGGTACTCAGGAAAACAGCCTGAGCCCCCTAGAGTATCACAAGATCATCAACATCATCAGGATAACAGTATCATAAATAGTCACATCATGTTCATTGATTAAGTTAAGGCAATAGCAGAGTGCTAACCATAATAGCCCATAAGGTCATCAAGGATAAAGTAAAATGTAAAGCTAGTCAATCCTTAGGTTTCAAGTAAGTAGTGCGGGGTAGTAAGTTATAAATGAATAGGACATAATGGGACAGAGGGCACTTGCCTTCACCAAACTGCTGATCAGGGACTTCCTCTGCAACTGCCTCAGGAAACACAGACTGCTCGTTGTCTACGTAAAGCAATCATTCACACTATGCACTTGGGAAAATAACAAACAAAAACAATATACCAAACATATGCAGCAGAGAGAGGTCACATGGTCATAACAAAAAAAGGATAGGCACTCTAGTGTTCCCTAGGTCTGGGGTAGAGGACTATACAAAGTGATTCATTATCCACTAATCAGGTTCAAGTTAGTGGTGGGATTAAAATAATTATCTGGTTTAAGTTCCTAAACTTAAGTGTTTGAGTCCATAAACTTAAGTGCTCCAACTTTTATTAAAGTCTACTATCTTTTATTGATCTCAAATAGGGTTCCCATAACATTAACTATATCCCAATGATTAACCATTAATTGGGACATGGAAACAGCAGAGAAACATCGCATAAACAGATAGATAATAATATTATGAACATTTTGCAATTTGAAGCACCTAATTTGGAGTTCATATGACAAAGTTATGAATTTTACAAGTTTAGGGGTTAAAATTATACCCTAAGGACCTATTTTGAATTAAATAAAAGGTCCGAGGACCTAACTGCGAGAAACCAGGGACGGCGGGCGCAATTTCCAGAAAACAGGGGGGTTCTTTAAGAAAATGCGCGGGCGAAGGGGTATCGGGCGCCTACAGCCGTTGGATCTCAGATCGACGGCCAGGATTAGATCCTGCGGGCGGGCGCGCGGGCGCGCGGCGGCGTGAGCGGCTGACAGGCGGGGCCGGGCGGGCAGCGCGGGCGCGGGGCTGACAGGCGGGGCCCAGTTGGCAGGGCGAGCGCGGGCGACTGGCAGGCAGGGCCCAGTTGGCAGGGAGGCGGGGCGCGGGGGAAACGGCTCTGGGCCGTTGGATCTTGGGCGGACGGTTGAGGTTGGGTTCGGGTTATTTGAATCCGTGCCGTCCGATCTAATATAGACGGCGGGGATGGGGTGGCTGGCTCCCGTCTCCTTCGGCTAGCTGGGGCGGCGGCGCTCGTCCCCGTGGCGGAGGAGCTCGCCGGAGACGAGGGGCGCGGGGGCCCTGCGGGTCCTTGGGGCGATCCGAGTGGCCGGGGAGGTTAGGGAGGGCACGGGGAATCCATTGGTGGGGTCTGGGTCGGGGCAGGGGCACCGGAGGGGGGTGGCTCACGGCGGAGTGGCTCGGCGGCGGCGGTAAGCAACTCCGACGAGCAATCAAACGCAGCAGAGAGCAAAATAAAGGCCAATAGGGGCGGGGGAGGTTCTTTACCTCAAGGCGGGCTCCGGGGACTCCTCGGCGGCGACGGAGACGCGACGGTGGCCCGGGTCGACGGTGGCGGCTGCACGGCGGACGGCGGGTGAGCGCGGGCAGAGAGAAATAGGGCGGGGAAGGGGAAATTGATGCGCGTTCCGGGTTGCGGACGTCGGGGCGAAGCTCACCGTGGCAATGGACACGGCGGAGCTCCAACGGCGGCCGGGAACCGAGCTCGGAACGGCGGGATTTACGGCGGCGGCGCTCTGGCGTGCGCGCAGCGAGGGAGAGGTGGAAGAGGGGGGCCGGTTGGTGCGCAAATGAGGGAGGGGGAGATGGCGAGCAAGGCTCGGGGCTCAAGTGGCCGAGGGCGAGGTGGGGCGAGCCCCACGCGCGACGTGGGCGCGGAGACCGCGGCACGCACGGCGGCGGTTACGCGAAGACGGAGAAGCTGACAAGCCGGGCCCGCGGCGCAGAGAGAGAGAAGAAAGCGGGTGCGGGCGCGAGGGAAGCGGGGCTGACGGGCCGGGCCCACGGGCAGAGAGAGAGCGAGGGAGCGGGCGCGGGCGGGGAAGCGGCAGCGCCGACAGGTGGGGCCGGGCGAGCAGAGAGAGAGGGAGGCGGGTGCGCGGAAGGCGGCCGCGCCGACAGGCCGGGCCCGCTGCGCAGAGAGAGGAGGGGGGAGAGGCGCGCGCGCGAGGTGGGCCGACTGGGCCGAAAGGCCGAGGGGGGCGGGGAAGTGGGCTGCTTTGCCTTTTTCTTTTATTTTGGAATTGTTTTCTCCTTTTCTTTTATTTATTCTATTTGATTCAAATTCAAATGAGCCCCAAATTCAAATTAGACTTTTTGAGAACTATGCACCAAACAAAAGTGAAATCTAGGGTTCAACATGATGCAACAATTCATATTCCCTTAGGGTTTGAGCTAATAGACTATAATTACAAATAAAATAACCACTTTTCTCCTATAGAAATGAGAAAGAGAAGATTGTGAAAGGATGAAAAAAGGGAAGTAACACCTGAATTTGTGAATATGAGCAAAGAAATTTTATACCCCCAAATTCAGGGTGTTACAATGAACAATATGGCTTTGGCAGTGGGAGCATTTCTTGATCCTAGGTACAAACACAGAATGGTTGAGCTATACATGTCTAAGATGTATGATAGTGAGATGGCCGAGTTGGAGAAAATGACATTCATGAATGTTATCAATGAATTATTTGCATTCTATTCATCAACCATCAATGCAAAATCAACTAATAAGGGTACTAGCTCGAAGGATTCTGTGGCAAGCAAAAATGTTGTTTTGATGGATGACGATGATGAGAATGAGGTTAATCTTGATGAGTTATATGCAGCAACAAACAATGAGAAGAAATTGTCTGAATTGGATCTTTACATGAGTGACGGCCTAGTGAAGGCTAATGAAGGTGATGCACCATTTGATGCCTTATCATGGTGGAAGGGGCAAGTGACAAATTTTCCTATTCTTTCTAGCCTTGCTCGTGATGTACTATCAATGCAAGTGTCAACTGTTGCTTTAGAGTTGGCATTTAGCTCTGGTGGACGTGTGGTTGATTCCTTCCGTTCGAAGCTTAAACTTGAAATTATTGAAGCCTTGGTTTGTACTAAGGATTGGAAGCTTGCTTCAGACAAAGGTTTTATTTTCTTGTACATGTGTTCTTGTATTTTTTTTTTTGTAAATGATGATGATGGCTACTACTGATATGTTTTATTGTTCTCTATTGATTTCAGATTTGGAGGGTGAAATAAAAACTATAAGTGAAGCTATGAATGCTATGGAGGTGGACGATGAGGTTGCGACTTGAGATCTTCAAGCAAGCATGGATTGCTTGCACTATCTTATGTCATTTAAAAACTATCCTTTATTGTAATAGTCTATTGTGTTGAACTGTCTTGTGCTATGTTAGACTCTTGGGTGATGTGAACTTATGAACGATTGTGTTAGACTATTGTATGGTGTGAACTTATTGCTATATTGTGTTGTTGATCTATGGTTTATGTAATGCTATATTGTATGATGTGTTGAATGATGTGAACTTATTGCTATATTATCATGTTGAACTATTGTCTTGTATGATGTGAATTTATTGTTATATTGTCATGCTAGAGTACTATATTGTATGATGTAAACCTATTGATATATTGTTATGTTAGAGTACTATGTTGTATGATGTATACTTATTATTATATTACCATGTTGGACCAACTGAATTATAGCGAATGTATGCATTATCCGATAAGTACATGTTATCCGCAATGTATCCGGCTACACAATATCTGTATCCGTTCCGTATCCACCCGAATAAATATTCGGTCCCTGTATCTGTATCCGTCTCGTTTCTAACTATCCGTATCCAGTCCCGAATCCGATTAAAATACATTAGGGTAGGATACGAGATGATCTATTATCCGTCCGTATCCACCCATTTTCACCCCTAGCGATCGGGTTGGTCGCCTTGGTCGAAGGTGATGGGCTTGTCGGACCAGTCTAGGTAGACTGGCGCCGCCACCTTTACCGAGCAGACCTCTCGGCGCTCCTGCTTGTGGTGCCGAGCCGAGGCATTCACCACTTGCCCACCGTAGATCATGAAGCCGTCGTGGACCTCGGGGAACTCCTCTGCTTTGTTTCCTTCCTTCTTGTCGTTGTCATAGCCTTTGCCACCTTCCGTCGGGGGCCCGGCCTTATGGAAGTAGCGTCAAAGCATGACGCACTCCTCAAGGGTGTGCTTGACGGGACCCTGATGATAGGGGCACGACTCCTTGAGCATCTTGTCGAACAGGTTGGCCCCTCCAGGAGGCTTCCGAGGGTTCCTGTGCTCGGTGGCGGCGACAAGATCTGCGTCGGCGGCGTCGTGTTTCGCTTGCGACTTCTTCTTGCCCTTCTTCTTCGTGTCGCGCTGAGCGGACGCCTCGGGGACGTCTTCCTGCTGGCGTCCCTGAGGTTGCTTGTCCTTCCGGAAGATGGCCTCGACCGCCTCCTGACCAGAGGCGAACAGGTCGTGACAAGTGGTACCGGCGAGGAACGCGCCGATGACATCTGAGTCGGTGATGTTGGGCAGCTCGGTGCGCTGCTTCGAAAATCGCCGGATGTAGTCCCACATAGGTTTTCCTGGCTGCTAGCGGTAGCTTCGGAGATCCCAGGAGTTCCCAGGGCACACGTATATGCCCTGGAAGTTTCCGGTGAAGGCTTTGACCAGGTCGTCCCAGTTGGAGATCTGCGCAGGAGGCAGATGCTTCAGCCAGGCTCGGGCGGCGTCGGAGAGGAACAGGGGGAGGTTGCGGATGATGAGGTTGTCATCGTCCGTTCCACCCAGCTGGCAGGCCAGCCGGTAGTCCGCGAGCCACAGTTCCGGCCATGTTTCCCCCGAGTACTTGGTGATGGTAGTAGGGGCTCAGAACCGGGTCGGGAACGGCGCCCGTCGTATGGCCCGGCTGAAAGCTTGTGGACCGGGTGGTTCGGGCGAGTGACTCCGATCCTCCCCGCTGTCGTAGCGTCCTCCACGCCTGGGGTGGTAGCCTCGGCGCACCTTCTCGTCGAGGTGGGCTCAACGGTCGTGGCGGTGGTGCTCATTGCCGAGGCGACCCGGGGCTGCAGGCGTTGCGTCCCGCGTGCGCCCGGTGTGGACCGAGGCTTCCCGCATGTATCGGGAAGTCGTGGCGCGATGCTCCGGGGGTACCCTTGCCTTCGGGAGGCAGAGCTTTCGGCCCGTCGGACCGCGGCATCCTCCAGGAGATTCTTGAGTTCTCCCTGGATACGTCGCCCCTCGATGGTGGATGGCTCCAACATCGCTCGGAGTAGTATTGCTGCTGCAGGCAGGTTCTGGCCGACCCCACTGGAAGCCGGGGCAACCTTGCCCTGGCATCGTCAGCGATGCGGTGCTAGACGTCCTGGGCTAGATGACACGCTTCTCTGGCTAGTGCTCGGCCTGCCCACTCCTGCCCGATGTTCTGCTGGAGCTGCACAAGTTGTCCTGCTTCCTCGTCGAGCTTGGCCTGCATCTCGCGGATTTGCTCGAGCTGTGTGTCCTGACCCCCCGCAGGGACTGGGACGACAGCTAGCTCTCGAAGGATGTCAACGCGAGGCGCAGGCCTAGGGGGATCGCCGTCCTCCGGCATACCAAGGTGGTTGCCTTCGTCGAGACCCCCTAGATCGACGTGGAAACATTCACGACTTGGGCCATAGTCCTCGTCGCCAAGGCTGTGGCCACCATCGGAGTAATCAGAGAGGCAGTAGTCACATGCGGTCATGAAGTCTCGCATGGCACTGGGGTTACCGAGCCCAGAGAAATCCCAACCAGAGTCGGGCTCGTCATCTTCCTCGGAACCCGTGGGGGCGTAGGTCGAGACGGTCGTCAGTCGGTCCCAGGTTGACCACATATGGTACCTGAGAGCACCTAGAGGGGGGGGGGGGGGGTGAATAGGTGATCCTGTAAAACTTGAACTTAATACCACAAAAACTTGGTTAAGCGTTAGCACAATAATACCAAGTGGCTAGAGAAGAGTCTTAGCGAAACACAATAACCACAAGAGAATCAACACAGGTAGACACAGTGGTTTATCCCGTGGTTCGGCCAAGTACAACACTTGCCTACTTCCACGTTGTGGCGTCCCAACGGACGAGGGTTGCAATCAACCCCTCTCAAGCGGTCCAAAGACCCACTTGAATACCACGGTGTTTGCTTTTCTTTTCTATATCCCGTTCGCGAGGAATCTCCACAACTTGGAGTCTCTCGCCCTTACAAAGATGTTCACAAAGAAGCACGGAGTAAGGGAGAGATTAGCAACTCACACACGACACAAAGATCACAGCAAGTACGCACGCACAAGATCCAGACTTAAGCTCAAAAACCTAGCACACTAGAACAGAGCTCAAATCACTAGAATGTCGAACAGGTGCGCAAGAATGGAGTGTGAGTGATCAAGAGTGCTCAAGGAATGCTTGGTGTACTCCTCCATGCGCCTAGGGGTCCCTTTTATAGCCCCAAGGCAGCTAGGAGCCGTTGAGTGCATTCCAGGAAGGCAATTCTTGCCTTCTGTCGCCTGGCGCACCGGACAGTCCGGTGCACCACCGGACACTGTCCGGTGCGGATTTCTTTCCTTCTCTAGCGAAGCCGACCGTTGGCGCCTTGGAGCCGTTGGCACACCGGACACTGTCCGGTGCCCCCTCCCGACCGTTGGCTCAGCCACGTGTCTCGCGCGGATCGCGCAGCCGACCGTTGGCCCGGCCGACCGTTGGCTCACCGGACAGTCCGGTGCACACCGGACAGTCCGGTGAATTATAGCTGTACGCCGTTAATTTATTCCCGAGAGCGGCAAGTTCGCCTGAGCTAGCCTGGCACACCGGACACTGTCCGGTGCACCACCGGACACTGTCCGGTGCACCCAAACAGAGCTGGCTTTGGCTGAACAAGGCCATCTCTTCTCCAATTCAATTTCTCCTGTTTCCAGCACTTAGACACAATACATTAGTCACTAAAACAATGTACTATGTCTGAGAAACATACCTTTATACTTGATTTGTACTTTGTCCACCATTTGACACTTAGGCACTTGTGTTGGACACTAAATCACCAAAACACTTAGAAATGGCCCAAGGGCACATTTCCCTTTCAATCTCCCCCTTTTTGGTGATTAATGCCAACACAACATAAAGCAAGTAGAACAAGTACAAAATCAATACAAATAAGAACTCAAATTTGTTTTGAATCAAATTTGGCATATATGGATCATTCTTTGCCACCACTTGGTTAGTTTTTGCAAATCAAACTCAACTTCCTATCTTTAAGTCAAACACACATGTTGAAACATAAAGAGAGATATTTCACGAGAAATTGATCAAGGATTCAAAAACTCCCCTTTTTCCCATAATTAAACCTTCTCCCCACAGGAGACCAACTTTTGACAATAAGAGCAATTAAGAGTATTTTGACAAACAAAAACTCTACCTCTATTATTTTCAAAATTCACAAGTGGTAGCTGATCCATTTATTGCTTTGGCCTTATTTTCTCCCCCTTTGGCATCAAGCACCAAAACGGGATCAATTTTGGCCCTTTAACCCCATTTCCTCACCAAAATCTTCAACTGAGAGTAAAAAGGCAATAAGAGTACTAAGATGAACTTGGAAGAAGTTACTCTTTCATCGGAGTGCAGTGGAAGTCTTGCATAGTCCAAGTCCACCTTTTCCCTTTCAATCCACCTTCGAGACTAAATCAGGCAAACTCAAGCACACAGTTAGTCTCAAAGGGTCAAGTTGTAGCACATCTCCCCCTAAATTTGTGCATCACTTGCAAAGGACTTGTGAGGTCCGGGGAGTGCATGTACAACTTGAGCACCATAAATAAACAACACAATGCAAAAGGAACATGATCAAAGGCATAAACACATGTATGCTATAAATCAATCCAAGTTCCGCGAATCTAAGACATTTAGCTCACTACGCAACTTGCAAAAGGTCTGCTCATCTAAAGGCTTGGTAAAGATATCGGCTAGCTGGTTCTCGGAGCTAACATGAAACACTTCGATATGTCCCTTTTGCTGGTGGTCTCTCAAAAAGTGATGCCGGATGTCTATGTGCTTTGTGCGGCTGTGTTCAACAGGATTATCCGCCATGCGGATAGCACTCTCATTATCACATAGGAGTGGGACTTTGCTCAGATTGTAGCCAAAGTCCCTGAGGGTTTGCCTCATCCAAAGTAGTTGCGCGCAACACTGTCCTGCGGCAACGTACTCGACCTCAGTGGTGGATAGGGCAACGGAAGTTTGTTTCTTAGAACTCCATGACACCAGGGACCTTCCTAAGAATGGGCATGTCCCCGATGTGCTCTTCCTATCGACCTTACATCTAGCATAGTCGGAGTCTGAATATCCAATCAAGTCAAAGGTAGACCCCTTTGGATACCAGATCTCGAAACAAGGCGTAGCGACTAAATATTTAAGAATTCGCTTCACAGCCACTAAGTGACACTCCTTAGGATCGGATTGAAATCTAGCACACATGCATACGCTAAGCATAATATCCGGTCTACTAGCACATAAATAAAGTAAAGACCCTATCATAGACCGGTATGCTTTTTGATCAACGGACTTACCTCCTTTGTTGAGGTCGGTGTGTCTGTCGGTTCCCATCGGAGTCTTTGCGGGCTTGGTGTCCTTCATCCCAAACCTTTTGATCAAATCTTGGGTGTATTTCGTTTGGGAGAGGAAGGTTCCATCCTTGAGTTGCCTCACTTGGAACCCAAGGAAGTAGCTTAACTCGCCCATCATCGACATCTCGAATTTCTGAGTCATCACCCTGCTAAACTCTTCACAAGACTTTTGGTTAGTAGAACCAAATATTATGTCATCGACATAAATTTGGCACACAAAAAGATCACCATCACAAGTCTTAGTAAAAAGAGTTGGATCGGCTTTCCCAACCTTGAAAGCATTAGCAATTAAAAAGTCTCTAAGGCATTCATACCATGCTCTTGGGGCTTGCTTAAGTCCATAGAGCGCCTTAGAGAGCTTACACACGTGGTCGGGGTACCGTTCATCCTCGAAGCCAGGGGGTTGCTCCACGTACACCTCCTCCTTGATTGGCCCGTTGAGGAAAGCGCTCTTCACATCCATTTGGAACAACCTGAAGGAATGGTGAGCGGCATATGCTAGCAAGATACGAATGGACTCTAGCCTAGCCACAGGAGCAAAAGTCTCCTCAAAGTCCAACCCTGCGACTTGGGCATAACCTTTTGCCACAAGTCGTGCCTTGTTCCTTGTCACCACCCCGTGCTCGTCTTGTTTGTTGCGGAACACCCACTTAATTCCCACAACATTTTGCGTGGGACGAGGCACCAGTGTCCAAACTTCATTTCTTTTGAAGTTGTTGAGCTCCTCCTGCATGGCCAACACCCAGTCCGGATCTAGCAAGGCCTCTTCTACCCTGAAAGGCTCAATAGAAGAGACAAAGGAGTAATGCTCACAAAAATTAACTAATTGAGATCGAGTAGTTACTCCCTTGCTAATATCACCCAAAATTTGGTCGACGGGATGATCCCTTTGAATCATTGCTCGAACTTGGGTTGGAGGTGCCGATTGTGCTTCTTCCTCCATTACATGATCATCTTATGCTCCCCCTTGATCACACGCCTCCTGTTCATCATCTTGAGTTGGGGGTTGCACCATTGTTGAGGAAGAAGGTTGATCTTGCTCATCTTGTTCCTGTGGCCACACATCTCCAATCGCCATGGTGCGTATTGCGGTCGTTGGAACTTCTTCTTCATCTACATCATCAAAATCAACAACTTGCTCTCTTGGAGAGCCATTAGTCTCATCAAATACAACGTCGCTAGAGACTTCAACCAAACCCGATGATTTGTTGAAGACTCTATACGCCTTTGTATTTGAGTCATAACCTAACAAAAACCCTTCTACGGCTTTGGGAGCGAATTTGGAATTCCTACCCTTCTTCACTAGAATGTAGCATTTACTCCCAAAAACTCGAAAATACGAAACATTGGGTTTGTTACCGATTAGTAGCTCATACAACGTCTTCTTGAGGAGGCGATGAAGGTAGACCCTGTTGATGGCGTGGCAAGCCGTGTTCACGGCTTCCGACCAAAAGTGCTCGGGGGTCTTGAACTCTCCAAGCATCGTCCTCGTCATGTCTATAAGCGTCCTGTTCTTCCTCTCTACCACACCATTTTGCTGTGGTGTGTAGGGAGCGGAGAACTCGTGCTTGATCCCTTCCTCCTCAAGGTACTCCTCCACTTGAAGGTTCTTGAACTCGGACCCATTGTCGCTCCTTATCTTTTTCACCTTGAGCTCAAACTCATTTTGAGCTCTCCTTAGGAAGCGCTTGAGGGTCCCTTGGGTTTCAGATTTATCCTGCAAAAAGAATACCCAAGTGAAGCGGGAAAAGTCATCAACTATAACAAGACCATACTTACTTCCTCCTATACTTAGATAGGCGACGGGTCTGAAGAGGTCCATGTGAAGCATCTCCAAAGGTCTTGATGTGGTCATCACATTTTTGGTGTGATAAGAGCTTCCCACCTGTTTGCCTGCTTGACAAGCTGCACAAGGTCTATCTTTTTCGAATTGCACATTAGTTAAACCTATCACGTGTTCTCCCTTTAGAAGCTTGTGAAGGTTCTTCATCCCCACATGTGCTAAGCGGCGATGCCACAGCCAGCCCATGCTAGTCTTAGCAATTAAGCATGCATCTAGACCGGCCTCCTCTTTTGCAAAATCAACTAAGTAAAGTTTGCCGTCTAATACACCCTTAAAAGCTAGTGAACCATCACTTCTTCTAACGACAGACACATCTACATTTATGAATAGACAATTATATCCCATATTGCATAATTGACTAACAGATAACAAATTATATCCAAGAGACTCAACTAAAAACACATTAGATATAGAGTGCTCAGATGAAATAGCAATTTTACCTAACCCTTTTACCTTGCCTTGATTCCCATCACCGAATATTATTGAATCTTGGGAATCCTTGTTTTTGACGTAGGAGGTGAACATCTTCTTCTCCCCCGTCATATGGTTTGTGCATCCGCTGTCGATAATCCAGCTTGAACCCCCGGATGCATAAACCTGCAAGACAAATTTAGGCTTGGGTCTTAGGTACCCAACTCTTGTTGGGTCCTACAAGGTTAGTCACAATTGTCTTAGGGACCCAAATGCAAGTTTTGTCTCCCTTGCATTTTGCCCCTAATTTTCTAGCAACTATCTTCCTATCCTTTCTACAAATGGCAAAGGAAGCATTTAAAGCATGATATATGGTAGAAGGTTCATTAATTTTCCTAGGAACATTAACACCATTTCTCCTAGGCACATTTCTACCATGCATACAGGAAGAACTAGAAGCAAACACAGCATATGAATCATAAACATGTGAATCAAAAGCATCATAACTTCTATCTGCATTTCTAGCATGTCTTCTATCATGATACATAAAAGCATGGTTCTTTTTAGCACTACTAGCCATAGGGGCCTTCCCTTTCTCCTTGGCAGGGATGGGAGCCTTATGGCTTGTTAAGTTCTTGGCTTCTCTCTTGAACCCAAGTCCATCCTTAATTGAGGGGTGTCTACCAATCGTGTAGGCATCCCTTGCAAATTTTAACTTATCAAATTCGCTTTTGCTAGTCTTAAGTTGGGCATTAAGACTAGCCACTTCATCATTCAATTTAGAAATTGAAACTAGGTGTTCACTACAAGCATCAACATTAAAATCTTTACACCTAGTGCAAACCACAACATGTTCTACACAAGATGTTGATTTATTAGCTATTTCTAACTTAGCATTCAAGTCATCGTTTATGCTTTTTAAACTAGAAATAGAGTCATGGCATGTAGACAATTCACAAGAAAGCATTTCATTCCTCTTTATTTCTAAAGCAAGGGATTTTTGAGCTTCTACAAACTTATCATGTTCATCATATAAGAGATCCTCTTGCTTTTCTAGCAATCTATTCTTATCATTCAAAGCATCAATCAATTCATTTATTTTATCCACCTTGGTTCTATCTAGACCCTTGAATAAACATGAATAATCTATTTCATCATCATCACTAGACTCATCCTCACTTGAAGAAGCATAAGTACTAGTGTTACGAGCGCTTACCTTCTTTTCCCTTGCCATGAGACAAGTGTGATGCTCGTTGGGGAAGAGGGATGACTTGTTGAAGGCAGTGGCGGCGAGTCCTTCGTTGTCGGAGTCGGACGACGAACAATCCGAGTCCCACTCCTTGCCAAGATGTGCCTCGCCTTTTGCCTTCTTATAGTTCTTCTTCTTCTCCCTCTTGTTCCCTTGTTCCTGGTCACTATCATTATCGGGGCAGTTAGCGATAAAATGACCAACCTTACCACACTTGAAGCATGAGCGCTTCCCCTTTGTCTTGGTCTTGCTTGGCTGCCCCTTGTGACCCTTTAGCGCCGTCTTGAAGCGCTTGATGATGAGAGCCATCTCTTCATCATTTAGCCCTGCCGCCTCAACTTGTGCCACCTTGCTAGGTAGCGCCTCCTTGCTTCTTGTTGCCTTGAGAGCAAAGGGTTGAGGCTCATTGATTGGACCATTCAATGCGTCGTCCACGTATCTTGCCTCCTTGATCATCATTCGCCCGCTCACAAACTTCCCAAGAACTTCTTCGGGCGACATCTTGGTGTACCTAGGATTTTCACGAATATTGTTCACCAGATGTGGATCAAGTACAGTAAAGGACCTTAGCATTAGGCGAACGACGTCGTGGTCCGTCCATCGTGTGCTTCCGTAGCTCCTTATCTTGTTGATGAGGGTCTTAAGCCGGTTTTATGTTTGGGTTGGCTCCTCTCCCCTGATCATTGTGAATCTTCCAAGCTCGCCCTCCACCAACTCCATTTTGGTGAGTAAGGTGACGTCGTTCCCCTCATGTGAGATCCTGAGGGTGTCCCAGATCTGCTTGGCATTGTCCAAGCCGCTCACCTTATGATACTCGTCCCTGCACAAAGAGGCTAACAACATAGTAGTAGCTTGTGCATTTCTATGAATCTGTTCATTGATAAACATAGGACTATCCGAGCTATCAAATTTCATTCCACTTTCCACAATCTCCCATATGCTCGGATGGAGAGAGAACAGGTGACTACGCATTTTGTGGCTCCAAAATCCGTAGTCCTCTCCATCAAAGTGAGGAGGTTTGCCAAGTGGAATGGAGAGCAAATGAGCATTTGTACTTTGCGGAATACGAGAGTAGTCAAAAGAAAAGTTCGAATTAACCGGTTTACTTCTCTCGTAGTCGTTGTCGTCGTTGTCCTTTTGGGAAGAAGTGGACTCATCGTTGTCGTCGTAGTAGACGATCTCCTTGATGCGTCTTGTCTTCTTCTTCTTCCCATCTTTGCGTTTGTGGCCCGAGCCCGAGTCGGTAGGCTTGTCATCTTTGGGCTCGTTGACGAAGGATTCCTTCTCCTTATCATTGATCACAATCCCCTTGCCCTTAGGATCCATCTCTTCGGGCGGTTAGTCCCTTTCTTGAAGAGAGCGGCTCTGATACCAATTGAGAGCACCTAGAGGGGGGGTGAATAGGTGATCCTGTAAAACTTGAACTTAATGCCACAAAAACTTGGTTAAGCGTTAGCACAATAATACCAAGTGGCTGGAGAAGAGTCTTAGCGAAACACAATAACCACAAGAGAATCAACACAGGTAGACACAGTGGTTTATCCCGTGGTTCGGCCAAGTACAACACTTGCCTACTTCCACGTTGTGGCGTCCCAACGGACGAGGTGTCACACCCGGTTTTGAAGGTAAACCGAATGCGAACCATGTACGTGCCAGGATCAGTAATTCACGTACACAGCGATTACATAAATGACTCATCATAGCACAATGCTTCGAATTACAATAAAGAGTAAGTAATAATATAAAAGACTAGAGTCATTTACATAATATAATCAAAGTACACAGAATAGAAACGTAGCCAACGTAAATAAACCCACCACAGGCAGCTGACTGGGGGAGGTCGCTAGCCTAATCCTCGAACTTGCCGAAGTCCTGGCACTCCTGGGGATCCGCCTCGACGCTTTCTTCTTTACCTGAGCATAGATTGCACCAAAGGCAACCTGGTGTTTTGTGAAAGCAAGGGTGAGTACACATCAACGTACTCAGCAAATGTCCCGTTTGGCTGTAGTGGACTAGCTTTATGTGGGGTTAAGCTCAAGCAGTTGCTTTTAGTTGGTCAGATATTTATTATTAGTGGAAGCCAAGTTTTAGTAATAGCCAACCCGTGAACCATTTCCTCCTCGAGGAACATCATTATCATCATCGAGCCAAAACCATAAATAGAACCATTGTATATTGAACCATCTGTATCTCTAATCAAAGAGGATGCCAAGGCCGCTCTTAACCGTGAGCACGGCTGATATATCAGTTTCACTACCCTCTGCAGAGGTCGCACACTTTACCCATGAGCCGTGATTCCCGTTTTGCCCGGGGATCATGACTCCCCATTGATCACTTCCTAGGTGGTCCGGCAGGGTATCACTACGTAGCTTTTACAAAGATTCCCTAGAGGTCATAGCCGCCCGTTAGGTTTCTCCAGTTTGATAAACACAGTACCTCTCCCCGCAGGAGGGTGACTAACAAAAGCAAAACGAAAGAACCTCGGCACTCAGCCTCGGCAGAGCAAGCACTGTGCCTGGACCCCATTGACGGCACGACGGCGAAGCAACTACACCTCTAGTTCCTCTAATTAATTAGCTAAGGGCATCCCATTTTACCCTCATGGTTGCACTGTTATCCCAGGTGGTCTCTCAACGAACAGGTCCTTACGGAGAGGTACTCGGGAAACAGCCCGAGTCCCCTAAATGCCACAAGTATATCATCATATCCAGAATGAAATCATAGTATCATCATTGTATCTCATCATGTTCATTGATTAAAGTAAAGCGCTAGCATGTAGCTAACCATAGTAACCCAAAAGGTAAATCAAGGACCAGGTAAATAGAAAGCTAGTAAATCCTTAGGTTGTTCATAGTATGCGGGATAGTGTATTATAAAGTAAATGGGACATAATGGGTCAGAGGACACTTGCCTTCACCAAACAGATGCTCAGAGTCTTCAACTTCGTGGAACCCAAAGAGCTAGATCACTTGGTCGCCGAAGTTTGACCGTCGATTCCTCGAAGTTCGGAAACGAATCGCGATCCAATCGCAACGCGAAGCGAAGACAAACAGACACAAGCAAACAAACATATATATGCATAAGAACATTACACCATACAAGATAAAATGTTATAAAAGCGAGCAATATAAAATAGAGAGCGCTTCTACGGTTACGCGAGAAAAAGAACCATGATAGACGAAGCTATGGTCGAGGGATTAGCACGTTTACGTTAAACAAGTACTAATTAGAACATCTAATTCAACATAATTATATTAATTGATATTAATCAAATGTAAATTAATACTACTACTTAGTTTTGACTAACTTACTATTTTAATAGTTGACAATTAAGCAACTAACTTAATGAATATGAGCGATTCTAAGCGAGACGAATTAGCGGAGCGAGACGAAATACGTAACGTGTGGAACAGAACGATCACGCGCGACCTAGCGCGCGCACCACGCATGGCAAGCACAGACAACGTGATGACGGCGAACCCAACATGATAGCGTGCAAACGACGCGCGGGCACGCACGACATAGCACGCTGACGACACACGAAACAGCGCGAACGAGCATGCCATGTTAACATTTATTATAAAAGCTCGAGTAAAACACTACACATTTAATCCAATTGAAATATTAGTCTAATAAATATTAGTCGAGCGAACCTTAAGTTAATTATCTAACATATATGACTTGACGAATTAACGTCACTAACATTAGTGTTTATACGCGAAAATAATTTATTATCACGTGCAGACGCCGCGCGACTCACGTGATCGACACGTGAGATACGCGCTAACAACGCGCGGCAAGGCAAGCGACATGCGTAAATGGCACACGCGACGCACGCCCGCGACGTGTGACAACACACGACACTGCACGAAACAACGCACGGATGGCACGCGAAACAACACGCACGACAGCGCGCGAGTCAACGCGACTACGCGCGCGAACAGCACGATGATGCGCAAACGATGCCGCGGGCGAACAACAACAAACAAATAATTAATTAAAAGTATTTAAGTTGGTACTAATCAAGTTAATTAATACTTATATTTATAAAAGCACGAGTGAAAAACTATAGACTCGTTCTAAATAAATTGTTATTTTAATAACACTCGAACAAAGCACTTATTAATTTTTCACTAAAACATGTGTCGTGACAATATAATAATTTTAAATGTGTGCACGACATCATTACGCGAACTTGTGCATAATTAAATGCAGACTTCAGAGTGTAGCAAATTATCTCTGCGAAACTCATAAACCTGGATGTTTATTACCTGTATCGCCGAGGGCATTTTCGCAAAGCGGACTGTCTTCTTTCTCAGAACAACACATAGGGAGGGAGTCTCGACTCAGCGTGGGAGGGGGAGAACAGGGGGGCGGCTCGGACGACCTGGCAGGCTCGGCCTCACGCTGTTGGGAGGAAGGACTCATGGCTGGGCACCCACGGTTGGATCCGAGCACGAGGGAGGAGCGAGGCACCTTGGCAATGGCATTAGGAGGGGATTTGACCGGCAAGCACGTCAGAGAGATCGAGCAGGGATGGATGAACGGCAGGTTCCACAAGAGGGCGCACGATCCAGGGCGAGTGGTTCACAGCCGACATGGTCGAAACGCCCGGTGCGGGGGCCCTCAACGAGCGCGCCCCAGAACCCCGCGATGCCGCCGACCATGTGGACCACGCCGTAGCCAGCAAAGTCGATGGTGCCGGACCCGAAGAGCAGCGGGCCGGACGTGCGGCGAGTGGCGTCCCACCCATCGGCGGACCAGAACCAGTGGGACGCCATGGGGTACATGAACGCCGTCAAGAACGCGGAGTAGATGAGGTAGGCGACGAACTGGATCCACTCAACGATAGAGCACGACGAAAATCCTGCCGATGAAGTCGTTGGACGGCATGCCGAAGGCGAAGCCGAACTGCATGGCCAAGACGAGGTAGGCCGAGAAGAGCAGGTACGTGGCGTCCACCGCGAAGGCCGTGTTCGCGAACTAGCTGCAGAGATGGCCTGTGGCGGCGCTAGGCGCGCGGCAAGGGCTGGGCGGGTGCGACGCGCTGGGCTGCGCGGCAGGGAGGGCGCGCGCAGGTGGCTGGGCAAGCGGCGGCGCTAGGGTTTGGGGCACTGGGTTGCGCGCGCTGCAGCCGCCAGGGGAGATCGCAGCTAGGCCAGGCGGGACTGTGGGTGCGGCTAGGGTAGCGGGGGCGCGCTGGGCTGGGGCGTGGGGGCTGGAGTGGGCCAGACGCGGGGCAAAGTCGAGCTGGGCCTCGGCGTGCTGGGCTGGGAGAAAGCGCGCGCGCAGGCCGGCCAGGGAGGTCGCGGTTGGGCCACGGGGAAGCGATGGTGCGGGGCGCCGAGTGGGCCTCGGGGAAGGCCGACCAGGGGGGAGGTTCTGGGCCGAGCTGAGACCAAAGGAGGGAATCTGGATGTGTTTTTCCGTTTTGATTTCTTCCTATTTTCTTCTTTCTATTTGAATATGGCCCTAGCTTTTAGATTCAAAATCAAACATACTTCATGGGTATAAATGGAGGCACGAAAACACAAAACATCATACAAAATTATATGCTCCAGCATGTGACACAACCACCAAAGCACCACTAGGGTTTTACTTTACTAGGCTTACACATAAGTATAAAACAAAAATAACTCCCTACTATTTTGGAAAAAGAGTAGAAAAGAAGGAAAGAAAGAGGGTAACACCTGAATTTGGTGGATATTAGAAAAGAAATTTTATACCCCCAAATTCAGGGTGTTACAAATCTAACCCCCTTAACAGAATCTCGCCCCCGAGATTCAAGAAGAAACTAGCAAGGAAGCAAGGTTGGTTCAGAGGTTGTTCACGGCTCTCTTGAGTTGACTTTGACTCTACAAGCTTAACTTGTGGACTAGTTGCTTTGACCTTCAGATGCTCGAGACCAATTGATGCAATTCTCGAGGATCTCTTGGGCCTATGGGTTAGGAGCCACACACGCTTCCGCTACGCCACTTGATTCTTGTTGGTTGATGTTGATCGGATTGTCTTCATTGGGGTTAGCGACTAACCCCCTTAACAGGTGCATTGATACGCACTTGGTGAAGATGTTGCCGACTCTGATCTTGACTGATTTGGAGGAGCTGGAGGTTGCCAAAAGGACAGGTGTAAGAGGAAAGAATAACGAGAAAAGGTAAGTATAGACGGATTAGAGAGAGCAGGGGGAGAACCCAACTACTTAACTCTATGGCACTCACCTAGTAAACAGATTCCATTGCGGTCCAAGGGCCACAACACATCAACACTCATTCCAAAGAAGCAAATCAGTCATAGCAGAAGGACAAACATCACGAGCACACATCAACAAACATCTCGTTTCTATACGTTCCTTTTAATTAAATGGTGGTCTTTCCTCTAAGGCCAACAAAAGGCAAGGGGAATAATAAGACATGGAGCGTAGGGGTATGAGCATAATAAAGGATGGAGCTAAAGCAATGATTGTAACCGACAAGGGAGAGAATGCAACCAAGGTCAGGATAGGTAAAACACCCTTCTCAAATCGAGATGGGAAAGATGATAATTCAAAAGGTAGGCATAAGATAAGCATCATGGAAAGATCTAGTGATTACAAAGGTACATGAGGTAATAGGCGAAAGCACATCAAAAGATCGAGCTAAGACAAGACTTGCCACGCGACAGAGAAAAAAAAAGGACGAACAAGAGCGGGGAGGTGTAAGACAACACTCTTGAACTGGAATGGGAGAGGAAGCTTTAAAATGCAGGTGCAAGATAAGCATCATGGTAAAGATCAAGGGATGACAAGGGTTAAGGTGATAACAGACAAACACAACCAAGGAGGTATTTTAGACAAAACGTGCGAGGTATCAAAGAATGGGAAGCAATCAATGGTGAAGTAGGTGAGGCATTATCCTCAAACAGCAATGAAAAAGAGGTGGCTTGAAGGGTAGGTTCAAAGTAAGCATGAGGGCAAGGGCACAGATATCACGAGGGTTTAAAGGTGATAATAGACAAGGATGTAGGAGAGGAGGTAAATGCGCATAATAACCAAGGATATAATTACCACAAAGGATGGAGTTAAGACAAGACCTGCAGATGAAAAAGAAGGAGGTACGTCCAATGGCCAGATAGGTAAACAACCACTCTCCAATTGAGGTGGAAGAGAGGAGATTTTAAAGAGCCAGAATAAAGATGAGTATCAAGGCAAGATCGATGGATGACAAGGAGGTGGTGATAGCAAATAAAACACATAGCAAAGGATGGAATTGAAACAAAACTTGTAAGGCGACAAGAAGTGAAAAGAAATCAAGGGAGAGGTAGGTAACTCGCAACTCTCAAACTAGGTTGAAAGAAAGGGGAGGATTTAAAGGATAAGTTTAAGGTAAGCATTTAGGTAGAAGACATAAATATCGCAAGGGCCAAAGGCGATAACGGACAAGGGTATAAGAGAAAAGATGAAGGCATCGAAGAGCCAGTGGTATGAGTACAACAAAGAATGGAGTTAAGATAAGACTCACACCTAGCAAAGACGAGGCTCCGACCAAGGGCAGGATAAGTAAAACACTTCCCTCGAATTGAGATTAGAGAGGGAACTTTAAATAACAGACATTTGATAGTCATCAAGGTAAGATGGAGAGACGGCGAAGGTAAAGATAGTAACAGGTAACAAAGGGTGGAGTTAAAAACTCGCAAGCGACACAGAATAGGATGCAACTGAGGGAAAATAGATAACCTTCAATGTTTAAAATTGAGACGAAAGAGAGAAGGTTTTTTTTGGAGCATAGGTATAAGATAGGCATCAAGGTAAGATATAGAGGTGTCAAAGACAAAGGTGATAATAATGAAAGGCATAACAAAGGATAGAGTTAAGGCAAGACTCGCGAAATGGCAAAGTGGAGAAAACAATCAAGGTAAGATAGGTGATGTTTCAATAGAATGGTTGAAGTAAGAATTCATTATCGAGAGAAGTTATAGAGGAACAACGAGATCGCCAAGGATGGGCAACATAAAATGATCGCTCATGGACTGTTAAGAAACAGGGGTGGTCAAGGACATGTTAACTGAAATGTCTTAAACAGACATTGGGGCATGAAGATAAGCATACACGAAAATATAAGAGTATGCAAGACCCAAAAGATACGAGCGTACTAAGACCAAGGTAATAGAAATTGTCGAAAGATAGCGTCTTAACAACAGAGTAAGAAAGGATCTCAGAAGACGAGAAGGTCATAGACACATAAACTGAACTGTTTAAATAGGCAGCAGAGGTACAAGGGTAAGTACTTTAGATTAAGGGATAAGGGTATTAAAAAATGCAAGGATACGAGCATGTCAATAACAAAATGGAATAGAGATGGTCAAATGGTAGCGATTTAATAATGGACGAGGAAAGAGTCCCAAAAGACTATAGGCTATGGTCAGGGGGCATCTACAAAGATGTCGCAAGCACAAGAGTGAGATAAGTTCTAATAGACTGAGAGAAGTATAGACCATGATAGAATAAAATACTTTTTGACAAGGGGCATATAGGAGCACAACATAGAATTAGTCGAGATGACTAAAATTTTGAAGCAGAATCAAGGATGAGGTGAAGTAACAGTCAAGAAGTCCTTAAACGACCAATGCTACTCTAGGTCAGCGGTCCTACAGTCAGCACGGCTTTGATACCACTTATGTCACACCCGGTTTTGAAGGTAAACCGAATGCGAACCATGTACGTGCCAGGATCAGTAATTCACGTACACAGCGATTACATAAATGACTCATCATAGCACAATGCTTCGAATTACAATAAAGAGTAAGTAATAATATAAAAGACTAGAGTCATTTACATAATATAATCAAAGTACACAGAATAGAAACGTAGCCAACGTAAATAAACCCACCACAGGCAGCTGACTAGGGGAGGTCGCTAGCCTAATCCTCGAACTCGCCGAAGTCCTGGCACTCCTGGGGATCCGCCTCGACGCTTTCTTCTTTACCTGAGCATAGATTGCACCAAAGGCAACCTGGTGTTTTGTGAAAGCAAGGGTGAGTACACATCAACGTACTCAGCAAATGTCCCGTTTGGCTGTAGTGGACTAGCTTTATGTGGGGTTAAGCTCAAGCAGTTGCTTTTAGTTGGTCAGATATTTATTATTAGTGGAAGCCAAGTTTTAGTAATAGCCAACCCGTGAACCATTTCCTCCTCGAGGAACATCATTATCATCATCGAGCCAAAACCATAAATAGAACCATTATATATTGAACCATCTGTATCTCTAATCAAAGAGGATCCCAAGGCCGCTCTTAACCGTGAGCACGGCTGATATATCAGTTTCACTACCCTCTGCAGAGGTCGCACACTTTACCCATGAGCCGTGATTCCCGTTTTGCCCGGGGATCATGACTCCCCATTGATCACTTCCTAGGTGGTCCGGCAGGGTATCACTACGTAGCTTTTACAAAGATTCCCTAGAGGTCATAGCCGCCCGTTAGGTTTCTCCAGTTTGATAAACACAGTACCTCTCCCCGCAGGAGGGTGACTAACAAAAGCAAAACGAAAGAACCTCGGCACTCAGCCTCGGCAGAGCAAGCACTGTGCCTGGACCCCATTGACGGCACGACGGCGAAGCAACTACACCTCTAGTTCCTCTAATTAATTAGCTAAGGGCATCCCATTTTACCCTCATGGTTGCACTGTTATCCCGGGTGGTCTCTCAACGAACAGGTCCTTACGGAGAGGTACTCGGGAAACAGCCCGAGTCCCCTAAATGCCACAAGTATATCATCATATCCAGAATGAAATCATAGTATCATCATTGTATCTCATCATGTTCATTGATTAAAGTAAAGCGCTAGCATGTAGCTAACCATAGTAACCCAAAAGGTAAATCAAGGACCAAGTAAATAGAAAGCTAGTAAATCCTTAGATTGTTCATAGTATGCGGGATAGTGTATTATAAAGTAAATGGGACATAATGGGTCAGAGGACACTTGCCTTCACCAAACAGATGCTCAGAGTCTTTAACTTCGTGGAACCCAAAGAGCTAGATCACTTGGTCGCCGAAGTTTGACCGTCGATTCCTCGAAGTTCGGAAACGAATCGCGATCCAATCGCAACGCGAAGCGAAGACAAACAGACACAAGCAAACAAACATATATATGCATAAGAACATTACACCATACAAGATAAAATGTTATAAAAGCGAGCAATATAAAATAGAGAGCGCTTCTACGGTTACGCGAGAAAAAGAACCATGATAGACGAAGCTATGGTCGAGGGATTAGCACGTTTACGTTAAACAAGTACTAATTAGAACATCTAATTCAACATAATTATATTAATTGATATTAATCAAATGTAAATTAATACTACTACTTAGTTTTGACTAACTTACTATTTTAATAGTTGACAATTAAGCAACTAACTTAATGAATATGAGCGATTCTAAGCGAGTCGAATTAGCGGAGCGAGACGAAATACGTAACGTGTGGAACAGAACGATCACGCGCGACCTAGCGCGCGCACCACGCATGGCAAGCACAGACAACGTGATGACGGCGAACCCAACATGATAGCGTGCAAACGACGCGCGGGCACGCACGACATAGCACGCTGACGACACACGAAACAGCGCGAACGAGCATGCCATGTTAACATTTATTATAAAAGCTCGAGTAAAACACTACACATTTAATCCAATTGAAATATTAGTCTAATAAATATTAGTCGAGCGAACCTTAAGTTAATTATCTAACATATATGACTTGACGAATTAACGTCACTAACATTAGTGTTTATACGCGAAAATAATTTATTATCACGTGCAGACGCCGCGCGACTCACATGATCGACACGTGAGATACGCGCTAACAACGCGCGGCAAGGCAAGCGACATGCGTAAATGGCACACGCGACGCACGCCCGCGACGTGTGACAACACACGACACTGCACGAAACAACGCACGGATGGCACGCGAAACAACACGCACGACAGCGCGCGAGTCAACGCGACTACGCGCGCGAACAGCACGATGATGCACAAACGATGCCGCGGGCGAACAACAACAAACAAATAATTAATTAAAAGTATTTAAGTTGGTACTAATCAAGTTAATTAATACTTATATTTATAAAAGCACGAGTGAAAAACTATAGACTCGTTCTAAATAAATTGTTATTTTAATAACACTCGAACAAAGCACTTATTAATTTTTCACTAAAACATGTGTCGTGACAATATAATAATTTTAAATGTGTGCACGACATCATTACGCGAACTTGTGCATAATTAAATGCAGACTTCAGAGTGTAGCAAATTATCTCTGCGAAACTCATAAACCTGGATGTTTATTACCTGTATCGCCGAGGGCATTTTCGCAAAGCGGACTGTCTTCTTTCTCAGAACAACACATAGGGAGGGAGTCTCGACTCAGCGTGGGAGGGGGAGAACAGGGGGCCGGCTCGGACGACCTGGCAGGCTCGGCCTCACGCTGTTGGGAGGAAGGACTCATGGCTGGGCACCCACGGTTGGATCCGAGCACGAGGGAGGAGCGAGGCACCTTGGCAATGGCATTAGGAGGGGATTTGACCGGCAAGCACGTCAGAGAGATCGAGCAGGGATGGATGAACGGCAGGTTCCACAAGAGGGCGCACGATCCAGGGCGAGTGGTTCACAGCCGACATGGTCGAAACGCCCGGTGCGGGGGCCCTCAACGAGCGCGCCCCAGAACCCCGCGATGCCGCCGACCATGTGGACCACGCCGTAGCCAGCAAAGTCGATGGTGCCGGACCCGAAGAGCAGCGGGCCGGACGTGCGGCGAGTGGTGTCCCACCCATCGGCGGACCAGAACCAGTGGGACGCCATGGGGTACATGAACGCCGTCAAGAACACGGAGTAGATGAGGTAGGCGACGAACTGGATCCACTCAACGATAGAGCACGACGAAAATCCTGCCGATGAAGTCGTTGGACGGCATGCCGAAGGCGAAGCCGAACTGCATGGCCAAGACGAGGTAGGCCGAGAAGAGCAGGTACGTGGCGTCCACCGCGAAGGCCGTGTTCGCGAACTAGCTGCAGAGATGGCCTGTGGCGGCGCTAGGCGCGCGGCAAGGGCTGGGCGGGTGCGACGCGCTGGGCTGCGCGGCAGGGAGGGCGCGCGCAGGTGGCTGGGCAAGCGGCGGCGCTAGGGTTTGGGGCACTGGGTTGCGCGCGCTGCAGCCGCCAGGGGAGATCGCAGCTAGGCCAGGCGGGACTGTGGGCGCGGCTAGGGTAGCGGGGGCGCGCTGGGCTGGGGCGTGGGGGCTGGAGTGGGCCAGGCGCGGGGCAAAGTCGAGCTGGGCCTCGGCGTGCTGGGCTGGGAGAAAGCGCGCGCGTAGGCCGGCCAGGGAGGTCGCGGTTGGGCCACGGGGAAGCGATGGTGCGGGGCGCCGAGTGGGCCTCGGGGAAGGCCGACCAGGGGGGAGGTTCTGGGCCGAGCTGAGACCAAAGGAGGGAATCTGGATGTGTTTTTCCGTTTTGATTTCTTCCTATTTTCTTCTTTCTATTTGAATATGGCCCTAGCTTTTAGATTCAAAATCAAACATACTTCATGGGTATAAATGGAGGCACGAAAACACAAAACATCATACAAAATTATATGCTCCAGCATGTGACACAACCACCAAAGCACCACTAGGGTTTTACTTTACTAGGCTTACACATAAGTATAAAACAAAAATAACTCCCTACTATTTTGGAAAAAGAGTAGAAAAGAAGGAAAGAAAGAGGGTAACACCTGAATTTGGTGGATATTAGAAAAGAAATTTTATACCCCCAAATTCAGGGTGTTACACGAGGGTTGCAATCAACCCCTCTCAAGCGGTCCAAAGACCCACTTGAATACCACGGTGTTTGCTTTTCTTTTCTATATCCCGTTCGCGAGGAATCTCCACAACTTGGAGTCTCTCGCCCTTACAAAGATGTTCACAAAGAAGCACGGAGTAAGGGAGGGATTAGCAACTCACACACGACACAAAGATCACAACAAGTACGCACGCACAAGACCCAGACTTAAGCTCAAAAGACTAGCACACTAGAACGGAGCTCAAATCACTAGAATGTCGAACAGGTGCGCAAGAATGGAGTGTGAGTGATCAAGAGTGCTCAAGGAATGCTTGGTGTACTCCTCCATGCGCCTAGGGGTCCCTTTTATAGCCCCAAGGTAGCTAGGAGCCGTTGAGTGCATTCCAGGAAGGCAATTCTTGCCTTCTGTCGCCTGGTGCACCGGACAGTCCGGTGCACCACCGGACACTGTCCGGTGCGGATTTCTTTCCTTCTCTGGCGAGGCCGACCGTTGGCGCCTTGGAGCCGTTGGCACACCAGACACTGTCCGGTGCACACCGGACAGTCCGGTGCCCCCTCCCGACCGTTGGCTCGGCCACGTGTCCCGCGCGGATCGCACAGCCGACCGTTGGCCCGGCCGACCGTTGGCTCACCGGACAGTCCGGTGCACACCGGACAGTCCGATGAATTATAGCCGTACGCCGTTAATTTATTCCCGAGAGCGACAAGTTCGCCTGAGCCAGCCTGGCACACCGGACACTGTCCGGTGCACCACCGGACAGTCCGGTGCACCCAGACAGAGCTGGCTTTGGCTGAACAAGGCCATCTCTTCTCCAATTCAATTTCTCCTGTTTCCAGCACTTAGACACAATACATTAGTCACTAAAACAATGTACTAAGTCTGAGAAACATACCTTTATACTTGATTTGTACTTTGTCCACCATTTGACACTTAGGCACTTGTGTTGGACACTAAATCACCAAAACACTTAGAAATGGCACAAGGGCACATTTCCCTTTCAGTACCCCGGAAGGTTAGGATATGCCTTTATGAAAGCGTCCACCGAAGCGAGGTCGCTTGGTGGGTCGAAGCTGAATCTAAAAGGCACAGGGTGGAAAACGGACGGTACCTCTTGATCGACGGATGGTAACGGAGTCGCGTCGGGGACGGACTGCACCGTTATCTTAGGTACGAGGCTAACGCTCAGCAAGTCCTTCGCGAGCGTGCTGGCGTCATCCGTCCGCTTGGGGTTGGCGTGTTGCGGGGAAACGACGCTCGTCTTCGTCTCAGACGCGAGGTCAACGCCCGACGTGTCCCCCGCTGGGGCGCCGGCGTCGTCGACTCGCTCGACAGCCAACGAGGTGCCGCCTCTTGCTTGGCCATGGTTGCCCCGCCTCCTCCTCCTGCGGTGGGGAAGGTGACAGGACAGGCCCGGATGCCGCTCTTCCGCCATGGGGGGAAGACGTCGTCGATTCAGCCACCGTCGGGCGGGCTGACGACCGTCGTTGTCGCGCGGCGGGGGAAGGAGTACCATGTCGTAGCTGCCATCGAGGGACATGAACTCGAGACTCCCGAAACGGAGCAGCGTCCCGGGCTAGAGAGGTTGCTGGAGACTACCCATCTGGAGCTTGACGAGAAGCTGTTCGTCAACACGTAGCAGGCCCCTACCTGGCGCGCCAACTGTCGGCGTTTCGACCCGGGGGGTCCATGGACCGACGAGTAAATTGTCGCTGCGTGCCCCAGCCCAGATGGGTCGGCGCGAGATGGAACACAAGGAGGGGGAAAACCGAGGCTTCGTGTTGTCCTGCGCCCAGGGTGGATGCGCTTGCAGTAGGGGGTTACAAGTGTCCGCGAGGGAGAGAGAGAGAGCCTGTCCGTCAGCCCGTCCTCCCGCGTGGCCACCTCCTCGTACGAAGGCCCTGGACCTTCCTTTTATAGATGTAAGGAGAGGGTCCAGGTGTACAATGGGGGTGTAGCAATGTGCTAACGTGTCTGACAGAGAGGAGCCAGAGCCCTATTGTCGGGGACCATAATTAGGGGTACCCTCAAGGCTCCTAATCTCAGCTGGTAACCCCCATCAGCACAAAGCTGGAAAGGCATGATGGGTACAATTAAGTCAAGGCTCGGTCCACTCAAGGGACACGACCTCGCCTCGCCCGAGCCCAGTCTCGGGCAAGGGCAGCCGACCCCGGAGGATTTACGTCTCGCCCGAGGACCCCCTCCAGCAACGGACACACCTTTGGTTCACCCGAGGCCCAGTCTTCGCCATGAAGCAACCTTGGACAAGTCGCCACGACGACCGACCGTATCGCAGGAGCATTTAATGCAAAGGTGGCCTGACACCTTATCCTGACGCGCGCCCTTCAGTCGATAGAGCCGAAGTGACCGTAGTCACTTCGCCGCTCCACTGACCGGCCTGACAAGAGGACAGCGCCGCCTGCGCCGCTCCGACCGCTATGCCACTCGACAGAGTGAGGCTGACAGCAGCCAAGTCCAGCCTCGAGCACCATAGGAAGCTCCGCCTCGCCCGACCCTAGGGCTCGAACTCGGGCTCAGCCCCGGAAGACGACGAACTCCGCCTCGCCCGACCCTAGGGCTCGGACTCGGGCTCAGCCCCGGAAGACGACGAACTCCGCCTCGCCCGACCCCAGGGCTCAGACTCGGGCTCAGCCCCGGAAGACGACGAACTCCGCCTCGCCCGACCCCAGGGCTCGGACTCGGGCTCAGCCCCGGAAGACGAAGAACTCCGCCTCGCCCGACCCCAGGGCTCGGACTCGGGCTCAGCCCCGGAAGACGACGAACTCCGCCTCGCCCGACCCCAGGGCTCGGACTCAGCCCTGGCCTCAGCCGACGGTCTCCGCCTCGCCCGACCCAGGGGCTCGAACTCGACCTCGGCCTCGGAAGACAGACTCGACCTCGACCTCGGAGGAGCCTCCGCCTCGCCAAACCCAGGGCTCGGACCGACCACGTCACAGGAGGGGCCATCATTACCCAACCCCTAGCTAGCTCAGGCTACGAGGAACATGACCGGCGTCCCATCTGGCTCGCCCCGGTAAACAAGTAATGATGGCGCCCCGCATGCCCCATGATGACGGCGGCTCTCAGCCCCCTTACGGAAGCAAGAAGACGTCAGCAAGGACTCGACAGCCCCGACAGCTGTCCTTCCGCCAGGCTCCAGCGCTCCTCCGACTGCCACGACATCACACGAACAGGGTGCCAAAACCTCTCCGGCCGCCACGACGGCATGTACTCAGGGCACTAGCTCCTCCCTGCTAGACACGTTAGCACACTGCTACATCTCCCATTGTACACCTGGACCCTCTCCTTACGCCTATAAAAGGGAGGTCCAGGGCCCTCTTACAGAGGGTTGGCCACGTGGGGAAGGACGGGACGGCACGCGCATAAGCCTCTCGCTCTCTCCCACGCGGACGCTTGTAACCCCCTACTGCAAGCGCACCCGACCTGGGCGCGGGACAAACACGAAGGCTGTGGGTTTCCCCTTTTACGCCTGTCTCCCTCCGGCTTCTCTCCCCCCTTCGCGCTCCGTCTCGCTCCGACCCATCTGGGCTGGGTCACGCGGCGACAATTTACTCGTCGGTCCAGGGACCCCCCGGGTTCGAAACGCCGACAGTTGGCGCGCCAGGTAGGGGCCTGCTGCGTGTTGACGAACAGCTTCCCGTCAAGCTCCAGATGGACAATCTCCAGCAACCTTTCCAGCCCAGGACGGTGCTCCGTTTCGGGAGTCTTGAGTTCATGTCCCTCGACGACAGCTGCGACATGATACTACTTCCCCCGCCGCGCGACAGCGACAATGGCGACCGACAATCCGCCCACCGGCGGCGGAATCGACGACGTCTTCCCCACGTGGCAGAAGAACAACATTCGGGTTTGTCCCGTCGCCTCCCCCGCCGACGGAGGAGGATGCGGGGCAACCAAGGCCAAGCAGGAGGCGGCACCTCGTCGGCTGTCGAGCGAGTCGATGGCGCCGGCGCCCCAATGGGGGACTCGTCGGGCATCGACCTCGCGTCTGAGACGAAGACGAGCGCCGTTTCCCCGCCACACGCCAACTCCAAGTGGACGGACGACGCTAGCACGCTCGCGAAAGACTTGCTGGGCGTCAAACTCGTACCTGAGACGACGGCGCAGTCTACCCCTGACGTGACTTCGTCACCGCCCGTCGACCAAGAGGTACCAACCAATTCCCATCTCGAGCCTTTTGGATTCAGCCTCGACCCACCAAGCGACTTCGCTTCGGTGGACGCTTTCATAGAGGCAAGTCCAAACCCTCCGGGGTATCGTATGCGGTCACCCTGGGACCGGCTGACAGCCGTCTCGACCTATGGGCCCTCGGGTTCCGAGGAAGATGACGAGCCCGACTTTTGTTGGGATTTCTCCGGACTTGGTAACCCCAGTGCCATGCGGGACTTTATGACCGCATGCGACTACTGCCTCTCCGATTGTTCCGACGGTAGCCGCAGCTTCGGCAACGAGGACTGCAGCCCAAGTCATGAATATTTCCACGTCGATCTAGGGGGTTCCGGCGAAGGCAACCATCTTGGTATACCGGAAAACGGTGAACCCCGTAGGCCTGCGCCTCGCGTTGACATCCTTTGGGAGCTAGCTGTGGTCCCCGTCCCAGCGGGGGGTCATGACCCACAGCTCGAGCAAATCCGCGAGATGCAGGCCAGGCTCGACGAGGGAGCAGGAACGCTTGAGCCGTTCTGTTGGGACATCGGGCAGGAATGAGCGGGCCAACCTCCGGCTGGAGAAGCACGTCATCTACCCCAGGGCGTCCAGCACCGCATCACCGACGATGTCAGGGCAAGGCCGCCGCCGGTTTCCAGTGGGGTCGGCCAGAACCTGGCTGCAGCGGCGATAATT